>NC_133433.1:15255000-15906718 GCF_011762505.2 Arvicanthis niloticus | reverse complement strand
TCTATAATATACAACAGATTACTTAAAATATCTCTCCTATCTACTTGCAACCTGTGTTTCTGGAACAATTAATATCTCCATATCCTCCCTTTTATTATCTCTCTTAGCACCCTTACACTTTTTAATTGGATGAGATATATATTTTCATATTCTATAATGAGTGAGATCACATAGCATTTTTTATTCTGTGTCTGGCTGATTTTCCGTTTTGCTACAAAGAATAACATTTCATACTTTCCTTTGGCTAAACAGCATTCCATTGTGTTTAGGTACTACATTTTTAAAAATCAGTTCATCAGTTGATGGACCCATTGATTATATTCATTTCTTAGCTGTTATAAAATGGACTACAATAATTGTTAGAATGCAGAATGCTTTTTGAATTTCCTTTGAGACTATGTAACTAGTGGTGTGATTACTGAGTCATGTGACTATTTTCATTTTTCTGAGTATTTTTTTTAAAAATGGTTGCCCTACTTTAAATTATGGCTCAGACACGAATATTCATCTTTTTCTAGACCCACATTAACATTAATTTCTCCTGTCAGTTTGATCCCAAGAATTCTAGCTGATGTTCAGGGCTATGTCATCATAGTTTGATTTGCATTTCTTTGATGACTAATGATACTGAGCATTTTTCTTTGTAGTTGATGAAGATTTGTATATCTTGTTTTGAGAAATCTGTTCAATTTTATTTCGCTCATTAAATAAATGATACATATTTTTTTATCTCTTTAATTTTTGTGTTTCAAAAAACCTAAAATTCAATTATGTTTTGAATTTTAGGCCTTTGTTAGATGTGTGGTCTACAAGTGTTTTCTTCACAAATTTGAGGAAATCCTATTTATTTATTTTGATCTTGCTCAACTCAAATATTCTTGACTCAACTACTTTTCTTCTTAGCTCTCAGATCTTATACTTAAGGTGGTAATCCATTTCTGTTGATTTCTGTATAATGAGGAATGAGTTTCACTTGATTCTTCTGTATAGGAATATAATTACATTTCTAGGTATAGTTTACTGAAGAGAAATCTCTCCTTTACTGTGGGTTTTAGGCACCTTTGTGTAAGATCAGTTGTTTGTTTATGGAATTATTTCTGTTTTCTTTATCCTGTTTTTTATGTCAGTTGTATGTTGTTATGGTTCTTACAGTTTTTATTGTATCGTTTGAAGCAGTTAGATCCCTCTGGCTCTTATTTTACAGTTTCATCCAGCATTTGCTGTTGAGTTCAGTATACTACAAGGAAAACAATCTTTCTTTGTACAGTTCTTTCACATCCACTCTTTCAGTAATTTAAGACTTATAAAATACCTTCCAATTTACAGCATTTTCTCCCTTTCCTGGGAAAGACTATTTAGAAAGTCAGAGTGAATTGAATATTGTGAAAGAAATGGAGTCACTGACCTTGTACTGGAAGATAAAGCAGGCAGAATTTGATGGTAGAAGAGGAATCAGAGAAAGATGGCAAGTAGATAAGTTTTGGATACTTTTACATGAGTACGTAGAATGAAATGTTTGCTTATTAACTGATTACTTTTTCAATCAAGCTTTAAATGAATATATCATAAAATAATAGTTTATTGTAACTATGTATTAAGACTGTATGCTTCTGAATGGAGAGTTCAGGAGTCAGCAAATCACTGACATTAGAGGGTGTTCTGGATAGCTGCCTAGCTCTGAACTGAATGCATCCATTCAAATGTGTTGTAGAAGAAAACTCAGTATGAAGAGTGGAAATGGTGGGGACCTGTACAAGAATTCAATCCCAGCATTTCTTCATTGCTCCAGGGAAGTTGTTAAGGACATGAACCCTCTTCTAGCTCCTACTAAAAGAATCACATATACCCCATATTTCTTGAGGAATTTGTAAATGAGATGGATGTAGCCCAACCTGGGGTATTCCAAGAAAGTGAGTAATGGGTGGAAGTACAGAGAAATTCTTTTCAGTGTTTGGCCCCATGGGACCCTACCAGATGGAGGGAGTGACCCTGGACACTCTACTATCCATTAGGTTTGTTATGCAGTACTTTTGAGGACAGTAAATTACAGCAATAATGAGGCAGGAGAGGGATTCCTGGAGAAAGCTAAACTGAGGGCATCCTATGAAGGAGATCCTTGGCAGCCTGTTTCCACAGCTCCCACTTTTCTCTATCAGCCCTTATCCCTGGATTCCATTTCACAGGTTCAGTAACATTGGCCCCATCATTAATGGTGAAAGAAAGACCTTAGTATCTTTAGTAAAGTACAGCAGGCTTGCTAGCCTGTTTATTCATTCCAGGGCTGGCTCTTTGGCTTCTGACCCCTTATCCAGTGCTTGCTTCATGGGACCTGCCTTCTTGACTACCCAGGATTCTCCCTACTCAAGAAAGCAGCCTGCTGCAAGTATGGAAGATCACACTCCTACAATGGGCCTGAGGTTCAGTGTCCACTGAGAGTGTGGACAGCATGTGAAGACCTGGCTCCTCTCAGTGTCAATCAATAAAAAACAGACATTTTATCTATATGAGGCTGAGAGTCAAAGGCCAATGTGTATACTATGCATCAAGTCTGATATTGTTATATGATTACAGGTTCATTGGTTTCTTTTTTACGGTCATTCAAGGAGCCCTTGAAGTGACTTGATCCAATGAGAATGGGCACTAGGAAAGGCAGAGGCCTTCTGTCAGCTTGCCCTACGACTCATTAATTTATAATACTAGTATATTCCTGATACACCTGGCCATAGCTGTAGCAAATGTCTCCATAGAAGTGTGGTATGTGCTAATCTTAGCAGACTTCTAAGCCCGAATGTTATAAAATAGGAGTAATCTTTGAGACAGATTTCCCCCCCTAAGATTCATGAACAAAAATGTCTGATCAACAGTAGTGTCCAAAGTATTATATGAACAAGATGAAGGCTATTCTATAAAAAAAATGTATAAATTCTTTTTCAATTTAGTTTTATCTTCTGATAATCAGTTCTGGCAGTTTTAATGAAAGAAAATTTTACTTACGGATATTGGAGTTTACTTTGAATACTTGAACTTTAGATTGGTATTTGTTTTAAGTGTATCTGTGGACTGCATACCAGAAAATAGCTGTGGCATAAACAGAGCCATGTGATTACTTGTAGATACATAAAAAAATTGAAGCATATACTTAGAAAGTTGACCTAACTTAAAAAATCAGTTATTGTTTCGTCGGTTTATCAAAGATGCGATATACTTGAAAAAAAAATGCATCTTCCTTTCATATAAATCAGTATTAACGTGACAGCTCACTTCCTTCCTGCTTAGTCAGTAGTCTGGATTTGTTCTTCTATAGTCCTTGAATGTCCTGGGACATTTTTTCTTTTAAACCGCTACCATGTTTCTTCATGCTACTGTGTTTTATTGGCTTAAACTCTAATGGATAAGAGAGAGGCCTGTCATTCTACAATAAATGTCTATTGCATGCCTATTTGTAGTCAAAATCTAAGATGTGATTATTTCTACTATCAAGTGAATAGATCATTTAGTGTTCAATTCAGCGGATCATAGTTCCCCATGAATTCTAAGAATGGAAGTGCTAGTAGAGAATTTGGATTCTATTCAATCTTTGGAAAGGTTGGGAAGTGAAGGACATAAAGTTATTACTAAATTACTGAAAGAAGGGGCTCACCTGGGAGTCACTGCAAAATAAACTTCCCTGGGAAGTTCCCACCAACTGCACCCATGGGTAGCATTGACAAGAAGTTTACAAAGGCTTTTCAGAAGCCACTGTCACTCTCAGGTCTGCCCACTCATATGCTGCCTCTGTAAGTTATTGCCTTAGCACAGTCATTACGTTATTTTGTAAAAATGAAATGGCTTCCTCACCCAAAATTTGGTTTAAAAGGCTGAGGATGCCCTTGCATATATCACAAAGCTACAAAAATGGTTTACTACTATAATGCGACTATCTTGGGAGATTAGGACATTTTTCCATGCAGGGATAGAAATTGGAGATTTCATGGAATAAAAGCCAGCTTTTACTTGAGGTTAGGAGATAAAGGTTTTAAGATTTTAAAAAATATATACTTAGATGAGTATTTGAAGGTCTACAATTTCTATTGATATCAAAGGTAGGTTACTCAGAACTTTAGCTTTCTGATACATAGGCAACAGGGCAAATGGAAGTAGCATGACTTGAGAACTATTCATGGTCAAATATAAAAACTGTTTTTAGACTCTTTTTACAACATTATCCTGAAACATGCAGGGAAAGGGACTGGCATGATCTTTAGAGGGATAGAGTGATATTGAGTTAAAAGCTGAAATGTTATGATTTTGACTAAAAGACTAAGTATGATTATAGATTTGCTTTATGTCATGACATAAAGGCCAAAAGGAAGCTATGTTCCACTTACCACTATTTCTATAAATGAACCATCATTTTGAAATATTACCCATTTAAAGAGAAACAATGACAATTAGAAAGTATTTAAACACATACATATAAAATAAGCAGTGCTAAAAGTCATAAATTAGTAAGTCATCAGACAACCTTGGGAAATTTTTCCCACTGAAAAGAAAATTGGCACAAAAATAAATTGTATATTTGACCACTGTGTTTTAATTAAAATGTATCATTAAATTTTTCATTGTGCATACTCATTGCAGATGGTACTATTATTTGGAAGGCACATTTTCAGAGAAGCATATATCACTTATTGAACACACACTGTTATACTCACTACATTCACTTTTTTCTTTCAAGTCTCATTAGTCGTTTTATTCATTTAGCTTCAGTCCTCCAACCCCCCCCCCCCCAGAGAGGTTTATGACCATCAGTCACAAGGAACAGTCCCTCAGGCTCTCCCACATGTAGATGAGGTATCTCCAAGCTCTCAGACAAAGCCAATAGGCATTATCTGCTGCCAGACCCTAACCTACCCTGAAACTGTATATAAGGGCTCTATTTAGGGGAAGTAAAGTGCTCAAGAATCATCCTGGTGTCTGAGAGTTTCTGTCACAAGAGCTGTAACACTTGGGGGAGAGATCTGCTCTTTCAGAACCTGCCTGGGACACCAAGCTGCCTCCTTGCCAGCTGGCCGGCTTCTTATTGGCCCAGCCCAAGCCTGGACCGGCTCAGTGGGGAGAGACAGGTGCAGCACCTGGAAGAGACTGGCCAGCGACAGCAGCAGCAAGTGGGCAGAGGCAGTGGCAGGGGCAGGCAATCTCCCCTCCTGCTTGCACTCTGTGTCCTTTGGCCCCAACCTCCCGCATCAGGCCAGGCTGGAGACCTACAGACACTGGAGACACAGGCTGGAGACGCAGAGACAGTAGCAAACCCTCCCTGCTCTCATCCTGTCCCCAACCGGGAGATCGTTGTGGGACACCCTCCAGAACAAGGGACCTACAGTGAGAGAATGTGATGGGTATGGTGTCTGAATGCAGCCTTGCTTGCTGGTTCTAGTCTTTCAGCATTCCTTCTGGAGTACCTAAGTACCTGCCATCCTCCCACACATTTGTGTGTGTGTGTGTGTGTGTGTGTGTGTGTGTGTGTGTGTGTGTGTGAAGTTGAATTAAATTCTTTAATTATTGGCTTGCAGATGATAGTCATGCATCTTAGTGGTCCTTAAGACCTCTTCCTTGGTTAGTCCTTTGCAAGGTCAGTGCACTGATGCTGGTTTCATGTCCATTGGCCAAGTTCCAAACTGGCCCTGCCCTTGAGCAGTACTTTGTAATGCCTAGTACCCCTTAAGGACCTTAAGTGCATGTTCCCTTGATTGCCTCTGACCAGGTTTCCACTTTAGTGAGTACTGTGAGGCTCTGGTGTCAGAGTGGCCAGGTTCAGAGTATTCTCCTCATTCCCAAGACACTTGAATTTCTCTTGAGTGTAATCCATAGAAGGTCTTAGTCTTCAAGCTTCTTACTCAATGGGAAATGTTTTAGAATGTTCCCCAACTCTACCCTTGGGGAACATTTTCTTGGTATCTCTCCTGTCTCTGCCAGAGCAACAGCCTTGCACCCCTTGCCTGGCTTCCCATTTCTTTTCTAATCTTTGAGTGATTGCTATTACATGTTCAATCTGTACCTTCTTGAGGCCTGTGTCTTAGTTATGGCTTCTGCCCCTGCCTCCTGATGTCTGCAAGTCTCTCTCTCATCCAAACTGAGTCACTCTCTCTGGAATAGACCCTGTACTTTGTCTTCTGCTTTGTAAAATTCCCCACTGTTCCTTTGCTCTTAAGATTAGAGATGCACAAGCATCATGCACACCATTAGATAAATAGTATGCAGCCTTCCAGTTTCTGATTGGCTTCACCTATGCTTTTTCCATCATTTCAAATCTAGATAATCCTTCTGTTTTAAGGACAGATTGCTTAGCAGTGGAAAATCCAATTCTTGAAATACTTCAGCTCAAATACAAAAAGAGTGACCATTTAAAAAATCAGATCACTTAGGAGGAGGTTGTCTTAGTTATTAATGCCAAGGACTTTCTAAAAATCCCTGGTTATGTAAGAAAGTTTGAGAGGATGCCTATTGATGTGACATGTGCGGCAGAGATGTTAGAGATGTAAAGTTGAATAAGCTGTGTTTTATCTTTGAAGACTACACAGTCTATCCATATAAGTCTTGGATTTAAGGATTTGAGGAATAATATTCTCCTGCTAATAAGACCAATGACAACTGGTCTGCTTGTTTTGTTTGTTGCTTTTATAGAACATGGCTGCCCACTGTTTAAAAAAAGATCAATGAAAAACAAGTATAAACTCAGCATTGTTTCCTTAAATAATTCCTATAAAAGAAAAGAAAAGCTAGCTAGGCAAGCACAGATTCTAATTTGGTCCTGATATTGTCTAGGAAAGACTGATGACAACTGACAATATTTTCCACTGTTCTTAATGTAGTGCTGATTTCTATTTGAAATCGAGAAAACAGTGGCTTGCTGCTTGCTGAAGTAAAGCAAGTCTGTGAGAGGCTTTATTGTGCATTGCGAGGCACATCTTTTCAGGTAATGAGGTGTGAGAATGACTGATAAGCACACAGGATGTGGAAAAGAACAAAATAATAAAACAAACAGGTTCACCTAGGTAATGGTTGCATAAAACAAATAAGTAAAAATTCTTTACTAAAAACATCTGATATGGAGACTTGAAAAAATCTGAAGTCACCACCTTGGGAAAAACCCAGAAGCCTAGAACTACAAGTGAATTTAATTCTCTAATCATCTTGCTAAAATTACTGAAAAGTTAACATGTATCATAAAATATAAATGCATAACATGTATAATTTAATATGCAACCTCTTTCTTTTGTAGGTAGACTTAAGAAGTTCTATGTATTTTCATGTTGAACTCCTTTAGGAGGAGAGTTTTATGAGGGCATTAGAAAATGAGTTTAATGTGATAAAGCTACTGATAATTAGCTCTCTGATCTGTGTTGTTTTGCTTGACACATACAACATATTTTTACATCTGTTGTGCAGATTGAAAAACTGAAATTTGGCCTGGGAAGATAACTCAGTTAATGGAACACTGGGATAACATGAACAGAACTTTGAGCTTAATTCCTCACCTGGAATAATGTGTTTGGTTGGCACCACATGCTTATAATCTCAGCTCTTGAGAATTGGAGATGAGAGGATCAGAAGTTCAAGGTAATCCCAGCTACCTAGCAAGTCTGAGGCTTGCCTAAATCACTTGTAACTCTGTCCTCTATTCTTGTCTTGGTCCATGTTCTATTTCTTTGAAGAGACAATATGACAATGGCAACTATTATGAGTAAAAACATTTAATGGGGGACTGCTTATAATTTCAGAGGTTTAGCCCATTTGTCAGCATGGTGGGAAGCATGAGAACACACAAACAGACATGGTAGCTGAGAGTTCTACATCCAGATTCTCAGGCAGCAGGAAGAGAGATACTCTGGACTTGGAATGGGTTTTATGAAATATCAACACTCACCCACCAATGACACATTTCTTGGATAAGGCCATACCTCTTAGTCCTTTCAAATAATGCAAGTCTCTGGTCACCAAGTATTCAACTCTATGAGCCCATGGAGCCATTTTCATTCCAACCATCACAATTTTTATTTTCTCTTTTAGTTTAATTATAGCTACATTATTTACCTTTACCTTTTAAATGTCATAAAATGTGACCATATTCACCCCCTAACTTCTCCCAGATCTGTCTCCCTTTTACTAGTCATCTCAATTTATGTTTATAGGAAAAAATTCAAACCCTGATAAAAAGAAAGAATAAAATCCAATTTTGCTGCTCATATATTTGTGGATGTGTGCTCTTCCACTGGACATGGTTGACTCAACAGAGGCTACTTCCTTAGAGAAAACTGACTTTCCCTTTCCCAGCAACTATCAGTTGCCAATAGGATTCAGGCAGGAATGAAACTTTATGACTCTCCTCTCCATGCTGGAATTTGAGCTTGCACAGATCTGTCAGGACCATTGTGAGTTCAAGTGTGCATCTGGCCTTTGTCTAGAAAACACTATTTCTTTATCATCATTCACTGCCTTTGGCTTTTACAGTATTCTTGCTTCCTCTTCTGCAATGATCACTGAGCACTGGGCATACATATTTGTGATAATAATGTTCCATTTAGGGTCAAACATTATACAGCCTTTTATACTGTGCACCCACAATTGTGAGTTTCATTATTAATCACATGTATGGCAAAATAAGCTTCTATGATGAGTGCTGAGAGATGTATGAATTAATGGGCATGAAATAATTCATTAAGTGTCAATTTAATGCTAGGTTCATTTAACAGAGTAGTAGTGGTAGATTTTCCTCTGTTAACTAAGAGCTACTGGTGCTCGGTCCTGATAATAGTGTTAGATTCTGAGTTTCATTTTCTGGATCTGGTCTTAAGTCCAATCAGAAAGCAATTGGCTATAACTATCAGGGTGTTCCATGATTTACCAGAGGGCAGATCTTTTCAGGTTGGTTGTTATTGTAGCCTGCGGGGTTCTGAGCTGGATTAAATTGGTGATTACCTTTTCCCTCTGGTAGCATGGATATCACTTTCCAGCATTACGAAAGCTAGCCCAAAGGCAGGAACTTTCCAGGTCAGTGCCAGCTTGGTTTTTCTGTGTTATATGAATCAAGTATATGTTGCCTTCAGCGAAAGAATGGAAATCATCCATTTCTGGAGGGGAACCAATAGCATTGGTGATAATTTGTAATGTTTGGGATGTGTATTGGACTGACTAGCCAACAAATCTAAAAGAGACAACTCATTTCTGGCATTGGATTTTTTTTTATTTGTTGACCCGTGGTACTTAGTAGAGGCATTCTTACCCTGCTTTCATGTAACTAAATTTAAAATCTCTCTCTCTCTCTCTCTCTCTCTCTCTCTCTCTCTCTCTCTCTCTGTCTCTCTGTCTCTCTGTCTCTCTGTCTCTCTCTCTCTCTCTCTCTCTCTCTCTCTTCAAATCCAGAGTCCTGATGTGGGGTGAAGTCAGGGAAAGATACCCACAGACCTGACTTCTGCTGAATGTCATAGGCAGGCCTTAGACACACAGAGCCCTGCCTAACACCACACAACACACTGTGGGAGGAGGATGATATCCAGAGACCTGCTGACTGTCATGACACATGGTGCAGACAGAAGAATTCACCCAGAGTCCCACAAGTGGTGCAGCTTGCCTGTAGCAGGAGCCACTACAATGTATAAGAATGTGGTGGAGAGAAAGAGAAGCAGAACAGTTTGAGTTTATGAAGGGAGATGGAACTGGAGACCTGAGCAACATGAAGAGAGATGAAACTGAAGACTTGAGGGTGAAGAGAAATAGCTTCTTGTGAGTAGCCAGTTCTGCCACCTACGGACATTTTGAAGGCCCAGCCCATGCTGCCGCTGAGGATCATGTCTGTCTGGGTCCATGGTTATGTAACAACAGGGGTTAGTGTCAATATTCTTGGTTTATATTACCACTAGCGACTTTGGGGACATCCCTGGTCTGAGTAGACAACTGGAACCTTATAGATATCCAAGAGCAGGGCAGGATAGGTCCATGAGGAGATGCATTGATCTGAAGAGTTGGTCCCACTTTTCTCAGGTGGCAATACTCTGTAGACTGGATCCCAGGCCTTGACTGGCCAGCCCAGTAGAGCTGGCCATATTTGGAGATATGGGTGCCAGTGAGCCAGCATTAAGGGCATCAGAGCTGGTGAGCTGACCCTGCCTCCTGCTGATGGTAGCATTGGGCGGCCCAGTTGGAGCAGTGGTGGAGAACTCATCTTAGTAGCTGCCACCCAGGCCTAGATCTAGACTTTGAGTTGGCCCACACCAAAATCTACATCATCTGTGAAAGGACTGTTTATTTAGAGTTGTAGGATCTCCAAGACACAGGGCAACAACAGGATAACTAGGAGGAATCCTGATGAGGATCCAATGTTGATGGTGTCCCAGAGAGACCTCGAACCAGACCAATGACTCATTGAAATGAACATTTGCAATAAAAGATGTGTGGACAGAGATGTTTCTATGTACTATTTTATTTATCTTGTTTGTGTTTTTAAATTTTTTTAGGGGAGGGCGTGTTGCAAAAGCAGAGGGCAGATACAGGACATGAGAAAATGTATTAAACTCACAAAAAAATCAATAAAGATGTTTCAAAAGCTCTTTTTACATATGTATGTATACATGTTTTAGGAACCTTCTACAATAGTGGGTTTTCATAAATTTTTTAAATTTATTTTTATTTATTTATTTATTTATTTATTTAACTTTTTATGGGATATTTTCTTTATTTACATTTCAAATGTTGTCCCCTTTCCCAGTTTCCCCTTGGAAACCCCCTATCCCATCACCCCTCCCCCTGCTTCTATGAGGGTGTTTCCCCCACCCATTCACCTATTCCCACCTCCCCACCCCAGCATTATCCTACACTGGAGCATTGAGCCTTCACAGGACCAATGGCTTCTTATTCCATTGATGTCCAACAAGGACATCTTCTGCTACATATGTGGCTGGAGCCATGGGTCCCTCTATGTGTACTCCTTGGTTGATGGTTTAGTCCCTGGAAGCTCTGGGGGGGTCTGCTTGGTTGCTATTGTTGTTCTTACTCTGGGGTTGCAAATCTCTTCAGATCCTTCAGGCATTTCTCTAACTCCTCCACTGGGGACCCCATGCTCAGTCCAATGGTTGGCTGTGAGCATCGACCTCTGTATTTGTAAGGCTATGGCAGAGCCTCTCAGGAGACAGCTATATTAGGCACCTGCCAACATGTACGTCTTGGCATCCACAATAGTATCTGGGTTTGATGACTGTATATGGGATGTATCCCCAGGTGGGGCAGTCTCTGGATGGCCTTTCCTTCAGTCTCTGCTCCACTCTTTGTCCCTGTATTTCCTCTGGTGAGTATTTTGTTCACCCTTCTAAGAAGGACTGAAGCACCCACACTTTGGTCTTTCTTCTTCTAGAGCTTCATGTTGTCTGTGAATTGTATCTTCACAATATGGGTATAACAAGCTGTTGGGCTAATATCCACGTATCAGTGAGTACATACCATGTATGTATTTATGTGAATGGGTTACCTCACTCAGGATATTTTCTAGTTCCATCCATTTGCCCAAGAATTTAATGAATTCATTGTTTTTAATAGCTGAGTAATATTCCATTGTATAAATGTACCACATTTTTTGAATCCATTCCTCTGTTGAAGGACATCTGGATTCTTTCCAGCTTCTGGCTATTATAAATAAGGCTGCTATGAACATGTTGGAGCATGTGTCCTTGTTATATGTTGGAGCATCTTCTGGGTATATGCCCAGGAGTGGTATAGCTGAATCCTCAGGTAATGCTACATCCAATTTTCTGAGGAACCGCCAGACTGATTTCTAGGACCTTCCTTTGTGAAGGTCCTTTAACAAGTGTTTGTACCAGCTTGCAATTCCACCAAAAATGGAGGACTGCTCCTCTTTCTCCCCCTCTTTGCCAGCATCTGTTGTCTCCTGAGTTTTTAATCTTAGTCATTCTGACTGGTGTGAGGTGGAATCTCAGGGTTGTTTTGATAATTTTTAAAAGTTCTCTAGTATTATTTTATCCCTCCCATACTTCATCCCAATTTAACCCTTTCTATTTTAGTATTTCCTTTTAACCCATTATATCAATGTGTTATTATTACTCTCCCCTTCCTTTCAAGCATCCACCTATGATGTCATACTCATTTCCTGACCTCTGTGAGTATTTAAAGATTCAAAGATTTGTAAGTAGGAAAAAACATACAATTTTTGTTTTCATTTTGTGTGTGTGTGTGTGTGTTATTGTGTCTCAATGAACACAATACATTTTTCCTTTTTATCTCAATTCTACTCCTGGTGTCTTAGTTTGGATTTCTGTGATCCTGATAAAATATCATGACCACGAACAAATTGGAGAGAAAACAGTTTATTTCAGGCTAAAGTTTATAGTACATCATGGAGGGAAAAGAGGGTAACAGCTAGGCAGGAACCTATGGAAAAGAACTGGAGTCTAGAGAAATACTGTTTACTGGCTTGTTCCTCATGGCTTAGGCAGCCTGTTTCTTAGACCAACAGTGGCTACTTGCCAGGACTGGCCCTAATCTCTGTCTTCTCACATCAATAATTGATCAAGAAAATCCCCCATAAGCCTGCCTCCAGACCAAGTTGATGAAACATTTTTGTCCATTGACATTTCCTTTTCCCAGATGACCCTAACTTGTGTCAAGTTGAGAAAAACCAGACCAGACACCTTTTGACCCCTCTCTTTTCCTCTCCTATTTTCTGGTTACTCTTGATCCACTGAACATAATTATGGTTACTTCCTAGAGCTTGGACAACATACCAGTGGCCACATTGTTGCAGAGAATGACTCTGCTTCCCTTAGCAACCATTATCTGCAAATATCTCCTCCAAAAAGTATTGAGCCTCATGAGGATCCTGTCAAATCCATGATGGAACGTTAGTTATCCCTAGTGCTCTGTGTTTATTGCTGTAGTGGGAATAACATATCTGGAAGACAGTCTTAAAAGAAAAAAAAAAGACAGTGTTTAAGGAGGTGAGTTAATTTTTAAGAGGTTGAATTTAGCTATCTACAAAATCAAAGGAGATTCTCAATCCACATACCCTCCACTTACAGCAAGTCTTTGTTTTAGCTTGATTGCTGGCCAGAAAACCCAAGGGATCCTTCTGTCTCTGCTCTCCAGTGTTTGTGTCCCAGGTGTGTTTCGCTGTGCTCAGCTTTCACTGGTCCTGGTATAGATTAGGCTGTGTTGAGTTTTTTCTCTTTTGAAAACAACTTTTTACTGGAACCTAATGCATTTAGACTGAGGATGAAGACTCATGCTACCTTTTTTGAAACACATATTCCATTTTTGTCTTTTAAAGTATTTTCAAACTCACTTATAGAATTTTTCTTTATGGGTTTGTGGAAGATTTTAATCTCAGTAGTATTGGGGGAGGGCTTTTTGACAATAGAATTTGGAATGCTCTTAATTCACAGCTTTATTTGGGCTTTGGAGATTTTATTTATTGCAATATATTTGTTAGCTATACACTTTAATAGACTAGCTTTCTAGTAAATAAGTTATGCTTTTTACTTAATATTTATGTATTCAATTTTGTAACGCACAACGCAAATGAAGATAATTTCATAAAACACTTTGAAGGATAATAACTTATAGCTAAATATCAAATAGAAGCTTCATTGAATGATGAATTACTGCTATTAAGATAAATTTGTCTTGATTGTAAATATACATCTTTAGCTCTTGCTTAAAATATGTGAATTTTTAAAGGATTTTTTTAAAAAAAGAAGGTTGCAGATAAGTATTTTATTATAAAAGTCTTAATATGATTTTGTAAGTAAGATTTTGTTCTTTTTTCCTTTCAAGATTATAATAACATTCATCATTTCCACCTTTCCTTTCTCCCTTCACACCCTGTTTTTCCTGTTCCAGTTTGTCATTTCCAAATAGAAAAAGAGTGTTTATATGGAAAATGCTGATGATTTGAATTCAATTTTCTATCTCACTGTTTTTAATTTGCTAGTGAATTAGTTGTGAATTTACTAGTCCATCTCCACAGAGTCCTCTTATCCTGGATTTTAGTTTCATGATTCCTTTTCCTCTTCATCTTCAGGTCTCTGCTCAGGTATTATGTCTTCAAGGATGTCTTTCCTGACATCCTGCTCTCCGTCAAGCTCTTTTTCATATCACCCTGTTTTCCTTTGTTCCTGATCTTTGATATTGTCCCATATTTGTTTTATATTTTGTGCCCCCTTTCTTATAGTACACTTTTGTGTTACTTAGGCCTTATAGCACCTGGAACTCAGTAGGTTAGATACATTATTAAGATGTGTTCAATAAAGAAATGAAGGGATTATTGAGTAGTCATTTTTTCTGGGCTATAGTACAGACTATGTTAGGCCTGTAAGCCTGTGAAAATAAAAACATTTCATTTAAAAAAATACTGTATAAGTAATTAATATTATTTCCACAGTCAAAGAATATAGGTTGATGTTTTTCTGGAGATTTTTAGAGTTTTACTAGATAAATATTAATGAGATCATCTTTACACTTTCTTGTTAGTTTCCTTGGCATTGTAAAATAGACATCTGTGAACTCATCTATTTTACAATCTGTTCTTGGTTTATACTTTTCATTTAGATAGCTATACCATATAAACTACACATGATAAGAGACATTACCTAAAGAAATAAGTAACATGGACCAATAAAATCAAGAAATTTAAAGCAGGAAATGCCAGAGTGTTGACATCACACCTGTTTTAAAAATTAGAACATTTTTATGTTCCTCTGAGGGTCAGAAGTTTGGTTTGCTTTATTTCACACTGGGGTCTAAGTAATTGACATTTCCACTGGCTTTATTTAAGGTCTTATATACTGTAAAATTAAAAACAAAAGTTTACATATGCACCATCTTTTAAAGAATAAATTATAAACAAGAATGTGAGACCCCATACCTATAATCCCAGCATCTGGGCCACTAAGGGAAGAAGAATTTTTTAGTTCAAGGCCAGCCTGGTCAAACCAACAGGCAACAATAAAACAAATTTCCTAGCACCTGTAAGCAATGTAAACATGAAACTCACAGTGCCAAATAATATCTACATAGACCCAAAAAGAATTCTATGACCTCTGTAACCAGTGCTTGTTCCAAAACTCCTGAGATATAGACAGGAGAATGATATACTTTGCTCATGATTGTATATATATATATATAATATATATAATATATATATATATAATATATATATATATATATATATATATATATTATATATATTTGCACTTTGCCAAATAGAATAGTGTCCAAAATCAAGTTGACAAGGTGTTGAAATTTGCTTAATATTTTAGCAATGAATTGTATCATTTTATATCTCAACTCTTTTCCAGCCATTTCCTTGACAGAGGACTGTGCTGTGACCTTATGTTTATGAGTGTGGTGTTGGCAGCAGTCCTGCTGGGATTGCTTCCTCATGGAGTTTTGCAGAATTGTGGGTCAGCTTGACATGTGCATGTGTTTTATGCAGTCTCTTCTGCAGGCAGTTAAAGGATAAATGTGTAATCTTACTCCTCTCTAAGAAACTGCAGATTGACATTGTATGGTACAAAAAAGAACAAAAGATTTCTCACAGGATGTGTTTTTTTATGGTACATTTTCTGAGATGTAGTTGCTTTGTTTTGCCCAGATTTGGTTTAAATTCTCCTGTCAGAAATATTCAACACCGTGATCTCTCGAGTGGAAAGATCCTACGTATTGCAGAGGTATAAAGTTGATTGTACTATTTCCTCCTTACATCATTTGGAAAGGAGCAGAGTCTCATAAAATTTATGTGCCCACTGAGTTCTGATTTTCACTCATAAGAATTATGTTACGTTATGGGCTTTGTTGAGTGACATGCTTGCAGATGTTTTCACCATTTTTCCTCACTTTTTTTTGCAAGCTCAGCAACTACATATTTGAAAACTAAGCCTGTGTCTCAAATTTGCTTGAGTAGTGATAGGAGGAGAATCAGCTCTAGTCTCTGGATTAAATTCTGCTGGAGAAGTAGATAGTTTAGTGCTGACCAGGTGGCCTTTAGTTTATCTCCACACTGCCCTGGTGACTCCTTATTTTTTAATGACACTGCACACAGCAATCCGAGTTTCTTCTTTCCCTTTCCTGTCATCTACTTACGACTTCTTTGAGGCTGGGCATCGTCTCAGAAGGAGGTTTGGTAACACTGGATGTGAACTTTGTAAGATGTATGGGTGGTCCCTGGAGTGACCACTTTACAATTTTAGGCTGCTCTGAGTTTAGAGCCAAAACAAACCTCATGAAATAGAGAAGAAAAATCACTGCAGCTTCCAGCTCACTTCTAGTTCATTTTGCCAACTCCAGCAAAAACAGTCTACCTCACAGAGATAAAAGCCTGGTCTCCTCCAAATATTGCCTTTATCAAGAAAATGGCTAAAAGATAAGTTATGCTAAATGAAAGCTTCAAATTTTATATTTAAATAGGGAATTTCTTCCCAATACACGACATGGTACAGTGACAGGAAAGCCTCATACTTGCTGTCTGTGACTTCAGCATTAATTCAGACAATATCTGCTGCATTAAAGTTTCACCATCCCCAAGCACAACTGGTCAGCACCTCATGGGGGTCAACAGCGACACAGAATTCCTGCATTATTTTACTTACAATGGATATGATTTTCTTTATTTGTTGTTTGAACCATTTGTGTGTATGTTCACTACACATAATAATTAAAAGATGTTGGAGTCTGGAAGCTGTTGGAGTTCTGGCCTTGGCCTTGTCAATTTTAAGCTGTGTGACTGGACAAATTTGATTTTTCCCATCTACAAAATGATCAGGCAATAACATGTACTTCGTAGTATTGCAAGGAATATGTAAATTAGCATCTATGACGGACTTAATGATTTATGAGAAGTATGCTTTATTTAGTGAGTACATATAAGACCCTTTTCATATTGATGGAATGTACACTTGGAATTGTGTCCGCAGATATGGGAAAATTTCCCAGGCAATGGCAGTGTACAAACAGTTATGGTTGTGAAGCTTTTCCTTGATATGATTTCTGTGCTGCAGACCAGCTTCTTCTCAAGCAGTCTATGTTGAGTCTTCATTCCCTCCCCTCCTCTGCCCTATGCTTGGTTCTTACTATAAGCTGTGAGTATGTAGAAATGCCAGAGTAATGTTAGCTTCAGATGATTTGAATTCTGTTGTTGGCTGGCTGGCTGGATTTATACAAACCCCTTCATATTTTTGAGCTTCAATTTGCCTGCATGTTGGGGAAATAATAATTGGTACTAGGAGGAGGATCAAGGAGTTGAGAATGCCATCTGAAGATGTTACAAATTCAGCTTTTATCATCAGTGATCATCGTAATTGCCTTGTTGTGCACAAATTTGTTAGAGATATGATCTTAATTAAGTTTGTTTTGGAAAAACTAAGGTAATTTAAAAATTATATTTGGCAGTTAGTGCCTTTTTTATGAGAAAGCAATGTAGTGTTGCTTCAGGCACTGTATCCATTTCAGCAGCCCCACTTTTGTTATGAGTCACAGGAGGCTGCTCAACTCAAGTAGATCCCTCTGGGTTCATAGTACTCAAGTCTTGAGAGTGTTGGGGGCTCACGATAGTCATTATAAGAAACCCATTAGAAAGTTTTTCATAGACTCACCCATCCCCTAATCTACTTACCCTTTACTTTATGAAAATATCAATCCATAAAATGTAACAGTAATACTGTGTTTGTTAAATGGTCCAATGAAAATAGATGAGCTTAATGAATATCCAAATAATATAAAGAGAGAGAGAGAGAGAGAGAGAGAGAGAGAGAGAGAGAGAGAGAGAAAAGGAGGGAGGGAGGGAGAGAGAGTAACTTCTTAACTTCCCTCCTTCTTTCTCTCTCTCTCTCTCTCTCTCTCTCTCTCTCTCTCTCTCTCTCTCTCTCTCTCTCTCCCACATGCAGAAATAAATAAGCACAGCATCTCATTAGTATATACATTTTATCTTTTGAAAGTAAAATTATATGAATACTAAAGAATTATTTTGAAATAAATCTCTTTATGCTTTATTATCAATAAATACTTATTGTGTATACCTATTTTATATAATTATATACCCAACATCTTGTAAAATTGACTTGGAGGAATAATTTTAAGAAACCTTATGCTAAACTATGTAATATGAGTCAAAACCTAGCCAGATAATGAGGAGTCCATTGATACAGTTTTTGAGTTATCACTCATGGTGGGTGACGTTTCAATGAGTAAGCTGCTTTTCACTCATCTGTCCTCTTGTTAGTGATGCCTTCTCCTTGTTCCTCTGACTCACCTTAACAAAACCCACTGCTCCACCATGTTGATTTGGATAAATTTTTTTCATTACTATCCTCTCTGAGGTAAATAGACAATACTTTCTACTAGGAAGGTAAATGCCACCTGATATATAGAAAATCATCAGATCTGGCTGATGCCATGCTTGAGGAATGGCTGTTGCAAGTGAGATGGTCCACTGTTTTGCATAGCTGTGACGGATGTACCTCAGAAAGGCACAGCCCTAGCAGGTAGGGGAGGTTCATCCCTGGACTACTTCTGTTGCTATCCCTTCTCATGTTTGTTACTGCTATATTCTTCCTGTGTCTAGCATGGTGTGAATGGTTATGGGGAGTCCCTGACTGCCTATCTGGTGTCATTGCATCATGGGAGACAGCCAAATCAATGTGAAGATGAACTTTCATAGAGTAATACTGTTTATATGAATTAGTGATTTTACAAAATTCCTGATGTGACCTAGTTAAGGAAATGGTTTAGATTGTTTTGCAAGAAAGACATAATAATGATTACAAGTAAGAGTAGAATGTGCTCCCTCTGTGAAGCGTAATGAGAGCTGTGTAGGCTAGCAAAGGAGCCCAGTGAGCTATCATGCATTATAAGCACATTGTTGTGGAGGAGAAAATAGGCTTGCGACAGGTTAATGATTAAAGAAAACATTGACTCTAGGTTGAGTCTGAATTCCTTGCTCTAAGAAAATTGTTATGGGTTTCAGTGTGAATCATGAATAGGTTATGAATAGGCAAGGCTATAAACAAAAGTAAATGATTCTGAGTAGAGATGAATTTTGTAAACAGAGATGGATGATTAGTCACTTTAGTCAAATAGGGTTCCAAAAAAAAAAAAAAAAAGATAAGTAATTTTTCTCTTGGTAAATGCAAACCACTTTCAGCTCACATGGGAAAACCCAGCTATAATAGACTTACTTGGCCTGCATAAACTTTGTTAATCCATGATTAAAAAAATTATTGCCTTGAGGTTAAGGATGAACTTGTGAAACAAAAGATGGGAAATGTTCAGTTATGTGTGAATTTCAAAAGAAGAATATATAATCACCAATAATGTTGTAATTAATTTGTGTAATGATTTTAATCTGTTTGAAAAGGAAAACATAACAACAGAAACTGAGGAAATTCAAAAGATGATCAGGTCCTACTACAAAAGTTTATCCTCAACAAAACTGGAAAATCTGGATGAAATCAACAATTTTCTAGACAGGTATCAGTTACCAAAGTTAAATCAGGATCAGATAAACCATCTGAACAATCTCATCATCCCTAAAGCAATAGAAGCAGTCGTTAAAAGTCTCCCAACAAAACAAACAAACAAACAAACAAACAAGCAAACAGAAAACAAAAAACCAACCAAGAACTTAAACAAAACCAAAACCAAAACAAAATCTCAGGACCAGATGAGTTTAGTGCAGAATGCTATCAGACCTTCAAAGAAGACTTAATATTCTACAAAATAAAAACAGAAGGAACACTACCCAACTTGTTTTATGAAGCCACCAAGCTGTACCCAAATGACACAAATACCCAACAAAGAAAGAAAACTTCAGACCAATTTTGCATATAAATTTTGATGCAAAAATACTCAATAAAATACTTACAAACTGAATCCAAGAACACATTAAAACTATCATTCATCACAATCAAGTAGGCCTCATCCTAGGGATCCAGGGATGGTTCAATATATGAAAACCCATCAACATAATATACTACATAAACAAACTCAAAGAAAAAAACCACATGATCATTTCATAAGATTCTGAAAAAGCATTTGACAAAATTCAACATCCCTTCATTTTAAAAGTCTCAGGAAGATCAGGAATTCCAGGCCCATACCTAAACATAGTAAAAGCAATATACAGCAACCCAGTAGCCAACATCAAACTAAATGGAGAGAAACTTGAAGTAATCTCACTAAAATCAGGGACTAGACAAGGCTGATCCCTCTATCCCTATCTTTTCAATATAGTTCTTGAAGTTCTAGCCAGAGCAATTAGACAACAAAAGGTCAAAGGAACACAAATTGAAAAGGAAGAAGTCAAAACACCACTATTTGCAGGTGATATGATAGTGTATTTAAGTGACCCCAAAACTTCCACCAGAGAACTCCTACAGCTGATAAACAACTTCAACAAAGTGGCTCTATATAAAATTAATTCAAACCAATCAGTGGCCTTCCTCTACTCAAAGGACAAATGGGCTGAGAAAGAAATTAGGGAAACAACACCCTTCATAACAGTCACAAACAATATAAAATATCTTGGTGTTACTCTCACAAAACACATAAAAGATCTGTGTGACAAGAACTTTATATATATATATATATATATATATATATATATATATATATATATATATATATATTTATATATATATATATCTGAAGAAAGAAATTGAAGAAGACCTCAGAAGAGTGAAAGATTTCCCATGTTCATAGATTGACATGATTAATATAGTAAACATGGAATACTTGAAAAAAATTCTACAGATTCAATGCAATGCCCATCAAAATTCTAACTCAATTATTTATGGAGTTAAAAAGATCAATTCTCAAATTCATTTGGAATAACAAAAAAATCAAGGATAGTGAAAACTATTCTCAGCAATAAGAGAATATCTGAGGAATCACCATTCCTGACCTCAAGCTGTACTACAGAGCAGTGGTGATAAAAACTCCATGGTATTGGTACAGAGACAGGCAGGAAGATCAATGGAATATAACTGAAGACCCAGAAATGAATCCGAAAACCTATTGTCACGTGATCTCTGACAAAGAAACTAAAACCAACCAGTGGAAAAAAGAGCATTTTCAACAAATGGTGCTGGTTCAACTGGAGGTCAACATGTAAAAGAAGGCAAGTTGTTCCATTCTTGTAGGCCTTGACAGCAGGTCCAGGTGAGAGGACAGAGGTCCACGTCCTGTCAGGTCTGAGCAGTCAGTGAGTGTCAATGGCCCAAAAGAAACACACCAGGCTGGGAGTCTTGTCAATGCAGGAAAATCAGGAAATCAACTTTATTGCATCAACCTCTCAATTATATAAAGTCGTATCATAGGGAGGGGGATTTTTGGTGGGGTAAGATGATGTAGGAGGTGGGAAAGAGTGAAGAAGGGTATGGGGTGACTGACAGGGCCAATGGCAAAGCTCTACATCAGCAATGGTGGGGCAGAGGCAGGGCCGAATAGACCTTGCTGAGTTACCCTGGTATGGAAGTGACAGAAACAGGGCTCAAAACTTGAGCCAGGCTTAGGCTCTCCCACAAGGTCACAGAAACTTGAGCCAGGCTTGGGTTTGTCCACAAGGCCCAAACCAGGGCCTAAATGGTGCCCAGCACATTCTTATCTCCTTGTAGAAAGATCAAGTTCAAGTGGATCAAGGACCTTCACATAGAACCAGATATAGTGAACCTAACTGAAGAGAAAGTGGGGAAAAGCCTCAAACACAGTGGTACAGAGGAAAATTTCATGAACAAAACACCAATGGTTTATGCTCTAAGATCAAGAATCCACAAATGGGATCTCATACAATTATAAAGTGTTGAAAGAATACTGTCAATAGTTCAAAACACCTAGCAACTGATTGGATAAAGAACTTTACCAATCCTACATCTGATAGAGGACTTATATCCAGTATATACAAAGAACTCAAGAAGTTAGACTCTGGAGAACCAAATAACCCTATTAAAAATGGAGAACAGAGCTAAACAGAGAAATCTCAACTGAGGAAACTGTAATGGCCAAGAAGCACCTAGAGAAATGTTCAACATCCTTAGTCATCAGGGAAATGCAAATCAAAACGACCCTGAGAATCCACCTCATACCAGTCAGAATAAATTCAAAAACTCAAGTAACATCAGATAGTGGCAAGGTTGTGGAGAAAGAGGAACACTCCTCAATTGCTGGTGGGATTTCAAGTTGATATAACTACTCTGGAAATCAGTCTGGTGGTTCATCAGAAAATTGTACATAGTACTATCTGAGGACCCAGCTATACCAACTCTGCGCATATACCCAGAAGATGCTCCAACATGTTTTACTATGTTAATAGCAGCCATATTTATAATAACCAGAAGCTGGAAACAACCCAGACATCCCTCAAACAGAGGAATGGATACGGAAAATATGGTACATTTACACAATGGAATAATACCCAGCTATTAAAAACGATGACTTTGGGTAGGGGACCAGGAAAGGGGATAACATTTGAAATGTAAGTAAAGAAAATAGCCAATAAAAAACAAAAACAGTGACTTCAGGAAATTCACAGGCAAATAGATGCATCTAGAAAATATCATCCTCAGTAAGGTAACTCAGTCACAAAAGAACACATACGGCATGTGTTCACTGATAAGTAGATATTAGGCAAAGAACATGTAATACCCATGATACAACTCATGGACCACATGCAGCTGAAGAGGATGGGAGACCAAAGAGTGGATACTTCAGTCCTACTTAGAAGAAGGAACAAAATAATCAATGAAAGTAGAGGGTGGTAGGGACTTGGGAGGAAGCAAATTGGGGGAGGGGAAATAGAGAGAAAGAATCAGGTATGAGAGGAGATGTAGGAGATGTACAGAGGGTCAGGAAATTGAGCAGAGTGTGTAGCAATGGGGGATGGGGAACTGAGGGTAGCCACAAGAAACTCTCAGATGCCAGGAAAGCAAGAGCCTCCTAGGACCCCCCCCCCCCAGGGATGACATTAGCTGAAATACCCCCACAA
This sequence comes from Arvicanthis niloticus, assembly GCF_011762505.2. NCBI lineage: Eukaryota > Metazoa > Chordata > Mammalia > Rodentia > Muridae > Arvicanthis > Arvicanthis niloticus. The sequence continues at coordinate 15,883,701 of NC_133433.1, read as the reverse complement.
AGGGGAGGGAGAATTTGTGGAGACCATATCCAGAGGTTACGCATGGACCCCCAGTTGAGGGATGGGGCCAAGCATCCATCACCAAAATTTTAACCCAGAATTGCTCCTGTCTAAAGAAAATACAAGGACAAAGAGTGGAGCAGAAACTGAAAGAAAGACCATCCAGAGACTGCCCCACCTGGAAGCCATCCCTCATGCAGACACCAAACCCAGACACTATTGCTGATGCCAAGAAGTGCTTGCTGACAGGAGTCTAATAAAGCTGTCTCCTGAGAGGCTCTGCCAAATCCTGACCTATACAGATGGGAATGCTCACAACTACCAATCAAACTGAGCACAAGAACCCCAATGGAAGAGTTAGGGGAAGGACTGAAGGAGCTGAAGGGGCCTTATCTGGCATCAGTTGGAAAGGAGGCTCTTGGTCCTGTGAAGACATGATGCCCCAGTGTAGAGAAATGCTAGGGTGGTGAGGCAGAAGTGGGCATGTGAGTGGGGGAGCACCCTCATTGAAGCAGGGTAAAGGGGGATGGGATAGGGGGTTTTCAGAGGGGAAATGGGGAAAGGGGATAACATTTGAAATGTAAATAAATAAAATATTCAAGTTAAAAACGCTAATAAAAAGAATAAAGTTATATGTTCAATGTGGACCATTAAAGTATCTCTAGATAAGAATCCCAGGATAGAGTTAGTTTTCATGGCAATGTCTCTGAATCTCCCCCACATTATTTAAAATATCACAAGAGAGTAGATTTTAAAAATCATTATATTTATAAAATAAAAAATATGCATAATGTGGCACAAAAACCTAGGCCATTTTTTGTCTTTCTAGCATCTGAGTGGATGAGTGAAATATGGATGATTATGAAAGCAAGAGTGCTATTGCTTTTATGACGATAGGAGGGTGCAGTTACCTTGGGAACAAGTGATGTTTGTTGAACTGAGACTGAGGATTTTGGAAAATCAATACCACTTGATGACTTTAGAGACCCTTTTCTGTTTATGTAAACTCCTTTTTTTTTTCTTTTTGTGAATTTCAGTATATTGAAACATACTGAATTTCTATACCTTATATTGTTTGGTAGTTAGTTTAGTTGAGTGTATGTAAATGTGTAAAAGTAATATAAAGTATAATTTGTATTATTACTACCATTTGGATACAACTTTTGTTATTGTATTTTATCTTGAGGAACTTCTTTTTTTTCTTTCTTATATTTACAAATGTAGGGAAAGGACTTTCTCTAGTGTTGTGACTTTTTTTAGATTAACCACCAATTTTTAGTTTATTTTATTTTTTATTCACTTTACATCCCAATCACTTTCCCCATCCCAGTGGCCACCCCCTATACTTAGTTCCTTTCCCATCCCTTCTTCCCTTTTCTTCTGAGAGAGTGGAGGACCCTCTGGTTATCCCCCTACTCTGGCACATCAAGTCTCTGCCAGGCTAGTTACTTCTCCTACTGAGGCCAGACAAGACAGCAGAGTTAGAGGAATGGGGACAGCCAAACAAGCAACAGCTTTTGGGATAGCACCTACTCTTGTTGTTGTGTGGACCCACATGGAGACCGAGATACATACCTGCTATATATGTGCATGAGGCCTACGTCCAGCCCATGTATGCTCTTTGGTTGGATTACCCTCAAATTTAACAACATAGAAACATTTTTATAACAAACTTTTTAGGTCAGGAATTAAACTATGTCACATAGACACAGCTTGTTTCTGATGCATGCTGTCCAATCTCTGCTTAAAGGACTCAAAGTTTGGTAGGTGCTCAGTCATGGAGGACATTAGTGTTGTTTCTTTCCATGTCTGGTTCAGAATGTGAAGTATTTGAGTATTAAGATTCCTCAAAAAGTTCTTTCCATGTGGCATCCTGGCACGATGGTGGGTATAGAATAATTGTATTTCTAATTGAGTAACTGAACTCTGACCTAAATGTTCAGACATGTAAGGTTGTGATGACCTCACTGGGTATAGTCTTGGAAATTACAATCACCTTCACTTATGTCACAGGCTGTTCAGATTTAAAAGGGGAGGGACAGAGGCCATAATTTGAAATAACAACTATATATTAAGAAATACCAAATGTATGTTATATTATATAGTATTTAAATGGTTGCTTATCAGTTACAAAATCTCACATACAAGCAATCAAGCAAATGGGCAAAACTGAAAGAGAAATAAGAGAATTAACCCTAGAAAAAATTTGTATGCATTATAATTTCTTTGAATGTTCAATTATTCTTTTGTTTCTAAAATCTTTATAGACATATGACAAAAGGTAATTCTAGTATAAATATTCCATGTGCGTCTGTGTAAGTAAAATGTCACTTATTTCCTCTTTATAGTGACAATTACATTTATTCTATATATAAAAAATTGTTTACACTGACTTGAGTGCATGCCATTTCTTCCTGGTAGTATCGGGAATTCCACAGACAGCCCAGAACATTTGTAACCCATTAAGAAAGTTGTCAACTTATGCTTATGCCAGGACAAAGTGATGCTAACCTGTGAGCTTGTTGAGTGCCCTGACAATGGTGACTGGGAAGCTGTATTGGACATATATTCCTGATCCAGCTTTGCTTACCTATACCCCTGATGGGACAAGCTGCCTTGCTTTAAGATTTTAGACTTTTGGAACAGAGAATCACAAGGAGAAGTTATAATGACTCTTGCATTGTTCTTAAATGTGACCAGTTATTCAGACTCAATCATGGACTCAATCTGTAAATCAACCTAATATTAGAAATAACAGTCTTCATTTGAAAGTTTGGTTCTGGATGTTTTAAGAGACATATATGGAAGTTAGCTTCAGTTCTCTATGATGTTATGTTAGCAAGAGATAAAGTTGGGGCAGGATCTGGATTTCAAACAGGTGTTAGCACATGTGTTAAGGCTCTTTTAATTGTCAAGTTAAAATTACATTTGTTTCTTCTACAGTATTTAACGTAAGTTGCATATACTTCTATACCTTCTAATTGTGTTTTGAAATCTGGCATGTCAGATACGAAGGTCTATCAACTAGCTTCTGTTTTAGTGCCCCAAGTATCACAGAACCTTGGTTTTCTAAAAGTGGAAGAAATGAGTCAGGCTTTAAGCAGAAGCAAGAGGGTAGTGGGCTTGATTATTGCTGATATAACAGCTTTAATTACATTAATTGCTAGCACCACTGCTTCTTCAATTGCTGTGACACAACAATTTAAGACTTTTGTTAATCGTTTAGCAAAAAAATATTACTAATGTGTTGAATATACAAGAGGATTTAGATAGGCATTTAAAAGAATAGATTGATGCTCTTTATCCTATTCAAATTATTGGAAGGAGGTTCAGAATTTAAGGATAAGGAGACATCTCAAATGTCATGCCTCACTGGACCCCCAGACAGAGTTATTAAATTAACAGGCTGTCAAGCCAAGGATGGGTAAGATTCTGCACAGAGCCTTCCCAACCTAAGACAGAAGTGCATTGCTTTGAATAATGCATATTCCATGATGCGTAAGGAAGGCACTCTTGTCATAATGACCTAAGACAGGCTCAGTCTTCTTAATGAAATAAAAAAGGGAGAGAAGTCGAGAGCCTTTGGGGCTGCTTGGCAAGAATCTGAAATTGGCCAATGACAAGGAAATGGGCTGCTTGGCAGAAATATGACATTTACCAAGGACAAGGAAATTAGGCTTCAGGCAGGAATCTGACATTAGGTTAGAACAAAGAAGTAATTTCAGGCAGGAATCTAAATATTAGGCTAGAACAGGTTAAGTAGACTTCCTTTATCAATGCAGTTAATATGATGAATCTCTTCACCTTAGCCTTGGGCAGACTCCTCAGACAAGGGAAAAAGGAAGTTACATTCATCACCAAAACATCATAAGGATGATCTCCAGGCAACATACTAAAATTCCTCTTCAGTGAAACCTCTAGAGCAAGGCCTGCACAGCACCACCGCCTATTTATTTATTTATTTATTTATTTATTTATTTATACTCCAGATTTTATTCCCCTTGCCCCCTGTCCACGCTCTGACTGTTCTAAATCCCATACCTCCAACCCACGCCCTGTTTCTACAAGGCTGTACACAACCCCCAACCCTCACCCCATCTGACCTCTAAACTCCCTGGAGCCGCCAGTCTCTTGAGTGTTAGGTACATCATCTCTGACATAAATCTCAACACTTATGGATACCTTCTTGTTGCTATTTGTTTGTTTTTTGTTTCATTTTTAAATATTCAGAAAATTATATTATTAAAATTAAGTATTTTAGACAGTTAAACTCATAATCAGTGACTTTAAAATGTATTTGGCCCTGACACATTAGAAGAAAGATTTTTTTTAATTAAGCTTTTTTATTATTATATTTATTTATTTATATCCCAATCACAGTCCCCTTACTCCCAGTACCCCCTCACACAGTGCCTTTCCCCACTACCCTCCCTTCTTCTCTGAGAGGAGGCAGGTGCCCCCTGAGTATCACCCCACCCTGGCACATCAAACCACTGTCAGACTAAAGAAGTCCTCTCCCTGTAATCCCAGACAAGACGACTTAGTTAGGAGAACACAATCAACAGGCAGGCAACAGATTCAGTAACAACCCATATCTGCTACATTTGTGCAGCAGGCCTAGATCCAGGCTGTGCTTATTCTTTGGTTGGTGGTTCAGACTCTAAGACCCAGAAGAATGCAGTTTAGTTTACATTGTTGGTCTTCTTGTGTTCCTAGCCCCTTCTAGTCCCTCAATCTTTCTCCCACTTCTTTCACAAGACTCTCCAAGCTCCTTCAATGTTTGGCTGTGGGTCTCTGCATCTGTTTCTTTTGGCTGCTTGGTGGAGCCTTCTAGAGGACATTTATGTTAGGCTTCTGTCTACAGGCATAATGAAGTATCATTAATAGTGTCAGTGATTGGTTCTTGTTTATGAAATGAGTCTCAAGTTGAGCTAGTCATGGGTTGGCCATGCCCACAGATTCTTTTCCATGTTTGTCTCTGTACATTTTGTAGGCTGGAGACATTTTGGGTTACAGGTTTTGTGGGTTGGATGGTGTCCTTATCCTTCCACTTGGAGTAATGCCTGGCTACAGGATTTGGCCACTTCATGATACATATCCCAACTGCTAAGAGTTTTAGCTAGAATAACACCTATTTATTCTCTGGGGCCTCTCCCAGCCCCATCCAGAGTCTATGGTACATCCAAGAGTTGCACGCCCACCCTGCCACTGCCGATTTTCCTTTTCTCTACCCGTCTCTCCTTACAACTGATCCCTTGACAATTTTCCTTTCCCATTCTCTCTCCTACACAGTTCCCTCCCATCATCTACCTCCAATATCTGTTTTATTTCCCATTCTGTGTAAGATTCAAGCATCCTCCCTTGGACCCTCCTTGCTAAATCAAAACTACTCTGAGATTCTACCTTACAGCCATCAGAATAGCTAAGATCAGAAACTCAAGTGACAGCAAACTCAAGTGCTGACAAAGACATGGAGCAAGGAGAACACTCCTCCATTGCTGGTGGGAGTGTTAACTTGTACAACCACTCTGGAAATCAATGTGGCAGTTTCTCAGAAAATTTGGAATAGTTCTAGCTCAAAACCCAGATATACCACTTCTGGGCACATACCCAAAAGATGCTCTACTACACCACAAGGACACATGCCCAGCTATATCCTTGCATCTTTATTTGTAATTTGTTTGCAGAAACTTGAAACAACCTAGATGTCCCTCAACTAAAAAATGGATAAAGAAAATGTGGTTCATTTACACAATAGAATACTAGATAGCTATTAAAAACAAGGTCATCATGAATTTTGTACACAAATGGACAGAACAAGAAACTATCCTGAATGAGGTAACCCAGACCCAAAAAGACATGCATGGTATGTACTGACTTATAAATGAGTATTATCCATAAACTACGGGATAACCACACTGTAAGTCACCGACACCTGGTTATTTATAAAGAAGCCAGAAAAGCACATGAGAAAAAAGGCAACATTTTCAAGAAATGCTGCTAGTCAAACTCCATGTCTACATGTTAAAGAATATAAACATTCATATATATTACCCTGTACAAGACTCAACTCCAAATGGATCAAAGACCTCAACATAAAACCAGATGTACTGAATCCAATAGAATAAAAATTAGGGAATATCATTGAACTCATTAGCATTGGAGAAGACTTTCTGAACGGAACATCATTAGCATAAGCACTAAGATCAACAATTTTTAGATGGGACCTTATGAAACTGGAAAACTCCGTAAGGCAAAGAGCATGGTCCTCAGGGGGAAAAAAGTGTCAGCATACAGAATTTATCTTCACAAACTTCATATCTGATGGAGAACTAATATTCAAAATAAATATAGAACCAATGATATCAAAAAACAAAGAATCCGATTAAGATTGGGGTATAAATCTAAACAGGGGAGTCTCAATAGAAGAAAATCAAATCACTAAGAAACACTTAAAGAAATGTTCAACATCCCTAGTAATCATGGAAATGCAAATCTAATCTACTTCGAGATTTCATCTTATATGTTACATCAGAATGGCTAATATTAATAACACAAATGTCAGCTCATACATGTAAAAATGTGAAGCAAAAGGAACACTTCCATTGCTGATGGGATTGCATACTGGTTCAATCACTTGAAAATCAATACAGTGGCTCCTCAAAAAGATAGGAATTGATCTATCTCAAGACCCAGCTATACCACTCTGGTGCATATCAAAGGATACTCTATCCTTTCACAAGAATACTCTATCCTACCACTTGCTCATTGCTCATGTTTATTCATAATAGCCAGAAGATGAAAACAATCTGGATGTCCTTCAACAGAAAAATGGATAAAGGAAATCTGGTACACTTATACAATAAAGTATTTCTCAGCTGTTAAAAAAATGACATCATAAAATTTCCATGAAAAAATTTTCCCGAGTGAGATAACTCACACACATAAAGATAAATGTGGTATTTACTCACTTATATGTGAATATTGGCCATTAAATAAATGATAACCTATTATGTTATGATAACAAGCTATTGTTTGTATATAGTTCCAGAAATGTCAAGTATAGAGAAAGGGACTGGGGAGCAGTGGGTGGGGAGCACATGGATCTCCCTGGGAGGTAAAAATAGATTTCACAGGTGGAAGGGGGTATGGGGAATAGAACAGGGAGATCAGGTGAAGAGGAGGAGGCAAGATGAGGTCGAGGAAGGAAATATGGGGAGAAAGAACTAGAACTGACAGGCATTTGAAGAATGGTATAGAAATGCAGTGTAGTGGAAACTCCGTAAAATACATAAAGATGATGTTAATGAAGTTTCCAAATATTGAGGAATATGGATTCCCAACTGGCCATCTCTTGTCACCATATGAAGCTTCCAGTAACAGAAATGGGTATATCCAATTGAATCTTTGACCCATGGAAATCTTCAAAAATTCAGGCCCATTTCACAAGAAGAGCTCATACCCAAAACTGCTTGAGTGATTGTCTTAGAATTTACATTTCTACAGTGAAGCACCATGACCAAAACACCAGTTAGAAAAAAAGAGGGTTTACTTGGCTTATACTTTCCTATAAATGTTCATCATCAAAGGAAAAAAGTCATCACATGAACTCAAGCAGGTCAGGAACATGAAGACAGAAGCTGAGAGAGAAGCCATGGAGGGATTCTACTTACTAGATTCCAATGACTTACTTATAGAACCCAGGACCAACAGTCCAGAGATGGAACCACCCTACAATTGGCTGGACTTGGACCATACCTCATTAATAATTCATTAGGAAAATACCTTACAGATGGATCTACTGGAGACATCTTCACAATTAGGGTTTCCTCCCTTTCAGAAAACTCTAGTTTGTTTATCAAAGTTGACCTAAGACCAGCCAGCACAGTGACAATAAAACCAGAAACTAGATAGCTCATAGGCCTAGGGTAAATCCAAATTCTACCTGTCTGAAAAACAAATAATAGATAGATGATAAAATATGATAGATAGATAGACAGACAGAGAGTGGACATACAGACAGATAGATGAATAATAAAATGATTCATAATGACATTCTGCTATATTCATAGATCAGTGCCTTATTCAACCATCATCAGAGAACTTTCCTCCTACAGCAGATGGGAACAAATACAGACATTTTTTGCACAACAAGATATTACACAGATAATGAGACATTGAACACATAACTATAAATGGGATGTCACAATTAAATCTCTCCCATCAGAGCTCAGGAAACTGTGGAAGAGGAGTGAAAAATGTAAGAACCAAAAGGCACCAGGAAAACTAGATCATCTAAATCAACTAAGCAAGGCTAATATGAACTCACAAAGACTGAAGTAGCAAGCACAAGGCCTACATGGGTCTGCACCAGGCCCTCTCTGTATATATTATAGTTTTCACTTTAGTATTTTTAAGGGATTCCAGAGTGTGTGAATGAGTGCATCTCTTATTTTTGTGCCTACTCTTAGAGCACTTTCTTTCTGTTGGGTTGCCTCATCCAACTTAGATATGAGAAATTTTGTTTCATCATACTATATTTTATTTTGTCATGTTTTGTTGTTATCTCTTAGAAGCTTATTCTTTTCTAATGAGAGAGACAAAGGTGGTGGATCTGGATAAAAGGGTGTGTGAGGAGAAACTTGGAGGAGAGAAAGGAGAAGAAACTGTAATTAGGATTTAAGGTAAAAGAAATCTATTTTTAATAAAATGAAATTTCTTTAAAAATCATTATATATAATGTTTTAAAATAATCAAATTTATGCTTCAAAAGAAATGTTTAGCTTTAAAAAAATTTTTCATGATGTGAATTTTTTTCCTACCATTGGATTACTTACTAATTTGAACTTACTCTAACCATAATAGAGTCATCTACAGAGCAGGTGAGCAAACCCATCACTAATTAAATAGTTACTCTGTGATAATCTCTGAAAATGTGATGGACCACTTCTTTTAATCTAAACAAAAGATTAGTGTTGTGAATCATGAATCCACCATTGAGTTAACTGAAATTATGGGAAGCATAAAGCATAGCTTTTAAAATTTAGCCAAATTATAGAGACTGCTGAGCACCTGGACAGTGCCTATACTACAAAACATTGGAGCATTCAATATTCAGCCTTCTGGCCCAGGATCATCTGACAGACCTAGTGATGCAGAATTATTAAGGGCTGAATACTCTGTCTTGGAAGATATAATCAGTCGACTATTTCACAACACTTCTTAAATACCACGAATTCATCAGTATCATCATGGAGGCTACACCATCTTTATCTAATCTTCATTACCTCCACCCCCAAAACATAAACACTATTAATGTATGAGTTGAGTTGTATAAGAAACAAATTGAAATGATAACAAATGCGACATGACATCTTGTACAAAGAGCTAATGTCACTAACATGACTAGAATTCAAAATTTTCACCTATCACCTAATCCAGTAATAGAGTCATATAAATGCTGTTGTTTAGTATGAAATAATAAAAGTACACAATGAATAAGCCAAATGTGGCTCTTTATGTATATTATCAGTAATCTGCTGTTCTCTAATTATTCTGACATTTTGTAGAACCACACACACACAAGAAAGTTAATCCTGTAATTTATTTTCTTCAGAGGACCATTCATATTACTTAAAACAATAGAAAAACCTTTAAAATATTGTTTTGTATATCAGAGTGTCATTTCTGAAATTTGACCCAAGATTGGCCAACTATAAAAACCAGTGTCATTTAAATGCATCTAAGGGATTCTATTTTTTTTTTAAGATAAAAACATCTGTCTCTTTACAGCAACCAAGTTTTGATACCAGAAAAAAAAAAGATCATCAAGCTTTCTTTCTGTTTCCAACTTAATATTTTTATTGATTATTTGGGAATTTTACATCATGTAGCCTGATCATACTCACTTCCAAGTCCTTCCAGGTCCACCCCCAAACCCTTGTGACAACCCCCCACCAAAAAAAAAGAAAAGGAAGAAAACAGACATATTTATTCTTGTTGGATGTCAGAACATAGATATAGAACTCAATTTAGTCAGTGTGTCCTGAGTCAGCATATGACCTTCTGCTATGCCTTTGCTTTCACAGATATAATCTATAGTACACACCAGGCAATTTTGAATAAATTGGTTTGTATTGAGAAAGTTCTGGCAAAGGACTTCTCTGTTACTATGTAGTGTTTCCTGATTGGCATTTATATACATGTTCTTCTAATCCTGATTTTCCTACCATGTTTTACTGAATTAAAACAACATTCCTTAGATCATTACTTTCTGTTTTACATTTGTGTATAAAAGTATACTGAAACTGAAATAGGATTGTCTATGGAATCACAGTGTAGTCTGTCCCCACTCTTTCTGGTCCTCAGATCCTATGCCCAGCAGACAAGGTACCAGGTCCTCAGATCTCAGGTTTCTTACATGTCAGCTAAAAAGCTGACAATGAGCAACCATCCTTACAGTAAGCAAAGCATCTCTCCAGCTCTATCTCATCATTTTTAAGTGAGAAAAGCAGAATCTTTGGTTTTTTATTATAATCTTTATTATCCTTATTAGATGAATATACTTAATTCCCTGGTGAAATTCATGAATTTTCAGAGTAATAAATGCTATCTATTTCTAAAAATCATCTTTAAAATGTCAACACAATGGGAGTATTCTAGATAGCTTTGAGTCCATTTCTTACTACAGCTTTATAATTATTTCAAGGAACAATTAGCTTCTCAACTCTGAGTTCACAATTATAATTAATATTACAAAAACATTTCTGAAATGTGCTTCTTTGTTTTGACTTTAGGTAATATGTTCATTTATAAGCTTTGACAGGAACTGGTGAGTTCTGGACTAAGATTTTCAAAAGAATATTGAACTAAACTTTTTAAATAAGTGGGCCACAAAATTGCTGAATACATGTTTTAAGAATTTCTCCCACTTTCATTAATTGCACTAGATTGCCAAATTCAGCCACTGGCATAATAATTGTTAACCATATCATAGCTGTCATGTTGAACTAGAGAAAAAGAGACCAAATTAAAGCTACAACTTGATAGCCATCTGATTTAGTAGAAGAAAATAAGGTAGTACACCTAATCCAATAGTTGTTGGAAAGAAGAAAAAATATACTTAGAACCTAAAGGAAAATATATAGAGTAGAAAGCGAAGTAAGAACCTGAGAACTGGAAATTAACACATCAAAAATGGTCATATTGAAGTAAATCTCCTTGAAGCTTTTCTAATAACCATTTATTTTTCCAACTATTTTCATTTTCAAAGTGTTACATTACCAAAAGTATCCTTATAAATTATTTTCTTAGTCTTTTCTTTTGTATTTCTCTAAATTTTGTGCTTAGTATATATGATTCAACTGATTGAAATGAAGATAGGACAATATAAGAAAAACAGACACATGCTACTGATAAACACATATTTCATTGTCCTTTATTCTAACTTACATTAAAGAGTCGACAGAAATGCTCTGTATTCAATGCCTAAGGAACTATAGTTTTATAAACTTCTAATTATGTGTCAGCCCACTAGCTGTATCATCCCATTGAGCACTGTTGCATTACATTTGTCCTCAATGTTGTTATGAGACTTTAGTAGCAGAAAAAATAACCAGGTATTTCAAAACATAGAAATCAAATCACATGGTATATTACCAATGGAGAAACACACATGCGCACACAAAATTATGAATGTCCATACTAGAGAAACACCTTTTATCAAAAAACTTAGAAATGCCATTATAAAATCCTACAGATTGATCATAATTTAAGTCAATAGAACAAAAATCAATTGATATATTATATTGCTAAAAATGTTGCATATATACCCTCAAAGAAAATATTACTGCATATATAAAATATAAATTCCTGTGTAGTTACTGAGTCTTTAGATTGTAGGTCATCTGTACAAAATCCACTTGCTGTTTTCACTTGAGAAAAATAATGTCATCCACTAATATTTCTACATCTTCTTAATCCAGTTTTTTTTTAAACCTTAGAGAACACTTTATCTCCATAATACTTTATTATGTCTTCTTTCTTTTCTTACAGGACAGATCCTGCTGGTGAACATGCACTATTCATTCTCTCCTAGCATTGGTTTTGATAGTCAATGTTCATGTGCTATACTAGCTTATATACGCACAGTTCCCAGTACCCAGTGAGTATGTGACTCAGCTCTGAAAGGTTCAATATTGAGAATCATAAACCATGTTCTTCAGCACAATCACCTATGATGAAAATAGAATTTCATTATTTGAACTACTTTCAGTTTTTCTTTCAAGTTGTTAAGGCATATATCCAAAGTTAATAGACTGGTCTAACAAGAACTTTTGTTTTGGTGAAATAACTGGAAACAAGTTCTTGCTTTCCATCTCTATATTTTATTTTTTACCTAGTCTCTGGATTCAGTGTGGAAAGGTCAAACATCTACATCAAATGAATGTAAGAATCAAAGCTAAGTGCCAAGGATAAATGGATAAGTAGCAAATGAAAGTTAAGAATTTGATGACTTTTTTTCTGGATATTTTATTTATTTACATTTCAGATGTCATCTCCTTTACCCATTTCCCCTCCCAAGAACCCCCTATCCCATCTCCCTCCTTTTTTTTTTTTTTTTGCTTTTATACCATTTTAATTACATGTGTGTATTAAGGACAGTTCTAGATTGAGGGTCTAGCAATACAATAGATGCAAATAGTCAAGAAACAAGCAAGATAATAAACACAAATAGTCAAAGAACAAGCAAGGTATTAAATGCAACTCTGTGAACACTTCCATGATCACTGTTTCTAATCATGATGACCAAAATATCTGAGCCAACTTCCCTGTCCTAGCCCAAAGTCATTTTTATGCTTGAAGCCTACTTCTTTGTTCTAGCCTAAGATTTAGATTCCTGCCTGAAATTACTTTTTTGTTCTAGCCTAATGTCAGATTCCTGCCTGAAGCCCATTTCCTTGTCCTTGGCCAATGTCAGATTTCTTCCAAGCTGCCCCCAAAAGCTCTCCACATTTCTACCCTTTTTTATTTTATGTACAACACTGAGCCTGTCTTAGGTCTTTCTAACAAGAATGTCTTCCTTACCTGTCATGGAATATGCATTATCAAAAGCAATGCACTTACATCTTAGTTTGGTAAGGCTCTGTGTAAAATCTTACCAATCTTTGGCTTGCCAGCCTGTTAAAAACTTTGTCTGGGGGTCCATTTTTAGTTTCAAGTCATGTGCTTTGGCTGACAACATGTTGATGTTGTTAAAGATATGCTTTAACATGATGGGCAGGAATAAAAGTATTTCCAGGACTAAAAGGGCTAGCATGATCAAGCTAGATATGCCATTCTTGAAGCTTGACCAAAATGGGATTACTGACCTGAAGCCATGGATAATTTTATAAGCAGTATCTGCAGCAAGAAATCCCAGCAAAGCAGCATTCTTTAAATTCATAATCTCACTAGTATATGCTCTGATATACTTTCTCACACACATTAGTAGGAATATATATGTGTATACTCACACACACTCTCACATGCATACATGTAAATGCATTAATAATTGTGAAAGAGAGCAGAGTTTGGAAGGAGGAAATGTAAAGGAGAAATGAGGCAATTAAACTAAAATCTAAAATAAAGACCTTTTGTGATATTTTAAGATATGTTAGTCTTCTTAAATTTCTTTCTTCAGAGACTTGATTTTTTTTTGTAACACAGATTTTTCCTTTTTTGATAAGAGTTATGCCAAGGTATTTTATATTATTTGTGACTATTGTGAAAGGTATTGTTTTCCTAATTTCTTTCTCATCCCATTTCTCCTTTGTTTAGAGGAAGGCTACTGATTTGTTTGAGTTAATTTTATATCCAGCCACTTTGCTGAAGTTGTTTATCAAGTGTAGGAGTTTTCTGGTAGAATTTTGTGCCACTTATTATTTATACTATCATGCAAGTAGCGATATTTTGACTTCTTCCTTTTCAATTTGGATCCCTTTGACCTCCTTTTGTTGTCTAATTGCTCTAGTTAGAACTTCAAGTACTATATTGAATAAATAGGGAGAGAGTGGGCAGCCTTGTCTACTCCCTGATTACAGTGGAACTGCTTCTAGTTTCACTCCATTTCATTTTCTGTTGACTTTTGGTTTGCTGCATATTGCTTTTATTATGTGTAGTTACATGCCTGAAAGAAATCAAAGAAGACCTCAGAAGATGGAAAGATCTTCCATGTTCCTGAAATAGTAGGACTAGCATAGTAAAAATGGCCATCTTATCAGAAGCAATCTACAGTTCTAATGCAATCCCCATCAAAATTCTAAGTCAACTCTTTACAGAGAAAGAACAATTCTCAAATGTATCTGGAATAACCAAACCAAACCAAACCAAACCAAACCAAACCAAACCAAACCAAACAACCCCAAGATAGTGAAAACAATCTTCAGCAATAAAAGAACTGGGGGAATCACCATCCCTGACCTCAAGCTGTACTACATAGTAATAGTGATATAAACCACATGGTACAGAGACAGAAAAGTAGATAAGTGGAATAGAATTTAAAACTCAGAAATAAACTCACACACCTATATTCATTTGATCTTTGACAAAGAAGCCACACCATACAGTAGAAAAAAGACAGCATTTTCAATAAGTGGTACTTGTCTAACTGGAGGTCTTCATATAGAAGATGACAAATTGATACATTTATCTCCTTGTACAAGCTCAAGTCCAAGTGGATCAAGGACCTCTACATAAAACCAGATACACTGAGTCTAATAGAAGAGAAAGTGGGAAACAGCCTTAAACACATCAGCACAGGGGAAATTTTCCTGAACAGATCACCAATGTCTCAGGCTTTAAGATCAACAATTGTCAAATGAGACTTCATGAAACTGAAAATCTATAACACAAAAGACACTGTTAATAGAACAAAATGGCAACTAACAGATTGGGAAAAGATCTTTATCAACTGTACATCCAATAGAGGGCTAATATCCAAAATATATAATGAATTCAGGAAGTTAGACTCTTGAAAACCAAATAACCCAATAGAAAATAGTGTACAGAGCTAAACAAAGAATTCTCAACTGAGGAATCATGAATGGCTGAGAAACACCTAAAGAAATGTTCAACATGCTTAGTCATCAGGGAAATGAAATTCAAAAAGACCCTGAGATTCCCCTTTACACTAATCGGAATGGCAAAAATAATACACTCTGGTGTCAGCAGATGCTGGTAAGGATGTGGAAGAAGAGAAACACTCCTCCATTGCTGGTGGGATTGCAAACTGGTACAACCAACCACTTTGAAAATCAATCTGGCAGTTCCTCAGCAAATTGGAAATAGCTCTACCTAAAACCCTAGCTATCCTATTCCTGGGCATATACCTAAAAGATGCTCTAACATATAACAAGTACACATGCTCCACTATGTAGCCTTATTTATAATAGCCAGAAGCTGGAAAATATCCAGATGTACCTCAAGTGAAGAATGGATACAGAAAATGTGGTATATTTACATAATGGAATACTACCCAGCTATTTAAAAAAAAGGAATTTTGCAGGCAAATAGATGGAATTAGAAACTATCATCCTGAGTGAGCTAACCCAGACCCAAAGAACATACATGGTATGTCTTCACTGATAAATGGATATTAGCTCAAAAGCTCTGAATACCCACGATACAACTCATAGACCATGTATGAAGCTTAACAAGAAGGAAGGCCAGATTGTGGATGTTGCAAAACCACTTACAACGGAGATCAAAATAGTCATGGAGGCAGAAGGAGACAGGGACCTGGGTGGGATAGGGGAGGGGATGGAAAAAACGTGGGTGGGGGTAGGCAGGACCAGGTATGGGAAGAGAACAGAGAGAAATCAAGAGGGCTAAGAGAATGAATAAAGATTATTAGCAGTGGGGGGTGTGTGTGTGTGGGGCAAATTTGGGGAACCTTTAGTAAGTCTCAGATGCCAGAGGCTCCAGGACCCAATGGGGATGTTAATTGCCAAAATTCTCAACAGTGTTGAGATAGAACCTGAACAGACACAGTCCCCAGTTCAGGGATGGGGCCACCCACCCAACCAATCCAAAATTTTTAACTCAGAATTGTCACTGTCTTAAAGGAAATGCAAGACAAAAATAGAGCAGAGACTGAAGGAAAGTCCATCAAAGAGACTGCCACTGGGTGATCCATTCCATCTGCATACACCAAACCCCAACACTATTGCTGATCCAAAAATGTGCTTGCAGACAGGAGCCTGGTATGGTTGTCCTTTGAGAGGTTCTGCCAGCTCCTGATGAAGACCGATACAGTTTCTCACAGCCAACCATTGGACTGAGCCCAGGGACCCAAATAGTAGAGTTAGAGGAAGGGCTGAAGAAGCGGAAGGAGATGGCAACCCCATAGGAAGAACAACATCAACTAACCAGACCCCGTCCCCCAACTCCTAGAAATTAAGGCACCAACCAAAAGAGTACATGTATACATGAGCTGATCCATGGCTTCTGGTACATATGTAGCAGAGGACTGCCTTATCTTGCACCAGTGGGAAGGAAGGCTCAGGGTTGTAGCAGGAATGGATTGGTGTGTGTGGGAAGCAAATGGTGGGAGGGGGGAATGCAGTGGGGGATTTTTGGATGCGAGAACAAGAAAACGGATAACATTTGAAATGTAAACAAATAAAATGATTATTAATAATAAAAAGATATTTTGGTATTATATCCTGAATAATTGATTACAGTGTTAGGATATCTTTCCAAGAGTTATGGTTTCATTTTTAAAGCTTAGGTGAAGATGAGAAAACCTGTCTTACTAAGAGAAGTAGGCAATCATGAAATGGAAACTGGAGTTGGGTTTTGCAAAGAATTTTTTTGAATCCACTTTTGCCAAATAACAACTATTTGAAGGCCTAATATGACTAATTAAGATTTTCCTGGTCAAAATCTCCATGTTACATCATGTTATTTAGGAAGTTATCTTGGAATTTTTCCCTCCACTTCTGTTAATACGGTGTTAAACCTTTTTGGAATGTATAATCTGTTTCAAATCAACCTTGGAAATGTATAAGCAAACTATAATTTAAAACATCTATTTTTTTTGTTTGTTTTAAAAATTTCAGGGTCATGTGCGTCATCCCTAAATGACTGACTTCTTTGACTGTTAATTTAATTCATCTCAGTTTCGTGCACAGGAAAGTGAAACATTACAAGTAGCTTTGGAGTCTTTTTCGTTGTATTTCATTTATTTATAATAATAATAATAGATAATAGATTTATTTCATTAGCATCTTTATGCACAGCAGTCATTTATTTTAATATTTTCATGCTTAAATGGAAATGTTTTACTGGAAATAAATTTTAAAAAGGAAGTAGGTTCAATAATCTATGTGAAATGAACTATTACAGTGTTTATCTTCATGGAGAAGCCACTCATGAGCTATCTTTCTTATTTGTAATGATAGATAATATAGCTCAAGGATATATCACGAATTCTCTGAAAGTTTACCCTGTCTGTATAAACACATTTACCCATATGAAAAAAGAATGAGTTGCATTTTTATGAATATTTGAAAGTAGATATAGTCTGGAAACAATACAGTTAGAGAAGGTCAAATTGTGATTTATGTCCCACCCAAAATATGATTCATTCAGCCGGGGTGATTTAACTTAGGCAATTCCTTCTCTGTTTACTAGTCTAATCAGTATTTATTACTTCACCATCACTAAGGTAATAGTTGGAGATAAAGATGACCTCTGTCAGCAGGTATCCTAGAAGTAAATACTTCAGATCTATGGTATTGAAAGGAAATGGTTATATTTCAGTGTCATCCCTTCGAAAGTTTCTTGTTACTGACACTTTCTCCAAAAAGCATGTGAACCTCATCAATGCTTCGTGCCACACAGCTGATACAACTACAAGAGAAGTTGCTTTGGGGCATTTTGTTTCATGATAAATTGGTATGACCCAGTCTCTGTTATGCATCAAAGTTGAGCACTAAGGAATAGATCTAGTGATTTATTTGAGCATCCCAGTCTATGAAGTATGAAGTATTAAAAGTTTCCAGCGTTTCCCAGGAATCCATTCACTACAGATTTCTAAGATAAACATGTCACTTTCAAAAATTCCAATGAATCTGTACAATAGATGAAAAAAAGACATTGTATTTAATTAGGCCATTAGTTCTGTTATTTTAAGTCAGGTATCGTAGAATCATCTTAGATCCAACATAATAGAGGTATTGAAATGTTCAATAGAGTCCAACGAAACTTAAAATATATATAAAAACTGCAATCCTTATTACCAAGTCATAATTATCACAACATAGTTTTTTTTTTTTTTTATTAAAGTCTCTGTTAATTGTCATTTATAAGTTAAGGTCAAGAAGCAGAGGTTCTAGCTAAAAAGATGATACAACCTGAATTTACATTACAAGGTCTAAGGGTAATTAGCAAGTAGATAAACTTTATCAATTGATTCTATGTATCTGCTTGAAACATTAGCAGAGTTATGTCATTTTTAAAAATAATGAAACTACCGCATTTGAAGTTTTTAGTATTGTAGTAGGTGAAACAGCAGTGGTTCCTGAAGCCAGAGATTCATTGGATTTGCAGTGAAGAGAATATGGTATTACTGGCTTACTAAGTGTATCAAAACTCTTATAAGTACTTATATTTCCATTTGCCTGTAGTGTGACTAACAGATCTTCATGTCCACTGGCACCATTTTGGGGGATTTTTGAAATGCACTGCTCTCTTACAATTCCCCCCCAAACCAGTAAGCTTTTCAGTTTTGATTGGCACTCAAAACTAAAGCAGGCTTTCAGCTACAGTAAGTAGACAATTGTCTACATTTTGTTTTATGGCTCAGAAAATCTATAATAATATATATAATAATATATATAATAATATATAATATATATATATATATATATATATATATATATATATATATATATATATATATATATATATATATATATATCCCTCTCTATGTGCTCCCAGGCTGGTGGTTTAGACCCTGGAGTGCACTGGTTGGTTGGTATTGTTGCTCTCTTCATGGGGTCACAAACCCTTTCTGCTCCTTCAGTCTTCTCTCTAACCTCTCCACTGGGAAACCCTTGATCAGAGCAGTGGTTAGCTGTGAGCATCGTCCTCTGAATGTGTCAGTCTCTGGCAGACCTCTAAGGAGACAGCTATAACAGGTTCTTGTCAGCATGCACATCCAGCCATCCACATCAGTGTCTACCTTAGGTGACTGTACATGGGATGGATACCCAGGTGAAATGGTGTCCAGATGGTCCCTCCTTTAGTTTCTGTCCCACGTTTTGTTTCCATATTTGTTCCCTTGAGTATTTTTGTTATTCCTTCTAAGTAGGACTAAGGCATCCCCACTTGGTCTTCCTTCTTCATGAGCTTCATGTGGTCTGTGAGTTTAGTCTTCGCTATTCCAAGATTTTGGGCTAACATCCACTTATCAGTGAGTAAATACCATGAGTCTTCTATTGTGATTGGGTTAACTCACACAGGATGATAATTTCTAGTTCCATCCATTTACCTAAGAATTTCTCTAATTCATTATTTTTAATAGCTGAGTAATACTCCATTGTGTAAATGTACCAGATTTTTTGTATCCATTCCACTGAGGGACATCTGGGTTCTTTCCAGCTTCTGGCTATTATAAATAAGGCTGCTATGAACATAGTGGAGCATATGTCCTTGTTATATGTTGGAGCATCTTCTGGGTATATGCCCAGGAGTGGTATAGCTGGATCCTCAGGTAATGCTATGTCCAGTTTTCTGAGGAACCACCAGACTGATTTCCAGAGTGGTTGTACCAGCTTGCAATCCCACCAACAATGCAGGAGTGTTCCTCTTTCTCCACATCCTCGCCAACATCTATTATCACCTGAGTTTTTGATCTTAGCCATTCTGATTGGTGTGAGGTGGTATCTCAGGATTGTTTTGATTTGCATTTCCCTGATGGCTAAGGATGCTGAACATTTCTTTAGGTGCTTCTCAGACATTTGAGTTTGTTCAGTTGAGAATTCTTTGTTTAGCTCTATACCTCATTTTTTAAAATAAGGTTATTTGGTTGTCTGGAGTCTAATTTCTTGAGTTCTTTGTATATATTTGATATTAACCCTCTATCAAATGTGGGATTGGTAAATCTGTTCCCATTCTGTTGGTTGCCACTTTGTCTTCTTGACAGTGTTCTTTGTCTTACAGAAGCTTTGCAATTTTATGAGGTCCCATTTGTCAATTCTTGATCTTAGATCATAAGCCATTGGTGTTCTGTTCAGGAACTTTTCCCCTGTGCCTAGGTATTTCACTGTCTTCCCCATCTTCTCTTCTATTAGTTTCAGTGTATATGATTTTATATGAAGGTCTTTTATCCACTTGGACTTGATCTCCTTGTACAAGGAGATAAGAATGGATTGATTTGCATCCTTCTACATGTTGACCTCCAGTTGAACCAGTACCATTTGCTGACAATGCTGTCCTTTTTCCACTGGATGGTTTTAGCTCCTTTGTCAAAGATCAAATGATCATAGGTGTGTGGGTTCATTTCTGGATCTTCAGTTCTATTCCATTGATCTTCCTGCCTGTCTCTGTACCAATACCATGCAGTTTTTATTACTATTGCCCTGTAGTACAGTTTGAGGTCAGGGATGGTTATTCCCCCAGAAGTTCTTTTATTGTTGAGAATAGTTTTCACTATCCTGGTTTTTTTTTTTAATTCCAAATAAATTTGTAAATTGCTCTTTCTATCTCTATGAAGAATTGATTTGGCATTTTTAATGGGGATTGCATGGGGTCTATAGATTGCTTTTGGCAAGATGGTCATTTTTACTACATTAATCCTGCCAATCCAGGAGCATGGGAGATCTTTCCATTTTATGAGATCTTCTTCTTTTTCTTTTTTCAGAGACTTGAAGTTCTTGTCATACAAATTTTTTACTTGCTTGGTTAAATTCACTCCAAGGTATTTTATATTGTTTGTAACTATTGTGAAGAGTGTCATTTCCCTAATTTCTTTCTCAGCCTGTTTATCCTTTGAATAGAGGAAGGCTACTGCTTTATTTGAGTTGATTTTATATACAGCCTCTTTGCTGAAGTTGTTTATCAGGTTTAAAAGTTCTCTGGTGGAAATTTTAGGGTCACTTAAGTACACTATCATATCATCTGCAAATAGTGAAAATTTTGACTTCTTCCTTTCCTATTTGTATCCCTTTGACTTCCTTTTGTTGTCTAATTGCTCTGGCTAGGACTTCCAGTACTATATTGAATAGGTAGGGTGAGAGTGGGCAGCCTTGTCTAGTCCCTGATCTTAGTGGGATTGCTTCAAGTTTCTCTCCATATAGTTTGATGTTGGCTCCTGGCTTGCTGTATATTGCTTTTACTATGTTTAGGTATGGGCCTTGAATTCCTGATCTTTCCAAGATTTTAACATGAAGGGATGTTGAATTTTGTCAAATGATTTCTCAGCATCTAGTGAGATTATCATGTGGTTTTTTTCTTTGAGTTTATTTATATAGTGGATTACATTGATGGATTTCCGAATATTGAAATTATCCCTGCATTCCTGGGATAAAGCCTACTTGATCATGATGGATGATTGTTTTGATGTGTTCTTGGATTCAGTTTGCAAGATTTTTATTGAGTATTTTTGCATCAATATTCATAAGGGAGATTGGTCTGAAGTTCTCTTTCTTTGTTGGGTCTTTGTGAGGTTTAGGCATGAGTGTAATTGTAGTTTCATAGAACAAATTGGGTATTGTTTCTTCTGTTTCTTTTTGTGGAATAGTTTGAAGAGAATTGGTATTAGGTCTTCCTGGAAGGTCTGATAAAATTCTGCACTTAAACCATCTGGTCCCGGACTTTTATTGGTGAGGAGACTTTTAATGACTGCTGCTATTTCTTTAGGGGTTATGGGACTGTTTAGATGGTTTATCTGCTCCTCCTTTAAGTTTGGTACCTGGTATCTGTCTAGAAAATTGTCCATTTATCCAGATTTTCCAGTTTTGTTGAGTATAAGCCTTTGTAGTAGGATCTGATGATTTTTTAAAATTTCCTCAGTTTCTGTTGTTATGCCTCCCTTTTCAGTTCTGATTTTATTAATTTGGATACTGTCTCTGCGCCCTTTGGTTAGTCTGACTAAGGGTTTGTCTATCTTGTTGATTTTATCAAAGAACCAGCTCCTGGTTTTGTTGATATTTTGTATAGTTCTTTCTGTTTCAACTTGGTTGATTTCAGCCCTGAGTTTGATTATTTCCTGCCGTCTACTCCTCTTGGGTATATTAGCTTCTTTTTGTTCTAACACTAAGAAATTTCTTTTTAGGAAGCCAAAGTGCACATCTGTCTGGATTCTTTGTTATTGCGAGTAGTGAGTTTTTGGCCAAATGATCAGGGACTTGTTAATTAGAAGTTCTCAGGAAGAGATGTGTGAGACTAACTGTTCAGAATGACAACTGAATGTACATTTTTGTATCTCAAGATTATAAGAATCTACTGTATAGAACATAAAAGACTAGTTCGATACCACAAACTTGTTCATAGATTTCATTCAGTTAATTTGTCTCTGTACTTCACACTTACTCACAAATTGTACACACACACACACACACACACACACACACACACACACCCGATGTTACAGGGAGTTAGGAATTCAAAGAGTCAACAGTATAAAATTCTACACATCAAATCTGACCTTGCTGCTGTCACTGGTGAGTGATTTGCTTTACAATAGAAAAATCAACATTGAGCTACAGTTATGACACTACTGCCCAGTGGCACCAATTTTATTACCTATATTTTTTTCCTAAAATTTGCTTTGTATTGGGATTTAATTTTGATGCACAATACTTTTGCCACTGACATCATTATTACCTTACTTAAAATATTTTTTAATCTGTACATATTTATATGTCTGAGTGTGATGTTTGAGTCTGGTGTATAGACCTATCTTCATAGGCATGCACTTATGCATTCAGGATGATGTCTTGTTCCTTCTCGATCACTGCCTTATAACCATGATACAGCATCTCTCATTGGTTCTGAAATTTTGCTGGTAGTCAAGAAACCTCAGTGATCCTGTTTCTGCTCCCTGTGACACTTGGGTTAAAGGCATGCACTGTCACATATGACTTTTTATGTAAACTCTGTCATCTGAAACGAATTCCTTATACTTTTGCTGCAAGAACTTTTACCCTCTGAGCCACCTCTCTATTCCCAACCTGTGTCTTATTTGCCATTTTCTTAATGACTAAAGAGTAGGAAAAGAGATAATAAATAGGTTTATGCTAAGGATGTTCACTAGTGTTTCCATGTATTTATTTACTCATGTACAACTTACCTAAGATGTTACAATGATAAGTGATGAGCAAAATAGTGAAACATTCTACTCAGGCTCAGTTCCAGCTGCTGCATAGATAATCATACATGTAAGCAGCTGAGGTAATATTTGTATGAGGATACATAAGGACTGAGCGTGTGTATATGCACATGTGTGTGCGCATTCGGTGTTGTTCCTTAATACATGTGTTTATGGGTAACTGATTAGAATTGAAATTAGAAATAGACAATGTCTTAGGAGGCTTGTCCCTAACAAAAACTGATTCTTCTATTCCTAGAAGCCTGTAGCTCTTCATTTATGTGTGGGGCAGTGTGGCATTCCCCCACATTCATGTCAGGTTGTTCACTGCTGTGTTTGAAGGTCTTGTGAAAGTAGCCATATTGTTGAGAGTTTATTAGTGCAACATCCTTGTCATGTCTGTACAATACTATATACCAGGAGTCATCATGCACTCTGATCCTAAATATTTCTGTTTTTACCTTTCATTGAGTTGTATTGTAGATGTCTTGTTTGGAGCTGGACAGTCTGTGGTCACCCTCTTCTCTGTATTTTAACCATTTATGGAATGCTGTAATAGCCTCTGACAAAGGCTTTTTTCTTGCAAAAAGAAGTATTTTTGTAAATATGTGAGAGCTATGTTTACTGGTTTTTATAAGAAGAAGTATTTATTTATAATGTAGTCAGAAATTAGATTGTTTAGGAATATAGCACTAGTAGGAGCTCCTCTCTAGGATCTGTAATGCAAAAGTAGGTAGCTAGGTTTACAGTATCAGGCATGAATGCCCTCCTATTGAGTGGAACCTAAGTCCAAGTAGACAGCTGTTGATTACTGCCAAAATATAAGTGCAGTCATTATACCACTGGGGATATTTTTATGGTTTGTAGCCTTTACAGTAGGATAGAACTATTTATTGCCCCTTTTCCTTGAGAGCTCACATGGCAAACTTGGATACTATGGAGATGATCGTCATGGTGAAAAGCTTCCAGGTCAGTGACAGTTAGAATTCTTCAAGTCCTGTGATCAAAGTGTGGTGACTTTAGCAATAGAATTTTGCCTTCAAATTCTGGCAGACAACCATGAGGAATGGCAATGGACTGTATTATTTTTTTGGGAGGTCCCATGCACTCTCCTGACTAACAGTTTGAAGAGATGTGTCCTTTGCCTGTCCCAAGAATATTTGTTAGATAGTCTGGTATTCCTGAGGAAGAACTATTATCTTGTGTTAGGTAATGCCATTTAAACTACATATACATGAATACATATGCACATTATATATAATTGAGTAAGATACAATAATAGGTTTCACTATGTTTTAAAATCATTCTTAAAAAATTAAAAAAATAAAAACAAAACAAAACAAAAAAACAAAACAAAAAAAAACCAAAAACAAAAAATTAAAATAAAATCATTCTTAATGTTATTTATACTTCCTCCTTTTCTTCTCTATTCCATTCTCCTCTTCTTTCCCCAGTTAAGCACCCACTCTGATTTTCTCCTTCATGTACCTGTGTTCTACTATCCCCCTATCTAGAGCTCCTTTTCTTCACCTCAGACTAGCAAATGTATGTGTCAAAAAGGAACTTAATAGCATCTCCAGTGAATGAGAAATTGGGCTTCTTGCTGACTCCTTGGCCTTCTTCTTATCATTGAACTATGAAGCAAAGACTTTAATAAAGTGGTTACTGTATTTTGATCTTTATCCTCAAATAAATTGGGTGGTATTTCTAATAGAGAGAGAGAGAAAGAAGAACTGATTGAGAATATAAAAGTATTTCTGGGAGTCTTTTAATATTAGCACAACCAGTAATAAAAATTAGTAGAAGACCAACTACAGCAGCTCAGGTAAGTAGGTGCACACATAGCTCAGGCCCTGTAAGAATAAAGCCAGTTCATGCACTGACGAGTTATTAGAAGCTTATACTTTGCTGCAAGTTAACATGTTTGTTAGCTACTATAAATGCTGAAAAGAGACATGAGATGCATTCAGGCTAAAAGAATTTTTATTACTTCCTACAACAATAACAAATAGGATGTAGGTGCTTCTTTTGGTTCTCAAGCAGCAAACTCTATCCAGTGACGAAAATGGCCAGGTGACTTGTGTACACACAGCAAGTTGAATTACAAGAGAGGTAAGCTCAACTTAGAAAACAATAACGTTTGATAACAGGATATAAGGATGGCCCACCTTTATTCCACTGGAGGATGCTGTCTTTATTATATCAGGCAGTAAAGAAACACACCATTTTCACTGATAGTGCATAGTAACTCTTTCTTTAATAATACTTACAATGGAGGTTTTGTCAAAAAGACAGCCCTGAGCGTTTATTAAAAAGATTTGTGGAAAAGTGAGAAATACACAGATAGTAAAATTTTAACAATGACCAACTTAAGTATTAGGTTAAGGCAAAAGAAAAATAGAATTTAGAAGTAAACGTAATTTTCACAATTATTACATTGTGGTCAATTTCAGGATCAGGGAGATAGTGACCCCTTTTGTTTTGTTTTGTTTTGTTTTGTTTTCTGCTGAATACACCATGTACTTCAGATACAGGGCCTAGGAGCCTCTGAGCTGGAACCGAGTAGTTCCTCCTCCCTAAGGAACAGCTTCTATGGTACCAGAAGGAACCATTTAAGCTTCCAAAGGTGGGAATCAACCAACAGTCCTTCCCAGCTATGATGCCTATGAATCATAAGTAGTGTGACAGGATAACCCCAAGTGCAATAGTGAAATGCATACTGTGGTGGTAGCCAACAGCTCTCTGATTAGACTTTCTGATCATTCAACAGGAGGGAAATCATGCCTCTTACTGTAAACCTAGCCAACTCTCCAGGGCTAGTGAAGTCAGAACTCAGAGGAGAATCTACAACTGCTACTGCACTGAACTAGCACATTCTTTAAACTATACTCTAAAAACTTGTCCTTATACTGACAGATATAAGTGTAGTCCTTGCCGTTTGTCAAGGAAATACCTTTTTTTTTTTTTTTTTTTTTTTTTTTTTTTTTTTTTTTTTTTTTTTTTTTTTTTTTGGCAACAGAGACCAGTAAAGAAAACTACAACTGATCAAAATGTATAAAAAAAGGCATTATATATTGCCCAGACACAACTGATATATCTATAACATAACTCCTGCACCTATATTCAGCTCAGGAATCATTTTAGAGTTTAAACAGATAGGTTTAAATAGACAGAGAAATGGGAAGTGTGCTTTGAGATTATGTCTCCTAGAAATGTCAGATGCTGCACTCATAACATCTCAATAGCATTACTGTTAAATATGAGTTGAACAAAGATAGCAAAAATAAACATGCTAATAGTAGAGGGTCTTGAGGACAACCTTCCACAAAAACTATATTTGAGTAAAGAATGCTGAAAGCTGAAAAAAATTATCTCCCCCAGAGTTAGAACATCAATGGCTGTCCAATACCTAACGGTCAGCTCTGAAAACATACATACAAGATTACTGCTTTTCATTTTTTACTGAAAATATTCTTTATCATACAACATATCCCAATTGCAGTTTTCCCTATCCTAATCCTTCCAGTTTCCCCCTTTTTTTCCTTCCATTCAGATCCACTCTCTTTCTGTCTTTCATTAGAAAAGACATATTGCTAAAAGATAACAACCAAACATAACAAAATAAGATATTATAAAATGCGGCAAAATCTATCTTGCCAAACTTGGACATGGCAGTCCAACAGGAAGAAAAGAGTTCCCAGGGCAGGCCCAAGGGTCGGAGAGCCACTTGCTCTCATACCTAAGAGTATAATAAAATAATCAGCTAATGGCTATAATACGTATGCAGAGGACCTGGTGAAAACTCGTGTAGGACCAGCATTTGGTGCTTCAGTCTCTGAGCTCACATATGCCATCCTGCTTCTTTTCTTCTTCTTTCTTCTTCTTCTTTCTTTCTCCCTCCCCCCTCCTCCTCCTCCCCCCTCCCCTCCCCTCCCCCTCCCCCCCTCCTCCCCCCCCCCCCTCCCCTCCCCCCTCCTCCCCCTCCCCCTCCCCTCCCCCTCCCCCTCCCCTCCCCTCCCCCTCCCCTCCCCTCCCCCTTCCCCCCTCCTCCCCCTCTCCCTCCTCCTTCCCCTCCCCTCCCCCTCCTCCTCCCCTCCCCCCCTCCCCTCCCCCTCTCCCCTTCCCCCCTCCTCCCCCTCTCCCTCCTCCTTCCCTTCCACCCCCCCCTCCCCTTCCCCCTCCTCCCCCTCCCCTCCTCCCTCCCCTCCCCCTCCCCCTCCCCCTCCCCCTCCCCCTCCCCCTCCCCCTCCCCCTCCCCCTCCCCCTCCCCCTCCCCCTCCCCCTCCCCCTCCCCCTCCCCCTCCCCCCTCCCCCTCCCCCTCCCCCTCCCCCTCCCCCTCCCCCTCCCCCTCCCCCTCCCCCTCCCCCTCCCCCTCCCCCCTCCCCCTCCCCCTCCCCCTCCCCCTCCCCCTCCCCCCTCCCCCTCCCCCTCCCCCTCCCCCTCCCCCTCCCCCTCCCCCTCCCCCTCCCCCTCCCCCCTCCCCCTCCCCCTCCCCCTCTCCCTCTCCTTCTTCTTCTTCTTCTTCTTCTGCTTTTGCTTCTGCTTCTTCTTCTTCTTTTTCTTCGAATTCCCTGAGTTCTTAGGGGAAGTAATTGATGGGGACTTCTCACTTTGACTCTCTCTCCATGTCTGCTGTGGGTCTCTGCATTAGGTTCCATTTGCCACCAGAGGAAGGCCCTCTGATGATGATGGGATAAGGCATATAAGATATATATATATATATATATATATATATATATATATATTCTTAAATATAAATATATATATATATATATTCTTAAATATATATATATTCTTAAATCTTTGTTGGTTCTGGAAGGCACTAAGGTACCAAGAAGCACTGATAACTTTCCAATGTTTGATGGGCTATGGACTCAGTTGCCCAAAACATCAAAACAGACAAGCCATTCTTAACTTGGGCTTGTAGTGGGCATGTGTTTATTTGCCTATAGGGTTCAGTAGGAACATTGATACCTTATTCTAAAGTGACTTCATTTAAACTGCTTTCATGTATATATTTGTATGTATTTTTGAAAGCTTCATCAGCCATAGATTTCTATGTAAAATTTCCAAGTGTCTTTACAGCAAGTTATCCAATAAAAGATTGTTATAACAAAATGGAGCCAAAAGGAAGACCATGAGGCTCTGTTTCTTCAGCTTACATTCTCATTCTTTCTGGTATTTCTTTCTTTCTTTTTACTTTAAGAAGAAGGGTAGGTGGACCTAAGCTAAAGCATGGCACGTGGCTATTTGTTTACTTTGTAGCTATCACAATTTAGTAGCAAAAACTGCAAACCTGAATATTTTCTCTAATAAGCACATACATAGTTAGAATAGCTGACTCATACTGCTTGAATCTATCACTATATAGTTATTATTTGCAAAAGTGCAAGAGAGCCAAAAATTAAAAACGTATTTTTCATTTTACTTTCATGCTTATTGTTTGTCCTTTAGGAAAGCTCTCATAAGCATAATGGGCTTCTTCTTCTTTTTTTCACCTAATTGTCTAAGTGATGATTCATTTTTGTTGTTTCTATGTGTTTATAGGCGACTCTTGTATACCAGATTGGGACAGGCCAAAATTTTTCTTCATTTTCTTTTTTTTTAATTTCTTTTTTTGGGGGGTGGGATATATTTTTTAAACATTAGACATTTTTTATTGGATATTATAATTACATTTCAGATTTTATCCCCTTACTTCATTGCCCCCATGACCCAGGAACCTCCTATCCCATCTCCCCTCCTCCTGCTTCTATGAGGATGTGCCCCCACCTAGCCCACCACTCCCACCTCTCCACCCTCGAATTCCACCCTACTCAGTGTTCAGCCTTCATGGGACCAAGGATCTTCTCTTCCACATATGCCTGACAGGGCCATACTCCCTCACATATACAGCTGGAGCCATGGGTCCCTCCCTAAGTGCTCCCAGGATGGTTGTTTAGACCCTGGGAGCTCTGCTTGGTTGGTATTGTTGCTCTCGTCATGGGACCGCAAACCCTTTCAGCTCCTTCAGTCTTCTCTCTAACTCCACCATTGGGAACCCCTTGGTCAGTTCAATGGTTACCTGTGAGCATCTGCCTCTGAATGTCAAGCTCTGGCAAACCTCTATGGACACAGCTATATCAGGCTCTTGTCAGCATGTACTTCCTGACATCCATATCAGCATCTACTTTGGTGAATGCACATGGGATGGATACCCAAGTGGAATGGTCTCCAGACAGCCCCTCCTTCAGTTTCTGTCCCATACTTTGTCTCCATATTTGCTCCCTAAGTATTATGTTACTCCTTCCAAGAAGGACCGAAGCACCCTCACTTGGTCTTCCTTCTTCATGAGCTTCATGTGGTCTGTGAGTTGAATCTTGAGTATTTCAAGTTTCTGGGCTAATATCCAATAATCAGTGAGTGAATACCATGTGTGTTCTTTTGTGATTGGGTTACCTCACTCAGGATGATATTTTCTATTTCCATTCATTTACCTAAGAATTTCTCAAATTCATTATTTTTAATAGCTGAGTAATACTCCATTGTGTAAATGTACCACATTTTTTTGTATCCATTTCTCTGTTGAAAGTCATCTGGGTTCTTTCCAGCTTCTAGCTATTATAAATAAAGCTGCTATGAACATAGTGGAGCACATGTCCTTGTTATATGTTGGAGCATCTTCTGGGTATATGCCCAGAAAGGGTATAGCTCGGTCCTAAGGGAATGCTATGTCCAATTTTCTGAGGAACCGCCAGAGTGATTTCCAAAGTGGTTGTACCAGCTTGCAATCCCACCAACAATGGAGGAGTGTTCCTGTTTCTCCACATCCTTGCCAGCATCTATTATCACCTGAGGTTTTGATCTAGCCATTCTGACTAGTGTGAGGTAGAATCTCAGGGTTGTTTTGATTTGCATTTCCCTGATCACTAAGGATGCTGAACATTTCTTTAGGTGCTTCTTGGCCATTCACGTTTCCTCAGTTGAGAATTCTTTGTTTAGCTCTATACCCCATTTTAAAAAATAAGGTTATTTGGTTGTCTGGAGTCTAATTTCTTGAGTTCTTTGTATATATTAGATATTAACCCTCTATCAAATGTGGGATTGGTAAATCTTTTCCCAATCTGTTGATTGCCATTTTGTTCTATTGACAGTCTTCTTTGCCTTACAGTAACCTTGCAATTTTATGAAGTCCCATTTGTCAATCCTTGATCTTAGAGCATAAGCCATTGGTGTTCTGTTCAGGAAATATTCCCCTGTGCGCAAGTACTCAAGATTTTACCCCAATTTCTCTTCTATTAGTTTCAGTGTATTTGGTTTTATGTGGAGGTCCTTTATTCACTTGGACTTGATCTCCTTGTACAAGGAGATAAGAATGGATGGATTTGCATTCTTCTACATGTTGTCCTCCATTTCCATGTCCTTCTACATGTTGTTCCATGTTGAACCAGCATCATTTGTTGAAAAATGCTGTCCGTTTTTCACTGGATGGTTTTAGCTCCTTTGTGAAAGATCAAGTGACCAGAGGTGTGTGGGTTCATTTCTGGGTCTTCAGTTCTATTCCCTTTATCTTCCTGCCTGTCTCTGTACCAATACTATGCAGTTTTTATCACTATTGCTCTGTAGTACAGCTTGAGGTCAGGGATGGTATATTCCTCAAGAAGTTCTTTTATTGTTGAGAATAGTTTTCACTATCCTGGGTTTTTTGTTATTCCAAATGAATTTGAGAATTTCTATTTCTAACTCTGTGAAGAATTGAGTTGGGATTTTAATGGAGATTTATTGTATTGAATCTGTAGATTACTTTTGGTAAGATGGCCATTTTTACTATATTAATCTTGCCAATTTATGAACATGGGAGATCTTTCCATCTTCTGAAATCTTTGATTTTTCTTCAGAGACTTGAAGTTCTTGTCATACAGTACTTTTACTTGCTTGGTTAGATTCACACCAAGGTATTTTAAATTATTTGTGACTATTGTGAAGGGTGTCATTTCTCTAATTTCTTTTTCAGTCTGTTTATCTTTCATATAGAGGAAGGCTACTGATTTGTTTGTGTTGATTTTATATCTAGCCACTTTGCTGAATTTTTTTTAAAATCAGGTTTAGGAGTTCTCTGGTGGAAGTTTTGGGGTTACTTAAGTATACTATCATATCATCTGCAAATAGTGATATTTTGAGTTCTTCCTTTCCTATTTGTATCCCATTTGACTTCTTTTTGTTGTCTAATTGCTCTGGCTAGGACTTCCAGTACTATATTGAATAGGTAGGGAGAAAGTGGTCAGCCTTGTCTAGACTTTGATCTTAGTGGGATTGCTTCAAGTTTCTCTCCATATAGTTTGATGTTGGCTATGGGCTTGGTGTATATTGCTTTAACTATGTTTAGGTATGGGCCTTGAATTTCTGATCTTTCCAAGACTTTTAACATGAAGGGATGTTGAATTTTGTCAAATGATTTCTCAGCATCTAGTGAGATGATCATATGTTTTTTTTTTTTTCTTTGAGTTTGTTTATATAGTGGATTACATTGATGGATTTCCAAGTATTGAACCATCCCTGCATTCCTGGGATAAAGCCCACTTGATCATGATGGATGATTGTTTTGATGTGTTCTTGGATTCAGTTTGCAAGAATTTTATTGAGTATTTTGTGTCAATATTCATAAGGGAGATTGGTCTGAAGTTCTCTTTCTTTGTTGTTTTTTTTTTGTGAGGCTTAGGTATGAGTGTAATTGTAGCTTCATAGAACGAATTGGGTATAGTGTTTGTTCTGTTTCTATTTTGTGGAATAGTTTGAAAAGAATTGGTATTAGGTCTTCCCTGAAGGTCTGATATTCTAAATTCTGTACTAAAACCATCTAGTCCTGGGCTTTTTCTGGTGGGGAGATTTTTAATGACTGCTGCTATTTCTTTAGGGGTTATGGGACTGTTTAGATGGTTTATTTGCTCCTGATTTAACTTTGGTACCCGGTATCTGTCTAGAAAGTTGTCCATCTCATCCAGATTTTCCAGTTTTGTTGAGTATAGGCCTTTGTAGTAGGATCTGAAGATTTTTTTAATTTCCTCAGTTTCTGTTGTTATGTCTCCCTTTTCATTTCTGATTTTATTAATTTGGATACTGTCTCTCTGCCCTCTGGTTAATCTGGCTAAGGGTTTATTTATCTTGTTAATTTTCTCAAAGAACCATTTCCTGGTTTTGTTGATTCTTTGTATCATTGTATTTCTGGGGCATGGGGTAGTGGGAGAGCATTCTTAATCTGTTGGTCTGAGTGCGGTGGTTCCTCTAGGATGGCCCAGGATAGGTTGTCTCCACAATAGCAGACCAGCTAGGTGTCTGTCCCACCCCCCCCAAAAAAGTGGGCTTCTTATTTTTATTTTATCTTTAAAATTTTTCTTCTTTATTTTTGAGATTTTAATATAATTGCATCATTTCCTCCTTCCCTTTTCTCATTTCATGCTTCATTTGCCCTTCTTGGACTTTTTAAAATGCATAACCATGTTTGTCATTTATTGTTTTCAGCCAATTATTTCAATTAAATACTTTAGAAATAAACCTTTGTAGGTTCTCTGACTTTGGGATGCAAACCATTTAATTGTTTTTGTTTCTCAGTAGAAGTTGTTCTTTTCTTCTATGTAAGATTTTGTTCTACTGATAATCAGTTCTGTCAGTGATATGGAATGATGATACTGATTTCAACCATTTTAGAGTAGCCGATCAGATGCATTCTAAAATCTAAGATAATTTGAAAATCATTAACAGTCAAATCAAGACCAAGTGGAACCTTTCAAAAAAAAAAACCCTCACATTCTATTTAAGCAGTCATATTAATGAAATGAGGTGTTTATGCTCACTGGGCATGGCTTCACAAGTAATCTTATATATTAATAATTTATTTCAAAAGTTGTGAGCTATTTGAAACTTTGTCACTTGTGTAGCATGTAGAGTATATTATTGTTTGTAGGCTAATTTACCAAATAAATTTCTTTAATTATCTCTCCATCAATAAGATTCATATTAATAGTGAACATCAAACCTGTGAACAATAGAAACTACAGCTATTGCAGTCATGAGGCTTGAATAATAATTTTTGTGATTGTACTTCAGGTTAAGCTCTAAAATTTTTGGCAACCAGAGCATAAAGGAGAAATGAGGCCCATTATTAAGCTAGAAAGAAGCATTCAGTTCATTAGACAATATTTTCTCTGATTTAAAATTCAGAAATAAATCCCTGAAGAAGGGCTTTGTGTTCAGGACATGAATTATTTAATAGACAATATTTTCTAAATGTTGAATGAAATTATATGACATGCAGAATGAATCTTTATTTCTGGATTGGCACATTATACAGTGTAGTGATTCATTTGGAATCAGAGGCCTTATATTTTTGCAGGATGAGAGATTATGTGAGCACCTTTACAAAAACATCATCAAAATAAGTAAGTGTGTGTGTTTCTGTGTGTGTGGTTATATGTTGTGTGTTTGTTTGTGTATGAGTGTGTGTGCAAGTGCCTGTAGAGACCAGAAGAATGTCAGATTTCCTAGAGCTATAGTTATAGGTAGTTATAGGCCACTTCATGTGAATGTGAAATGGCTGGGAAGTGGACTCTCCAGTCTCAAGGTTTTGCTTTTAATCCATCTAATGATCCTATATAGTTATGTGGCACAGTATGATGGTCTGACACATGTATACAATGTGCAATGACCATATGTATCACCTTAAATGTTTATTATTTCATTGTACTGAGAATAACAACACAATCTCTTGTTACTTTGCAATGCACAGATAACTTTGATAACTGTAATCATCTTACTTTTCAACAGAACATCACTATTCTTTTGTAACCACAATTTTGTATCTGTTGGCCAATCTCTCCATTATTTCACCCCACCCTGCTTTTCTGCTACTTAGAATAAATATATTTTCTATTAAATCTCCTCTTATAGCTTCAAGATTGAGGCACATGCTCCATACCTGGACCTACACACAGAAAGACTAATAGTGTATCATGTTTCCATCCATTCTTCAGTTGATGTGCATCTAGGCTCTTTCCAAATTCTGGCTATTATGAATTGAGCAGCAGTAAATATGGATGAGCAAGTGTGTCTGTGGGAAGATGTAGAGTCCTTTGGCTATACTATTTTTTAATTCTTTGAACAATGTCCACATTGTTTGCGGTATATGCTGTATTAACTTATTAATCTGCCAATTATCCATATTATTTATCTTCCCATATTCATGCCAACATTTGGTATATTTGCTTTTCTCAGAGTAGACATTCTAATTAGGGTAATTAAAATTTCATGATGGTTTTTATTAACAGTTTCCTAATATATAGTTATAGTTAACATTTTTATAAACTTATTGACCATTTTTATGTTTTCTCATAAAAGTTTATGTATATTTGTCATTTTTTGTTTTGATTCTTGCTACTTGAGATCAGTGTACTCTGAACACTAACTCCTCATTTAATGTCTACTTCCCTAATATGTTTTCCATTCTGTAAGTTGCTCTTCACTCTTCTTTTTTTACTGTCTAACATATTTTTACTTTAATATATATTTGTCTATTTTTATTCTTTTTGCCTGTGCCTGCAAATTATTTTATAAAAAATCCCTGCTTATGCCAAAGTCATAAATCATAGAATAGATTGCATTCATTTTCTTCAAATTCTTAAGTTTTTCCCTGTGTGTGTGAATGTGTCTGTGAATGTGTGTATGTGTGTATGTGTGTTGATTTTTCTATCTAATATCAGATAGGTGTATCTCATCTATGAATTTTTTGTGCATTTTTTCTAGTTGTGTGATGAGTATCTTGCTATTTGTTAGGGATTATATTGAAGCTATAGTTGGCTTTAGATATTGTGGTTTTCTTATTGCTATTAGTTTTTTTTAATTTTGTGAGCATGGAATCTTTATATATCCTGTCACATTCAATTTCTTTCATTACTATTTATAGCTTCTGCCAGAGAACTCTCTCTTTTGATGAAATTAATTTTAAATTAAACAATTAAATTTATTCATTTGCTATGTTTTATTTCATTTTATTTTATGCTGTCCCTTAGGATCCTGTTTGTTTCTAATGAGAGACAGAAAGGTGCTGGATCTGAATGGGAAGGGAGGTTATGGTAAGTAGGAGGTGAAACCATAGTTAGATATAGTGTGAGAAAAAGTTTCTATTTTCAATAAAAAAGAAAAAATACCTAAAAGTAAAAAAGTTATATTATGTTTTACATTGTGATATTAAAATAAAAACTTATGAATGAATAAGAAAGGGAAAATGCATTAGTGTGTTGTGTTGATAAGGGGTTAATTATTTAGGTAGCTTTTTTTGTCAATTTGATATAGTTTAGAAAAGTATTCAAAGAGTGTTCTTCAATTGAAAATGTCTTCATCCAATTGGCATGTAGAAAATTTTCTGTATTAATGATTGATTTGGGAAGGTGAAGGCCATTGTATATGTTATCATTATTGGACAGGTAGTCCCGAGGTACATCAAAGCAAGCTGAATGAAGCCATGAAGAGCAAGCCAATAAAAAAGCACTCCTTCATAGCTTCTACTTCAGATTATGCCTCCCAATCTTTTCATTCTTGTCCCAAATTCCCTTCTTGACTATAAACTGGGTTATGAAATAAGCCTTCTCCTTCCTAAGTTTCTCTTGGTCACTGTCTTCTTCATAACAATAGAATCAAAATATAGATCTGTTTAAAACAATGTTGTCCAGTTGCATACATTTTCCTGCAAATGTAGTAATTTTATTTTTTATTTCAAACTAAATAAAATTCTGTGTATATCTATATATCAATAGGTGAATGTATATTATATATTCTGCTTGCTTTGGTGTAATATATATTCACCTATTGATGCATCTATAGATTTGTTTTATTTCCTGGCTGTTTGCAATGAGGTTACAAATAATATGGACAGAAAATACCTCTTTGGTAGATTAACTTAGATTTCCTTTGGATACATATTCAAGAGTGATACACACTTGTCATGTTTTTATTTCTTGAGAAACATCCACATTGATTTTCACAATGGCTGCATGAGTTTTCAGTCCTACTAGTAGTGAATAAACATTCCTCTTCCTCTGGAAAAACATATTTTTTTAAGTACTAATATTTTCTGATTACAGTTTCTTCTCTCTCTTTACTCTTCCAAGTTATTTTATGTTAGGGTTTTGCTGCAGTCAGAGGGCCAAAGAATGCTGAAGCTATCTTACCATTCAATGGACTTAATGCAAGAGATTTATTGAGTGTGTGTGTGTGTGTGTGTGTGTGTGTGTGTGTGTTAAGGGCCACCTCTGAGGAGAATGAGAGAGACAGGGAGACAGAGACAGACAGAGACAGAGAGATAGAGATAGACAGAGAGATACAAACAGACAAAGAGATAGAACATGACAAGGAGTTGACTTTATAAAGGGTATTTGATGGGTGGTTACAGTGGAAATGCATTGCATTTGGCTGTTAGTGGTGGCATGGCTGTTGGCACCAGGATGGGGAGCCCCTGGTTCTAGAATGTAGACAATTCTCGGTTTACTAGCACTTCCCACCTCGCATTCCATCTGGATCCATTCTCTCTGTCTCTCATTAGAAAATGAACAGGACTATAAAGGATAAAAATAAGATAAAATGTAATAAAGTAATACAATAAGCATATTAGGAACAGGATAAAACAAACAGGAGAAAAAGAGCCCAAGATGAGGCACAAGAAACAGATATAGATGCAGAGACCCACTCCTTTGCATACTCAGAAATCTCATAAAAACACAAAATTGGAAGCCATAATATTATACACAACAGACCTGCAGGGAACCACATAAAAATTAAAAGTTAAAAAAAGAGTAAAACAAGTCAGTGAAAGATAACATTTACCATATGTTTAAACTATTTAAAGATATTATATTTTTAAAAGTTAAGAAAAATCCATTTTAATTTTATTTTTTACTGATTGAGAATTTTATAAATGCATATATTTTGATCCAGTCCGCTTTCAGTTTCTGTCCCTTCAATTTCTTACTTATCAATGCTATCACTACTTCTTCCCAATTTCATATGTTCCTTCCCAACACTCTACACAGAGTCCACTTTGTGCAGTCAGCATGGGCCCCCATGTAGTCCTCTACTGGAGCACAGTAGCCCCCTTTCCAGCAGACTTTCAGCTGTCATAGCGCCTCAGCTATGGGTAGAGTTCCCTGGCTACCTTCACTCCATGCTTAGATTTTGTCTGGTAATGCTAGTAAACTGTCCTTCACACAAGCAATGTCACCAAGTGTAAGTTTATTCCATATAAGGAGGCATCGTACTCTATCGTATTTTCAAGTATCTTCTGTCATATGCTATCACTTTGGCTGGTTTCTTATATAGTCTTTTACATCCTGCAGCAGGGTATTTTGGCATAATGATAAAGGGATGAGTTGGTAAAAAAATACCTAACATGCTCACCATCAAGAAACCACCACTTTTCTGTCTGTGGTGAGAATTCTACACATCCACATTGCTATTCTGATCATTGGGGTTCAGGAATTTTTTTGTTCTTCTTAGGTTTCCCCCCAGCTGTCAACATCCTCTAGGAAACATCATTAAGGGGCTTCCTCTTAACCCTTATTTTAAAATTTAATATTGATAAAGGTAAAAGTTTTAATGTATGGTAACTTCATTAATTTGGGAAAAGAACATTTTGTGATGCTGATAAAGTACTATCAGTCTTCTTGCTTTCAAACATTTTAAACTATTAATGGGTTCACTTAAAAGTCTGAAGTACACCCCCCTGATCTAAAAAAAATTACACCGAAGTGAATGAATGTCAGACACCAGCATCTCTGCATTTTGAAGCCCGTGTTGTCTCATTTACTTGTGTTAAATTCACTACCTTTTCTATGTCTGCTCAGTTCCAACCTGGACACAGTTTCTGAGTCATTCAAAGAATGATTTCCCTTCAGTTTATAGTTTTGGAGGATAGCGCAGATGGCCTTTACTCAGGAAAAAAAATACATTTGTACTTCTTGTCATGTTGTTTAAGCATGAGACAGATGCTTAAACACCGTATATACATTAATCAAGTAAAAACCACTTTTGCATATGAAAGAGCTCATGCGAAGAAATTAGTCTATTTTTCTGTTTCTCATGATGTGTGGTGTAGTCGTAGTCTCTCTCTCTCTCTCGTGTGTGTGTGTGTGTGTGAGTCTGTATAAAGCATTATTTAAGATTTGTATAGGGCCAGACATAACATTAAATTCTTTTTATCTCAGCACTGAGGAGGCATGTAGATCTCTATAATTTTGACATCAGTCTGGTCTGTATAGGGAATTCTGGAATGGCCCGGACTACATAATAACACACTATCAAAAATAGAAAACAAAAAGAGAAAAGATTGGGACATTAGTAAAGATTCATGATAGAAAAAGTAATAAAATTAATATTTTTTGTTTAAAA
This sequence comes from Arvicanthis niloticus, assembly GCF_011762505.2. Classification (NCBI taxonomy): domain Eukaryota; kingdom Metazoa; phylum Chordata; class Mammalia; order Rodentia; family Muridae; genus Arvicanthis; species Arvicanthis niloticus. The sequence continues at coordinate 15,844,936 of NC_133433.1, read as the reverse complement.
CATAATGACTTTTAAGCAATTAAAAATTCTAGATACTTTTATTGAGTTTGCAGATGTATATGAATCTTCACACATTTATGAAACTGAAAACGTGCTGAAACTCTTATAAATTTTTCTTTGTATTTCGATAAATTTACTTTGTGACTGAGATTCTATTAAAGATCTCATTTGACGTTCAACTGTGGTGGTTTGAATGAGAAATGCTCTCCATAGGCTCAGCATTTGAGCGCATGGTACTTAGTTGATGCTGCTGCCTGGGAAGATTTGGGTGTTGCCTTGCTAAACTAAGTATGAGACTGGTTGTGGGCTTTGGGAATTCAAAATTTGCTTATTCCTGGTTTGCTGTCTCTCCTTCATGCTTGAAGTTTAAGAAATCACCTCTCAGCTTCCTATTCTACCTTTCAGGCTTGCTGCTTGCTGCTTGGTGCCATGCTTTTCCAGTATTATTGAATCTAACTCTCTGCAACTATAAGTCAAAATAAGTCGAAGTTCCCTTGGTTGTGGTATTTTACTACAGCAACAGAAGAGTAGCTAATTTGCTAAACATTGACAATTTATTCTGATCTTGATCAGCTTCCTATGGGGTTTCTGGCTCAAGTAAATAAGCTCCTTTGCAAGTGGATGTGTTGTAGGCAGAAATATGTTGTCTTCTTTGCATGGAAATATTGACAAATGTAAATCGTGTTTCTATTTTTAAAGTCTTGTCCTTCTAAGAATAGTAAAGTGAAGATGGTCATTTGAAATATTTCAGTCTTTTTGATGACTGTCACTAGTTATATCATTTAGCACTGGACACATGGGCTTTAATTGACCAGGTTGCCTCATAAAGCAGAAATGTGCCGTGATAACCATTGTCATGTGTTCAGTGTATTTGGCTGGGCAATGATTGCAAGTTTCAAAAGGTCACTGAATCCCATGGTTGTTAGGTAGTAAGAGCGTAGAGATCAGAAGTCCTTCCACAAGCAGTAGTACTTACTATTAGCAAAAAATGGCTTGCTGTCAGGTTAAATCAGTGCCAGTCGATGACATGTGTTTGGTACAATTGTCAAGTCTTATGAGGTAAAAGTTGGAATTTGTGTAAAGGAAGGCTCCCAAGCCAGTTCTTAGACAATGATGCCTGTAGACTGTGGTTTGTCTGTGTCAGTTTTAAGAAAGCAACTCCTTTTCTGGAGAAATTTAATGTATGACCCAGAGTTAATTATAAACCTATACAGCTTTAGACTTTGCAATTCCTGGCCACTGTGACTAAGACAGCTAAAGCTTCCCCCCCCCCCCCCCACCAACCTTTGGTTTCTAACAGTGCATAGTGGATATGAAGCAGCCAACTTTTGTGTAAGCCTTAATAACTTTTTGAAAATAATCTGGAATAGCAGGCATTGTAAAGTGTTAAGGGTCATCAAGATTTTAAAATCTAATATCACCTTTCTTTAAAAAATACCAGTTATTAACCGCCAACTCACACTGTGAGTCATTCACCCTTCCTCTCAGACTTTGTTAAAAAAAAAATGCCTTCAGTGAGTCAGGATGGGCCTTCAAGGGGAAATGATTCCAGGAGGAAGCTTCTTTTGAAAGCTCATCAGTTAATACACTTGCTGTTGTTTTTTCAGAATAATCCTGCTTGGTTTGTTTCCTTTCTTTTCTGTAACCTTGAATTTTGGGGACATTTCACTAAGCCTCCAGGAACAGCTTGCTTCCTTCTTCTAGAATAGCTGCTTCCATGCATCAGGCAAAATTTCTACAGAGCTTCTGAGCGTCTTGCTCTTGTGCTAACTGATAAATTGTAGTTTTTGTATCTTCTTTTTTGTCCTTTCATGGTTCGGATTTAAATTTAAAGTTTTGCTTATTTTTCAAGTCTGGTTTTCTTCATTGTATTTAAGTTTTAAAATTCTGTGACGGTTCTTTTTGAAAATAAACTTTTTATTAATACTTTGAGAATTTCATACAAGGTAGTTTGATCATAGTCACACTTCTCCTTCAGCCCTTCCAAGATACACTCTGACCCACATACCCACCCAACTCTTACATAAGACACCCTGAGCTCTGTCCAATGTTTGGCTGTGGGTCTCCGTATCTGTTTCAGTCAGCTGCTGGGTGGAGCCTCTTACAGGACAATTGTTAGGCTGCAAGCATAACAGAGTATCACTAATAATGTCAGAGATTGCAGCTTGCCCATGGAATGGGTCTCATGTTGGATCAGTTATTAGTTGGCCATTCCCTCCATCTTTGTCCCTGTACATCTTGTCGGCAGAAGGTGGCCACTTTAGGTTCCATGCCCCCAGTGCTAGGAGTCTCAGCCAAAGTCATCTCCATCCCAGGTCTCTGGCAGGTTATAGAGATGTTCTCCATCCCCCTGCCAGCTGTGGATTTCAATTAATTATCTTGGCCCCCTCATCCTCTCTCCTGTCTCTAAATCCACACACCCAGGGACACTTGATTTTTGACAAAGAAGCCAAAACCATACAATGGAAAAAAGAAAGCATCTTCAAAAAGTGGTGCTGGTTTAACTGGATGTCTGCATGTTGGAAAATGCAAGTAGATCTATATTTATTACCCTGCAGAAAACTGAAGTCCAAGTGTATCAAAGACCTTAACATAAAACCAAATACACTAAATCTAATAGAGAATGGGGTAATAGCCTTGAACTCAATGATACAGGAGACAACGTCCTGAACAGAACACCAATGACTCAGGCACTAAGCCCAACAATTAATAAATGAGACCCCATGAAACTGAATATCTTCTGTAAGGCAAGGAACATTGTTAACAGGACAAAATGGTAGCTTACAGATTGGGAAAAATTATTCACTAACCCTGCATTCAACAGAGGGCTAATATCCAAAATATATAAAGAACTCAAGATGTTAGAGACCAATAAACCAAACAATCCAATTAAAAAGTGAAGTGCTAAGGTAAGCAGAATTCTCAAGAGAGGAATTTTAAATGGTCAAGCACTTAAAGAAATTTTCAGTGTATATGAAGAGCTCTCTTCTTTCTTCTTTTTTTTTTTAAACACATTTATTTTATTTATATGAATACACTGTAGCTGTCTTTAGACACACCAGAGGAGGGCATCAGATCCTATTACAGATGGTTGTGAGCCACCATGTGGCTGCCAGGAATTGAACACAGTAACTCTAGAAGAGCAGCCAGTGCTTTTAAATGCTGAATCATCTTCCCAGCTGGCCCCCAGTTGAGGGATGGGGCCACCCACCCATCTCACAATTTTTAACCCAGAAATGTTCCTGTCCAAAAGAAAGACAGGGGCAAAAATAAAACACAAACTGAAGGCAAGGCTATCCAGAGACCGCCCCACCTAACGATCCATTCTTTCTGCAGACATCAACCCCCCATACTATTGCTGATGCCAAGAAGTGCTTGCTGACAGGAGCTTGCTATAGCTGTTCCCTGAGAGGTTCTACCAGCAGTGGACCAATACAGATGCAGATACTTACAACCAGCCATCAGAGTGAGCATGGAACTTAATGGAATTGCTGGTAGAAGGACTGAAGGAGCTGAAGGGGATTGCAATCATATAGGAAAAACAATATCAACCAACAGGATCACCCAGAGCTCCTAGAGACTAAGCCACAAACCAAAGATTATACATGGAGGGAGCCATGATTCCAGATACATATGTAGCAGAGGATGGCCTTTTCTGACATCAATATGAGGAAAAGCTCTTGGACCTGTGGAGGTTTGGTGCCCCAATGTAGGGGGATGCTAGAGCTGTGAGGCAGGAGTGGGTGAGTGGGTGAAGGAGCATCCTCATAAAGGCAAAGGGGAGGAGGAGAAGGGAGATTGGATGGGGAGATTGTGGAGGGGTAACTGAGAAGGGAGATATCATTTGAAATGTAAATGAATAAAATGATTAATAAAAAAACGACTTTCCCAGGCCATTGGGATGCAGCTGCAGTCATTTGTTAGTAAACAGTAGGATACTGGCACAGCAAGGACACACACACACACACTTTTAAAAACCCATTTTACTCCTAAAGGGAAGCCTAAGGCTTGGGAAAGTCCAGCTGACTATTCTAAATATAATAAAATTTAGATCACAGTTAAAAAAAAGAAAGAAAATTTCATCATCCTTACTCATCAGTGAAATGCAGATCAAAGCAATTTTGAGATTCTATCTTACACCCAATGAGAATCACTAAGATCAAAAACTTGAGGAACAGCAAAGGCTGGTGAGAATGTGAAGAAAGGGGAACCCTCCTTCATTTTGGGGGGCAGTACAAACTTGTACAACCACTGTGGAAATTAATCTGGCAGTTTCTCAGAAAATTGGGAATAGTTCTACCTGAAGATCCAGCTATCCTGATCCTGGGCATATACCCAAAAGGTGTTCTACCATATCACAAGAAGGACACATGCTTCACTATATTCCAGCAGCTTCATTTGTTATAGCCAGAAGCTGGAAAAAACTCAGATGCCCATCAACCAAAAAATGGATATAGAAAATATGGTTTGTTTACACAATGAAATACTATTCAGTTATTAAAAACAAGGACATGAAATTTGCAGATAAATAGATAGAATGAAAAAATATCATCTTGAGTGGGGTAATCCAGGCCCAAAAGGACATGAATGGTATGTATTCACTTACAGATGGATATTATCCATACAGTACAGGATATCCATGCTATACTCCCAAGACCCAAAGAATCTAAACAAGAAGGAAGGCTCAAGTGATATTGCTTGAATCTCACTTATAAAGGGGAATACAATAGTCATGAGAGGCAGATGGAGGGACAGCACTGGTTGGGAGAGGGGATTAAGTGAAGAATGAGGGGGTGGGTTCAGAACTGTTTTAAAGTCTCTCCAGTAGTTTTTCCAAGTGGAATTCCTCTATTAAGAGGGGTACCTACTCGTTATATACATATACTGAACTCTAGTGGGCCAGTGCCTGGAATCTGATGGCTGTGTTCCTTGCAGTGTCTTGCTTTCTATATATTCTTATTCACCTGTTCTCTTCCCTCAGAGTTTTCCCATGCCCTGTGAGGATGCTTTGGCCTTGCCTCCTTTGTCCACAGTCCACTGAGCTTCCTGTGAAAGAGACAAAGGAAGGAAAAGCAGGGGATACATATCTCAGGAACAGCACAGAGATAAACATTAATCCAAAAGGCACTCTATTCCCAGGTATGGCCCAAGTAGGAGGAGCTGTTTACAATTCTCCGGCTTTTTAAAGTCTCATTACATTCATTTTTTTATGTCTAATTCTGAGCATTCTGGAACTGGCAAATCTTCCTTAAAACAAATGTATAAATAGAGACAATACAGCATCTGAAGCAACTTATCAGGATTACCCATGGGGAAGCGAAATGCTAGAGAGAGTGTGATACAACCAAGGTATTCTTAGTCTCATTATCCATTGGCATCTCATCTCATAACTGAGAGGAAAATGTTCTAAAATTTTAGGCTATGTGCTTTTGATAATTTAAATATTCCTAGAGTAAGACCCAGTAGTACCCGTATTTTAAAGATCTTTAAACTACATAAATGCATTTTAAAATGTTTGGGTTTCTTAAAGCTCCATCTTGAAATTTTAGTCTTCTGGCAAAATGTAGTTTGTAGAATATCTCAATGATGTCATACTATACGTTTATTGTTTGAACTATTGAATGTAGACTGAAAGTTTGTTATTTTACTGTTTGGGAAGGAACGAGGAGGGCATATTGAAGTTGCTATTAGGCAAAATGTCTTTCTCTTCAAAATTAGTATTTTAGGATATCACACAAATAATGTTCTTTATAGTAGCAGGGCATTCCTTTCCTCTTACTCCTCCTCCCTATCCTCTTTCTTCTTCCTTTTTTTTTTTTTTTTTGGACAGGATTTCACATATCCCAGGGTGGCCCTGGTTTCCCAACATGTATCAGAGAATAGTTTTGACTTTGTATTTCTTGAATTCGGGGACAACAAGAGGGGATGGCAATCCCATACTTCCAATTGATGTTCTGTCCTTCCACTGGACGTGAATTCTACAAGTTTCCTCTCCCCACTGTAGAGCACTTCATCTAATGTCCGTCCCTTCGAGTCCTGAGAGCCTCTCACCTCCCAGGTCTCTGGCACATTCTAGAGGGTCAGCCTACCTCCTGCCTCCCGAGGTTGCCTGTTTTCATTCTTTCTGCTGGCCCTTGGGGTTTCAGTTGTCTTCCCCAACACCTGGTCATGTTCTCCCCTTCCCCTCCCTGTCTCCTCTTCCACCCAAAACCCTCTACCCCTTTCCTGCCATGGCGACTGCTTTCTTCTCCCTCCCAAGTGGGATTGAAGCATCTTCACTTTTAAATCCAACATTTTGTTTGCTCTCAAGTGGTATTGTGACGTTTCTATGTGAAGATGGTTGAGTAGTGTCTTGAGAAATGTAGAATAAGTGGGCCCGTGTCACCACACCTGCTAACGGAAGGAGTGTAGACGTGACTTCATTGCATGTGCTGTCTAGAGTACGAACAAATGTGTACCAGTGTGCAAAGTTGGGTGAAGTGAATCTGAGTCTCATTCAGACATGTAAAATAAGATTGCAGTTGAAATTAGCAGACAGTGAAAAGTAGACTTTTCCTCATATTAACACATTTGTTACATACTTCATAATTTTGTGACATGACACTATATAAATGATTTTAATTGACTTTTATTTAGCCAATTTGTGTTAGCAAAGTTTTTTTTTTTTTGGGGGGGAGGTGTAAATTTACTTTTATTTTATGTACTTCGGTGTTTTGTTGGTGCGTTTGTGTGAGGTGTGGGGTCTCCTGGAACTGGAGCCACAGACAGTTTTCAGATGCCGTGTGGGTGCTGAGAATTGAACCTGGTTCCTCTAAAGTAGCAGCCAAGGCTTTCAACAACGGAGCCACCTCTTCATCCCCCTTGTTAATGATCTTGTAATTATACCTTTAGGAATTTATAGGAACTTAACTATAATGAAAAATTATTGAAATAATATTTCATAGGACAATATCAGAAACTCTTCCCTCTTTTTAGTATCTTTGCTGGTACACTCCTTCAGGCCTGTATTTGTTCTAACCTGGATGGTTACAGTGCCACTCTTCTCTCTCTAATTAGACTTTCTGTCATATTGCCTCATTCCCCGACCACTCCTCCTTGCTGCTATAGGAATCCTTTCTAATACAATGTCAACTAAGTTCAAAATCTTTCACTTATTTCTAATTTGCCTATAAGAAAAGCCCATACCCTCGAAGCAGCTGTTTGTATTCTGACCTCATCTCCTCCTGACTGAAGCTCATCAAAGGATTTTCTCCCTCCTATGCAAATCTATGCTTCTCTATGCTGGATTTCCTCTTTCAGGTTATGCTGCCTTTGTCATTGAATTTCCTTTGTTTACAAAGGTACAGTTACATTTCAGGCCTCAGCTCCCTTGCTATGAAGTCATTCTCTGTCACCTCCCCTTATCACCTGGCAAAGTCCCTGAACTTCCTGGCATAGGCTGTTTGTCCTTCTTTTCACTAGAAGTAACAAGTAGAAGCATTGCTTATTTATTCATTTTTAGCTCTGTAGCATGTCACACTGCTCTTGGTGGCACAGAGTTAGCATATACATTATACTATGGTGTGTGTTAGTGTTTCAGACCAAATAAAGCCTGGTGGTGTTTCCTTTGTATGTCAAGTAAAAAGCCTCTTAAAAGCCAAGCTATTAGCTAAATATTTAAAGTGACCACAAATTTCAGTTTCTGTTTGATGTGTTAAGTAAATGCCATGGAGACCTACTTTCATATTTACTTACTAGAAAAAGTTAATGTAATTTTAAACTTCATCATTTATGATTTGATGTCACGGGTTCACACCCATAAGTCATATGTTTAATTAGTATGAATTATGTACAGAGTGGTTATGAACTGTGGTCATTTCCTCAACAGGATATTTTTAGAGAATAGGATGCTTTTAGACTAGTTCATTCAAAAGTAGTTGTACTTTTATTATATTTGAATTGAAGTTTACATGTAATCAATTCTCCTCCTCCTCCACTTCCTCCTCCTCTGTATATCTTCTCTACCTTCTTCTTTCTTCTTGTAAAACACCAGGACCTAGTTGTTAATTAGAAGTTCAGTTTTACTTAGTCATAGGCACCCCAAGTTTGTATAAATTCTGAAAGCCATATCTTCAGTTTGGTCTATGTAAAAGGAAGATTATGTGAAATGACAGTGAAGACTTCAGGTTAGGAGGATAGTGAAACAGGTGATATGTTTGCCACATAAACATCAGGATCTGCAGTCAAACAAGCATTTGTAGAAAAGGTAGGACATAGTGGCCAGTACTTGTCCTCCCGAATATAGCTCTGGGGAGGCAGAGAAAGGAAAATCTCTGGGACTCACTGGCCAGCACACTTACACTAATCAGTGTGCTCCAGGATACTGGGAGACCCTGTATCAACCACCACCACCACCACCACCACCACCACCACCACCACCACCACCACTACCACCACCACCACCACCATCATAACCATCTCCAGAACACCGTCAAATGAATGATATAGTGAACAATGCCTTGGGGACCTGCGAGAGAGGCTACAGGGAAAAAGACAGAGGACCCTTTACCTCAGGTGCATTTTGTTCCCTGGATCTTAACGTGATTATTTCCACCTTCATCCGCTTACCTTTAAGTTGTATAATTTAACTTTCTTTTATCGTTGAAGAATAGTCTACTGTGCATATAAATCACATTTTCATTACCAACTCACCAGTTGAAGGGCATTTAGGCTGTTTTTATTTCCCAGCTATTGCAGATAGAGTGGCAATGAACATGGATGAAGAAGTGTCTCTCTGGTAGTCTTATGTGAAATATGGGGATGTGACCTGTCACAGCAGTTTTCATAGTGTTAAAGATTTAGATAATAGCATGAATAATTAAAGTGTTTCAGGCAGGCATCTGGAATAAAGCAGAACACTGCCAACATTAGTCTGCGGTAAACAAACAGCATCCTAAAGGTAACAAACATACCTCTTTTATTTCAGTCTCTAGAGATACTGACTTTTATCCCAAACAACATTTGCTATACATTTTTCTTTGTCCTTCCTCTCAGCATACTCTTTATTAGAAATTGTGATGTACTGAAAACTTGTCTTACATGTGGTCAACCATGAACAATGTGGGATTTATAAAACTCCCGCTGATTCTGCTAAATCCGAGGCCTCATCCCGTGGTCTGTGCCCTGGTTGAAAATATAAGCACTTTCTTCAAATCTCAGTTTCTATTTCTGTGCTGCTATTTGACCTTGTACATTATAATTAGATTTGCAACTTACGCAGATATGCACACATTCTTCCCACTGTGTGGAATATGAAGGGACAAAAAAAATTCAAATAGGGCTGAGTATGGAATTTTATCTTTTCACTTATAAAAACCAATATGTATCTACTTGTTATTTCTCCTTCATTATAATAATACTTCCTATGTTGTATATAATACACTTGATTTCCCTCTTCATTTCTGTTAGATTATTATACAGGTATACTATTATCCATGCAGCCATTATATAGATTTACTATTAAAGCTAACTTTGGTATTCTTCAGAAAGACAGGTTGGTTATCATTAACAAACCCGTACATTTTTACTTGGTGTTTTCCCCTAATTAGTGATTTCCTTTTTGGTTACCTTTTGACTACCTTGCATATGGTACAGCATACATCCTCATGTAGGTATTTTTGGATTTAAAACCATCAGTGTATTGCTTAATTCATGTATTTGACTGTTTATTTGTCAGATTATTCATTTCCTAAATGTGTACCGAGTTCTATATTCCACATCAGCTACTACTCTTTGTTTTAAACAAGTCATATAGCCCGGCAGTGGTGGCGCACACCTTTAATCCCAGCACTTTGGAGGCAGAGGCAGGGAGATTTCTGAGTTCGAGGCCAGCCTGGTCTACAGAGTGAGTATCAGGTCAGCCAGGACTACACAAAGGACCCCTGTCTCAAAAAACAAAAAACAAAACAAAACAAATTAAACAAGTCATATAGTGTAAAAGTGCTGGCTCCCTTCTTAAAAGAGTCAAAGAATCTTTTTAGACTTATTAAGTTGATTTATAAGCTATATAATTATGTCTGTGTGTCTGAATGTCTCTGTTTCTCCCTTTCTCAGTCTCAGTTTCTCTGTCTCTATTACTGTCTCTTTCTCTCTGTTTCTGTCTCTCTGTGTATGTGATATTGCTGTAGGTTTTACTAGACGTGTATCTATCATGATTGATAAGCTTTATTTTCTTTAGTGTGTTATTTCATCTCTAATAAAAGACCCTTATAAAGTATACTTCTTTGTTAGATTTCTGTTTCCATTTCACAAGTTTCTTTAAATGCATTGGTTTGAAACAATTCCTATTTGTTAACTAACACCTAGCTTACAGTTCTTATATCAAAAGTCTAACCACTCCAGTGCTCTATGTCATCATATACATGAATTAAATACTTGCTGAATTGAGCCTTTAGCTGGAAGTTCTGATTGAGAACCTATGATTGCTCAGACTACTCATGTCATTGCAGAAAATCTGTGCAGTAACAGTTCTGGTCTTTGTTATTACATGAATTTTAGGTCTCTTGTCATTTTTTCACATCACTGAGAATCTGTTTTTTATTTTTTAATCCTACCTTTCTCTCCAACTCTCCTCCCTCCTAAATAACTTCTGTTACGGTCTTTTCTTTTGTAGTGCCTGATCTGCTACTAAAGTGATCTAGTTATTTTTTTCAAGAATTCTGAGATGTACAATTGCCACTTTTATTTTCTGTCAATCTTTGCTCCTCTACTTAGGTTTTGTAGTCATTCACCATGTCTGTAGTTTTCTTTGACTCCTTGGGCATATTTCCCAGATTTTTATTTGTTCATTAGAATATTCATAGCATCATTGGTTGAACTTCTTTTTTATTGTTTATTTGTTTTATTCTTTGTTTGTTTGTTGAGATAGGGTTTCTCTGTGTAGAGCCCTGGCTATCCAGGAACTCACTTTGTAGAGCAGGCTGGCCTTGAACTTATAGAGATCCACCTGTCTTTATCTCCTAAGTGCTGGGCTTAAAGGCATGTGCCACCACCATGCCCAGTTGGTTGGATTACTCTATATTGATTATGTGTCATATGTTCCTGCTTCTTAGTATATGCAGTAATTTTGATTTTATATTGCATGCTATGAGGATACATTGCTGGGATACTATATGCTATGTTGTATTAAGCAGTGTGTGACTGTTTAGGTATCGAGTTAATTTAGTAGCTCATACATTTTCTTCTGTTGAGGCACATGGTTGGTACATGTATAGTTGTGTTCTGGAAACTCAACTGAATGTTTGTGGGGTTCAAGGAAGAACTCATTATGGAAAATCAGAATTCCACACATTTCTACAGTGTATGGTCTCTGAAGCACCCATTGAGCTACAGAACCTACTTGCTGTTATCCATCATACCCCATGAAATCTTGCCTGGTAGGTATGAAAGTTACATTTAGCTAGATATAAAAAAGCATCTATGCAGATGTTTGGGAGCCTTCTTTGCACATCTTTCTCTTTTTTGTTATCCTATCCCACTTCTTTTACATTTATAGCAGCCTTGAAACTCTGGTATCTTTCTTCATCTATGCACAGCATTCATTGTCTTCCTTTGTGCAGGCCATTTCTATACCTCAGTTCACAGAGCTTGTTTTATATTTCTCTCACCAACAAAAAATGACAAACCTAGGATATGTTATTGTGTTAGACAGTTTGTTATTGCCGTGTCTAAATACTCAACAAAGATACCTCAAAGAAGTAATATTAATTTAGTTTTCGCTTCAATAGATGTAAGTTCATAAATATTGGTTTTGTTGATTCTGAATCTACATGAGGTTGAGGATGGCGGAAGAAAAACTGTTCATCCATAATAGCTTGGAAACATGAATGAGAATGTCTTACCATGGCAGATACTGAGGGGCTAGGTGAAGAGAGAGAGAGAGAGAGAGAGAGAGAGAGAGAGAGAGAGAGAGAGAGAGAGAGAGAGAGAGAGAGTAAAATGAACCAGAGATAGCTACAGTGGTGGAACAGTCTTTAGTGTAGTGACTTACTGCCCACCTTTTGCCAAATCTTGAAAAAAAAGTTTCACCAGATGATGCTCTCAGCTTCAACACATGAACCAGTGGGGCTATTTCATGTTTAAAACATAATAGCAGTGCAGTCTAATTTTTAGTTATTAAATTGCTTAAGTTGTATCAACTATTTTCTGCTTGTCAGTTTTGAAATTAAGAACACTTACATAATGAATTTACATTCATATTTACTACTTGATAAAGTAATTATCCAAGTTATTAAATATATGTCATAAATTTTGTTGGGGGGGGGGAATGTTTCAGAATATTTTACTAACTTCATTGGGCCTCTGTAGCATTCTTAAATTGGGTTATTTCATACTATCTTCAGTTTTTCTTACCTTATAGAAAAAGTTAGATTCGAAAGTATGTTTTCTATGTGTTTTTCTTTGTGGGGTTTAATTTTGGACTTTAGAGATGGCCTTGGGCTAGTGTCTTAAAATTTTTTCACTTACAGCCTACCAATTTTTACCCTTGGGGAACTTTCAACTTTGCAATTCTTTACAACTTTTTCCAATTAGTTTATTGCTAATGGCTAAAGTGGGCTGAGTTATTGAATAACTGATGTGATGATAGTAACCTATAATCATTCTTCTGCCAACTCTATGACATCTTGTTATACTACATCTGAATTCCCTAATGTGTTAATTTACAAGTTTTTTTTCCCAGTGTCAGTACCAATTCTAGTGTTTATTTCAGTAAACTTTTTCAAATGATTAAACCTTTGGCTGACAATTGAAATGAGTCTTTTATTTGTAGGATGCATTTTATTTTGTCACAATTAAGCTAGATATTTGGCTGTTGATGAGCTATTGTCAGGCTGTTGCCACATACTAAAGTCATTTTTAGTAGACCCCACTTGTGCCTTACATTTGTACAAGGACTTAACATGAGAGATTGTGTTAAATATCGTCTACAGGATAAGTTCTAATGAAACAAGGCTGTACACCATTTTATTTCTTTTGCAGAAACAACTTTATGTTTTATAATTTTCATGAAGTAACCTATCACAATTTTATTTCTCTGTGCTATCTGTTGTATTATATGGGCTGATTCATTGTTCATAGCAAATCTTATAGATCTATTTTATTGTAGAAATTCAAGAGCATGGAAACAAGAAGACACATATTTAGTACCAAATAGGATCTTGATGAAACACAGTAAGGTCTCAAAAACCACCTTTTGATATATTAGCTACTCATATCAAAGACTGTGAAGTATTGAATAGATACATTGGAAAAAATGTTTTTCTTTCCTTATTCTTAGTCTTTCCATTGAGTCTGAGATTTTCCACAATGTCAAGTAACACCACTTCTTCATAACAATTGACTGTTGAATAGGTGTCAAATTAAAGTGATAACTGCAAAGAATGATCTGTACTGATAGATGAAATGTAGAATGTATTAGTCAAGATTCTTCAGAGAAATAAAATCAATAGGAAACTCTGTTTCTCTTCTATCTATTGACACAGAGAGATACAGATAACCAGCTAGTTATGCATATTCAGAATTCCCTGCAGTGCCTTTTGCAAAATGAAATATTGAAAAATCTAGAAGAATTTTTTGGTTCAAGTTGGAATGTCTAAGAAGAAGTATAATAAAAGATAGAACTTCCATTCTGTGCCTAAACCTTCAAGATCAAAAGAAGATGACCATCCAAGCTCAAGATGAGAGATCAAAAGAATTCACTCTCCTCAGACTTAGTTCTTTGGTTCTCACTGGATTAGAAGATGGGGATTGAGATTGGTGAAGATAGATCTTTTTTTTTCCAGTCTATGAACTCAACTTTTAATCTCTTCTGAAAATACCCTCACAGACAAACCTAGAATTAATATCCACCAGTTATCTGAGCATCTGTTAGTGTAGTCTATCTGACACATAAAACTCAGCACCTTGTGAACAGGTGAACAAAGTATGCTTTCTGCTGGAAGTGAGGTGGATCCTGTGTGTGGTCTATGGTGAAGGACATAGTATCACTGTTACTTCCCTGCAGGCAACTCAATCTCCTTTGCTTTTTATTCTAGGAATTATTTCTTTTTGTTTTGCTCTTAATAGGAGTAGTACAGGTTTGAGTAGGAGACAGGGGAACAGAAAAGGGAAAGTGTGGGGTTAGACTCAAGGCAATCGAATGGAACTCAGAGGACATTTTAAAGGTATCCATACTCACTCAGAAGAATTAGCTTTTTAGCAAGAAGGCAGATGACCCTTTCATATTTCAGTTTATCTCAAGCCCCTCAAATCAGAACCAGCTAAAAGTATCCAAACAATATGAACTCAAATTGTAAACACTTTCATGAAACCATCAAATATATGTTTCCTATCTTTATGTTTTTCTTTTCAGTTATGAATGTGACTGAGCCTTTGGCTTTTTGCAGAGACTTGCAAAATCAGCCTCTGAAGACTGGGATAGGTTTTCTGACAACCTGGCTATTTACTGGTCACAGAGCTCCCCTACTCTGTACTCCTCAGAGAGTGTAGCTGGACATTATTTTCTTCCTTTGTTGGCTCCACCCTGTTCTATTTTGGTCACTTCTCTCATGAATTTTTTTCACATTTTTTCCTTACTGTTTCCTCTCATTCTCTGAAAACATTTCTTGAGCATCCTTTTCTTCAACATTTTCGCTCACATATTTGCTCTTTGTGATAAAATACTTAGATTGGCTATATGGGAACTTTAGACATGAAAGCAATCATTTTTTCAAACACATAATAAAATCTTTAAAAATTCTACTGGCATTTACCACATTTGCTAAACTTGGTAAGGAACAAATGTGGCTTATTTTTGACAGTTCCATTTTAAGTATACTGGTTTATGTTAGGGGAATATTAATAAGTCAAGGTTACAGAGGCCGCATGCAACAAGAGAATCATAATCATAGCGAGAACTATTATTGAAATAAGAGGGCAGTGAACTGGTGAAAAGGGCAGAGATTTTACCCATGACTCCCCCTTTTTTCTAGGCATCCTTCATTATCTTCTCAAAGCACAGTTGCTTTGAATGGATAGAATTTCTGTAATTATTCTTTTCTTGTGTCTTTTATTCTTATGCCTTCCAAACTAATTGCTTTATAACAATGGTTTCCAAATATAGAATATACAAGTTGCTTCATTTTTACTAAAAGATGTTTAGATTATGGAGAGCTGACTTGTTAGCAGTGGGTGGTACTCTAGACCATTGCCACCCCCAGACCTCCCATTGTGACAGCTGTATTTTCAATGCTTAGTCTGGTTCATTGTACAAAATAAGCATGTATTTTTTGAATAAATAGCCATGATATTAACAGTTGTGCTGGAAACTTTAATATGGTCATCTGGAACCTGAACATCAGTGCTTTAGATCGTTTCATTTTCTTGGTTTTTCTCACCGACATGTAGAGTTCTAGCACCTTAGAATCAATATTCTTAGTATCGTCTTAATTTATTTGTGCTTTTAACAGAAACTCAAGGGCACACGCACCCACACATCAAATGAAACATTTTTCCTTAGGCTGTTTTATCAAAAGAATGCTATGGTTATGGATATGGGCAAACTTTGATGGTAAGTGTGGAAAACTACTCTCATAGAATGTAACTTGCAATTTCATTTAAAAATATCAATTTAGTGTAATCTCTATCACCAAGTTGGGTATTGCTGTGGCATGATGACTTTTGTACACTCAAAAATATGTGTGTTTGTGTATGTGTGTGTGCACATGCACACAATTTTAAGAGCTAGTGTCTACTTCTGTATGTATAAAGATGATAAAAATGCTTTAATCTCTTTTGTGTGGCTATAAAAAAGCCCCCCCCCCCAGGACAGATAATTAGGAAAGAAAGAGGCTTATTTATCTCACAGCTTTATTATAGAAGTCTAAAGTGGTGTGGCTCCATCTGCTTAGATTCTGAGGAAGGCCTTCTAACTATTTTACATTGTGGCAGATAACTGCACACACCAAAAATATGTATAAGAATGTTGATAAATCTCTTCTGCCTTTGTCTTGGTTCTTTTGGCTGGCACAGACACCTAGCTGGTCTGCTCCTGTGAAGACACCAAATCCTGAGCCATCCTAGAGGAACCAGTGCACTCAGAGCAGAGAAGGAACCACTGAACTCAGAGCAGCAGAATTTCAGGATCCCAGAGGCAGCCTGAGTCCCAGCACTTCTTCCACCAAGGAGCTCAGGATCACAGGATCACAGAGAAATCTGGACCCTGAGGAGTTGTGACACAAGCAAGATAACTGGAAAGGCAGGCTTAAGTCAGAGACAGTGAGTGCAGGTAGCTCTAGAGTTAACCAGATGGTGAAAGGCAAGCACAAGAACTTAAGCAACAGAAACCAAAGTTACTTGGCATCATCATAACCCAGTTCTCCCACCATAGCAAGCCCTGGACAACCCATCACACTGGAAAAGCAGGATTCAGAATTAAAATCACTTCTCATGATGATGATAGAGGACTTAAAGAAGGACATAAAAACTCCCTTAAAGAAGTACAGGAGAACACAGGTAAACAAGTAGAAGCCCTTAAAAAAGAAGCACAAAAATCCCTTAAAGAACTGCAAGAAAAACACAACCAAACAGGTGAAGGAATTAAACAAAACCATTCAGAATCTAAAAATGGAAGTAGAAACAATAAAGCAATCTCAAAGGGAGACTACCCTGGAGATAGAAAACCTAGGAAAGAAATCAGGAGTCATAGATGCAAGTATCACCAACAGAATACAAGGGATAGAAGAGAGAATCTCATGTGCAGAAGATACCATAGAAAACATTGACACAACTGTAAAAGAAAATACAAAATGCAAAAATCTTCTAACACAAAACATCCAGGAAATCTAGGACACAATGAGAAGACCAAGCCTAAGGATAATAGGTGTAGATGAGAGTGAAGATTCCCAACCTAAAGGGCCAGTATCTTCAACAAAATTATAAAGAAAAACTTTCCAATTCTAAAGAAAGAGATGTCCATAAACATACAAGAAGCCTATATAACTCCAATAGACTAGACCAGAAAAGAAATTCCTCCTGTCACATAAATAATCAAAACATCAAATGCACAAAACAAAGAAAAAATCTAAAATCAGTAAGGGAAAAAGGTAAAGTAACATATAAAGGCAGACCTTTAAGAATTACACCAGACTTCTCACCAGATACTACAAAAACCAGAAGATCCTGGGCAGATATCATACAGAACCTAAGAGAACACAAATGCCAGCCCAGACTACTAGACCCAGCAAAACTCTCAATGACCATAGATGGAGAAACCAACATATTCCATGACAAAACCAAATTGACACAATATCTTCCCACAAATCCAGCACTTCAAAGGATAACTGATGGAAAACTCCAACATAAGGAGGGAAACTACAACTTAGAAAAAGCAAGAAAGTAATCTTCCAACAACCCTAAAAGAAGATAGTTACACAAACACAATTCCACCTCTAATAACAAAAATAATAGGAAGCAACAATCATTTTTCCTTAATATCTCTTAACATCAATGGACTCAACTAGCCAATAAAAAGATGTAGACTATCAGACTGGATACATAAACAGGACCCAGAATTTTGCTGCATACAGGAAACGCACCTCAGTCACAAAGATAGACACAACCTCAGAGTAAAACGACGGAAAACAGTTCTCCAAGCAAATGGTCCTAAGAAACAAGCTGGAGTAGCCATTCTAATATCAAATAAAATTGACTTTGAACCAAAAGTAATAAAAAAAATAAGGAAAGACACTTTATACTTATCAAAGGAAAAATCTACCAAGATGAATTCTCAATTCTGAACATCTATGCACCAAATGCAAGGGCACCCACATATATAAAAGAAACTTTACTAAAGCTCAAAGCACACATTGCACCTCACACAATAATACTGGGGGATTTCAACACCTCACTCTCAGCAATAGACAGATCATGGAAACAGAAACTAAAGAAGACACAATGAAATTAACTGAAGTTATGAATCAAATGTATTTAACAGATATCCATAGAACATTTCATCCTAAAACAAAAGAATATACTTTTTTCCCAGCACTTCATGGTACCTTCTCTAAAATAGACCATATAATATGTCACAAAACATGCCTCAACAGATTAAAACTATTGAAATTATCCCTTGCATCCTATCAGATCACCATGGATTAAGGCTGGTCTTCAATAATGACAAAAACAATGGAAAGGCCACATACACATGGAAACTGAACAGTGTTCTACTCAGTGTTGACTTGGTCAAGGAAGAAATAAAGAAAGAAATTAAAGACTTTTTAGAATTCAATGAAAATGAGGACACATCATACTAAAACTTGTGGGACTCCATGAAAGCTGTGCTAAGAGGAAAACTCATAGCTTTAAGTGCCTACAAAAAGAAACTGGAGAGAGTATACACTAACAACTTGACAACACACCTGCAAGCTCTAGAACAAAAAGAGGCAAATACACCCAAGAGGAATAACCAGGAAATAATCAAACTGAGGGCTGAAATCAACCAAGTAGAAACAGAAAGAACTATACAAAATATCAACAAAACCAGGAGCTGGTTCTTTGAGAAAACCAACAAGATAGATAAACCTTTAGCCAGACTAACCAGAGGGCACAGAGACAGTATCCAAATTAATAAAATTAGAACTGAAAAGGGAGACATAACAACAGAAACTGAGGAAATTCAAAAAAACCCATCAGATCCTACTATAAAAGCTCAACAAAACTAGAAAATCTGGATGAAATGGACAACTTTCTAGACAGATACCATGTACCAAAGTTAAATTAGGAGCAGATAAAACATCTAAACAGTCCCATAACACCTAAGGAAATAGCAGCAGTCATTAAAAGTCTCCCACAAACAAACAAACAAAAAAAACAAAAAACCCCAAAACAAACAAAAAAAAAACCAGGACCAGATGGTTTTAGTGCAGAATTCTATCAGACCTTCAAGGAAGACCTAATACCAATTCTCTTCAAACTATTCCTCAAAATAGAAAGAGAAGGAACACTACTCATTTTGTTCTATGAAGCCACAATCATGCTCATCCCTAAACCTCACAAAGACCCAACAAAGAAAGAGAACTTCAGAACTATGTCGCTTATGAATATCAGTGCAAAAATACTCAATGAAATTCTCACAAACTGAATTGAAGAACACATCAAAACAATCATCCATCATGATCAAGTAGGTTTTATCCCAGGAATGCAGGGATGGTTCAATATTTGGAAATAATTATCCATCAAAGTAATCCACTATATAAACAAACTCAAAGAAAAAAAAAACATGATCATCTCACTAGATGCTGAGAAAGAACTTGACAAAATTCAACATCCCTTCATGGTAAAAGTCTTGGAAAGATCAGGAATTCAAAGACCATACCTAAACATAGTAAAGGCAAATATAGAGCAAGCCCATAGCAAACATCAAACTAAATGGAGAGAAACTTGAAGCAATCCGACTAAAATGAGGTACTAGATAAGGCTGCCCACTCTCTTCCTTTCTATTCAACATAGTACTGGAAGTCCTAGCCAGAGCAATTAGACAACAAGTAAAAGTCAAAGTCTTACAAATAGGAAAGGAAGAAGTCAAAATATCACTATTTGCAGATGATACGATAGTATACTTTAGTTACCCTAAAACTTCCACCAGCAAACTCCTAAATAAACCTGATAAACAACTTCAACAAAGTGGCTAGATATAAAATCACTCAAAGAAATTATTAGCCTTCCTCTACTCGTAGGATAAACAGGCTGAGAAAGAAATTAGAGAAATGACACCCTCCATAATAGTCACAAATAATATAAAAATACCTTGGTGTGAATCTAACCAAGCAAGTGAAAGATCTGTATGACAAGAACTTCAAGTCTCTGAAGAAAGAAATTTAAGATCTCAGAAGATGGAAAGATCTCCCATGTTCATGGATTGGCAGGATTAATATAGTAAAAATAACCATCTTGCCAAAAGCAATCTACAAATTCAATGCAATTACCATCAAAATTCCAAATCAATTCTTCATAGAGATAGAGCAATTTGAAATTTCATTTGGAATAACCAAAAACCCAAGATAGTGAAAACTATTCTCAACAATAAAAGAACTTCTTGAGGAATCACCATCCCTGACCTCAAGCTGTACTACAGAGCAATAGTG
Organism: Arvicanthis niloticus; assembly: GCF_011762505.2. NCBI lineage: Eukaryota > Metazoa > Chordata > Mammalia > Rodentia > Muridae > Arvicanthis > Arvicanthis niloticus. The sequence continues at coordinate 15,824,777 of NC_133433.1, read as the reverse complement.
ATAAAAACTGCATGGTATTGGTACAGAAACAGACAGGAAGATTAATGGAATAGAATTGAAGACCCAGAAATGAATCCATACACCTGTGGTCACTTGATCTTTGACAAAGGAGCTAAAACCATCCATTGAAAAAAGGACAGCATTTTCAACAATGGTGCTGGTTCAACTGGAGTTCAGCATGTAGAAGAATGCAAATTAATACATTCTTATCCCCCGTACAAAGCTCAAGTCTAAGTAGATAAAGGACCTTCACATAAATCCAGATACACTAAAACTAATAGAAGAGAAATGGGAAGAGCCTCGAGTACTTGGGCACAGGGCAATATTTCCTGAACAGACCACCAATGGCTTATGCTCTAAGAGCAAGAATTGACAAATAGGACTTCATAACATTGCAAAGTTTCTGTAAGGTAAAAGACACTGTCAATAGGACAAAACAGCAACCAACAGATTGGTAAAAGATCTTTACCTACCCTACATTTAGTAGAGGGCTAATATCCAATATATACAAAGAACTCAAGAAATTAGACTCCACGTAACCAAATAACACTATTAAAAATGGGGAACAGAGCTAAACAAAGAATTCTCAACTGAACAAACTCTAATGTCTGAGAAGCACTTTAAGAAATGTTCAGCGTCCTTAGCCATCAGGGATATGCAAATCAAAACAACCCTGAGATACCACCTCACACCAGTCAGAATGGCTAAGATCAAAAACTCAGGTGATAGTAGATGCTGGCGAGGATGTGGAGAAAGAGGAACACTCCTCCATTATTGGTGGGATTGCAAGATGGTGCAACCACTCTGGAAATCAGTCTGGGAGTTCCTCAGAAAATTTGATATAGCATTACCTGAGTACCCAGCTATACCCAGAAGATGCTCCAACATATAATAAGGACATATGTTCCACTATGTTCATAGGAGCCTTATTTATAATAGCCAGAAGCTAGAAAGAACCCAGATGTCCTTCAACAGAGGAATGGATACAAAAATGTGGTACATTTACACAATGGAGTATTACTCAGCTATTAAAAATAATGAATTCAAAAAATTCTTAGGTAAATGGATGGAACTATGAAATATCATCCTGACTGAGGTAATCCAATCACAAAATAACATATATTGTATGCACTTATTGCGAAGTGAATATTGGCCTAAAAGCTTGCAATATCCAAAATACAACTCACAGACCACATGAAGCTCATGAATAAGGAACAATGTTGGGTGTTTTGGCCCTTCTTAGAAGAGGTATCAAAATACTCATGGGAGCAAATATGGAGACAAAGCATGGGACAGAAACTGAAGGAGGGGCCATCCAGAGACTGCCCCACCTGGTTATCTATCCCTTGTGCATTCACCAAAGGTAGACACTGATAGGCATGTCATGAAGTGCATCCTGACAGGAGCCTCATATATATGTCTTCTTAGAGGTTTACCAGAGCCTGAAATATATAGAGGCGGATGCTCACAAGTAACCACTGAGCTGATCAAAAGGCTCCCAATGGAGGAGTGAAAGAGAAAACTGAAGGAGTTGAAAGGGTTTGTGGCCCCATGAGGAGAGCAATAATATCAATCAACCAGAGTTCCCGGGGTCTAAACCACCAGTGTGGGAGCACATAAGGAGGGACCCATGGCTCCAGCTCTATATGTAGGGGAGGATGACAGTGTCAGGCATAGGTGGCTACGGATGTCCTTGGTCCAGTGAAGGCTGGATGCCCCAGTGTGGGGGAAATTGTGGATGGGGAGGTGAGAATGGGAGGGTAGGTGGTGGCATATCCTCATAGAAGCAGGAGGAGGGTGGATGGGATATGGGGTTCCTGGGTGGGGGGAAAGAGGATTACATCTGAAATGTAAATAAAATATCCAATAAAAAATTTAAAAAAAGAATGTTGATACATGTGTGAATGAGACCACATGGAAAGAAAGAAAACAGGATAACAAACAGTGGTTATGTCCCTTTCCAGGGAAGTAAGGATGCTGTAACTTCCCATTACGTCTCACCTCCTAAAGGTCTTACCTCCTCTTACTACTAATATGTTTAAACCAAGCTTTTCATACCAAAACCATGATCTAAATCATAGAAGTTATTGTGTGTAAAGCTTATCTATAGTACTTAAGACAGGATAGAAGATGCTCAACTTAAAGATTATAATTAAATTAAAGTGATAAATAGAGAAAACCTTAATTAATAATCTTTATACAAAAGAACAATCTTCAATTATATTGCTTGTAAAACTAGAACAACCTGGCCAGGAAGTGTTCCTCTGATGAGAATACAACCAGGATTAAGAATAGCAATAAAAACAAATGTCATATAACCATATAGCATGCACACAGTGTTTAGTACAGATCATACTGTCACATGGAATGTAGAATGATAGAAATCTTGGAGTAGAAAAGCATTTAGTCCACCCAGGACCTCAGAATATGATATTATTTGGAAAAGGAACCTTAGAAATTAGAGTTAGGACAAAGTTATACTGCATTAGAATTGGGCTCTTAAAAGAAGTATTTGTGACACATAGACGGTGGTGCAGAGGAAAGATGAGCTAGTGCAAATGGGGGCACTGGCTGTAATTATGCTGCCACAAGACAAGAAATATCAGAAGCCACAAGAATCTAAAAGGGGAATTATCCTTTCTAGACACTTTGGAGGGAGCACAGTCTTACTAATACTTTGACTTTGTGCATTTAATCTTCAGTATCTGTGAAGAATAAATTTCTTTTGTCTAAAGCCATGCAGTTTGTGGTATATTATGACATCTTTAGAAAGTTAACAGTGACACTGCAGACAAATATGAGTCAGATAAAATAGAGACAGAATATATTTGAAGTTCAAAAATGACAAAGCAATACCATTCAAAATGTCCAAGGCTTTCCAAAAAATCAACCAACACAAAGACAATCCTAAGCAACATAAAATAATTGGGGAAAAATGTAGACAACTTGAACATAAGATGACCTAACATATACTACAAACTAATGCCAAAATACTTTATAATTAGAGACAAAAAAATTAGAGTAAGATGCTGTTTTTAAGTTCTTAGCTTAGAAATAATTTGAAAAAAAAATCAGATTTGCCTACTTTTTCAATATGTTAAAGTATAAGAATCTTGTCTTGCTTGATAGGGTGCAGGCCAGGGAAGCCACTCAGGGATAAATGTGATAATAGTCACACAAAGTAGATGTAGTCCCCAAAGCGTTCTTGTATATGTATGTAATACAGATATAAGTGTCACTGCAATATTGGTGCTACTGTTTGCAGTTGGAAATTACATGGGTACCTGTTATAAAGAGAATAAATGTGCTTTCATATCTCTCAGATTCTTATACTGAAATCATAGCCCATTATATGTAGATATGAGGGAGTGGGGGACTTTAGAAAGTAATTAAGTCATGAGTGTGAAACCTCCATACATGGACTAGTGAGCTTATAAGGGTTGGGAAATCTCATTATCTTTTTGCTATGTGAGGAGACAGGGAAAGGTCCAAAGCCAATAACAAGAGGAAGAATCTCATGAGCACCTCATTGACAGCATCCAGATTTTGGATTTCCTGTCTTCAGCATTTTAGAAATAAATGTTTACAGTTTAACCAGCCCAGTCTATGGCTTCTTGTTGTTGCTGCCTAGGCTGACTAAAGCAACAAGTGAGAAGTGGGCATTTTCATAGCAGTTAGAAGTTATCAACCAGATGTAAATAACAGTCAGAGGACCTGGGAATAATAAAGAGATGTGACGAAATGCATGGTACAAAACCATTTATTTAATTAAAATGTATGTTCTCCAATACATGCCATATTGACAGATTATCCCATGAGGACCTACATATGAGCTGTGGACTCACTTCATATCCATAATCCACTTCTTATTTCCTTTCCATGCCTCTGGACCTTCTTTACCCTTCATTTCTAGTCTGATATTATGGTTTGTCATATGAATTTCCCATGTTGTGTTTTTAATTCTCTATTAAGACTATAAAGAAGGCAGTAGCCAAAGAAAACCCAACCACAAAATATATCTTTCAGCAATTTAAGTACCATTAAGGAAACACACACACACACACACACACACACACACACACACACACACATGCATACACAAGAATATCCATCTATCTTCTATTAGAATGGTGCTTAGGGCAAAAAGGAAAATAAGATAATGAAAATTAGAGAGGCCACCATATAGATCAATGGTAATATATAATAATAAAAAGAACTAAGATGAAATGAATTTAATTGTTGAATAAAAATGAAGTTCAAATTATAAAAATATACATAAGCCACTGGATGTTTTCTTTCTCATTCATCCTGGTTTTCAAAATATTTCAATTAGAACTGTATATTCTGCTCAATAATGGATGGTACACTGTAAGTCTATTCTACATTCAAATAGCTTGCCTGGTTTTCTCTTGTCTGTCTTGTTCACAGTACCTTTTGCTTATATAATGTGACCCTCTGTCTTACATGTTGTTGCTCTTTCAGGTTCCATCATTTCTCACCTCTTGTTCAATAGATATTCCTGAGAATTTGATTTATTTCCATGGCATCAACAACTGCTCTGTCTCCAGCTTTCACCTTCTGCTCCTCTCTTCTGATATTTCCCATGCTCTAAACCCAGCAGGTCTTCTATTGAGCCTGCCTTCCCTTACTGCTGTTACAAATGTGACCTTTTAAATTTTTTCTCATATTTCGAGTTTATCTTTAAAGCATCTTAGATTCTCTTTCTTCTTTCTACTTTATATGTCAAATTGTGTTCATTGTACTTCAGAAGAACCTCTAAATCTCTTCATTATGCTGTAGCAAGGAAGTCACTGTAAAGCTTCAACACAAAAATTATTAGGCTTTCAGTAAGAGGAATTTATTGAAAAGTTTGTAGTGTGGAAACTAACTGAGAGGTACTGATGAAATCCAGAAATGAGATTATGGATGTCTGAACTAAGGTAGTGAAGTAGATATGTGGTCAAAGGCACATTAATTTCACAGGTAATTTGAATAGGTAGAACTTGGCAAAGAATTTGCTGAGTGGTAGTAAGTGTTGGGGGAGCTGTGAAGGATGTGATTGCCTTGGGGGAAAAAGAGTGCTATTCCAGCTATCATTATGTAATATAGAAGAAATTTTTGCATATGTTGAGGTTAAGTTATGCAAATTAGATATCTAAATGGACCCAGTTCTCAGAATTGAGCTGTGTTTTAATAATCCAAATTTGAAGTTAATTAGATATGGATGTAATAAATATTGTTGGGGGAGGAATGATACCATCCAGGAGGGAATATGTTTAGTTAGAATCTTGGGGAATAACCATAGTCAATTGTTATTGGAAGAGAAGGAATGTACAGAACAGCATAAATGAGAAGACAAAAGAAGCATAAAGAATTCTCTACAGTGTAAAGCGGTATACAGTAGTAGTTTAGGCTTTCAGAAATGTCAAATCCTATGGAACGCAGGAGGGTGTGTATTGAAACTGAATTTATGACTTGGGGTCAATTGGGTGTAGTGGGATGAATGAATTTAGGTTGAAGACTAAATGGAGTGGCACGAAATTGAGAAAGAAATGTAGACAGCATTCAGGATGTATGGATGAGGAAAAGTAGAAAAATACATGATGGTAAGTAAATGTTTATGTGGAAACAATAGTGGTTGTCTGTTTCATTTTGTTTTATTTTGAAGATGGATGGTAAAGTACATTATTTAAAAACTTATAGGTAGAAGAGACTACAGATTAAAACTTTATTTTAGTACCTATGTTATGTTATGCAGTTTACAGTCACTTGTAATTCTAGTTTCAAGGTATCTAATACTTTTTATGTCCTGTATGGGTATTGCACACATGGTCACATACCCAACCCACATACACATCATGCAAAAATAAATAAACGTTACAATGCATCTATAATAGATTATAGCAACTCAAAACTGATAAAGCTCTAAAGCTATTCCATATAATGAGAAGTCCTGGGAAATGAAAATAGTTTCTATATTATTTTCTATACGATGCCTTTGATATTTGATTGTATTCTACATTAATGTATCATAGACATTAGGACTGTTTACAAATAACTGACTATCAATTTCTGGTGGCAACCAAGAGAACTAGCAATAACTCATACTGTTTTGAGGATTTCCATGATACATTAACATGGGGGAGGGAAGGTCTCACATGCCTGGCACTAAGAAATAAATGTAAGGCTGGGTATGGTAGCTCATGCTTGCACCTTTAGCACATCTTGCCTGAAGCAGGGTTTCAAGGCCAGTGTGGATTACCTAGTGATGTCAAAGCCAGTTTGTGTTTCCAAGTGAGACTCTGTTTACAACAGAAACTATAGGTTATAGAAAAAGAATGAGAGAGCAAGATTTTTAAAGAACCACAGAATGAAGCAATTGAAGAACAAGAATAAAAGGACAGGAACAAAGGCTTTATATTTGCTAATATAAAGGATATTAGCAAATTTTCAAAAATGATTGTTATTCAGAGAATTGCATTGTAAAATAGTGTTTATCTCATTCAAGTTGTCTATATCCTTGGTATCACACATTTTATAAACATTTCTTCCTGATTGTGTTTTTCTTTCTCTTTCACCATTTCCTTTTGGAGTTTTGGCCAACATCCTAAACGATTGCGAACTCTTTTTATTTGATGGTAATTTTGTAATTTTGTCATTGTTTGTGTTTATTACATTATTTAAGTAAGATAAATTTTCCTTTGGGCAATTGCTGGTAGATGTTTTGAATTTAGCTTAGTCATTAACATGCAATTAATTCTATTTTTATCACAACGCTGTAATTGGCAGAGTACATTCTTTATTTAAAACAAACATTTCCATGTTCTCATAAGAATGAAATATAATGAAGTATAATTTTTATAATTTGCCAAATGTGAAATGACATTTCCTTTCTCTCTCTGTAAACTTTTGTTTTTTTACTGAGTTAACATCCTAAGATCTTGTGAGAAGTTCAAGGAGATTCACTTCATTGTTCTAAGCAGTACAATTCCAGCATGCAGAATTTGCAAGTGATATAAAACAACTTTAACATAATAAAATACCTGAGACATTTTTAAAATATAATTTTCTTTCAACATTTTCATCAATGTTGATAATACAAACTGATTTTTTAAAAAATATAGTGAGTTCATTATTTAGGCAGAATACATGTTTTGTCTTACCATTTCAGTTTCCATTGTCGTGTGCTGTTCGGAATCTTTTAATGAGAGCTGACAGTACCTTGGTGGTTACAAAGAAATCATCAGCTAGCTACCAAATGTCTTTGTTTTTAAATGCTTGCCCTTCTGGGTCTGAAATGAAATTTTAAAAGTTTTTTTTTAAAATTTATCTGATATCTGGATCATAATCATTTTAGCTTATGGAAACAATTGGTAGCTTGCCATCTGAATCGTGTTACTGAGTTCCATTAAGCCTGGCATGTTTCCCAAGTTCATCTTCTGCTCCTTAATTGCATACATATGTGGTATCAATAAAAGGAGTGCAGAGTAAAATTATGGCTCAATGGAGCCATTTATTCAAACAAATTGTTATTAGTTAAACATCTCCTGTTGCAAGCATATTTCCAGGTGGAGAAATGGAAATGTAATTTATATAGTGCTTGGTGAAGAAAGCAAAGAGCATTGACTATTTTGTGGAGAACAGTGGACACCACAATTACAGAACCTCTTTTTACCCAGCATGTGGATAAAGGTCTGGCATGTGATAAGCATCCTAGAAGAGGGCAACCTGAATAGAGGCCACAGTATGTCTGTGGCACATTCGCAGAACAAGGCCAGTTGGGTTTGGAAGACAAGAAAATTAAATTATAATGCTTTGCTTCTCAAGTGAAAGACAAGCAAAATAAATCACAGTCAGTTACTTAAGCAATGAGCTATTATTTATGTTAAATCCTGTCTCTCAGCAGAAATTGAAGTTTATAAACAGCTTTTAGTTTACAAATTATAAGAATGACAGATAAAAGATTCATTTCCCAATGTTTAAAACCTATATAAAGGTGTAGAGAATTGATGCTTATTGCTTATTACATTGAGACAACTTGTCCAGGCTTTAACCCCTTTTCTTCCAAGGGCTTTCATCTTCCTTATTTTCCTTGTTATTTTCCTATGCTTGATTACGCCAGCATCTACAGTATTTGTTGATCTACTGTAACTCTTATGTTATGTTGGTTTTCAGTCACACAATAAGATTTGCTAGCCTGGTTATTTTTAAAATTATCTATTAGCTATTTCTTTTTATTAATTATTTTATTCATTTACATTCCAAATGTTATCCACCTCCTGGTCTCCCCTCCATAAGCCCCTGACCTCCTCCCTCTTTGTCTCTAAAAGGGTGCTCCCCATCCACCCCCTACTCCTACCTCACCCCTCTATCATGCTCCTTCTATGGGGCATTAAGCCTCTGAAGGACCAAGCATATCCCCTCCCACTGAGGCCTGATAAGGCAGTCCTGTGCTACATATTTGGGGGGAGGGGTGTCTAAAGATGGACCAGCCCATGTATGCTCTTTGGTTGGTAGCTTAATCCCTGGGAGCTCTGAAGAGTCTGGTTAATTGATAATGTTGTTCTTCCTTTGGGGTTGCAATCTCCTTCAGCTCCTTCAGCCCTTCCTCTAACTCTTCCATTGGAGTCCCTGGGCTCAGTCCGATGGTTGGCTGTGACTATCTGTATCTGTCTTAGTCAGGTGCTGGCAGAGCCTCTCAAAGGACAGCCATACCAGGCTCCTGTCTGCAAGCACATCTTGACATCAGCAATAGTGTTGGAGTTTGTTTTTTATGGATGGAATGGATTCCAAGTTGGGGTGGTCTCTGGTTGGCTTTTCCTTCAGTCTCTGCTCCATTTTTTTGTCCTTGCATTTCCTTTAGAAACAGGAACAATTCTGGGTCAAAGATTTTGAGATGGGTGGGTGGCCCCATCCCTCAACTGGGTGCCCTGTCTATCTACTGGAGGTGGTCTCTTCATGGTCCATCTCTCCACTGTTTGGGGGGCATTTTGGATAAGGTCATCCCCATTGGGTCCTGGTAGCCTTTCATACCCCTGGTGTCTGGTACTTTCCAGACATTTCCCCTATGCCCCACCCCACACTGCTGTATATTTCTATTCATTCTCCTGGCTCTGTGGGCTTCTCCTCTCTCCCCATATATCTGATCTTGCCCCTTTTATTTCAAATTTAATTTTAGATTTTTAATCTTCTTCAGATTATAATTACATCATTTCCCCTTTCATTTCTTCTTTTCCAACCCCTATACATTCATCCTTGCTCTTTTTCAAATTTGTTTTCTATTTTTTAAAATTATTTTTTGTTACTTGTATATATACAAGTTTTGTTACTTGTATATATAGATATTGGGAGTCATTTTACCACTTAGAGAAGCAGAGAAAATAAAAGAGAGAGAAAAAGTCTGCCTGCTAGGTAGAGTCAAAGCAGGTCAGGGCCCATTGGTAGATTTCCTGGCTGAGTCATGAAATGATAAAAGGAGGTGCACCTGGGGCACAAGGCTAGGGGCTGAAGAATCTACTGACCTTGGTGGAAAAATCAGAGGCCTTTGGAGTGGGAAGGAATATCTTGTGTACATTTTAGCAAATTGCTTCTGTTAGCTTGTGGCCTTTTTCCCACTGTAAAGTATATAAAGCCTAGATATAAATTTAAGGCTGCCGCAGTACTGACTGGACAGCCCTCCCAATTTCTAACCTTTGTTTCTGAGTCTTCTTTTTAGTCATCTTGCTATAGTCATCATCACTACCCCCTCAGAGGACTGTTCAACTTAATACCATCTGGACCAGCATGTATATACATATATGAATATACATACACATTATTAAATATAATGTGCTCAGTCTGTATAATGTTACTTGTATGTATTTTATTATTATATGTGTATGAGTATTTTGATTGCCTTTATTTCTATGCACATTTATTTCTATATACATGTATATACCTAGTACCTGAAGATTCAGAAGAGGGTGTTGAATGTCCTGGACCGGAGTTACAGATGGTTGTGAGTTTCCATGTGGGATCTGGGAGTCAAACTTGTGTCCTGTGGAAAATCAGCCAGTGCTGTTGCTTGCTTATCCATCTCTCCAGCCCTTCACTGATTGATTTAGAGAATTTGTATTTCCAATAAGTAGATGCCTTGGGATATTTGCAATCACAGCTAACTAAAACAGTGTCCAAGTTGGCATAATCAAGAGCTGTAGATTTCATGTGGCTGAAAAGGTATGCTCTTGTGAAATCTCATCTAAATTATGGAGACACACTGTCTTTCTTGCTTCCCAACTGATGACTGGACATCAGTACCTGCTCTACTAGTATAGGATGTCTGTAGAGAACACTATACCCTACCTGTCACTAAACAATAGCTACTACAATCTCCAAATGCCTATGGAGGCCATAAAACTGAAAGAGCTAGAATGTTGTCTCTATGCCCATTTGCTTTGTTCTTTGCTTCTCAGTTTACTGAGATTTTATAATTTTCTCATCGTTCCCTATGTCAATGCACATTATAAACAGTGTTCTCCAATTCTTTCTGCTTTCCATTGTTGTACAATTGGTTTATAGTTAAATTTCTTTTTGTATATGTGGCGTATTCCATACGTCTGAGAAGTATAGAAACATGAATTTCTATTGCCAATATCAACTCTAGTTAGGTGTATAGTTATTTGTCATTGTGGAGTTTACAATTTGTTTATATGATTTAATAATATTATAAACAAGTGCTAATCATATGAAATACTCCAAGTGTTAAGTGTAATGAACAGTGGAAGAAAACAAGGGAAATAAGGGAGCATAATCAGTTGTCATTTGATCTACCAATCTCAGAATATACACAAGCATTCACAGAAAAGGCACATTAGAGATTGTAGATGTTTTTACCATAGCCATAGATTTAATGGATAATTAGAAACTGGCAGGAGTTAGGACTTATGTGTATTTTTATCCTTAACATTTCATTACTTCCTCTCACTTTGAAGTTAGTTCTGTGGCTAGTTTTTTTTTTTTCAATGTGGAATTCTATTACCCATTAAAAACTATGATCACTTAATTGCAATATGGGACATGAAAAATAACTATTGACTTTATTAATTAGTAGCAAACTTGATGTAAGTTAAAATGAGGGAATTCATCCAAATGGGAAAAAAATGAAGAGAGAAAGGAAGACATGACTTTAAATCTATCTTTACCACTCAGCTAAATCAATACTAAAATGTTATATTAACCCTTCAGTCCTGCTTAGCCCTCGGGTAGCCTCACTTACTTCAACAGGTGAATATATAAAAAGAGGAATTGCATTAGAGAAAACATAAAACTAATACCTGTATAATAATGACAACAAATTATGGGCCTCATCCCTGGAAACCGATTCTCCATCTGTCAGTAGTCATCGTTTGCCTGTAGCTTTTCATCTAGGGGTTGGAACCCATGAGATCTCTATAAGCGACTTGGCTGGTAAAATAGTGTCATTATTGAGGTCTTGTTTAGGCAACCATATTGTTGAGAGTTTAATGGGAGTGGTTTGCACATACCACAAATCGGTGACATAATCTTATAGAAGATGTCCTAATTACTCTTGGTTCTTAGAATTTTTCTGTCTTTTTTTTTTTCTTCATGTGTTGTAGTCATATTGTCCATGTAGCATTCAGGCTGGGCACCCATCAGGTCAATGTTTCTCTGACAACTAATCCATTTGTAAAGCTTTCTGTAATGGTCTTTATTTGCTGCAAAAAGAATGCATTTAGAGATGAAATGGTTTAGGTTTGGAAAAGTGGCAGTAGTCAGCTGTCTTCTAGGGACCATGGCTCAACCTGCAATGTGTATTGGCTAGAGTTATAGTATGAGACATAAATTCTCTTCTTTTTAGTGGGTCTTCATTCCAATTTGACACCTTTTGGTTAACCTTTAAATAAAAGTGTCTTTATTGCTTTTTTTGGAGATATCCTGCTGTTCTGATCATTGTAATTCACAAGTATCCATGTTGAGTAGGACCGCTCATTACTTTTGTTTCTTGGCAGCTTGCAAGACAGCTTTCAGTATTATGAAAGTTAGTTCCCAGGGTGGAGACTGGTTCTGCTCCAGCTTGATTCTTCCTAGTTTTGTCTTGGAAATGCATGTTGTTTTCAGCAGTAAGGACTTATATTCAAATTGTCAAAGGTAGCCAAGGGCTGGTGAGATGGCTCAGCAGTTAAGAGCACTGACTGCTTGCTCTTCTGGAGGTCCTGAGTTCAAATCTCAGCAACCACATGGTGGCTTACAACCATCTGTAATGAGATCTGATTAGGAGTGTCTGAAGACCACTACAGTGTACTTACATATAATAAGTAAAAATAATCCTTTGGGCCATAGTGAGCGGGGCTGGGGCAAGAGTGAGAGGGGAAAAAAAAAAAAGAAAGGTAACCAAAGGCAATTGTATGTTGTTTGGGGGATTATTTGAGCTTTCCTGAGCAACAGTACAAAGGATGATTTCACTTGCCTGGTACTGGGGGTTTGATAGGTATTCTATGGCTCTCAAGAAGTTCTACTAACATAACTTGATTTAATTATACACAAATAATATATAATTTTGGGCAAGCACAAAATAGTATGCTTATTTATGTCCTTTTCAAACATCCTCAGTGTTATTCATCTCTCCCCCAACTCCTCTCTCTCTGTATTTCCTTTCTTTCCCAACTCCAAGTTAAAACTTTTCCCCTACCCAGTTTTCACCTTTCCTGCCTTCATAGCACTTGCATCCTGCTATTACCCTTTCTAGCTTCTCCTCTACCCTCCATGGTTCTTTCTTACTCTCTGGTTTCTATAATTACCCCAGGATGTATACTCACATGTGAATAGTTAGCTAGGAACCACACACAAGAGAGAACATGTGGTGCTGGGTTACTGCATTCAATATAATATTTTATAGTTCCATCTCTTTACTAGAAAATTTCATGATTTAGGTTTTCTTTATACCTGACTAGTGCTCTACGGTGTACATTTACTATATTACCCATTTATCAGGACATTTAGGTTGTCTCCATTTTTTAGCTGTTGTGAATAAAACAGCAATAAACACTTCTTAGCAAGTATCCATGGAGTAGGACATTCAGACCCTTGGGTTATGACAAGGAATGATGTACCTGGATTATATGAAAGTTTGTTTTTATCTTTTTTTAAAAATAAATTTTATTTTCTTATGTTAAAATTTTAATGTTAAATATAAGCTCTGTGAGTTGTTCTAGAAAATTATTGAATTTACAAAGTAGTGAGAATACCTAAGTTATCGAGTACTTGTCATAAGTTAGGGTGAATTGGAGACTTATCTTTCACTGTATTTAAAATGGAGATGGTTTTGGCATAATACTGCCCCATTTACTGTTAAGTCTGGCTCAACAAACTTGGTCAGAAATCAATGAAATCACCTATGCAGTGTCCAGCAAATAACAGGTGTTAATCTGATAATTATTGTTATGTTGATGAAATAGTCATGTGATCCGAACAGAAGCCCAGACGACTACCTAAGAAGAATTTAAGTTTATAAATTTACACAAGTCAACAAATAATTAGTGAATTTAATTATAGTTAAAATGCATACTTATTGAGTACTTTTATATCTGTACATTTTATTGATTTGAAAGACTAATGTTTGAAAACTGCTCTTCCATTGTGTGAGTCAATATTGCTAGCAAGAACAATACTTCCTGGATTGCCATCTTATAAGCTGTATTTTAGAAGTATTTCTTTAAATTCACTTCAAGCCCTTAACATTTGCTAAAAGTATTCTCTGCGTTAAGTATAATGCTTAGACAGATAAAGTCAAATAAGACAAGATCTCTTCATTCCAGAGCTCATTATCTACTGGGAGAGGCAGGTATACTAATAAGCATCTCCCAGAAGGTAGACTGTAATAAATGTTCTCATATTTTCACAATCAAAATATCATCGGAGGATAGGGGATGAAATAACATAAGACATTCAACTCTTAACAGAAAATTATACTTAAGATATAATGCAAATATAAGTAAAACAAGCTGAAGTCACTCCTGGGAATTTCTTCCATTTACAAGTGTAGTACACCCATTCGATCCTAGTCTATGATTTATTTGGCTGTACATCTTAGGTATTCTGTGGTCCTAGAAATTGTTTATTCTTTCATTTATTGTTAACTACTTAAAAACACGGATGGAAAGATATTTTTTTTCTAAGTTATATTTTATATGCCTCAGCGTAATTTCTCTACCATCATATCTTAAAGGAAAGCCACATGTAATGCTGAGAGAAACACATTTATCAATTTTAAATTTTGAATGTAGAATAGTTTCTTTTTGCTCCTTTATTGACTTGTTGACTGCTAGTATACTTAATGATATTGGTCTTTATTTATGAGATACTGCTTAAGATAAGATATACTAAAATTCAGAAGTGGAAAGGTAGTCAAAATATAGAGTGCTTTTTTTCTTGAATATTTACAATCATGGAGATCTACAGATCTTGAAAAAAATATCTGATTTTGGCCATTCCGAATATATTTAACAATATTGATAAATTTCTAGAAGATGTTGGCAATTTACTTTTCATTCCAAAGAAAAGATTGAGATGGTAGACTTTTAGGCTGTTAAGTACTGAATGTCTATATAGACCATCAGTTGATTATTTTTGTTTCTTTACTTTTGTTTATGTGACACAGCTAGAGTCATTTAAGAAAAAGAAGCCTCAAATGAGAAAATGCTTCCATTAGACTGGCTGGTAGGCAAGCCTGTTGGTGTCTTCTTGATTAATGATTGATCAGAAAGGCCCATCCCACTGTGGGAAGGGCACACTAAAACAGTAAACATGAATGGTGCTAGAAGTCAGACTGAGGTAGCCATGCGTAAGCAAGCAACAAAGCAGTACTCTTCCATTGTCTCTGCTTCAGGTTCCACCTCTAGGTTCCTGCTTTACTTGAGTTGCTCTTCTGATTTTACTCCATAATAGACAATGAGCTGTTAGTTGAAATGAAGCTTTTTCTCCTCAAGTTGCTTTTGATTATGATGCTTTATCAGAACAGTATAGAGAAAACTAAGTCAACCTTCAAATTCATATATTGATATCACAATCCCCAAAGTTTAGTGTCTTTCTAAGAAGAAATGAGAGCTATTCCTTTCTCCATCTAACCTCCCTGCTCCATCCTTTCCTCTTCCCTCCTTGATTTTATTCTTCAGGCTTTTTCAAAAAAACTTTATATGCTGACCAAAGACATAAACTTTGCCCACCCTGATGGCTCCCAGGTTTTTGATGTCTCAGACTTCAGAACAGTGAGAAACAGATTGCTGTTGTTTACATCCCTCAGTGTTGGTATGTTGTTAAAGCTGCTTGCACCTACCAAGGCATTTCACAAGATTTTTCTGAAAATAATTGGATTATTTTGCTTACATTTCCAACTTTGTCTTTCAGAAACAATGTATTCATGGTCCTTATTTCCTGTTCATTATTTCCTACATGGGCAGAAGAGCTTTTAACAGTGTTTCTTATCACTTCCATTGTATATCTGTCTGCAATAGCCTATATATTTTGATTTGCTTGATGAAAACTCCCTATGTTTCAAGGCCTATAGGATGATCTATTCTCAAACTACTCCTTGTAACATCATATACAAAATGGTTCTTCGTGATACCTCTTACACAAATAACGTATAACACTTTCCCCTTGACATTGAATTAGTGACTGATTTTCAGCAGATGGAATATAGTAATAGTGTTGGGAAATCATTTTGAAGATTAAATTGGGTAAGATTGAAATCATCCTATCCCACTTCTGCTCAGTTTTTATTCTGCTCTAGCAGGTTCTGTACAGTGTAGAGACCTTCACTGGGAAGAAGTGCTAGAAAATCTGTTTTGACAGTACAATGTGCTAGACTTCTTTAGCTCCTTGGGTTTTATTTGTACTCAGGCACTATTGGCAAGGATAACTTTATTCCAGTTTTTGTTAATGTCTTCAAGTTGTTTCTTGTTGCTGTCCAAGACTATTGTCTATTTTTGAGTTTTTCTGTTTGCAGTATCACCAAATGTTCTCATTACATTTGCTTCTTTCTTCAAGAATAAAAACTAGGAAGATCTTGTGACTGTTGACAACTTCTCACATTTATTGTTCTTTGACAAGCATACTTGTGCCCTTATGTAACTAAAGTCCCAAAGCTTTAGTTTTATTATCTTAGGAATTATGACATATCAAAAAATTACTGGCCAGAAAAATCATAGCTTCTGTCAGTGAAGAGTTCTCTACTGGCTTTATCTTTAAATGCAAGTCCTTTAGTTTTATTCTAGAGGATCAAAGTTGTTTCTATTCTATATCTCTTTGCTTCTAAAGTTGTTGAAACTATTTCCACATTCTAGAGATGGGTAAATATTTTAAGACATGAAAACAAAACAAAATTGCATATTCCAACTGTAATTTGTTCAATGGGAAACAGACCATTGAGCATAATAATTTGCTATCACTATTAGGTTTCAGAGGGAATATAAACCATTGTAAAGGTTCTGATTATCTTAATACAGTTGCATAATCTTGAACCAGTGTTTGGTCTCTTCTTCTTCTGATGCTAATGATAGTTCACATTCACTGAGCATTTATAATGATCTAGCTTCTGACATGAATTTTCTTTGTGTGAAATCATTTGCAAAAACATAAAAATATCAAAATGTAGTTACTATTCTATTTTGTCTGTTTTAATCTGGGTCAGAAAAGAGAAATGTAGAAAAATGAAACATAATTTTATCAATAAGAAGCTCTTATGGGCAAAGTCTTAGTTCAAGTCTCTTGAGTCCTGAGCTTGTGTCTCTGACTATATTGTCACATGCCTTCATCTTTATCTATAATGAAAGGAGATGGATGAACAGTGTACATACCAAGGTTCTAGGGAGGCACAGTAAGGAAAATGGGGTACATACAATATCAGAAAGCAAGTATAAAGGGATGTATGAGCCTATCTCAGGACTTTGCACATCCAGATTTAGTGACTTTTTCTAAATTTCCTCATCCATACATTGTCTAGGAATCATGTTAGACATGCATTGTTACACATATGTTATAGCAGGAACACATGCCTTGTGATTAGCTCAGAGTACTTAATAATTATTCAACTGAAGAAATTGGTTAACAAGACTACATCATCAGAAAATACTCAATGGTCCAATAATGTTTTACACACATTAACTCCTTGCTTCTTTAGTAAATCACTTGTTAGACTAATGGCCCAAAAAGCACTAATAGTTCATAGTATTAGAGAGAATTAAGTGCTGTATATAAAAGGCAACATTGAATCACAGAGATATTAGAAGCAAGATAATGACTTTTACAACCAATGTTAAAAATAGAATGATCATACGTAAAGTGTAATAAATATTCATAAGCCATGACTTATTTCCTCTCATGTGATAAAAAAACTGACATGTCTCTATGACAACCATAAAGTTGCCATCCAGGAGTGAGTAATTGTGTATGTGATTTCACTGTCATATGACTCCAGAAAGTTACATAAGAATAAGAAAGAAGCTGAATGGGTTGCCTGCTATATCAATCAATGGAAGGAAATCACAGCAACAGCAGCAACAGTAATGGTAGCTAAGAGGAAAGATGAAGAAGAAAAATGATGGTACTAAGAAAACATGATTTTGAGTAAGTTATATTTTGTCCAATTGTTTATTACCATTACTTAAAACCATAAAGTAATGCTAGAAAATTTGTGCAAAAGGAACACTCATCAGGCTCACTGGCTCTTAACCCTTTCCACTTGTATTGCAGCAACAGCATGCTCCGCTGTTCTTGCTATCCCTGTATGAGTTTCTGTGGATCAATTTCTGAGACATAATGTGGCTTTCAGTTTGGAAAAAGAATTGTCTTCACTGTGCAGGATGAAGAGGAGCACAAGAAAGAGGTCTGGTTATTCCATATGTATTGCTTAGGTAATTGCCAACAACTCCATTGGGTTTAGAAAGGAGCATTTTTCCGCTCAAGCCTCCATGTGTGACCTCCATCCTGGATGACAGCTTATTTAGAGTTCTGCAGGAGAAACAGTTAAGACTACCTCAACTTTTGAACCATAGCCTGAGTAATGTAATGAGTGGTTTACATTCTTAAATCTTTTAAATGGTAATAGACAACTAATATGAAGAGCAGAAGATAAGTGATTAGGCAAACAGGTGAGCAAGCAGAGATGCATAGCTTTGGACTGTGTTAAAATGTAGGATAAGATCAAATAGAGAAATATTGTTGTGGTTGAGACACTGGCTACTTTAGATGGAACAATCAAGGAAGGTCTGAATTGAGAACGGTAAATTTGTTAAAACAAAGAACAGGAAGAGAGAGAGAGAAAGAGAGAGAGACAGAGACAGAGAGAGAGAGAGAGAGAGAGAGAGAGAGAGGTGGCAGCTGTGGAGCAGAATAAAGGTGGAAGAATGGTTAGACAGAGAAAATACATAATGTAAATTCCCCAAGATGATAAAGTCCTTGAGAGATTTTGGGCAAGCTATGGACTCATGGTAAGGATGGGCCCCACACTGAGGCAAGATCCACTGGCACCTAGCAAGTTTCACATCTCTCAGTCGCTCAGAGAAAACTATAGATACAGGTTGTGGACTGGACCTGAACTGGGGTAAGGACTACTGGTATGTGATGAGTTCCACATCTGTCAGAGAAATCCTCAGACCCAGGCCGGGTCCCAGAGTTGACACTAGAATGAATAAATTGACAGCCTTTATAATGGCAGAGAATCTTTATTAGCTATTCATCTAACAGAGGATTAATGTTTAAAAGCACACAAAACTTAAAAAATTAAACATTAAGAAAATGAGAAACCCAATTAAAAATAGACCATGGATCTTAACAGAAAATATTAAAAAGAAGAAATGCAACTAGCCAGCAGATAGTTAAAAACCTGTTCAACATCCTTAGCCATTAGGGAAATGCTGGTTAAAATTACTTAGATATTCCATTTGATCTCAGTTAGAATGGCCATCCTCAGTGTGGGAAATAAAAATATTAACAACCCAAAGAGGCCAGTGACAGTGAAACAGTTTTAAATATAAGATTCTGCAGAAAGAGACACCAGCATAACAAAAAAGCAGAAATGCCTGACATGCTGATTAGGCAGAAGACAGACAGTAAGTTTCAAGTTCACAGTGAGTGAAATTCCTGTCTCCCCCATAGGCCTGCAGCTGCCTTTTTCTCAGATTCCTGATTACTGGTTTAAGACACACAGCCTTATCTAGTGAATGAGCAGGGGGCACTGAGACAGCCTCCTTTCCTAATCCTGGGCACAGTTATTTTGCAGACTACTTACGAATTTCTGTATCCAAACTGTATGACCAGTAGGAGCCAACTGCCAGTTAAGGGAGAAGCCATGTTAGTTTTGTGTTTTCTGCTATTCATCTGTGTGATGAACTTCATACCATCCCCACATTGAAAATGCTTGGACAACAGTTTATTTCTTCCATCAGCAATACAAATGACAACAAAATTTCTTGAGTCCATGGGAAAGGAAAGCAATTCTGTACAGTTGATGGGCATGAAAGAGCGGGAGGATGCAGAGGTGCACTGTGAAATGCTGTCCTGTGGACATGTCTTGGCTGCCACATGTATGAATTGAAGTGCCTGTGGTTACAGGTGCAAGATGAAGCCAGACAAAATCCAACGCAGATGGAATACACAATCCCTAAGCCTCATGCCTTACCGTGGAGATACTTGCAGTAGAGATACTTCCAGTTAATAGTTTAATAGTTCCGGGAAAGGAAGAATTTTTTTTTTTTTTTTTTTTTTTTTTTTAGAATGTGGTCACTAATAGGATTCCTATGTTTCAATGGGTTTCTCTACATAAGGCACATATGGACAGCACAAACTGGATTTAGGCTATAAAAAAAAAAAGACATGAAGTTGGAAGGGGAGGCAGGTTGGGGGGAATATGGGAAGAATTGGAGGAGGCAAATTGGGGCAGATATGATCACATTTCGTTATATACATGTATTAAATTATACACAAAAAATAAGCACTGAGGGAACAAAAGCGGATTACTGACTAAGAAAGAAGAAAAGGGGTAGTCAGCAGGTAGGCGTTTTAGGCAACAATAGGGGATCTGAGTATCATTGGCAGTGCACTGGAAGCCCTAAAGGTTTCCTAGCAGGGCTGGTGTGATGTATAATGCTTTACCTTGTAAGTAACAGATCAAAGTTAGCAGCTGAGGTAAGGTAAAAATGCAGGTAAGAAAGTCACATATCAGAAAAGACATCTTCTGATTATAGGAAAGATTATAGCTGAAAATTGAGTAACCCGAAGAGAACAAGGAAAAAAAAAAAACTGGACATGAATGTCACTCAAAGGCCAAGGAGAAGTATATTTTCTCATAATGATTGTAAGTTTGTTCCTGGTCTGGCTCTATCTTCAGCTTTCAGGCATCTTTGTAGTGAACTGCATATTGTACTGTTGCATGCTGCACTGAAACTGCTGTTCTCACTACCATTGTGTATGTATGCGTGCACATGTGAATATGTGTGTGTGAATGCCTGTGTGTATGTGAGCATGTGTGTAAGCACAACTACGTGTTTGTCTGTTTTCGACCATGCATGCTGCCCTTCATTTCAATGTTACACTCTGCACATCACATCTTTTAGGTCCCGTGAAGCCTACTGTCCCTATCTCTCTGTCTTGCTACTTCTCAACAGGTCCTGGCCTGGTGAAATAACAACAAGGAACAAGATTAAAGGGATAAAGAAATAAAGTTACCCTGTGAAATGTTATTCCAGTAAGAATTGATATTCTTGATATTCAAATCATTTTTTGGATTTGTCAATTTCTCTGTTATTCTACTCCTTTTGCCTTATGGTGAATTTTAAGTTCCCTCAGTTATTACTGTCAATAAGAAGCTGAGGAAGCTAAAACAACATCTCTGCCCAAACAAAGATGAAGGGTGCTGTGTAATTGATCACATTTACATTCCTAGAAAGAGCACATTTGCAATTTAGCCTGGCCTCTAGAATACAAGAAGTGAAAAGAATAAATAACGCACGCACTTCTACAAGAGGAATTTGGGGTTTAATTTTCTTATGCAAACACTGATAAAAACATACTTAATGTATGTATTTATATCTAATAAGATATAGCTTTAAAACATTTTAAATATACCACAATATGGTCACATATTGAAAAACCATGCTTTTTATAAGTATAAAATTTTTTAGATGTGTCTATTGTTGTCGTCCTCCCCACAATCATTGACCTCTTCCTTGTGTCCAGTTGTGGTTTTGGGCAATAGTCTCCATTTGTTGTAAACAAAGATTCTCTGATGAAGAGGTTGTAACTATCAACGTGATTACATTTCTCTGTGAGTATAAAAATAAGAGTTAGAATGTAGTTAAGAATTTTACTGGTCTAGGAAAGTGGTGGTAGTAGGTTCTTTTTAAGGTCTATGACCTCATTAGCCCTGATAAATTGGCTATATCACAGTTACTACATCTATTGTTCAGGGAAGAGGGGACAGGTAGATTGTAAGAGCCAGATGTCTGCTACAAAACAGACTCTTTCAGAAATAGCTGCATATAGGAGACCTGTGTAATGACAATATTAGTACGCATAGGAATCAGGTAGGGAGGAAAAAATCTCATGTTCCTAGACAAAAAACTGCAGGCAACTAATGAATGAAGATTAGTAGAATTATCCTCTCCCAAAGGTGAATCTCCTAGTTGGTTGTCTAGTTTAAAGGGGCCATTCCTGAAACTACATATACACAAACAATAAAACAGAGTCAATAGGTTGTCTTTATGTATTTATGCATGCATGCATGCATGCATACATACATACATACATACCATTAATAATCAAAGAAAAAAGAGTCTATTAATGTGAGGAAGGAAATGAAAGAAGTTGGAAGAAGTAGACTTGGGAGGCACTTGAGGGAGAAAGGGATCAGCAAAGTGATATAATATGATTATACTTTAATTAAAATGTTTAAAAAATATGTGTATGTCTGTGTATTTATATATAGACATTTGTACATGAGGGCATGCATCCAAGATGGTCAAGTCTTTTGAGCCTGCAGTTACAGGAGTTATAAATCACTTGACATGGGGGCAGAAATCCAAACTTAGGTCATCAGAAAGAGTGATATGAACTCTTAACCACTGATCCACCTCTCCTGCCCATCTATCATTATTTTATTTAATTTTGGCTGAAGATGGACAAGAACTCTTTTTAACATTAAATTTTAGGTGGAGGTACTCAGCCATGTGTATAGTCATTCTGCCATGGAAAACCAGAAATGCTTTCTTTGAACAGGTCATTCTTCCTTCTGTATCATCCTGCCTAGTTTCCCATGATCCATGGACTCCAACAATATAGGACAACCTATTACCCAATATGCAGTGATGTTTATATATGCTTGGCCGAGGGGGTGGCACTATTAGAAAGTGTGGTCCTGTTGGAGCAGGTGTGGCCTTGTTAAAGTAGGTGTGTCACTGTGGGCATGGGCTTTAAGTCCCTCATCCTTGCTCCCTGGAAGCCAATATTCTGCTAACAGACGTAGAAATCTCTGCTCCTTCTGCGCCATGCCTGCCTAGATGCTGCCATGTTCCTGCCCTGATGATAATGAACTGAACCTCTGAACCTGTAAGCCAGCCCCAATTAATTGTTGTTGTTTATAAGACTTGCCTTGGTCATAGTATATATTAATAGCAGTAAAATTCTAACTAAGACAATGCCTTATTATATTTATTGTATTTGAAACTGATTTGTAAAGAATGAAGGGGTATTCTCATCTTTTGTTACCAACATTCTAATTTCTTGGAATAATATGAGGCACATCTGGAAAGGAGATGGCGGATCTTGGATATTACCTGCACTTCTAGTGATGCTGATACAACTTTTCCTGCAAGAACTAGCTAATATGACTGTTGTTCTTGTTGTTTGTTTCTAGAAGCATTGTGAGCCCATTCTGTGGACTCCAGTAATACCAGACAACTTATTATTCTTTCTATATAGACTCTCCACTCATTAGATCATTTCAACTAATTTTCATATCTTCTCATAAAATCCAACTGCCTTATTGAAGTATTTTTCCTGACAAATCAGAGAATTTTCTGTTAAAATAGTCTTTTTATACATGGTATGCAAACCAAAGTCTTAACAAGGTTTCTGATGGCTACTTTTCTAATCCTCTTTCTATTTTCCTTATGGTCTTTTCAGTGTGCATGAATATGTTGAACATTTGCTGGCAGAGTAGCTCAGAGTAGAGGGCTTGCCTTATCTGCCTGAGGTACTAAACTCAATTCCCAGTTATTGTCAAACAAAAGAACAGAAAAACCCAAACCAAACCCAAAACCATGTTGAACTTGCTTTAATTTAGGAAGTATAAAATTGCCTTTATTAGCATATTTTCTCATTTTATAAAGTTCATTAACCAAACATACTCTTTGTTAAAAAGGGGAAAGTGCATTTCTTTGAGCCCTATTCCAGGCTGCAGCTGTGAGATTATAGTGAATTTTGAGATCCAACTTCTGTTTACCTTGCCAGAGCAGAATATAGTAAAGAGCAATTAAAGTCAATCTTATAGTGGAGAGCAGGGTAACTTAAGAGAAGAAATGACTGAAGGTAGACAGATAAATCAGAAAAAAATTCTGGTTAACAAAATGTGAGAAAACACGAACCTGGATGATGGAAGCTGTCACAGAAACAGAGAGCCACAGGAAGAATAAGAGATTCCCAAGAAGTACTGCATGTGCTTGATGAAAGTATTCCTCTTTCTGACATACTCGAAGGGCTTTAAATGGGCAGAAAAATGCCTCGTTAGTTCTGAGACTGGTCTCATCTGTCTAGTGTAAAATAGTCAGTCCTTTATTTATAACTTTTTTCTCTGAATTAATCTAAAAATAATGACTTTTCCAAATTATGTATCATATTGAGTTATCTTCATTTCTTAGCTTTGCAACCTTGATTTCTCACTCAGTGGAGAAAGGGAGTTTTTCATCTAATTTACCAATGTATCAAGTTTTAAGGATGCTATAAACATAGAGACATTGATTAAATCAATACCTCCCTAAAACTGGACAGGGAAATAAAAGAAAAATAGACCCAAGTTATTTAGGATTTACCAGCTGTTTGAAATTAGGTAAGTCTCTGAAAATACATACTTGCAAACAAGAAAAACAATGAATGAGTTGTTGGATGGCGAAGATAATTTCCTTCAATGACAGGTACAGTTCTTAGTTTATTACCATCATATGGAATTCATCACACCTATAAATGCTGCTTGTTGTTTGAATTTCTTCCCCAGACATGTGCATAGGAGAAATATTATTACAGTGCTTCATGAATAATACATAATTAAAACAATATATTTTTATTATTTATTTTGCAAATATCCTTTGTTGCAAGGCACAACACTTGGAAATTGGGAATATATTATAAAATTATGACAAACATATGACTTCTGTCCAGTATGAAAAATAGGTATTAATAAATAACCAATGGCTCAAAACCAAAACCAAAAATGTTTATACATTTAATGACTTTAATGTTGCAAGAAAAGAATGACAAGCTGTTACAGAGTGACCACATATTGATAATTGTTTAATGTATTTTGGTGGAGGTAGGCTTGAAGTTGTGGTTGACACCTATGCTAGTTTCCTTTAAATTTCCACTAATACAATGTTTACAAGTAACTTTTTTTTTCCTGAAATGACATCTATCGTATGTTGGTTTAATTTCAATCATTTGTTGACATTTCTTGTATTGTTGGATTCTAATCAATGGAGGACAATTTAGTGATATTTATAAGATGGTCATTTCATTTAAGAATTATTTTTATTTTTGTGTGTGTCTGTGAATTTAAGGCACTCATGCATGTGCAAATGCACGTGCCTGTGCATGTGCGTGAGCATGTGTGTGTGTGTGTGCACGACTAGGGAGGTCAGGAGACAGCATAAGATTCCCTGGAACAATAGTTGCAGATGGTTAAATGATACCTGATGTGGGTGCCAGGAACCGAAGTCCAAGTCCTTTGGAAGAGCAAGAACATGTTTCATTACTGAGCCATCTTTCTAGTTCCAAAGCATGGTCATCTGTGTATCTGCCATCGCAGATGATTATTTCTGCCATTGTAGGGTGGTTATTTCTCCAAGTTCCTATGAGTAGGAATGTGTTATGTGAAGTGTGAGATTGTCCCAGTGACCATCCTGTAAACGAAGACATGGCATGCTCATAAAGTTTAAGTAAGAAAGAATGGTGACTGTATTTGGGGAAAGAGTAAAATGAGAGATCAAAGGCTAAAGTGTAGACTGGTACACGAGAAGTCTAAAGGAACAAGAGAAGAGGATGCTATTTCTAAAATTGGGAGAGAGCTTGGGATCAGAGATGCATAGCTGCTCTGACTAAGGCTATGACTGTTGAATATAAGCAACGTATTAATAGATGTTGAGGTACAGGCATAATACACACCGAATCTTTTTTAATTTTATCTTCTAGATTACCCACTTGTCACTTTTGTTATCCTAGAGGAAAATGGAAGCAAGGGAATAGGATATCTAGCAAGATAGTCTACTGGATGCACTCTCTAAGGATGGCTTTATTGATGTTGCTAAAATAAACTATTTAATATTTTTGGTAGATTCATGATGGTGGATAGCATGTAGGCATAGTCTGCTTGAATCTTTAGGAGAGCTAAATAACAGCTATCTGATGATGTATGTGACAGTTAAAAAAGTTCATCCCAGCAGCAAAGAAACAGGAAACTTTAAAAAGCATAACAAGAAAAACACAGTCTGTCCCACAGAGATTGGCATGGGCTGAACAGCTCTTCCTTCTCCCCCTCACAAAGAGGGACTAGAGCTTTGCTTAGGATTGGAGCTTTGGAAAAGTGGAACTGTGCTCTCAGTGACATTTTACATGAAAAAAAAAAAAAGATTATGGAGGATGTTGCCTATGGCAGCTGCAGAGGGAGGTGAGCCACTGGGGAAAACACTCTTCTTTCAGTGCTCAACCAGAGCAGCAATGAAATGCTATTTTAAAAGGTCCCGGATGCGTCAGCAGTCACAGGCTCCCCAAAACCACACACTTGGGAAACTAGGAGTAAATGTCATGGGGCTGCTCTCTTGAACCTTGCCAGAAGAATACTTTTAGTATTTCATGAGGTAGAAAACTGTTTGGAGCCAGAGCCTACAGTGGAATACAGACTTTGGTTCCAAACAGGGGGGATACAGGTTGGAAGGGACTGCCCAGAGCCAGGGTCAACATTTGTACCCTGCCCCACTGAAGAACTGCATAGGGGGTTAGAACAACACTCCCAATCAGATTCCTGAAGGGCTTCCCAGAAGGGAGACTGGACTCTAGAAGTGGCAGTCAAACCAGCATCTGTGAAAGATGCTGCAGAGGTAACAGTCACATTCAGAACTCAGGATTGCCAAGATACATCCAGCATATGCAATTCCCACTAAAGAGATGAGTTTCTGTCAAATGACTTCCCTGTTGGGTAACAAACATCTGGGAAACAAGAAAGGGACACCAAAAAGTTGAGACTGAAACCAACATTTGCATATGACTTCATTCAGACATTGTATATCTACTCAGCTCTCTCTCCTAAATTATTTCTTTTTCCTTTATTTAGTGCCTATTGTCTGTTTATCAGTCCAGCTTTGCTGTGCTCTGTTCGTGGTTCTCTATCTTTTCTATATTTTCCTTTAATCTCTATTTGTGTGTGCATTTGTATGTGTGTGTGTGTGTGTATGTGTGTGTGTATGTCTCTGTGTGTGTGTATGTGTGTGTGTATGTCTCTCTGTGTGTGTATGTGTGTGTGTATGTCTCTCTCTCTGTGTGTGTAGGCAGGAAAATGATGTAGATTGTCATTCTAAATTGCTTTTCACCTTAGTTTTTGAGACGTGATTCTTGCTGTATGTTAAATACATTACCAGTTGACCAGCAAACTCCAGGTACCCTCTTTTTACATGAGTGCTGACATTCTAAATTATGGTCCTCAGGCTGTTTGTTATTTTAAATTATGCATATGTCTGCATGTATACATATGCATGTGTATGCACATATTGTACTATTAATATTTCATTACTTTGTAAAAGGATAAGGTTTAAATGGTGGTTGCTTTTCAATACTACTATTAACTCATATTGGCATGATCTATGAAAGTGACTATTTTCCAGGCATTTCCCACTGAGAAGAATACTGTGGATTAAAGCAGATACATCAAACAACAGATTTACAGAGAAATATGACACTCCAATCATACATTTTTCTCTTGAATATTGAAAGTATTTCAATTGCACTACTGGATAATTTAAAAGATCCAACCAATAACTTACTTCAGATATAAAACTTCTAAAAGAAAAAGGCACAAGACAGATGAAAACAAACAAACAAACAAACAAACAAACAAAAAACCCAAGACATGTTTACTCTTCCCAAAATGACCAATCCTACACTTTTCTTTTTTAATTAATCATTTTATTTGGTTACACTTCAAATAATATCCCCCTTCCTAGTTACCCCTCCAACCCCCCCATTCCATCCTCCCTTTCCTCCTCTTTGCCTCTATGAGGGTGATCCTCCACCCATTTACTCACTCCCCCCTCACTGCTCTAGCTTCCCCCTATGCTGGACATCAAACCTCCACAGGACCAAGGGCCTCCCCATTGATGTCAGATAAGGCCATCCTCTGCTACATGTGTATCTGGAGCCATGGCTCCCTCCACATATACTCTTTGGTTGGTGGTTTAGTCCCTAGGAGCTCTGGTTGGTCCAGTTAGTTGATGGTGTTCTTTCTATGGTGTTCCTTCAGCTCCTCAGTCCTTCCCCTAGCTCTTCCATTGCGGTCCCAGGGCTCAGTCTCTCAGGGCTCAGTCCGATGGTTGGCTGTGAGTATCTGCATCTGTATTTGTCAGGTTCTGGTTAAGCCTCTCAGGGAAGAGCCATACAAGGTTCCTGTCAGCAAGCATTCTTGGTATTAGCAATAGTGAGGGGATTTGGTGTTTGAAGACTAGATGGATTCCAAGGTGGAACTGTCTCGGGATGACCTTTCCTTCAGTCTCTGTTCCTTGCAGTTCTGACAGAAGAAATACTGGATTAATATTTTTGAGGTGGGTAGATAGTCCCATTCCTCAAACGAGGGCCATGCTAGGGTGCTGAGGCAGGAATTGGTGTGTGTGGGGTTAGTGAGCACACTCATAGAGGCAGGGGTTGGGGAGAGAATAGGAGGTTTGTAGATGGGAAAATGCAAGGGGGATAACATTTAAAATGTAAATAAATAAAAAAAAACCAATAAAATGTAAAAAAAACACAAAAAATAAATTTCCTTTTATTTGTGGTTCCTAGATTTCATATAGATATGTAAAATTATATAAGTTACAGAAAGATAGTCTGAGGATAAGAGGGGTATAGCAGCAGAGGGATGAGTAAGGAGAAGGAACTGGAATGTGGTTGAAAATATTCTCAATATACAATAAATATTTGTATAAAAATCTACTTATTTAACATAATACCATGCATAATGAATACATAAATGACAATTTTAAAATTGTAAAATACAATATTGAGGACTTGGGTGTTTTAGAGTTAAAAACTCTTTCACTAATAGTGCTAAAAGTCTATGAATATTACATGGTTTGGTCTTATAATTGCAACATACACAGAATATTTGTGATCAGCAGAGCCTCTGACTTGATTTTTACCTTATATGAACAATTTTAATCTTTTCTGAAACATATTTAGTAATTATATACTCAAGCCACACTATACCCTACATAAAGGCTCCACAACTTCCCAATACTGTCGGCCTGAGTCCCAAGCTTCCAGAAATTGATCATTAAAGGACAATCCATATATAACCAGCAGCAAGAAACTTCCCATGATAAACAGCATGAACAAGAAGGGTAGAAAACGAATCTTGTATAGTAGATGGAATGATGGGC
The DNA here is from genome assembly GCF_011762505.2 of Arvicanthis niloticus. Taxonomy (NCBI): domain Eukaryota; kingdom Metazoa; phylum Chordata; class Mammalia; order Rodentia; family Muridae; genus Arvicanthis; species Arvicanthis niloticus. Next base: position 15,795,876 of record NC_133433.1, on the reverse strand, counting down.
ATTGGAAATTTCAGTGGTCAACAAAATGTTCACACTCAAATAGCCTGTTTGCCCATCACTCTACTTTATATGGTCTGAAGCATCTTTCTTCAGTATCATTTGAATCTGAAAGAGTTCTTAGAAATGAAAGGCACATATATGAATCCTCTAACATGTTGTAGCTTTGATGTGAAATATTTCCTACAGCCTCATAAGTCTATACACTGGTTATCCACTGGTGGTAATATCATAGCAGGTTCTGTATCCTCTAGGATGTACATTCTAACTGGAACAAGTTAGGTACTAGGGGATAAGTATGGAGGTTTATCCTCAAACTCCACTTTCTGTCCTGTTTCTGCTTTCCAAACTGCCCAGATATGGGCAAGCTCTGACCAATATGCAGTGGTCTTACAAAATGGGCTATATTTCTCTAAATTATTACCCCAAACACACTCTTCCTCATTTAAAATTCGACTTTCAGGTATTTTTTCACAGCTATCAGAAAAGCAACTAATACAGAAAGTAGGTGCTAGACCTGCAGTTAGTGCTGCGATAAACTGCTCACGTAGGTTATGGATCTTTGGCCAGTTTGCAAAAGGAGTGTGAAAGAGTTTGCAACTGGTTAGAAAGATAATAGAACATTATAAGTTGAGCTTAATAGAAGTTTTTATGTGTTTGGTGGATGAGAATGTTGATACAGTTGAGGCAAGGTTCATGGGGCATCAGAAGGAAATGAATACTCCACCAGGAAATGGGTTGGAGGACATTTGTGTTATATTCCATCAGAATCGTGCTACACTTTATTTGTGTCTTAAAAACTTGATTGTGAAATGAATTCAAATGTAACTCATATTTTGTACAGAGAAAATTTCAAGGCACCATGATATATAGGCTGATACACAGATAACTGATATTACAGAGAGAGAGAGAGAGAGAGAGAGAGAGAGAGAGAGAGAGAGAGAGAGAGAGAGAGAGAGAGAAACTGTAAACTCGGTTAAGTTTGATGAGATCAAGAACTGAGTTATAACTTTGGACTGAGGATGCCAATGTAAGGTTTTAATTGTGAAAAAGATTAGTGTAATTAAGAAATTTCACACTTGGCACTGGAACAAAAGAGAGGTACCTAAAAGGGGAAATCCCACCCATTAAAGACTCCTGATTGTGAAAGTAAAATGTATTTGAAAGGAGAGATCCTGAATTGAGAAGCTCATAGCAAGGGCCTCTTTTTCTAAATCAATCACCCAGGGAAGTATTTTCCAGGTAAAGCCACAAAGGCACACAAAGTCCACTGCAGTTGTAGTCCATATTGGGCTGAACTACATCTAGAGCTGGTAGCAGAAAATTGTATCAACAATGTGATACTAGTTTTGTAGACATGAAGGACATTAGGAATCAAGAAATCATGAAGGGTTACAGGAAAGTTCCATGGAGGACAGGCAACAAATACCACTGACAGATTCCCCACATTGAGCTCATAAGCAGGCTGTGTATAAACAGGGAAGATAAAATCTGGTGTCACTTTGTGCCCTATTCCTGCTTCACATTCCATCAAAATGTGAGCAAGTGGCTGTCACTAGGTCTGGCCACTGTGGGGCAACAAGCCATTATGTTCTCTCTTTCACAATAGATTATATACCGTCAAACCACGAGGAAAGAAATTTTTCTTCCCTTAAATTGCTTCTCATCAGGCATTTCATCAAAGTGATAAGAAAAGCAACAAACCTACCATCCCTATAGTGAACAAAAGGCTTCTGGGATACCAACATAGGCATGTGAAGAACACATGTAATATGTAATTGGAACATCTGAGATCCTCTAGTGGTGGAATATTTTATTAGATATTAATGAAATCTAGAATGACCAAAATATCTAGGAATGAGAGACATTTGAATATGTTAGATGACATAATTCTGGCATTGGTATATGGCCATAGATTTCTAAGTCATTAAAAGAAAATTTCCTGAGTACTTGGTTAGACATTTATTCTTTTGTTTTACATGGCTACATTTTTTATTATCTTGACACTCTTCATTTGTTACACCTGCTAAATAAGGAGTCCTAGACAAACCACACCCACTCTAAGGTTATTCAGGAATCATTCCTTTTCCCACTTACCTTTGTTGATTGACAGGGAAATTTAGTTAAAAACTTAGGCTATACTCTATCTCTGTCATTGAACTATATGCTTTGTCAGTCTATGTAAACTAGCTAATCTTTATACTTCTTTATTTTCTAGATCAATTATTTTTAATACCATTGAAATGTTCTAAAATTGAAAAGAGAACTTTAAGTTAGATGCCCAAAACAAAGTAATTAAAGTAATATTTTTTTTACTACATTGAAAAAATACCACCAATATGATAAACACACAAATTAAGAATTTTTCTTAGACAAGAGAGAAGAATACAGATAAGCAAATACTTGTTTAACATTTGGAAATGATACTAAGCATAAATAAGACATTTGTTGGCTGTACGTTTAGCAGTGGTCTTTTGTATTTGTATTTGAATTTTAATATATATGTTTTTATACACTATTATTATTTCTATCATTTCATAATACATTACATAATATATTACATAATATAATACATGATTTTGCCATGGATTACCTACCTACATTGATTACTAAAAATCTGTGTGAACAACAGTTGAAAAATTTGCTCATTTAGAGTGACACATCATCTCTGCTTTGCTCTCGGATTTTAATGAGAGGCAGTAATGTGAATCACTTCCATCAGCCTGGAGCCTGAATTTCCAAATGTTGAATATAAGTGCACATTTGTTTTGTGTTTCATTTTGGTAGAGATATTACTCTAATGAAATTTGCCTGAAGCTGGTGGGACTCGTTGAGAAATGGTGAAAATCAATTAAATGACTTATTTCCCTCACATAAAATGGATGATTTCATGAATGTAAAAAATTTAAAGGGAAATATAAATATTAATGTTTAATTTGACTTGAATTTCCATTTGGTCTCTTCTTAATAACTGGTTTATTCTCCTGCAAGGGAGATAGAGTGACCCCATTAGGCATGTTTGGCAAAATTTCATTTAGGCCAATTCATTTGGTGCAATGATGTATCTTAATTATTAGGCACCTTCAACATCTTTCATTGCTTGAGGACACAGGAGTTGGACCATGAGAATTCATTCTTACTTTTTACCTCCAAATAATCTCTATATTCTTATAACTTATGCTATGGTAACCAAGAAATAATGAAAGAAAAGCATTTGGGATATCATGTCTCACAAGTCTATGATATTTATTTGTATATTTGAAAGATAGTGTGCTTTTATATTAAAAATTCCAATTATTCCTCTAAACCATGTCTACTAAGAGAGAGGAAGATTGGAGTATTTTATTTTTACAATTATTTTTAAGCCTTCTGTTAAGATATGAAAATGAGCCTCATTAAAATAAATGCTGAGGAATTTTTATCTCATAACATTTGGTTCAAACTAAATCATATTTGCCTTTTTTATGAAGCCCACTTAAGCTCAAGTAATTCTTCACAATCAATTGTTTTAAAGATGAATAAAAGTCACAGTATTGAGTTTTCCTCCACCTTATCACAATGATTCAGAAACAGCTAGTAGCATAGTAAACTTACTTTATCTTGTCAAATCATACTCCTAACACATTTTACCAATTTAATTGACATCAAGTACATCCTGCTCCATCCCGTTCTTCGTCATGTGTGTTTTTAGTTTAGACTTATTTCCATTGTCATTAACCTTCTTCCAAATAGAATATTTATTCATCCATCTAACAATCAAACATCTGTGAAGTGCTCTGTGTATGTTGGGGATTCAGATGAATGTCAGGGTTCTGAAACCACTCACTCAAAAAACCAACAAAACAATCTTTCAATTAGTCACCAAGGTAAGGAAGAAACCAACCAACCAACCAACCAACCAATCAACCAACCCACCAACCAACCAACTAATCATCCGAATAAGCAAGCAAGCAAGCAAGCAAGCAAGCAAGCAAGCAAGCAAGCAAGCAAGCAAGCAAGCAGTCATTCTCCTGTTTTCTAGTATTTCTTCAATTCTAAAATGGGAATTATTAGATTAGTAGAAGTGCTGTGTTTCCCTTGTTTAGAACTGTAGGAGGAAGATACGCTCCATCCACTTGGTGTCTGCAGGGACTGTAACCTGAGGATAAAGGCATTCCAGTTGACATTTGAGGAATATATAAAGATTTCCTAGAATCTAAGGAAAATGAGCACCTCAAAAATAGAGTGAGGAAAATGTTAAAGATTCACTTAAAAAGAGTTGCTTTTCACAAATTTAAAATTCCCCATTTAGCTTTCATATCCTTTAATGTCCTGGCCTATCTTTTTGTCTGCCTATGCTTTTTTTCCCCCTCAACAGAGAGCCTTTGCTTCAGTAATGGCTCTTCATTCTCCTAAGCAAAGCAAGTTTTAACCTAACCTCTTCCTCAAGTCATGTCCATGTCTCACACTTTCAAGCCATCTGTAGAAATTACTACCTCCAACAATCTTCTCTTTGGGTAAACATGTGTATGCTCAGTGGATAAATGAAAGCATCCTTTAATTCAACACTTAATTATTTTTTCTTGTCAATTTTGCAATAATTCTGAGAAACTTGAAAAGCAGTTTAGTTTTGGTCTCAGTCTTGGTGATAGTCTTGACTACATGGTATTGAAAGGTTATTTATCTTGCCACAACATGAGGCTAACAAAACAGTGTTGGAAGTATTTATGAAAATAAAATGATGTTAAAAAGGTCATTGGTCAGTTGAGTTTGAATCATGTATAAAACATTGCAAATAGGGGAGGTTAATCTTCATGTGTTATGAAGAAAAGTTTGCTGAAATAAATGGAGATGAAATATAGGAGAGAAAGATAACCAATAGGTCTTCCATGGTGGATGAAACATATCTTCCTATGGTGCATAACCAGAGAAGCACAGCACTTCTCCCATTAATCTAACAATTTCTCAACTTCAGAAGTGAAGGTATATCAGAAATGAGGATATGTGGGTATTGATGTTAAGACCCAGCATATCTAGAACAATTACTTGATGTTTGCTGCTTAAATGAATAAATAATTTTTTTTTGAAAAAGAGAAATGACAATTAAAATAAGTCTGAATTTTTTTAGAAAAATAGAATGAATAATAAAATTCAGAAATGTGTAGCAATTACTTTTTTGTTCATTTTTTTTTTTAAATTCAGGGTCTCTGTAAGTAATCAGTCCTGTCATAGTGCTTCAGTCTTCTGAGTGCTTGGATTACAATTTTGGTCCACTGTAATGGGCAGTGGGTATTTTTTCAGAGTAATATTCTAGGTATTTCAGTCACACAGGCAGCAATAAGGTGTTATAAATAATGAGTCAAAATAATTTCTAGAAGAGTTTAGTAGTTTTAGGCAAACTGTGTGTAGTTATATGGTTATGTATTCCAGCATAATAGAGTAACTTTAGTGTGTCAGGCCTTGGCATAAGAACTCTGGTATATACATTATAAAATTCCTAGTGTTGCCTTATTTTATCATAAAACCATTTTATACTTCTGGCAACTAGAAACAGAAAAATGGAGCGACTTGCTCAAGGTCGTACATACAGAATGTAACTGTTCTAGGATGTGAATAATAGCCATTATATATCTCTAAAACTACTCTAAGAAACAAAGTGGTCAGTTCAGCAAGGGTAGTTTTTGAATATATAAATACATTTCTGGTTAGAAAATTTGAATTGTAGAAGATTGGTGTTGTACAGTATGAGTCTTTTGCTATGGCAAACACTGGAGAGACGTGGAGATGAGTCAGCACAGTGAAGCAGATGGTGCAGTCCTGGCTCATTGCAGGTGTGAAGGATAATGGGCTGAGGTTCTGTTAAATATGACATTAATACTAGTAAACTACAGCAACAGGAATCCCTGAAGGTACCTTCTACTTGGATTAAAGTCTAGTAGAAGGGCATATGGAAAAGAGAGAAAGCTAGGCATAATAACATGTATTACCTAGCATTTATTACTAAAACCACTTGGTGATTCTTGGTGAGTAATCCTGGATTTTCATTTCATTTACAAAATAATATAAAGTTACTAAATGTCTCCAGTTTCTGTTTTTGAAGTGTATAGTATTTTTAGCAATAGGGTCTTAATTGCTTAATTTCAAGAAATCAAGATCCAGGAGATCCAATTTTTTCTTCTGGTATTTGAAGGCACAAACTCATATGTAGTATGTAGCATATACCTGCATGCATGCATGTACACACACACACACACACACACACACACACACACACACACACACACAAATGCACCAATAAAAATCTAAACAGAACTGAGAGTAATCCTTATTTCATGCACTATAAAGTCATACTGATCTTTTGTAATTCTGTTTTGGCACAAAAGTTATAGGTGAGTCTGAGCTCGGGCTCTTTGTGGGTTTAGTTGAGTTGCAGAAGTCAAATGGTACCATAGTTATGGATAAGAGGAGAAGAAGGTTTTAGTACTCCAAACAATGATATGCTATGCTGGGAAATTGAAAACTGATATAAAAATTTAGCTGGCTTACATGGATTAAAAATGACATTGCTCAAATCATGGCCTCCAAGGAACAGATGTCTTTATAAAGCCATAGATTATTGACTAAAAGACTACTGTACTATGTTAGCAACAATTTTCTTCAGAAAATGAAGCTGAATATATTTTGAGAAATAGAGAAAAATGTCTCAATTTTGCTCTAAACTCCCAGTCCTTATCCACATTTTTCAAATACATATCTTGAGCTGTACTTATGTGACAGCAACTTAATTTGCAAGGTTTCTGAATAATGTTAGAGAATAATACCATTTCCCCTGTAACTTCTAGAGGAACAAAGTTAATGATTACATGCAAATCCAACTGGGACTGCCACACGGTGGCTGTTAGCATTTGTTTTCTCTATTTTCTCTTGGACCATTGCACTTATTTGGCACTCACTATTACAAAAATATTTAATTGCAGTTAAGGGAAAACAAAAATCAAGCCAGGCTATTTTTGAGGTAATGGTTGTTGCTTCTCTGTATTTTGTGTTTATCCTCCTTCTGTTCTCAGTGTAGGAATGTAGGAATTAATGACACAGAGCTTCAGAGCAAAGGGAAACAAATCCTTCAATGGACCACAGAGTTTGCCAAGTGTGGATCATCTGCCATTGGGGGATAGAATTGCTGAATATAGTTAAATAGAAACAGAATATTAAGAATATAGCATAAACAGGATGGCTGGCCTCATAAAATAGGAATAACTTTGACTTACATGCTTTGTCACTTTCTAAGGTGAATTTTCTAATTTGTAACCTTTTAGATCACTCACACTGGCCTAAGGTGAAGCACAGTCATTTCCTAATGGGAACACTGACTCTCTTGCACGATCTAAGCACATCCAGACTCTGTTCTCAGAAGTCCCCACTGGTGTGTGCTACACTTTCTAAAGAATGCACTAGCACTTTATAAAGAAGTCCTAATGGCTGTGTTACCTCAGCTCAGAAAAGAGTCACATGGGGGAGGAAGAACTCAGAAAGATGCTTCTTCTCTATCTCTGTGTCCCTCCTGGCATCTGACTCACCTCTGGGGCTAACAGAAATAGAGCTTAGAGTGTGATGACCTTTCCTGTTACTCCTTCGGTTGGCTGTACCAGCCTCTTTCACATGGCCTTTAGGATCATGACATCAACATGACTGTCTACAGCTTCTCCCAGAGTTTTGTTCTTGACTACAGGGAGTTGCCTTGTTGATGATCATACAGCCTTCTTTAGTGTCTGGGCCATGGGAAGTCTGGCTTCCTATAGTCATTAAAAGCACATATTATATCATTTAAGGACAATAAAGAACGCTTACCTCATTTCCAGAACATTCTATGAAATAAGTTGACTAAAAGTTCTGTTGTTGCAATGTACTGAAAATCAACTTCTTTTAAAATTTTTTTACACAATTATGACTACTTGATATTGTTCCTTAGTATACTGGCAAACAATTCTTCTGTAAGAAAATATTCATGTGAAGTACATAAACTAAAAGGTTTATATACTTAAACAGAGGTTGTGAAGTTTTCATTAATCATTTAGAAGTAGATTAGGCATATTACAGTTATTTAGTTATAATTTTAAAATATTACCAAATTTTTCTTAGTTACAAAGAGTGGGATGGAAAGGCCTACCTACCTGCTCAGATTTAGACTTGATGTGTTTAAAACCAGGAGTGAGAACGGAAGTTCTTAATTTTTTTTAATTATCATATTTTTAATTGCCCATAATATACACTGGACTTGTTCAAGCTTGTGATTTCTCATTTGACCTCTGATACTTATTTGTTATTACAGGCCTACAGATATTTTTTTGGTCTTTTGACAATTATTTGTATCTAAGAAAATAGGTTGAGCCTTTATAAGCAATTTTGAGGAATGTTCCGATTTGGGTAGATATGGCAAAGCAGGGGTTTTTACTGTATGCATAATTTAATATCACCATAGCATATATGCCAGAAGACATTCTCCCATGATAGAATCTGCCCACTAAGAACTTGAATCCTTTCTATCTGGTTTTAAAATCTTTCTCATGGGCTAGATGTATAATTCTGAGACTAAATATTATCTATAAATGTTGTGGATATTTTCCTCATTTTCAAGTAAATAAAGGAACAACAGGGATTTACTGACTGATTTTCTCTTAGATCCAGAATCTTTGGCACTAATGAAGTGTTGGAGGTGACTTGGCACACTGCAGTGTACTCCATGTTGTTATTGACAGTGACAAGAAAACAGTAGTTTAGTGTTCGTGTGGTCGGAATCATTTCATTCATAAGTGAACCAAGCCAGTTCTTAGCTCTCCCCCCTGTAAGTTTTTGTCTTTGATTTTCTATTTTGTGAAGACTTTTCTCCTTAACACTTATAGTTTTCATAGTAACTGTTATTTGTGCAGTTTTTATATACTAGATAATTAGGCATCAGTTGCCATAACAGTCTCATTTCATTCTCATTACCATCCTAAAAAAATGAGCAAGAGACTCTTATGAATATTATCATTGTGTATATGAGGATGGTGTTTGGGGGTGGGGTATATGCCCATGTGCACACAGATGTTAAGTGTCCCATTTGGTTCTTCTCCAGCTCATTCCACTGAGATGAGGTCTCTCGCTGAACCTACAATAAGGCTGGTGACCAGCAAGCCCTAGTGATCCTTCTGTCTTTTCCCTCCAAATCTGAGTTGGGAAAGGTGTGCAGCCATGCTCAACTTTTTATATGGGTTCTGGGAATTTGAACTCTCCTTCTCATGTTTGTGCAGAAGGTACATATACCCACTGAGCTATTTGTCAAGTGTAACAGGTCACACAACACACAGGCAAAAATAATTGCATGTGCATGCCAAACTCACATATATAAAAGAGTGAGGGTTACCTGCTGAGATCTGGAAATTTTTGTTGAGAATCATAGGCTCTACACAGTAAAACTGTCATGGAATTAGAAAATACTCATTTACTCAATACTAAATAGAAGCACCGTGTCTTAGAGAATGTAGGTCTATAAAACTATAGTGAAGGTTTCAGTGTTTCTTGGAGTGCAGATCAATAGTAAATGAGAGAACTCGAGCAAACCAGACTCAGTATCACAAACATAAGTGGGGGTGAGGAGGAAGAAGAGAAGAGACCTTCCTCATGGAAGTCAGGCTGGAAATCACCCTAAGATGCAGCTTTCTTTATTTTGTCAGTGTGAAAATTACTGAAAGAAAAACCTCAAGCTGGCCCCTGTGAGAACACAACGTCTCCTTTTTTTACAATAACCTAATTCTGAAACAGTCATCATCACTGATCATTAGTCATGTCTATTGACTGGTCTATTGAACTCGCAGTGTATACTCAGTGGTAGATTGCAATAGGCTCTTGATACATGGAGATTTATTACTGAATTCCTGTGATTGGTCAATTTACTTACTGAAATTAGTTAGAAATCATTATAACAAGTGATTTTTTTTACTCTTATTGACCTCTGTTGTTGTAGATTCTAAACAAAAAGCAGAAAAGCAGGCAGGTTTATTAGTATTGGTATTAGGTTATTAGTATCATCCATGAACATGCCTGGCCAGTTTCTTCACATTGCTTTGTTATTCTCAGGAAACCAAATGCTAAGCCAGCACTCCCACCAATTAGGTACAACATTTTATATCCACTAGGAGGGTTTTTCTTTTGTCACTCAAGAGCAGGTACAATGGTTATTTATTATTATTATTACCTGAAGTTCACAGCATATTTATTTAAATCTATTATCTGTAAAATGTACTAGCCCTCATTCCGATGAAAGATAAACTTACCAGAGTTCTGATCAAAGTCCCTTTTGCCTTTTTCATCCAGTTGAGTCACTACTTCTTAAAGTTACACAGATCAATTTTTCTTCCCCATTCATGCCAGTGTGCTTATTTCATCCATTTACAACACAATTTGATTAATCTGTTTGACTTCTATCTTGGGTTCTCTTTCTGAGTTGCTTTAAAAATTTGCAAATAGTAAAAATTTCCTTTGTGATACATAGGTCTATGAATTTGGAAAATGTGTGAAATTCTTCATTCACCAGTCCAATCCTTTGCAACATTCTTTTTGTCTCATTTCTCAAGCCCCTGAAATCAGTTCTAATAAGGTATCCATCTTCATGATCTCATATTTCAAAGACAGCCATACAAACATATCACACACTAATTGTATTATAAATAGATGATGGTCTGTTTATATACAAAATAAAGCTCTGGTTTGTAATCAACAGTAGCACAGCAGACAAATTAGTACCTAAAGTGACCTGCTGAGGGAACTGGGCCATTATCCAGTCTGGTAGTCTAAGGAGCCAAGCGATCACATCTCTAACATTGTCTGCAACTAACTGGCAACTGCTCTAGTTTTAGTCCTTGCTTCCAAATGTCTACCAACGGTAGGGAACCAATCATAAAGCTCTCTCCAATAAAGTAGGATGCTTGTGTCAGTCATGCTGGATCCCTGGTTCCAGTAGATTCCTATCAAGGCATATTTGAAGTCCTCATTTCTGATGCTTGCCATGAAGATTTTTCTCCTTTTTCTTTCTTTGAGTTTCTGCCAAATGCAAGCAATTGTGGTTGACTCCATTTCTAGGGCAGGCTCTGGAAAAATAGCTAGTGGTATTTTTCCTTTCTCATTTTGCAGTTCTTCACTTATTTCTATACCTGAATTTTAAAAATGTACTTCCTAGGCCCTACTCCAGACTCAAAGAATCTGAATTTCTGAAGTAAAGGCCTGGAAAATGTGAATTTAAGAGCATTCCCCTAGGGTGATTCTTATTTACATGAAATTTGAGGACTAATGCATCACATAATATCCATAGAACTTTCTGTCAAAGTTTTTATGAGCTTATAATTCTCATAAGCCTTTTGATGAAGGTGTTCTTGAGGTTGGTAAGTGTTATAAAACCAGGGCTATTTGTCAGTACTATCTTATGTGGTCGATGTCATACTCAAAATGAATTCTGACCCCCAAATTTGGAAATCCAGACTACAATGAACTTAGTAATGTTCAGTAGGAGCTTAATGTTTCCATGTTTAGGTTTAATTATACTTGTGTGTTTGTGCATATTTTGAAAAATAAGCTGGCTAGTGATTGTCTACTGGTTCTTAATCTGAAAATGACCTTAAGAAGAGAGTTGACAGTGTGATTCTCTGAAATAGAGTCTAATCATAGGTTTATAACTGCAAAGTTATGTAGAAAATTGGTAATTTTTAATATCCAATGCTATTTTAATAGCCTGGCCTGGAATATTGTACTTATCATAAGCTTCACCATCTAAGAAGAACCAGACTATTTGAAAAGTTCTCAAAACAGCTTAGTTAAGATTATTTTGTCACGCACAAACTGAATGTTAACTCAGATTCAAACTTCTATGTTAATCATAGCCTTGAAAGTTCATACAATTTTTCTTACCTTTGTAATTTTTTAAAATAAGAAATTCATGGGGAATGGAGTAGAGACTGAGAAAATGGCCAACCAATAACCAACCCATTCCATGTGTAAGCACCAATCCTTGACATTATTAATGATACTCTGTTATGCTTGCAAACAGGAGTCTAGCTTGAGCATGGCTGAACTCTGAGAGGCTCTACCCAGCATCTGAGTCAGAGGGATGCAGAGACCCACAGCTAAACGTGGATAGGGCTTGGGAATTCTTATGGAAGAGTTGGGGGAAGGATTGTGGGCTGGAAGGAGATAGGAACTGTGCATGAAGACCAACAGAATCAACTAACCTAGACTCTTAGATCTCTCAGAGACTAAAATGCCAACTAAAGAGTGTCCATAGGCTAGGCCAACCACCAACTCCACACACAGATGTAGCAGATGTCCAGCTTGGTCTTCACGAGGCTTCTGAATAACTGGAGTGGAGGCTCTCTCAAAAGCTGTTACCTGTCTGTGGGATATGTTCTTCTAGCTAGACTGCCTTGTCTGACCTTAAAGAGAATGGATGCACCTAGCCCCTCAGAGTCTTGAGGTACCAGGACAGGGGATACACAGTAGTGGTATCCTGTCAGAGGACAAGGGGAGGGGGAAGAGGGCAAGGATTGTTAGAGAAGTGACAGGGAGGAGGGCCAGTGACTAAGATATAAAGTGAATAAATAATTAAATTTGTTTAAAATATTTTTACTAAACTCTAACCTCTGTAAAGTTTAAAAGAAATTATATTTAGTCAGGTAATTATATTAGGAGATGTGAATACATTAACAATTGTGGTGTACATTTTTGTGTAATAACATTAAGAATTTTATATAATTTAGAGAGAGAGAAAGAGAATCAAGTTTTATATCTGTTCTAAGTGTGATACTCTGTCAATTGCTAGAGGATCGAACTGTAAAGAGTTTAGATTTTAAAACTCATCTGATTCTCTAAATTAAAAAAAGCTACAATCTGCCTCTAGTTTTCATATTATTTCATTCATTCATACATTTATTAATTTTTATATTTGCGATTTTTTGATAAATATACTCATTTCTGTCTATGTGTCTTGCACAATAAATAAGTTTCATAACTTATTCTAAAGAGGACCTAATTTTATGAGGAAAATGAGAGTTTAAAATATGACTGATGTATGATGGTATGTGTATCTTTTTAAAATTGGTTTTACAATTTCTCTGCCTATAGTCCTGTCCTGTGCTATGCTATACTACAAAGTTTCCATGCAGTTGTTGAATATTTGAAATGTCTCTAGTTCAGACTAATATATATATATATAACAATGATTGAATATTTGATTTAAAAACATTATAAATACATCTTGAGTACTCAGTATTAAATGGGATACCCATATGATCATACTTAATGCTGGGGCATCTTGCAGAAGTGGGGTCAGAAAAAATATGAGACAAAAAGGGGAAAGAAAGCCATGGTATGATTTTTTTTTTTTTTTTGAGCACAGAATGGCCATGGCACTTATGAACTCTCAAGTCCATAGGATCTATAAAAGAGAAAGCCAGTAAACATTGTATCATTGATTGGGAAGGGTGTCATGGGACCCACTCAGGATAGCTCATGGCAGTCCAGGGATGCTGGCGGGGAAGAAATAATTTTATTTAGTGATGAAGCTCTTGATGAGTATATAGCGTCAGTGGATAGCTTCACACTCACACCTCCTGTGAGAGTCCTTGTTAAACTCAGTGGAGGCCAAAATAAAACCAGAAGAAAACAAGAAGATATGAACGTAGGGTATGGCCTTTGTGGGAAGGAGAAGAGGTTGATAGAGGTAGAAAAAGACAGGAGAAAATGGAGGGAGGAGTGTGACCACAGTCATAAGTGAATGAAAACATCAGAGAAAAGATTAATATTTTAAAAAGATGAATAAATATTTCAACAGTCTATGATGAAATTATAATGTTTGGGAAAAGTAGGATTAAGATACATTTTTACCTGTTTATTTATTAAAGTCTGGATATTAGAAAAATATAAAATTTGGATTTTATACTTAAACCACTCTTATTGCCTCCCCTTTCCAGGCACTAATAGTTATAAGCACAGGTTTCAGTATTAGACAGCCACCCCATGTGAAGTTTCAGCTCAACTATACTATTGTAACTCTGGAACTAGAAAGAAGGGCATATCAATAAGGTTAAAAATCACTCCTACTTAACACAGTGTTTACTAAGGGCCAGACTTAACTACATTCTTTAGAGAATCTGTTTCTCAAAATAATCTTCATAGGAAGGGCCTTGTGTTCACAACTTAGTTTGACAAAGTAGGGTTGGATAATATTTTACAGGGTAAGATGTCACATATGATAAATACTATATTAGTAATTTTAATCTTAAGGAATTTTTTTTTCAGAACTGACAATATCTGGAGAACTCTCTATGGCTAGTATTGGGCAGAGGCTACATGCTTCTGATTAATGGGGACTGGGATGCTTCTAACCTTTTATGATTTTTAATAGCTCTATAGAGAGACTTACCTAGCTCAAAATGCTGGTTATAAGTTTTTTTGCAACTATGGCAAAAAAGCAGTGTAATCACTAATATGAGTATAAATAAGGCAGGGTTCTAAGTATATATTTGTTACATCAGTATAATTCTCAGAAAATGTTGAGTTGGAACACTGAAACAGTCTACCTTTAAGGTTCATCTTTTTCTCCCTGTAAAGTTATGACACTGAGGTCATTAATTCTTGGCTTGTCTTTCATCTGATGTATTCTGCATGGTTGTAGAAAATAATTAGTGAATAGCCCATCACTCCTTTCCCATGTCAGTGCACAGCTCTGGTCTACTGATTATAATATGAAGATGTATTTTAGTGAAGAACTTTGCTGTTTTTCTTTGACTTGAGATATGAAAATAAATTGAGCCTTATAAAGAGAATAAGGTAATGTCATTATGAATTATTAAGCTTTCCCTGTTCCTTGTACTATACACATTAACTTTGAAGTTTGATAATTTTTCGTGGCTATTTCTAAGAGAAGATATCTGAAATTAAAGGTGGTCCTGAAATACGTTTTCACAAAATGCAAGATTAGTCAGCTTTGATAATGACGAGATACTTTAGAGCATTTCAAAATGGGAAAATTTAAACAAAATTTATTGCTCATTATGGTGAAAATTATGACTATAACCTGCACAGCAATAAAATTCTTTTCATCAATAATAATTTGTAAATGAAATGTTAAGGAATATGACAATTATATTGGTGTTTTTATGTGTAGCACTGAAACTTAATGCATTGTGTTTTTCTACTGACCTTATGTTTCATTTATATACATGGACAAATATATAAAAAAGTAAGATATAAGAAAAGGTCAATGTCTTTCTAATGTCATTCCTGATGTTTAGTGTATGTTAAAGTCAGTAATAAGAGAAGGCAGGAGTAAAATCCACTGGAGAAAGCAAGTTTTCGGTGGAAAATTGCAGTGGCAATGTGAAGTCTCAGAAAGCAAACACAATATGGGTTATTTATACTTTGGAATAATAAACAGTCCTTATAAAGAATGAGGTTGCTGTGTGTGCACTCACAACGTTGGATTTTCAAGATGCTAAATTGAAAAACACAAGTTGCAGAGTAAGTTGTAAAGATGATTTATTTATGAGAAAAATCCCCCCAACGATATATATTTGTAAGTATACATATGCAAATTTACAGACTAGGAATAGAACAAAGCCATGGGTGGTGAAGAATGACGAATTTGGTGAAAATAAGAAAAGCACAAATTTTGGGATTTATTTCTGGGTATATTTACTTCATTGGCTAGAATAAAATAATGATGTATAGTCCTTAAATAATGAAAGATAATTTTAATAACATCAATGAAGTCTTTAGGGTTTTTTTTTTTTATTTTCATGATTTCCCGATTTCCCCGAATGTTTTACTTTAGAAAGCCAGTCAGTCAGTCAGACAAACAGATAGACAGACAGATACACACACACACACACACACAACTGCACATGCACACACAAATAAGCATGCACACACATGCTTCCTTTGCATAACAAGAAACTGAGGCTATTATAGAAATGCTCATTTGCTTCTTGGAAACTGAACAGAAGGTGGTAAACAATGCATGCATTAATCACACTTGCAGGGAAAGAGTTGCTACTTTCATTAAGAATTATACTTAAAAAGAAGAGAAAAAAGTGTTTCTTCTGCATCAAGGTAAGGGTGCAAGTATGCTAGAAAGACTTTCCAAAGTTGGGAAGCTGAAATTAATTTTGAGGCCAAAGAACTTCAAATATTCAATCTTATTGCAGTGCTGTTCTCATCTTCTGTTTGTTTTTTTAATGTCCTGAATTGACTACTCCTATTGAAAGGACAGAAAAGGGACTTGTTCTTCTAGAAGAACTTTTGCTTGAGAACCTGGACTTATATCTAGTATTGCCAAGCCATGGAAGGCATGCTTTCCAATATCAGGTGTTTTGTTTTTGAATCTAACAGAAGACCATGGAGAATAATGAGACATGTTTTAGTCCATTAATTGTTTCTATATAACAAAATGACTGAAAACACAGTAATTTATAAAGAATTTATGTTATAATTGGACCTGGTTTTGAAGATGGAGAAATTAAAGGGTATAGCATTGGTATCTGATGAGAGCTGTTTTTTTTTTTTTTTTAATTTTATTTTGGTTTGATTTTTTTTTTCATTTGTGTCATAACATGACTGAGGACTTTACATGGTGAGAGAAAGCACAAATACTACCTTGGATTTCTTTTGCTCTCTTTATGAAGTCATCATGTTGTTATAGGAGGCACCTTCATGACCTTCTGTAATCCTGAGGTCTTCCAAAATACTTCACCTACAAATACCATCGACATATGAATTTAAGAGATAAAGAACCTTGGTATGCTAATAATAATTGCGTGAGCATTTCCTCTGAAATGGAACACTCCATCTTGAAGATAGGCTCCTTAAGATTCAGAAAGTAAACAAACCTTACAAGGCTCAGGAAAACAATAACTCAAAAGTCTCAGGGAGTTCCTGAAACTAGCAAGACTTCTCAGGCCAGTTCCTGAGATTATAAAATCAGTCAAAGCTGATGGGAAGGATTCTGACCCCAATGAGCTGTCATCAAGTCATTCAGGGTACTCTGGAGATGTGGAATTTTTGAGTTGTTAAGCAGGCTGTGGTGGTGTTGGCGGAGCTTTCAGAGATGCAGTTACCTTCCAGTTGTCCATGTTCCTGTAAATAACTCCGCACCCACACTCTTGTTAGTAACCTTAGTAGGTTACTTCTAAGTTTTCCATACTGAATTTTAGTGAATTCATTATTTACTCTTGTCAGTTGTCTAACTGAGGTAAACTGAATTCATTTGTCACTCACCACAGTGGTGCAGGGTTTTTCCAGAGGCCTTTCAAGTTATCCAAAAGGCATTCATATGCTGCTCTAAAGTATATAAAGTTAGATTCTACACAAATACTTATCCTGTCATATTTTGCAACGGATTTTACTTTTTTGACTCTTTTATATCCTCTGTCTCTATGTGAAATGCTTTTGTAGTGCAGGGTTCAGCCTATGCTTTTTCTGAATTATTATCATCTTACTAGTGAAATTTTTCCCTTTTCTCTTTGTTGTACAGCTACTTCCTTTACAATGTTCAATACTTGTTGAATCAGAATAATAGTGCTTGTAGGTTAACAGGCAAATGGACAAACCCCTTGCCCTGGCCTGATTCCAAGCTCTGAGAGTTGGAAATCTCCCATACCTGCCATCCTTCTCACCCTGTGACTCAGTGTTAACTGTCAAAGCAATACTTCCAGCTATGCAGGACTTTTCTGCTAGTTCATTGTAAAGGCTCCAAAGGCCATATAAAAGCCAATGCCTCTGCTGTCTCTCTTCTCATTCAGAGGCAGTTGCCATGCTGAGTTTCTCACCAGTAAATCTCTTGCCTGAGGTTTGTAGCATGGTGTGTTTTTGGGGTATTCCTTGGCTTCCAACTGCCAAGATGCCCTTGTGCTGGGAGAACCATTACAGTGATCACATATAAAAGATACTTCCAAGATAAGTGTTACATCACATTCCTCAAGGCTCATGAGGCTTTTGTGACCCTCATCAGCTCAAGAGTCTTTATAAGATCTTATGGAGGCTCTTCTCTGTGTTTGATATTATATAAGAGACTAAAAAACAATGCTGATGAAAAACAATTCCCTGCTGGCCTTTTAGTGGATACTGTTCAGTGGCTCTGCTTTTTGTAAGCTATTTTGTCATACTATTGGCCAGACTCTTCAGTGATGTAGATATCCTTAATGTCTTCAGGCTAATTCACCATAGTGTAGTTTCTTCCAATGTACTCTGCTTCCATAAGAGGCTCTAGCAAGTCCATTAGTTAATTAACTTTGGTTTGGATCAATTTTTGATCCTTTGATGTCTTTTCTTTCTAAGATGAATAAACTTTTTTTTTCTTTCTTGATCTGAGTTCCATTTTGGGGACATACATTGTGGAAAGAGAGACCAACTAACATATGTCTTGAGGATAATGGGTCATATTTAATAATTAACTGCATAGTAATAGCCAGATAGGAAATAAGTGAAAAAAATGATACAGGTGTTTTAAGTCTTAGCAACTTTTAAAATAGGGCTTCCATTTACTGTGCTGAAGCTCAAACAAGGAAAGGTAAGTTTTTATGATGATAATCAGGAGTTTGTGATTTATGATGCTTGTTATGATATTATTAAATATCTAAATTAAGACAGAGAGAGTTTGTATAAATGACTAGCATTTGGAGGAGAGCTCTAAGATGAAACAGTTTATATGGGAGTCCTTTATCAAAGATCATTATTATGGAGCTTCAGGGGATGGGTATAAGATAGAAAAAAACGCAGAAAGACTGAACCTTGTAGACCCACACATGACTCATTCTAGAAGTTGAATGGTTAAGCAAAGTGAAACTGAAGGGGAAGGTAAAAGAGGAGAATAGAAACTGGGAAACAGGGATTGAAATAGAGGAAGACACAGACAAACACAAAAAAAGGGGGAGGGAGAGGAAGGGGAGGGTTGGGGAGGGGGAGGAAAAAAGAAGGGGAGAGTGAGGAGAGGGGGAGGAAAGGAGGAGGGGAAAGAGAGGCAGAGGGGCAGAGGGAGAGGGAGTAGAAGAGGAGGGGAGGATGAAAGAGAGGAAGAGAGAGACAGAGGGGGAGAGGGAGTAAGAGAGGAGGGTAGGATGAAAGAGAGGGAGAGGGAGAGGGAGAGGGAGAGGGAGAGGGAGAGGGAGAGGGAGAGGGAGAGGGAGAGGGAGAGGGAGAGGGAGAGGGAGAGGGAGAGGGAGAGGGAGAGGGAGAGGGAGAGGGAGAGGGAGAGGGAGAGGGAGAGGGAGAGGGAGAGGGAGAGGGAGAGGGAGAAGGAGAAGGAGAAGGAGAGAAGGAGAAGGAGAAGGAGAAGGAGAAGGAGAGGGAGGTTCAAATTGCTGCTATTCAATCAACATGAAGCTAACACCTGAGGTTTCAACCAATATTTCATCCTCATGAATCTGTTCCTAGTCTGTTTTCCCAAGTAGCTCTAAGTATCCTCCTACATATTTGTGTCTCTGTTCAAATGCTACTTTGAGATTATCCTTCTTTCATTCTTCACTCCCCTGAATGCCAGTACCCTAACAGACAGAATTTTTGTGTTCTATTTGGTATTGTTGTATATTTGGTATTGCTGATCTAGGGTGGCATTCAAATGAGAATTTCAAATGAGAAGATTATTGATAGTTGAGATATAATACATGGAACTTTGAAGTTATTACTTATAAATCCTAATGCAGCAATTCTTGGATCAGAAAATTTAATTTTTTAATGAAAGAAGTACACAAGGACTAGTTTTAGGCCCATGGGAATTTTTGCTTGCTACTACTTTAGATAACATGGCTTAACTGTCCTGAAGAGGAAAAACAAACAACTGCCTTGGTCCATTTCTGATGTCTAGGATAGTTGTTTATAGTGTTTTCAATTGTTTTCACATCATGCCATTAGTGAAACAAAGCAACAGTGTCTTGTATATAGATAGAGTTATGCAGGTGAAACATAGTTTTTGTGACCATGTACTTTATGTCTCTCCTGATCATCCTGAGGGCTGAGGAAAAATGAAATTTTCTACTTTTAATCACTTATGACTAAAGCGATAGGAAATGAGAAGAGAGAAAGAACAGGGTTTCTGACTATGCCTCTCAATTTATATCCTCACAGAGCTTCAGAATTTGTCTCCATGTAAAACTTATGTCTTTGGCAAGTTAGTAAGCAAAGTTGACTTTAGTCTGGATGAGGATACACACCAAATTCAACCATTTGTTTATTTACAGGAAGAAGACAGAACCAGAGAAGGCTATATGTTGTTGGAGACAGAGATGTAAGTCGCTCATGTAAAAGTTGAAGAACATCAAGAATTGCCAGTGTCCAGAAGGCAGAAGGAAAGCATGGACTCCCATTGCTCGGTCTCACTGGGAACTAACCTTACTGATACATTGTGTTTACTGCTGTAATTTTCAATACTATGAAAAAGGAAACTCCTTCCTTATAGCCTGCTGTCTGTCTGTCTGTCTGTCTGTCTGTCTGTCTGTCTGTCTGTCTATTTTTGCTTTAAATGTTGACAAACTGAGGACCCTGGGGCAGAAAAGGAAAGTAGTTTATATTAAACTATAAACCATATCCACTCTTTTTACTTTTTAATTTTAACCCAGGGTCTCACTTTAGTTACCAGGCTGGCCTTAATACTCTTAGTCCATGCTAAGTTTTGAGTTGTGTTTCTCCTGACTTAGTCTTCCACATAGTTGGAAGGCCTAGCTGAGAAAACACATTTCTCTTGCTTGTTGGAATTTGTTATTGAAACCCTATAGAACAGTATAAATCAGAACACAAAGTAATCTCAAACTGTGGATGTCTTTTGGAATGCAAGCCTAAGTTTGTCAATGTCCACCCAGCCCATTCATCAATAACAGAAAGCACATTGCTTCCTGTAATTGCAATGATTTGTAAAGTAGATTTCATCAGACACAACAGGATTTACTGGCTAAGCCCACTGATATTAATGGCACACTTTAGAATCTAAAGTGGTTCTTACCCTCTGAGTCAAGACTCCTATGAGGTTGACTAACCCTTCTACATGGGTCACCTAAGACCATTTGACACAGGTAGTTATATTGTGATTCATAACACTAGTATAATTACAGTTATGAAGTAGGAATACAAATAATGTTATGGTTTGGGGCACCATAACATGAGAAACTGTATTAAAGGGTCATAGCACTAGGAAGGTTGAGAACCACTGTTCTACTTGTTTAGTTTGAGAATCACTGTTCTCCTTATTGTTTCTCAGTGTCATCCTCACAATAGTTTTCCAGGAATTTGAGAAATAATTAGATAAATTCTTCACTCATCTGAAACCTAATGACTACAAGGCAAAAGGAGGGTCCAATAGGCTATGGTTTGAAAGCTTCCTGGAGGAGTGCCCTGCCTACTAAGATACAAGAAGCATTTCCTCAGGAATTGACATATTTTTGCTCCATGAGACCAGGAAGCTGGTAAATGATTGATTTCCTTCCTTCCTCCCTCTCTCCCTCCCTTCCTCCCTCCCTCTCTTTCCCACTCCCACTTTTTCTTCCTTCTCCAAACCTCTCTTTCTTTTTGGCTGCTTTGGGAATTCTTTGTCCTGTTGAACACTAGAAAAGCAAGGGTTATATCTTGTTCTTTTTATTTTTTTAATTCTCATAAAATTGATGCAAATATCTTAGTTAAATTTCCTAGGCACCGGAATTTGGAGTAATTCCTGTTTTATGGGGGAAACGAACAGGTACAAACTAATGGCGGTAGGGGCTGCTATGCTGGATAGATTCATGCCACCCTGACAAACTAAAGCCATTTGTCATTTGAGGGGAGAAAAGCTCAAATGACAAAATACCTCTGTCAGATTTGGTTGGGGTTAGCCTGTGGGATATTTTCTTAATTGATGATTAATGGGGAAAGGCCTAGCCCATTGTAGGTGGTGCTATCCCTCGTCCTGAGTTCAATAAGAAAGGAGGCTGAGGAAGCCATGAGGGGCAAACCAGTAAATCATACTCCTCCATGGCCTCTATCGTCTCCTGACTCCAGATTATGACCCTGTGTAAATTCCTGTCCTGACTTCATTTAGTGATGAACAATGATGCGGAAATGTAAGCAGAATAAACCCTTTCCTTCCCACATTACTTTTGGACATGGTGTTTCATCATTTCAACAGTAACCCTAAGACAGCTTCCATTCAGAGAAAAGCATTATTACTTTAAGATCCTGGATTTGGATCCAACTTCTTATATTTCAAGTTATGGCTTTTCTGTTGTAGCCAAAAATTTCATTCTAATAATACATTCTACCATGGAAAAAAACCTTTTGCTACCTGTGGCTTTTATTGCATGCACCGTTTTTGCTGTTTTGTCTTTTTTAAAACTTTTTTTTTAGGTTTTTGAGATTATTATTTAAGTACAGCATTTCCCTCTCTTTTTTACTTGCCTTCAAACCTTCCCATATGTCTCTTCCTGCTCTACTTCAAATTCACGGTTATTTTTACTAATTGTTATTGGATGTGTACATACACTCTCCCTACACAACCTCCCCCCACTCCTAAATATAACCTGTTCAGTCTGTATAATGTTATTTCTATGTATGTTAATCATATATTTTGTAGGCATTAATTGTTTCTTAAAAGTAACTTAAGAAATATTGATTTCTTTTAGATATTCTCAATTCTGTTCTCACGTACACATCTTCAGACTCCATCCTTTATACAAATGCTGGTGTCAGTGCGAGCACCCTGCTTCACATTAGAAGGACTGAAGGGTATATGTAACTCATATTTATTTTGTCTTCGTTTTAATGAGGTAGAGTCATACTAGGTAGTGCTGGCTTGTCTTAGATCCATGGTCTTTCCACCTTAGCATAGCTTTGGAGTGGTTGGATTACAAGATTCTACCACCACACATGATTCATTGCATGAAAGTATTTTTAATTTTACATTTTCAATAGATAGGATAAGATAAGGACATATTTTAATAGTTTGAATTAAATGTTTATAATGTGTGAGTATCCTTACAAATAAGTGAAATGCCTCACATTGATCATTACAAAATTAGAGAAAATGTAAACACTAAAAAAAATCTTGAGCCGTGGCTCATTGTTTGTTTTAAGGAATTTTCATAAATATCATGTATTTATACTATGGAGGATTTGTCATGTTAGATACTGAATTAATATTCATACTCTTGACCTACTTTAATTCTTACTAACAATAATGAGTAAGTAATAATATTACCTATCAGTATCTCTGGAATTTAATATTACTTTTTATTTTCTAAGTGAAATCATAGTTGACAGTTTGTTTGATATCCTTCTGGACTGACTTCTATTTACCATTGTACATTTTCCACATATTCCTTGATTATACCTGAATATCAGAATATTACCTATGTATTCCTTGTCTGCTATATCAGTCACTTTCTTTGTTGTATCAAATAGGTAAAGCAATCAACCTACAAAGAGAAGGAGGTTTTGTCTTTATTTGGCTTGATGTTTTGGAAGTGTCAGGCCATTATCAGTTGGCCCTGATACTGTGGGTGTAGTGTGGTACATCATGGTGGAAGTAAATAGATTCATGTCAAGCAGCAGAAGGGCAAAACAGGAAAGGACCAAAGCCCTACTCTGTCCTTCAAGACCATATCTTTAATATAATAAATGCCTCCTGCTCTTAAAGTTTCTACCAACAATCTAGGGAGGTAAAACAAAGAGGATTGCCTTATCTGGCATCAATGGGAAGGGGGGCCCTTGGTCCTGTGGAGACTCCATGCCCCAGCATAGGGGAATGTTAGGGTGCTGAGTCAGGAGTGGGTGCCAGAGTTCTCTCATAGAAGTGTGTGTGTGGGGTGTTTACCTGTTTGGGGTAAGCCAAGCTGGAGACCAAGTCATTACCCTATAGATTTTCAGAAGCATCTAAGATTTAAAAAGTTAACTGCCTCAAAAGATACCAGGTACAAGGCTGGGCTGCAGGCCTTGGTGACTGTGGTAGGACAGACACAATTTAAATGTAATAAAATTCAATGTTTTATTTTCTGAACACTGCGATGCTGTAAAACAAAAAAGTCTTCAGGCAAACTTGGCTCAGTGGATATAACTCTTAAATCTGTGTAGAAATTAAAGAATCTTGAATTTGTTTTTGTGTATAGTATAAAGTTAAGATGAGGCTGATGTTAGTTGCAGAACTTAAGGCTGTGTGACAAAAGAGTGATTACCTTTCTCCTTCTGTAGCACGTGGATCTCTTTCCAGCATTATGAATCCCAGTCTACAGGGGTGAAGCTTCTTTTAAAAATTTAATTATCTTTTAAGTTTTAAAAATTGTCTATAGTATGTTTTGATCAGTACTGAAGTTTGCAAGAAGACAGAGGCTGATTAAAATACTTAGGACTCCTGTTCTTGACACTTGACATCCACCAAGGTTAAAATCTCCTTGTACAGACATTCAGAGATAGAACCATTTCTTGATGATGACAGTTCCTGAAGAGAGTAGAAAGTTCTTGAGAAACAAATTCTTGGATTGTGGAAGTAGCAAGAGGTTTGCAGAATGTTTACATTCAATAGGAGCAGAATAAGAATTTACAACTGTGTTTTCTAAAGCAAATTTTTTAAGCATAGTCAAAGCACATGGCCATGAAGAGACTTGTGGAACTTCATTCAAGCTGAGGATAACTTAAGACTGCCTTAGTCAGACACCTTCTACCCATATCCTCAATATGGACATTAAAATCATATCCTCAAGATGTGCAAAGGCATTGTTAGAATTTGATTTAGTTGATCGAATTTGTAAATTTAATTCGAGAAGAATCAATTTCTTTCCATGAAATCAAATGATATTTACAGTTTAAAACCCCCTTTCGTATGTTCCAGGAATTCTTGATTCTATTTTTCATCAGTATCTTGTACAATTCTAATAAATAATCCTAGTATATTGGAAATTACTAATTTTTATGTTATGTTTACTAATATATTGTTGATTCTTTAGTTATCTTGAATTACAACTGACAATATTGACATATCGACTTTCTAGTGTTAGTCAAACAATAAATTTGGATCAAACAATAGGTTTAAAGTTATTAAGTAAATATTTTATTTTATGAGCATTTGTGTGTTGTCTGAATGTGTTTCTGTGAGACACTTTCTGTCCTGTGGAGGCCAGAAATGTCATTGGAGCTCCTGGAACTGGAGTTACAGGTGTTTTTGAACTATATTGTGAGTACCAGGAATTGAATCCCAGGTCCTCTGGAAAAGCTGCTAGTGTTATCATTAAGCTATCTTTCAAATCTCTATGCAATAGATTAATTTTATCTATGTCTAGTGTATGACAAACTTTAATTGTGAAGTATCAATGCATTCCAGTATTTATGTTTATTGACTCTCAGTTTAACTTTTTTAGGCTTTATTCTCTTAAAACATTTATTGGTAGAGAAACAAAGTGCTATATAGTTTTTAATGTTAGATGCAACATATAGATATACCTTTCTGAAAAGACAAGAAAAACAATAGACAATAGTCGATGCATTCTAATATTTAAATAAAAGCAGTAAAAGCAAAAATATGGTTGTTGCCTTTGAGATTAATCTTGATAGTCTAATATTTTGTTTCATTCAAGAATCCTATTGTCTTTTTGGGTATATTGATAAGTATTTGGTGACTCATTATTATATCACTTTGTACATTTTATTTTGCTAGTCTGTTAGATTTTTTTTTCAAGAATTTGAGATGGAAGATTCTGTCATACTACTATGCCCTAGTTTCATTGCCGTTATGTGATAAAATGTTCTGACAAGTATCAATATGGGGAAACGGGGTTTATTTTAGCTTGCAATGCTGGGTTATAGTTCATTATTATGGGGAAACTAAGGCAGCAAATACACTACATTGATAGTCAAGAACAGAGAGAAATGAATGCATTCATGTCTAGTACTTACCTAACTTTCTCTGTTCCTATGCAGTTCAGGACCCCAAAAAGAGAAAAATTGCTCAGGCTAAGTCTTCCCTTTAATTAGAAAAATCATGACAATTCCTGATAAACATGGAAAAGGCCAATATGGTCTATAAAATCCCTCATTGAAATTCCATTCTCATGTAATTCTACATTGTTTCAAGTTAACAAATAATAAATATAGAATTAATATACTGCTCAGAAATAAGGACTATACAGTCTCAGTTTTATGATATTTGAGCAGAAACACACAGCCTGTTTTCAGTGGTCTTTAATGTTTATTGTGGGTTGGTTGCCAGGAGGACTAACACTTCAATTCTGCTGCTATATATTAAATATCAGGGGAATGCACATCTGCATTGGATTTCCCTTTGCTCTTTGTGTTTGAAGTGCCGAGTTCTGCTACAGATTTTGGGCTGGTCTTAGATCTGAGAAGTTCTGGTAAAGCTGCTGAACTGATATCTCTGTTCTGTATATTATCCTTTAATGAAGTAAGTAGAAAAGGCTGACTGATTTACAGAGCAATAATTTTTGCATCATTACCTATCTTGATTGTATACAAATAGCTGTTATTTTCATTATGTGTAAGTACTATGTTTTTTTATATGTTTATTTTGAAATCTTATAACTTTTCTGGAAATAGAATTAAATCCTACAGAAATCTCTATGCCCAAATCTTTTGGAAACCCAGAAGACATTTATTTTTGTTGAAATTCTTAACTATGACATTTTAGACTGAAATGTTTTGCATTTTTTCTAATGACTGTCTCTGTAAAGGACTAAATTAAGTATTGATACCTGTCCTAAACTAGTTTAATATGGTCATTTTTTTCCTTCAAGCCCATGTTAAAAACTGCTTCATGCATACATAACTTTATTAATATAGAGATGCATTATATTACATTTAGAAATTAGCTTTTAAACTATTCTTCCATTTTAGTTTAGTGTAATTAGAAGATTAGAATTATGAATTACCCTTTCCTTCAGCTCATTCTAGTAGAGTTGAAATATTTAACATTGTCCACATGGTGGGGTTCTAAAATATAACTCTACAGTTTGGAAAGGATAATTTGTTTCTCTTGTCAGTCTCTGATGAAGATACTTTGCCTCACAATGCACTGGGTGCATATTAAATTATTGGAAGACTTCAGTATTCTGCACATAACAAGGTATGGTCCTGTTTCTTTTCATAGAGTGGAGACCTTAGAAAAGGGAAGATGAGAATCAACAGATCCATTCATAAAGCTCTCTGCCTCTCAGAAGGTTGACAGCTGGAAATCAATTAAAAGTAGTTATTGGAAACAGCAAAGTTAATCCCATAACTAGACAGATGTTAGAAGTACAAAAGTAATACACAATATTTTTTCTTATTTGGTTATATTAACATGTGAGTATGTAATAATCCTATACCAATATAGAAAAAGTATTCATATTTTTCTATAGTATAAATGTAGCTGAGAAGTTAAACACTACCAATGTTATTTATCGATGATCAGCCACAAAAGGTTTGTAAAATTATGTAATTATTAGCAACATATTTTGGTAACAATTTTATGGGGATGGAGAGATAGCTTATTGGGTAAGAACACTTGTCTTGGAATCAAAGGGACCTGAGTGTAAATCACAGCATTCGAAATAAAATTAAACCATTTCTGTACTCATTGTTATCCCTGGCATTGGAGACTATTCTTGCAAGCTCTCTGCCTAGACAGCTTAGCAAAAACTAGCACACACTAACACACACACACACACACACACACACACACACACACACACACACAAAGGTTTGAATACACACATGGAGTAGCATAGAGTTCAAAGAAAGGAATAGTAGCACACGCTGGTAGTCCCAACATTTAGAGGCTAGGATAAGAGGAACATTCTGTATCTGAAACCTACTTGAACTACAGAGTGATCTCACTGTGAGCCTGGGCTACAGTGTGAATCCCTGTCTTGCAAAACGGAAACCAAAGTAACAACGAACACAGAGAGAGCAAGAGTGAGATTAAATGAAGAAAGAATGGGTTGAGAATGCAAATGGTTCTTAGAGCAGTGGTTGTCAACCTTCCTAATGCTGCGACCCTTTAATACAGTTTCTCATGTTGTGGTGAGCCCTAGCCTAATAAAATTATTTCTTTGCTACTTCATAATTATAATTTGTCTCTGTTATAAATCATAATGCTCTGACTCTATGGTATGCAGGATATGGGATATACAACCCGCAATGGGATCATGACCCACACGTTGACCCATTGCCCCATAAGTTTTTGTGTTTGCAAACTTGGTCCACACTGTTTGAGAAGGTTGTAGAATCTTTACAAAGTAGACATTTGCTGGAGGAATCCTTCCTGGTCTTCCTGGCTTAAGGTGCATCTTGTTTGATATTTGATCAGAGCTGTGAAAAATGTCGTGGGAGGATGGGAGAGTGAGGGAATATCGAGGACACACACACACACACACACACACACACAGAGAGAGAGAGAGAGAGAGAGAGAGAGAGAGAGAGAGAGAGAGAGAGAGAGAGAGATCAATGCAGGTAAAGAATTTGCCTAGCATGACATATGTGGGAAATGTCAGAGACAGTAGAAGGGCCCCAAGCAATTTGCCTCCAAAGCTGGTACTTTATTTCTCTATACCACAACTCTGGCTATCTGTGTCCTTTCTATAACTGAACATCCAGCAGGCAACCTTCTTCTTTCTTTTTTTTTTTTCAAAATATAAAAGGAAGGGACCTGTGAGTGATTTAAATGAAAGCACATTTAAATCAGTGTCTGTCATATAAAGACAAGCTTAGAGTCATCCAAAAATCTTGTCAAAATGTTCCCAATTCTGGCAGTCTGATTCTCTGCCAAGAATAAAAATATGATTCCAGGTTTGCTCTGTATAGGCATCATAATCTTCTGTTATGATCAAATTAATTGATCACAGCAAAATAGGAACTCCAGTTCATCCTGAGCACTACTAAACAAGTTCTCCGAGGGGCAGCAATATTTATTTTCTAGATGATAGCTTTGAACAGTTCCCAGACATTTCACTTTTAACCATATTTCTTGAAAACATTGACTTTCTTCATTATGTTAAGTGAATGATTGCCCTCAAAAAACTCTTTTTCATGAACTGGTCCATCAAATTTTCCCTTAAAAGTTGGCAACTTTCCTCTCTATTTTTGAGAACAGCTAACCCACACTGCAGACACAGATAAGACAATCTGTGCAGGCTCTCAGGAAGATAATTTTATCGCTCAGTAACCATCTGGATTGCATCAT
The DNA here is from genome assembly GCF_011762505.2 of Arvicanthis niloticus. Classification (NCBI taxonomy): domain Eukaryota; kingdom Metazoa; phylum Chordata; class Mammalia; order Rodentia; family Muridae; genus Arvicanthis; species Arvicanthis niloticus. The sequence continues at coordinate 15,766,694 of NC_133433.1, read as the reverse complement.
TGCTAGCTGAATGGACAGCAACATATTTTTCAGAGTTCTCATGCATGTTTGTAAAGTGAAACAGACAGCACAGGGTTTTTAAGATGATTATTTTACACAGTGTCAAGGTCATTGTTTCCCTGTACACTCAGAAGACACTTAGTTGTGAGTCATGAATTCCTGAGGCACCGAGTTTCTACTTACTGGTTTCTCTAGACCTTGGCATCTCAAGGAGAGTTATTTAATTGTTTAAGTTTTTAAACTACCATTAACATTGTAATTACTTTCTCTGTTACACCATTTTATGATGTGTTTGCAATGATCATTTTTGTGAGACATTTATATACTTGACTCTGAATTTTAAAATGATTTTCAAGATTTTATTTTTAAGTGTGTGTGTGCGCATGTGTGCATGTGTGTGTGTGTTTGTGTGTTGGAGAGAGGTTATGTTTACATCGGTTCAAGTTCCCAAGCAAGCCAGATGAACTCAGATTCCCTGGAGGATGAGTTAATAGAATTTTAGAATGCTATGAGCCATCCAAAATGGTATTAACCCAAACTATGGTCCACTTTAAGAGCAGCAAGCACCTTTAGAGACCCAGCCATATTTCAAGCCCCATTAGAGAGTTTTAGATTCATATTTTCTGTTGTGCAGAAGGTTGTTATAATATCAGGTGAAGGTCATGGGTTACTTTTACATTTCACTCTTCCTTATGGTAGTCTGTCTTCTAATCTCAGAACATACTAATCTCTTCAAATATAGAGACAAAATATTCTTTATTGCTGAGGCTGGAAAGAGCTTATAAAAAGAGGTGGAGTAATTGATTGAACTCTGTTTCCATTTGAGTAACAATTTAGCTCAACAATTTGCTTTTTCTTCTTAACTATTACTTTTTGTCTGTCTCTAATTTTTAACAAGTGTTCCAACATCTATGAAAGCATTGAACTACAGTGTGCTAGTTCACTGAAGCATTTTATGTGATAATGTTACTTCTCAAAAATGAGCTTCAGAGAAAGTATGTGATCTTTACCAATCTAATAAGTGCATTATGAGAGCACAATGCTGTGCTATAACATTCCATTGCCATTTGACTTTCTTATTCACTAATGAATGCTAAGAGGAAAAAAAAAATACCTCATTCAGATTTTAGTAAAAAGATACCATAGGGTCAGCAGTTTGTATTGTGAAATTACAAATGAGGCATTACTTTCATTTAAAAAGTTTAAAATTCTCTTTGGAGGCCAGCTTAGAAGTAGAGTTTGCTTTGTACTCACCCTAAATGTGTACAGCACCATTGACTGGGCTGAGAAGAAGCCTGAATAAATAGAATGGTAGATCACCAGCATTTACCACTCTCTGTGAGCTGGATGCAGTTTGACTAAATGCTTTTTCCTGGGGCCATGATACCTTTCCTGTCAGGGTAGGTTGTACTCTCAAGCAGTGATCCAAAGCAAATGATTCCTTTCTTAAGTTGTTGTTGTATACTAATCTGCATATTTAAACAGGATAAAACTATAATAAAGGATGATTGTTGAATTACAGTAGTTTTTAAGATAGAAACTCATATGTCACACAACAATAATGGGCAGAAATTCTGAAAGAATTCATAAAGTTGCAAACAGAGAATTTGTCTCTACGTACATCCTCTCTCAAACACACATATGTATATGTGCATGTATATGTCTCTCTCTCTCTCTCTCTCTCTCTCTCTCTCTCTCTCTCTTTCTCTCTCTCTCTGTGCATGCACAAGTGTAATTGTTAGTGTAATTTTTCAAAACCTATTTTATCATATAGGTGTAGGTAGAAGGAACTGGTAAATACTTAAATATTGACTGAAAGTACACAATGGGACAAGGAAATTAGATTTTCTATATAATGTTCTATATAATGTTCAACATTAGATATGGTGAACTTCAAACAGGCTTATCAGACAGAAGCAAGAAATGGTATACCTAGCAGGGTTGGGGTGCGGCTTAATGGCTGAGCACTTTCACATGAGTGAAATTGGGTCTGGTTTTCAGTAGTACACACAAGAATGAGAATACAGTCTGAAATTGTATGCATTTTTGAAATTTTTTTGTAGGCATAGAAAAAATGGTGTTTGTGCTAAATGATTTCAATAATATAACAGTTCAGGTTTAATTCTATATTAAACATGGTCATTAATTTAACTATCCATTTGGCAATGTATTCAAGTAATTGTTGACTTTTTGATAGCGTGTCAGTGTGTAGATGATGTCCAGTAGAACTAAAGTTGGGTTGGAAATTTCCATATCATACAAGTAAATATCTCAGTGGAAATTTAAGGAGAGAAAGAATTGTTCTCACTGAGGGAAATAAGGAATAATATTTGCAATTTTATTTTTAAAGCAGGCAGCATTTGAATATCATAAAGATTGGATAGCAAACAGGATATGTAAAAATATTGTAATACAAATACAAAGAATAGATACAATACTGAGGGTTTTGTGAGAATTTGAAGATGTGAGGCTAGTACTGAGAAATGAATTTGGAAAAACATGAAATTATCGGTCAGATAGCAAAAGACTTGAAAGTCAAGCTACAAATTCTGGATAAGGATTTCTATGAATATCTTCAGGAATTTGCTTGTCATTACTGTTGTAAAGCATATAATGATAAAAGTAAAATGGAAAATACACATAAAAAACATTTTATTCCTTTATCATGTTTTTCTTATTGTTCTTTAATTAGGATAGCTTTCAAACAAGTTAATCACAACAGATCACAAGGAAGGTAACAATTTCAAAGTTAAGTTAATTTAAGGTGGATGATTAAACACATGAAAGAAACAAGGCTAGTGACATTGATGGGAAATATTTGAATACCCTAGATTAATTATTTAAATCATTATATTTGAAAAGGATTTGTACAAGGTACTTTTTAAGAGATTTAAATATTTCTTGGGATAGATATAGATATAGATATAGATTTACTACAGAGATCAGTCTTTGTTAAGATTGGAAATTAGATAATCTTATAACATCCAATGGCAAAAAATTTGCTTTCGTGTTGAAACTTAAACCGTAGCTTTGCATAAAGTTCTGTAATTAGGAGACAGTCACTACAACTTTCATCCTCAGTTTAGATGCTCATATAAATGCCTCTTATAAACTAACCAAAGATGCTCTACTCTACCTTCTGCCTGGGTTTTTAACATTTTACAATGCATTTGTTGATGTGAAAATGAATTTAAACCACTATTATCTTAATTCCCTGTTGGGGGCCGACTTTTAGCAGAAAGCGGCTACCAGCTTTGCAGCCATCTTGAGCCATATACCCTGACATGAGACTTGGATTACAATAGCCTATAACAGCTGAGCACACTCCGATAATCTTGGTTTAGATACCTTGGGTGTGTGAGATTAAAGGTGTGTGAGATTAAAGGTGTTTAATTTAAGAGCGTGACTTAGAAGTGTAGATAGAGATCAGATTTAGAGACAAGACCTAAGGGCATGATTAAAGGTGTGACCTGAAGTCGTGGCTTAGAAGTGAGACATATAAAAGGATAGAGGCAGACAGAGAAAGTAACAGATTACTTGACATTAGGTAGTGAAAGACCCCAAAAGGAGACCCTCACCCAAGTCCGGACTTGCACACCCCAAGGACACACGAGAGACCTTCTTGATGCAATTGCAGAGGAGGTTTAATGACGAGGGCCCTCGTGCCAGAACATATCTCACGCAGGAGATAGAGGTTCCTACCCCGGACCCAGGAAACTTGGGATATTTATCAGTAGGGGTTGGGGAGAGCGGGAAAATTTGGCGAGGTTACATATGATTGGTTGCAATTTCGCGCGGCTACACATGATTGGATATTTCAAATATCAGCAACTTGCAGAACTGGCAGAACTTGCAGAACCTCGGACCTCTCAGAAAGGGAGGGAGAGAGAAGTAAACACCAGATAGCCCATTACTCACTTGGGCTTGTTTGGACTTGTCTGGGCACGCCCTTGCATGCCTTTATTTTTGGTCACCCTGCCCCTGCAGGGACTTAATATTTTATTATGACCAAATTTAACAAATTGTTGGTGGTTTTTTCTGACCATGAATTTTTTGTTATTGTTTCAACGCTGCTTTCAAATTTTATTTTCACAGTAGAAGACACTTGGCTCTAGAGAGAATCAGACACAGGAGAGAGAAGACAGAGAAGCAGGCACTTGGAAGAGAACTTAAAAGAAGTAACTTGGAATTTGGAGGCACTAGGGACTAGGAATTAGGGACTAGGAATTTAGGACTTAAGACACTTAGAGGAAGAGAGACTGAAGAATAAACAGGATTGGAACATTGTCTGGTCTCCATTCTTCAAGTCTGTCTTCACAACATTTTTGGCCGCCCGAACGTGGGGCTAGTGCGGTTCTCAACAATTACCCTGAGCACCTGAAGTCTTTCTAGTAACAAAGCATCAGTAACAACCCCAGGGTCACACTGCTTCTCATCAGCTGCAGCTCTTCTTAAAAACACTCCCATCTCAACATTTTAATCTGGAAAGTCAATGTAACGGAGGAAGTATATTGCCATGATGTAATTTTAAGAACATGAACAGGAAAAACCCCTTTGACCTTTGTATTTAAGTCTTTCCATGAATGCGATTTGAAGAATCCTGAAGTGTGTGTGTGTGAAAAACACTTAAAATATATTTATTTCACTTTTGAAATTTTGAATATCTCCATTTTTTTTCTGTTCCTGCAAACCCTTTGATACATCCTTTTCAAGTTCAAGCCTCTTTTTTTTTTTTTTTAAATTAATTGCTGGTCACATATATATAAATTTGTGTGTTTGTCTAAATATATATATTTTGTGAAAGACTATTTAGAATAATGTTTTTGCAAAGTTTCTGAGGCTCAATAGATGGCTCAGTGGTGAAGAACACTTGTTTTTTTCTTGTTTGTTTGTTTTGTTTGTTTGTTTTTTTGCAGAGAACCCAGGTTCAAGTTTTAGCAGCCATGTGGCAATTAACAATCATCCTTAATTGAAACTTGAGGAGGTTAGAATACTCTCTTCTGATTTATCTGGGCAGTGGACACTTATGTAGTACATACATACATACACACACACACACACACACATATTCAGGTAAACACTCAAACATATAGAATAAATGAATTAGAAAATGTCCTTAAAAATCTTTCTAAAGTAGCAAATCTCCATGTTTTCACTCTAGGATCTTTAGTATTATCCATCCCCTGCTCCCATACCATCTCTTACCCCCATCAACTTAAACCTTCTACCAATCCTGCCACTTTCCTTCTTTTTTCTCTTTTTTATGGACATTTTATTTATTTGCATTTCAGATGCTATACCCATTCCCCATTTTCCCTCCCTAGAAATCTAATATCCCATCCTCCCTCCTCTTCCTTTTTGCTTTTATACCATTTTAATTACATGCAAGTAAGAAGGTCAGTTCTAGGTTGAAGAACTTGCAATACAATAGATGCAAATAGTCAAGGAACAAGCATGACAATAAACACAAATAGTCAAAGAACAAGCATGGCAATAAACAAAATTCCCTGAATACTCCCATGATCACTGTTTCTAAGGGCTTATCAGGATGACCAAAATATCTGAGCCAACTTTCTTGTCCTAGCCCAAAGTCATTTTCATGTCTGAAGCCTACTTCCTTGTTCTAGGCTAAAATGTCGATTCCTGGGTGAAACTACTTCTTTGTTCTAGACTAAGATTTATATTCCTGCCTGAAATTACTTTTTTGTTCTAGCCTAATGTCAGATTCCTGCCTGAAGCCCACTCCCTTGTGCTTGGCCAATGTCATATTCCAGCCAAGCAGCCCATTTCCGTATCCTTGGCCTATGCGAGATTCTTGCCATGCAATCCCCAAAGCTCTCTGCCTCTCCCCCCTTTTTATTTCATAAACAAGACTGAGACTGTCTTAGGTCATTCTGACAAGAATACCTTCCTCACCTGTCATGGAATATGCATTATCAAAAATAATGCACTTATGTCTTAGGTTGGTAAGGCTCTATATAGAATCTCACCTGTCCTTGGCTTGACAGCCTGTTAATTTAATAACTTTGTCAAGGGGTCCATTTTCAGGTTCAAGCTATGTATTTTGGCTGCCAACATGTTGATGTTGTTAAAGAAAAACTTTAACACAATGGGCAGGAATAAAAGTATTCCCAGGACAAAGAGGGCTAGTATGATCTAGTTATATATGCCATTCTTGAAGCTTGACCAAAATAGAAATACTGACATCAGGGCATGAGTAATTTTATTAACAATATCTGTCAAATCAATGCTCATCAGAGCAGCATTCTTTAAATTCATAACCTCACTAAGCAAAGTGAAAACATCCAGAGAGGTGTTAGAATTATGCTAAGTACACTGCAAGTGTCTTTAAACTTTTTCTTAATTTTAATAACTACTAATTGGAAATTTTAGAACTAACATGAATTCAATGGTATTTGGCATGACACTGGAGATGGCTCCTTACTCTTAAACTCTGAACCTCTTTTCAATAATTTGAACATGATAAAGAGCATCAATTCGTATTTCCAAATGCCTATCTAAATCCTCTTGTATATTCAACACATTAGTAACATTTTTTTGCTAAATGATTAACAAAAGAAGCTGTCTAATCTGTCTAATCTCAAAGCAATTGCAGAAGCAGTGGTGTGAGCAATTAATGTAATTAAAGCTGTTATACCAGCAATAATTAATCCACTACCCTCTTGCTTCTGCTTAAAGCCTGACTCACTTCTTCCAGTACTTGGGAGCTTTTTTCAGAAGACCAAGGTTCTGTTTTACTAAGGGCAATAAAACAAAAGTTGGTTGATAAACCTCCATAACAGACATGCCAGGTTTCAACACATTAACACAATCAGAAAGTGCAATGAAACTTATATTAAATACTGTAGAAGAAAAAAAAAAGTAATTTTAACTTGACAATGAAAAGAGCCATAACACATATACTAACACTGTTTTGAAATCCAGATCCTGTCCCAACTTTATCTCTTGCTAACAAAACATCATAGAGAACTGCAGCTGACTTCCAAATATGTCTCTGAAAATGTCCAGAACCAGACTTCCAAATGAAGACTGTTATTTCCAGTATTGGATTGATTTCTAGACCAGTACATGATTGAGCCCCAAATAACTGGTCACATTTAATAACAATACAAGAGTCATTGTAAATTCTTTTTTTGATTCTCTGTTCCACAGGTCTAAAAACTTGAGACAAGGGAGCTTGTCCTATCAGGGATATAGGTAAACAAAGCTGGGTTGGAAACATATGTCCAATATAGCTTCCCAGTCACCATTGTCAGGGCACTCAGCAAGCTCATAGGTCAGCATTGTTCTTTGTCCTGGCATCAGCATGTCTCACCTGTCACTCTGGAAGCCAAATGTTCCTTCAGTGTCATGCAGAAAAAACACAAACATGCCCTCTTCCCCATATTAAATACCTAATTGGGATCATGCTATATGCCAGTAAGTGAATCTTTCCTTTTCACCTATGTATAAGTATGCTGAGTTGTAGAGTGCCATAGACACTCAGCAGAGAGTTCCTTACTATCCAAAATTTTTGAAAAAAATTTAAAATAAAACAAACATTATTTAAATAACTTTGTGATATACGGGTATATACCTCCCCCTTTTTATTTTACAAAGATATTGTTTTAAAGCTCCATAGGCCCCTTCCACAGTCCATTGTCCTTGACAATTATAAGGAATCCCATTAATATGAATAATATTAAATTGCTGCCAAAAAGTCTCAAAGGCTCGACTGTGATAGCCAGTTCCATTATCTGTTTTTTTTTGTTTGTTTGTTTTTCTTTTTTCTTTTTTTAATATTATTGTATGCTTTATCTCCATTTCAGATGTTATCTCCTTTCTCCATTCCTGGCCCAGAAACCCCTTATCCCATCTTCCCTCCTCCTATTTCTAAGAGGGTATGTCTTTATCCATTCACCCACTCCCACCTCCCCACCCTCAAATTCCCCTTCAGTGGGGCTTCCAGCCTTCAAGGGATGAAGACCCTCCTCTCCCACTGATGCCTGACAAGGCCATTCTTCACTACATATACAGCTGTAGCCACGAGACTCTCCATATGTGCTCCCAGGCTAGCTGTTTAGACCCTGGGAGTTTTGGTTGGTTGGTATTGTCATTCTCCCCATGGAGATGGAAGCCCCTTCAACTCCTTTAGTCTTCTCTCTAACTCCTCCATTGGGAACTCTGTTATTAGTTCGATGGTTAGCTGTGAGCATCTGCCTCTGTATATGTCAGGCTCTGGCAGAGCCTTTCAGGAGACAGGTATATTAGACTCCTGTCAGCATGTACCTCCTGAAGTCCACAACAGTGTTTACCTATGTTGATTGTCCCTGGGATGGATTCCCAAGTAGGGGCACTCTCTGGGTGGTCCCTACTCCAGTCTCCCGATCCACACATTGTCTCACATTTGCTCCAGTGAGTATTTTGTTACTCCTAAGTGTGGGTACTTTGGTCTTTCTTCTTCGTCTTTCTTCTTCTTGGGCTTCATGTGGTCTGTGAGTTATATCTTGGCTATTGTGAGCTTTTGGGCTAATATCCACTTCTCAATGAGTGCATACCATGTGTGTTCTTTTGTGATTGGGTTACCTCACTCAGGATGATATTTTCTATTTCCATCAATTTGCCTAAGAATTTATGAATTTATTGTTTTTGATAGCTGAGTAGTACTCCATTGTGCAAATGTACCACATTTTCTGTATCTATTCCTCTGTTGAAGGACATCTGGGTTCTATAGAGCTTCTGGCTATTATAAATAAGGCTGCCATGAACATAGTGGAGTATGTGTCCTTGTTATATCTTGGAGCATCTTTTAGTTATATGCCCAGAAGTGGTATCACTGGATCCTCAGGTAATATTATGTCCAATTTTCTGAGGTACTTTTAGACTGATTTCCAGAGTGGTTCTACCAGCTTACAATCCCATCAACAATGGAGGAGTGTTCCTCTTTCTCCAAATCTCACCAGCATCTTCTGTCATCCTCGTTTTTAATCTTAGGCATTCTGATTGGTGTGAGGTGGAATCTCAGGGTTGTTTTGATTTGCATTTCCCTGATGACTAATGATGTTGAACATTTTTTGGTGCTTTTTGGCCATTCAATATTCCTCAGATGAAAATTCTTTGTTGAGTTCTGTACCCCATTTTTAATAGGGTTATTTGGTTGTCTGGAGTCTAATTTCTTGAGGTCTTTGTATATTTTGGATATTAGCCTTTTATCAGATGTAGGATTGGTAAAGATCTCTCCCCAGTCTGTTGGTTGCTGTTTTGTTCTATTGACTGTGTCCTTTGCCTTACAGAAGCTTTGCAATTTTATGAGGCTCATTCGTTGATTGTTGATCTTAGAGCATCAGCCAGTGGTGTCCTTTTCGGGAACTTTTCCCCTGTACCCATGTGTTCCAGGCTCTTCCCCACTTTCTCTTCTATTAGTTTTAGTGTGTCTGGTTTTATGTAGAGGTCCTTTATCCACTTGAACTTGAGTTTTGTATGAGGAGATAAGAATGGATCAAGTTTCATTTTTTTCTACATGCTGACCTTCAGTTGAACCAGCACCATTTGTTGAAAACGCTGTCTTTTTGCCACCAAATGGTTTTAGCTCCTTTGTTAAAGATCAATTGACCATAGTTGTGTGGGTTCATTTCTGTGTCTTCAATTCTATTCCATTGATCTTCTTGTCTATCTCTGTACTAATACCATGCAGTTTTTTTTTTATCACTATTGGTCTGTAGTACAGCTTTTGGTCAGGGATGGTGATTCCTCCAGATGTTCTTTTATTGTTGAGAATAGTTTCCACTATCCTGGGTTTTTGGTTATTCCAAATGAATTTGCTCTTTCTAACTGTGTGAAGAGTTGAGTTGAATTTTGATGGGGATTACACTGAATCTGTAGATTGCTCTAGGCAAGATGGACTTTTTTACTATATTAAACCTGTCAATCAATCCATGATCATGGGATATCTTTCCATCTTCTGAGATCTTCTTCAATTTCTTTCTTCAGGGACTTGAAGTTCTTGTCTTCCAGATCTGTCATTTGCTTGGTTAGATTCACAGCAAGGTATTTTATTTGTGACTATTGTGAAGGGTGTCATTTGCCTAATTTCATTCTCAGCCTGTTTATCTTTTAATTAGAGAAAGGATACTGATTTGTTTAATTTATATTTCCTGCCACTTTGCTGAAGTTGAAATTCTCTTTTGGAATTTTTGGAGTCATTTAAGTATAGTATTATATCATCTGCAAATAGTGATATTTTGATTTCTTCCCTTCCAATTTGTATTTCTTTGATCTCCATTTGTCGTCTAATTGCTCTGGCTAGAATTTTGAGAACTATATTTAATAGGTAGGGAGAGAGTGGGCAGCCTTGTTTCGTCCATAATTTTAGTGGGATTGCTTCAAGTTTCTCAACATTTAGTTTGATGTTGGCTACTGGTTTGCTATTTATTGCTTTTACTATGTTTAGGTAGGTATTTGAATTCCTGATCTTTCCAAGATTTTTACCATGAAGGGGTGTTGAATTTTGTTAAATGTTTTCTCAGCATCTAGTGAGGTAGGTGATCATGTGGTTTTTTTCTTTGAGTCTGTTCATATAGGATTACATTGAAGGATTTTTGTATATTGAACCATCTGTGCATTCCTGGGATAAAGCCTACTTGATCGTGGTAGATGATTGTTTTTATGTGTTCTTTGATTCAGTTTTCAAGAATTTTATTAAGTTATTTTTGCATTGATATTCATAAGGGACATTGGTCTGAAGTTCTCTTTCTTTGTTGGATCTTTGTGAGGTTTAGGTATGAGCATGATTGTAGCTTCATATAATGAATTGGGTATAGTATTCCTTCTGATTCTATTTTGTGGAACAGTTTAAACAGAATTGTTATTAGGTTTTCTTGGATGGCCTGATAGAATTCTGCAATAAAACCATCTGATCCTGGGCTTTTTTTTGGTGGGGAGACTTTTAATGACTGCTGCTATTTCTTTAGGGGTTATTGGACTATTTAAATGGTTTATCTGTTGCTGATTTAACTTTGGTACCTTGTATCTGTCTAGAAAGTTGTCCATTTCATCCAGATTTTCCAGTTTTGTTGAATATAGGCTTTTGTAGTACGATGTGCTGACTTTTTGAATTTTCTCAGTTTCTGTTGTTATGTTTCCCTTTTCAGTTCTGTTTTTATTAATTTGGATACTGTCTCTCTGCCCTCTGGTTAGCCTGGCAGAGGGTTTATCTTTCTTGTTAATTTTCTCAAAGAACCAGCTCCTGGTTTTGTTGATTCTTTGTATAGTTCTTTTTGTTTCTACTTGGTTTATTTCAGCCCTGAGTTGGATTATTTCCTGCTGTGTATTCCTCTTGTGTAGATTTTCTTCTTCTTCTTCTTCTTCTTCTTCTTCTTCTTCTTCTTCTTCTTCTTCTTCTTCTTCTTCTTCTTCTTCTTCTTCTTCTTCTTCTTCTTCTCCTCCTCCTCCTCCTCCTCCTCCTCCTCCTCCTCCTCCTCCTCCTCCTTCTTCTTCTTCTCCTTCTAGAGTTTACAGGTATGTTGTCAACCTGCTAGTATATGCTCTCTCATGTTTCTTTTTGTAGGTACTTATAGCTATGAGTTTTCCTCTTAGCATTCCTTTCATTGTTTCCCACAAGTTTGGTATGGTATGACTTCATTCATTTTGGCATTCTAATTAAATGCTAAAAGTCTTTAATTTCTTTCTTTATTACCCTGACCAAGTTATCATTGAGTACAGTGTTGTTCAATTTCCATGTGTATGTGGGCTTTCCATTGATTTTTATCTTTATTGAAGACCAGCCTTACTTAGTCCATGGTGATCTGATAGGATGCATAGGTGTATTTTAAATTTTTATATTTGTTGAGGCCTGTTTTTTGACCACTTGTATGATCAGTTTTGGAGAAAGTAACATGCGGTGCTGAGATGAAGGTATAGTCTTTTGTTTTTGGATGAATTGTTCTATAAATATCTGCTCAATCCAATTGTTTCATAACTTCTCTTAGTTTCACTGTATCTCTGTTTAGTTTCTCTCTCCACGATGTTCATTGATAAGAATGGGGTGTTGAAGTCTCCCACTACTATTGTGTGAGGTGCAAAGAATGCTTTGAGCTTTAGTAAAATTTCTTTTATGAATGTGGGTGCCCTTGAATTTGGAGCATATATGGTCAGAATTGAGATTTCATCTTTGTTGATTTTTTCCTTTGAGGAATATGAAGTGTCCATCCTTATTTTGATAATTTTTGGTTGATAGTCAATTTTATTCAATATTAGAATGGCTACTCCAACTTGTTTCTTGGGATCATTGCTTGGAGAATTGTTTTCCAGCCTTTTATTCTGGGGCAGTGTCTGTCTTTGTCACTTAGGTGCATTTCCTGTATGCAGCAACATGTTGGGTCCTGTTTTTATGTATCCAGTCCATTAGTCTATGTCTTTTTTATTTGGGAATTGAGTCCATTGCTGTTAAGAGATATTAAGGAAAAGTGATTGTTGCTTCCTGCTATTTTTGTTTTTAGAGGTCGAATTATGTTTGCATGGCTATTTTCTATGGGTTTGTTGGAAGAAGATTACTTTCTTGCTTTTTCGAGGCTATAATTTTCCTCCTTGTGTTGGAGGTTTCCCTCTATTATCCTTTGTAAGGCTGGATTTGTGGAATGATATTGTGTAAATTTGGTTTTGTCATGAAATATCTTAGTTTCTTCATCTACAGTAATTGAGAGTTTTCCTGGTAATGGTAGCCTCGGCTGCCATTTCTGTATTCTTAGGATCTGTAGGACATCTGTCCAGGATCTTCTGGCTTTTATAGTCTCTGGTTAGAAGTCTGATGTAATTCTGATTGGTCTGCCTTTATAAGTTACTTGACCTTTTCCCCTTACTGCTTTTAAATATTCTTTCTTTGTTTTGTGCATTTGGTGTTTTGATTATTATGTGATGAGGCAAATTTCTTTTCTGATCTATTTGGAGTTCTGTAGGCTTCTGTTATGTCATAGGCATCTCTTTGTTTAGGTTAGGGAAGTTTTCTTCTATAATTTTGTTGAAGATATTTACTGGCCCTTTAAGTTGAGAATCTTTGCTTTTTTCTTTACCTTTATTATCTTTATGTTTGGTCTTCTCATTGAGTCCTGGATTTCCTGGATGTTTTGGGTTAGAATTTTTTTTGCATTTTGTATTTTCTTTGACAGTTGTGTCAATGTTTTCTATTATATCTTTTACACCTGAGATTCTCTTTTCTATCTTTTGTATTCTGTTGGTGATGCTTGCATCCATGACTCCTGATCCCTTTCCTAGGTTTATATCTCCAGGGTAGTCTCCCTTTGTGATTTCTTTATTGTTTCTACTTCCATTTTTATGTCCTAGATGGTTTTTTTTAAATCAATTTCTTCACCTGTTTGGTTGTGTTTTCTTATAATTCTTTAAGGAATTTTTGTGTTTCCTTTTTAAGGGCTTCTACCTGTTTACCTGTGTTCTCCTATATTTCTTTAAGAGAATTATTTATGTCCTTCTTAAAGTACTTTATTATTATCATGAGAAGTGGTTTTAAATTTGAATATTGCTTTTTTTGTGTCAAGGGGTATTCAGGACTTGCTATGGTGGGAGAACTAGGTTCTGATGATGACAAGTAACTTTGGTTTCTGTTACTTATGTCCTTGTGCTTGCCTTTAGCTAATTTGTTAACTCTAGTGCTACCTTCACTCATTGTCTCTGACTGCAGCATGTCTGTCCTGTTTTCTTGGTTGTGTCAGAACTCCTCAGAGTCCAGCTGTCTCTGTGATCCTGTGATCCTGAGATCCTGGTTGTGATAGCTCTTGAGAATCAGGCTGTTTCTGAGATCCTGAAATCCTGGTGTGCCCAAGCACCTGAGATCCTGTGATCCTATTATCCTATGTTTCTGGATATGTTAGAGCTCCTGGGAATTCAGCCTCCTCTGGGTTTTAGGGATTGGGTGCAAAGCTGGCCCCCTAGGACTGCTCAGGGCACAGATGCAGATAGGAAGGGTCCCATGCCACTGGCTGTGAGGTCACTTTGCTTGTTTGTACCAAATTCTGTCTCTCATTAAAACTCCCCATGATCCCTTCCTAGATTTCTGTTTTCTCTGGGCACTCTAATTTAAACACACAAATCCAATAACTTAAAGGTAGGCCCTACAGCTGAGAGAGAATGTGTAGTATTTGGTTTCTATTTCTGGGTTACCCCATTCAGGGTGATTATTATCAGTTTCATCCTTCACGTGCAAATTTCATAATTTTCTTTTTCTTTACAGCTGAGTAAAGTTTCATTGTGTACCACAGTTTCATTACCCATTCAATTCACTGATTTGCACCTTGGCTGTTTCTATTTTCGAGCTGTATGAATAAAAAATGGCTCCTAAATAGATGGCATGGTGCAATCGCCTTTTGAGATTTCAACATTATGAGTTCCTTAGCCACACTCTAGATCTATTAAGTCAGAACTGTATAAAATAATCATGCAATTTAGGAGCACGTCAATGACCAATGAAAGACTGCCATTCAAATAAGCAGTTGGTTTTAGAAGCTCTCCCAAGTATCTGGCTGCACTATTCTAAATTATTCTTTCTAATTATGTTTAAGCACATAGTGTCTAACTTCAAAGAGAACTGGTCTTTTAACTTGCAGATACCTAAAGATATATGATATCTATTAAAGTGAATATTGATCAGACTCTCTTCGTCTCTTCAGACTCAATCCCTCAGGCTCATTGCTAGCACTAACAAAGACCACCAGCTGTAGCCTACCTCCCCCTGTAGGAAGCCGCTGTTAGTGGTGATATAATTCGCCATTCCAAGATGGCGTGGACATCGTGTCCTCCACTAGTAAACAATTAACTGCGCAGGTGCAAAAAGGCAAAAGCGTGCCAAAAGTCCCTGCCCATCCCGGGGCGTAATATGGGGTGATGAGTGAACAGCCAATCAGAAGTGAACACGTCACTCTAGGGTGTATTTAAGCTGTGCCTCTTCCTGTCTTTGGCCCTTCCGCGTCTTTCATGTCTGCTGATACAAGATTAAACCCTCGCTGTGGTAACTACCCAAATTCTGCCTCTCGTGTTTCTCTTCCACGGGTGAAAAGGGGACAAGGGAGGTGCGCGGAACATCCCCCCATCTACATCTCTTGTAGATCCCACTGACCATCTCTTCCTGACTCCCTCTCCAACTCTATGATGTGTCCCAGCCCCAAATTCAGGTAGACACTCCCTGCTCAACCAAGGGCTATGCCTACTGAAAAGCTAAATGAGCTGCAGGTGAACTCTTCTACTTTTTTTGTTCCTCCAGACCCAATCCATCAGTTGTTGAGGTTTGGTCTTGCTGTCTATTGTAATGGTAAAGTGTGAGCCCCAAGGCATGGAATCTGCACCTAGATACAAGTGACCTTTCCCCCAAATTAGTTTTGATTGGCAAATAAAGATGTCAACAGCAAATAGATAGGAAGAAGAGAAAGAGGTGGGGTTTAAGTTTCCTGGGTTTGGGATCAGAAAAAACCACAAGGAGAAGAAGGTGGAGAAGGAAGAGAAGCTGACCTGAGTGAGGTGAGCCATAAAAAAATGTGACCTTGAAGACTGGCCAATTGGAGTTAAGAGGAGCCCAGATGAAACATAGTTAATAATAACTCAAGGTTATCAATAAGAAAGTGCATTCTAGTAGCGTAGAGGGTAGATATCTGCTCATCTCTGATATTGTAAATATAAAAGTTGTGTGTGTGTGTGTGTGTGTGTCCCTGTGGCTGAAATACAGAGAGGTCCTCCAGGTGGGAATTTAGGCCAGGCAGCTGGGGCTACAGCTGCTCACTAAAGGTCATCTCCATGGTTCCCCACAGTGGGCCCAAGAAGACACATAGAATCTATCGGTTTAAGAGTTTTTTGTAGATTTTTTTTATTGGATATTTTATTTATTTACAATACAGATATCATCCCCTTTCCCCCTTTCTAAAACCCCCTATCTTATATCCCCTCTTTCTTTATTCTTTTATACCATTTAGATTACATGTATGTATTAAGGTCAGTTCTAGGTTGAGGGTGTAGCAATACCATAGATGTAAATAGTCAAGGAGAAGCAATAAAATAAGCACAAATAGCCAAAGAAAAAGCAAGGCATTAAACCCAGTTACGTGAACACTACCATGAACACTGTTTCTAAAGGCTTATCAGGATGACCAAAATAACTGAGCCTTCTTCTCTATTCTAGTCCAAGGTCATTTTCATGTCTGAAGCCTACTTCCTTGTTCTAGCCCGAAATTTAGATTCCTATGTGAAATTACTTCTTTGTTCTGGCCTAATATTTAGATACCTGCCTGAGATTACTTCTTTGTTGTAGGCTATGATTTAGGTTCCTACCTGAAATTACTTCTTTGTTCTAGTCTAATGTCAGATTCCTGTTTGAAGCCTACTTCCTTGTCCTTGGCCAATGTCATATTTCTGTCAAGCAGTCCATTTCCTTGTCCTTGACCAATGTCAGCTTCTTGCCAAGCAGCCCCAAAGGCTCTCCACCTCTCCCCTTGTAAGGTTACTTTTGAAATTCACAATGATTGCCATTATAATTAGAAAAAAGTTTAAAGACACTTGTAGGATATTTGGCATAATCCTAAACACCTCTCTGGGCGTGTTAACTTTGCATAGTGAGATTAAGAATTTAAAAAATGCTGCTCTGTTGACCTTTGATGCTGCAGATAATGCCAATAAAATTATTCATGGTCTGAGCTCAGTAATTCCATTTTGGTCAAACCTCAGGAATGGCATATATAGCTTGACCAGGCTATCCCTTCTTGTCCTGTGTCCTTTTATTTCTGACCACCATGTTAAATCTTATCTTTAACAACATCAACATGTTGGCAGCCAAAATACATGGCTTAAACCTGAAAATGGACTCCCAGACAGAGTTATTAAATTAACAGGCTGGCACGCCAAAACCAGGTAAGATTCTGCACAGAGCCTTACCAACCTAAGACAGAAGTGCATTGCCTTTGATAATGCATATTCCATGATGAGTATGAAGGCATTCTTGTCAGAACAACCTAAGACAGGCTCAGTCTCGTTAACAAAATAAAAAAGGGTTTAAGAGTTTTATTGGCATGAAGGATAATAATTAATCTGGATGCCCACCCCTGTGAAACTCAGGGCAGATCTGAGTTAAATAGGAAGGGAGAAAGGAGGGAGGGTCTGGGAAATGCTTATTTGGCTACACCTTCTGGCCTTCATTATTATGTAAACCTCTTGAGGCTAAAGCCTGTAGTCACACCCTCTGCCTGTGGAGGGGCTGGTAGGAGCCTTCCCCTATGTGACTAAATAGTGCAAGTTAATGAAGTTTTATGCCACTTGTTAGAAGCCTGGATTCTGAGAGTGAGGAGGAATAGATGCCCATCCCTTGCAGGGTCTCTGGGCTACTTCCAGCCAGCTCTTCTACCAAAAACCAAGACCCCTTTCATGGCCCTACATATGTGTGTGTGTGTGTGTGTGTGTGTGTGTGTGTGTGTGTGTGTGTGTGTTATCTAGGAACTGAATGATTGGGGTAGAAAGTCTAAGTCAGGATTAAAAGTTTCTATAACACTCAGTTTTCTCTCTAGCACTGTGTCAGATCACCAACTGAGACCTCCTTCATCCCCCTAACCACATCTCCAATGGATACCTCCTGATCTCCCCCTGCTCACTAGTTGCTGCTTCCAGCTCCAGTGCTATCAGGTATTTAATATGATCACACCAGCCAAGGAGACCAGGAAAACAAGCAACACATACCAACACACTCTGAAAATCCAGACAGAAAACAGAAACATAGGGAACCCCCTTCCCCAGCCTTCACAATAAAGACAAACCTAAAATTCAGCACCCAGACTTAAATCACCCCAATTCCAGATGCCTAGACTCCAGTGTAGGAACACATTAAACAACAGTCAGGACAATATGTCTCTGCTAGAGACTAGCTATCCTATCCCAGCAGACCCAAACATTCCAACAAAGCCACACACAAGAAAGAGACCTTAAAACTAATTATATGAAGATATCAGAGTTCCATTAAAGAGGAAATAAATAAATCCCTTAAAGAAATTGAGGAAAAGACTAACATATAATCAAAGAAATTCTTTAAAGAGAGCAAAGAAAGCCAAGAAAAATACAGTTGGAGGAAATGAATAAAGATGTTCAAGACCTGAAAATAAAAATATAAGCAATAACAAAGAGCATCAAGTGAGGGAAATTTGGAATTGGATAATCTAGATAAGCAAACAGGACCTATAGACACAGGCATCACCAATAGAATATAGGAGGTGGAAAAGAAAATCTCTGTCATTGAAGATATAATAGAAGAAATATAGATGTATTAGTCAAAGTAAATGCTAAATCTAAAAACTTCCAAACACCAAAAATCCAGAAAATCTGGGACACTATGAAAAGATTAAATCTAAGAACAATAGGAATAGAAAAAGGAGAAGAACCCCAGCTTAAAGGCCCAGAAAATATTTCAACAAGATCATAAAAGAAAATTTATCTAACCTAAAGAAGAGATGCCTGTAAAAGTACTAGAAGCATACCAAACCCTAAATAGATTGTACCAGAAAAGAAAATTCCCTCCCACAGAATAATCAAAACATTACACACCAAACAAAGTAAGAATAGTTAAGTGTCAAGGTAAATAGAGCAAGTAACACATAAAAACAGACCTATTAGTATTGACTTCTTAATTGAAACTCTAAAAGCCAGAAGGACCTTGAGTGGTGTGCTTCATTTTCCAAGAGAAAAACTATGTCAGCCCAGACTACTTTGCTCAACACAATTTGCAGTTGAAATCGATGGAGAAAATAAGATATTCAATAATAAAGACAAATTTAAAATTTAATCTAAATCTATCTATAAATCCCAAGGTGCTGGAAAGAAAACTACAACCTAAGGAGGTTAACTATACCTGTGAAAACACAAACAATTGTCTCACATAAGCCAAACCAGAAGAAGACACACACACAGACACACACACACACACAAACACACACACACACACACAACACCACACAGAGAGAGAGACACAGAGAGAGACAGAGAGAGAGAGAGAGAGACAGAGAGAGAGAGAGAGACAGAGAGAGAGAGAGACAGAGAGAGAGACAGAGAGAGAGGAAGAGGAAGAGGAAGAAGAAGAAGAAGAAGAAGAAGAAGAAGAAGAAGAAGAAGAAGAAGAAGAAGAAGAAGAAGAAGAAGAAGAACAAGAACAAGAAGAACAAGAACAAGAACAAGAAGAACAAGAAGAACAAGAAGAAGAAGAAGAAGAAACAACAACACAAGCAAATAGCAGGATAAAAGAATTCTTGGTCATTTATATCTTTCAATATCAGTGGATTCAAGTTCCCAGTAAAAAGACACAAACTAATGGAATGGCTGAGAAAACAGGATCTATATTGCTGTATCCAGGAAACACATTAACACACCTCAATATCAAAATTAGTAATTAACTCAGCAAAAAGTATTGGAAATATATATTTCATGCAAATATACTTAAGAAGCAAGCTCATGTAGCCATCTTAATATGTAACAAAACAGACTTCAAACCAAAACTAATAAAAAGAGATGTGTAAAGAAAAACCCACCAAGAAGCCATTTTGATTCTTAACATTTATGTCACAAACACAAGGACACCCAAGTTTGTAAAAGAGACAATCCTACAGCTTAAATCACATATTGACCCTGACACACTGATAGTGGGAGACTTGAATACCCTACTTTCACCAATGGACAGGTCATCCAGACAAAATCTAAACAGGAACACTGGAACTAACAACAGAGGTTATAAGACAAATAGACCTAACAGATATTTACAGAATATTTCACCAAATCACACACACAAAAAATACACTTTCTAATCCACACCTCCTGGAGCTTCCTCCAAAACTTACAATATACTCATTCATAAAGCAAGTTTCAACATATACAAGAAAATTAAACTAACCCCCTATATGTTATCAGACCACCATGGATTAACACTGGATTTCAACAACAGAAACAACATAAAGCTTAAAAGTTTATGGAAAGTGAACAACTCTGTACTGAATGAAAAATGGATCAAGACAGAAGTAGAGAAAGAAATTAAAGACTTCCTAGAAGGTACTGAAAATAAATGCACTCTATACCCAAACTTATAGGACACAATGAAAACAGTGCTAAGGGGAAAGTTTACAGCCTATATTACAAAACAAAAACAAACAAACAAACAACAATTGGAGTCATTTCATACTAGCAACAAAGCAGCATACCTAAAAGCTCAAGAACAAAAAGAAGAAATCATACACAAGAGGAGTAGATTAGGTAAGAAATAATCAAACTCAGGGCTGAACTCAATTTAATAGAAACAAAGAACAATACAAAGAATGAAGCAAAGAGTTGGTTCTTCTGAAAACTAGCAAAATATACAAAACCTTATCAGACCTATCTAAAAGGCAGAGAGAAAATATTTAAATTAACAAATTCAGAATCTAAATGAGGGATATAACAACCGACAGTGAGGAAATCCAGAAGATAAGAATGTACTTTTAAAACCCTGTATTCTACCAATTTACAAACTCTAACAGAAATGTATAATTTCTTGATACCACATACCAAAGTTAAAGCAAATCAGATAAACTTTTCAATAGACCTATAACCCATGAGAAAGTAAAAACAGTTACTAAAAGTTTCTCAACCAAAAAATGCCTAGGGCCAGATGGTTTTAAACATGATTGTACCAGACTTTCAAAGAAGATTTAATGTTAATATTTTCTCAATTATTACACAAAATAGAAACAGAAAGAACACTGGCCAATTCATTTTATGAGGCTACAGTTACCCTGGTATCAAAACCACATAGAGGCTCAACAAAGAAAAGAATTAAAGACCAATTCCCTTATAAACATAGATACAAATATACTGAATGATTTTTTTGCAAACCAAATACAAGAACACATAAAAAACCCTAGCATTATCAAGTAGGCTTCATTCTAAAGATGCAGAGATAATTCAATATATAAAAATTTGTAAACATAATTCACCATATAAACATACCAACAGAAATAAACCACATGATCATCTCATTAGATGCAGAAAAGGCCTTTGACAAGATCCAAAACACTTTCATGCTAAAAGAAGTGGATAGATTAGAGATACAAGGGTCATACTTAAATAGAATAAAGGCAATTAATAGCAAACACATAATCAATATCAAATTAAATGGAAACTCAAAGAAATTCTACTAAATTCAAGAACAAGTCAATCTCATCCAATCTCTCCATATCTATTCAATATAATACTTGAAGTTTTATCTAGAGCAACAAGACAACTGAAAGAGATCAAGCAAATAAAAATCAGTAAAGAAGAAGTCAAGTATTGTTACTTGCAGGTGATATGATGCTAAACATAAGAAACACTAAAATTTCCAGCAAAGAACTTCTATATTTGATAAATACTTTCAGTGAAGTTGCTGGATACAAGGTAACACACACACACACACACACACACACACACACACACACACACACACACTCAGTATCCCTCCTATATACTAATAACAAATTTACTTAGAATGAAATCAGAAAAACAACACCTTTCACAATACCCTCAAATAATATAAAATATCTTGGGGTAACTCTAACCAGGGAAGTAAGCATCTTGTAAAATAAAAATTTTGAGTTTCTGAAGAAATAAATTGAGGAAGATATCCAAAGATGGAAAGATCTTCCATACTCATGGATTGGTAGGATTAATATAGTGGAAATGGGCACCCTCAAAAGCAATCTACAATTTCAAAGCAATTCCCACTGAACATATTCACAGAGTACCTGATGCTGATTCATGCAGGTGCAGTGCTTGAAGGTTTAGTCTCTGTAATCTCACATAAATTCAGCTTAGTTGATTCAGTGGGCCATGTTCTACTCTTTTTCTTCATCCTCTCTGACTTTTACAATCTTTCTTCCTCCTCTTCCTCTAGTTTCTCTGAAGTCTGAAGTGTAAGGACCCAATAGAGACCTCCAATTTGGATTCTCTGTCTTCATAATGCCTTGCTGTGGATCTCTGTATCTACTCCCATCTCCTGGGGGGAGAAAGTCTCTCAGATGATGACTGGACAAGGCACTAATCTATGGGCTTTCTCTCAAAAAATGAGTCTCAGGTTAAACCACTCAGTGGTTGGCCACTTCCACAAGTTCTTCACCACCATTGTCCTAGCAAATATTAGAGGCAGAACAGATTGTAGGCATAGGATTTTATGACTGTCTTGTTGTCTATGTGTCAGAGTGGCTACAATCAATAATACACATGATAGCTCAAGTTGGTGAGGATATAGTTCAAAGGAACACACATCCATTGCTCATGGAAATGCAAATTTGTATATCCACTATGGAAATCAATATGGTGGTTCCTCAGAATATTAGGAATTGATCTACCTCAAGAACCATTTATACCTTGATCATATACCTAAGAAACTATCCATCCTGCTACAAGGACATTTGCTCAACCATGTTTATTGCAGCTTTATACATAATAGCTAGAAACTGGAAGCAACTTAGCCTAGAGATGACCTTCAACTGAAGAATAGATACAGAAAATTTAAACAATGGAGTATTACTCAGCTCTTAAAAATAACATCATGATATTTGCAAGCAAATGATTGAATTAGAAAAAAAATCATTCTGAATGAGGTAAGCCAGATCTAGAAAGACAAATATGATATGTATTCTTATTAGCCACTTTGTAAGTTATAACCAAACTACCGTCCATAGACCCAGAAAGATTAGGTAAAGAGAAGGACTTTTGGGTGGTAGTGGCATGCATGGATCTTCTTGGGAAGGAAAAATAGAATGATTTTGTGTGTGGACTGGGGTTCAGTTGGAATGGGAGCAGGAGGCATCAGGTTGAGGAGTATGCTGGAGGAACAAAATACAGGGAGAGATGGCTAGGTACCTGAGGACAGTGCAGAAACAGTGCATTGAAATATCTTGGAATCTATGAAGGTAATCATAGTGAAGGCTCCGAGTAATGGGGAATACAGTCTCTTGTAGCCAGGCAAGGAGTCCCAACGGTGGGACTGGGTTGTATTTGATTGAGTTGTTAGACAAGGGTGTCCTGTGGAGAGCCCCAAATAGCCCAGGCTGATCCTAGGATAAAGGGCTACTCTCTGCAAAAAATCAGTGCAGCCCCCTTGCTTAGATCAAACATCCACTTCGGTCACAGACTGTGGAGAGTCCAACTGCTATTTGCATAGAGCCTTCAATCCTATGTTCTAGTCTTGTTGGTGTGGCATAGTACTCTATAAGCCTCCAAATGAGAAATATGGACACCAACCCACATATAAAGCCATTGACTAATAATCAGTCTTGCCTGCAACATGTTGCAGAACAACAGTGGTATAGAATTTGTGGAAGTAGCCATCCAATATCCAATTTAACTTGAGGCCAATTCCACAAGAGGGATCCCATGCCTGACACCACTTGGATGGCAGGAATGAAAAACTGGGTAGTCCAGAGACATAGGAGAGAATCAAAGACTACTGGAAATAAATAAAACAATGAAATTATTCCTAATGATGTTATGCTATACTCATGGATCAGTTGCTTGTTCAGCTATTATCAGAGACTTCCTTTGGCAGTAGATGAAAGCAAATGTAAGGATTCAGAGTCAGCCATTACATAGAAAGGGGGGAGGGAGAAGGAGAGGGAGAAAGGAGAGTGGAAGAGAGATGAAGGGAGAAAAGGAGGGAGGAGGGAGACAGAGAGGGAAGGAGGGGGAGAGGGTGAGGGAGAAGAAGAAGGTGAAAGGAGAGGTAGAGAGGGAGAGGGAGAGGGAGAGAAAGAGGGAGAGGGAGAGGGAGAGGGAGAGGGAGAGAGAGAGAGAGAGAGAGAGAGAGAGAGAGAGAGAGAGAGAGATTCTAAATTAGAGATCTCTAGCCTCTCCACCCTTTCCTCTGGAGGAATCTCTTGCAGAAGCCGGAGGAAAGACCATAGGAGTCAGAGAGGATGGAGGACATGGGGCACTGAATCAACTTAGCAGGGTATATGGGCTCAAAAGTCCAAAGTGGTAAGTACAGAGCCTAAATGGGTCTGCACCAGGTCCTCTGCATATGGTATAGCTATTAGCTTGATGTTTTTCTGGGACTCTTAACAGTAAGAACTGATGTGTCTCTGATTCTTTTGCCTGATCATGGGACACTCTCCCTCATGTTGGGTCACCTTTTCCACCTTTGTTGTGAGGCTTTTGCTTTGATTGATTAGTGTCTCTTGGAGGCCTGCTCTTTTTAAATGGGAACTGAAGGGGAAGTAAATAGGGAAGCGGGGAAGTAGGGAGGAAACCAGGAAGAGCAGAATGACGGGAAATTCTGTTTGGGATGAATTGTATGAAAAAATAATTTATTTTCAATTAAAAAGTGAACAATTATATTTATGGTAATAACGAAATAAAAGTAAAGAGATTTGATCATTCATGTTCCTATGGAATAATATATGATACGAATTTGATTAGTAGTATGACATTTAATTAGTGAAATCTTATCCCCTTTGAGTGATAGGACAGAATGGTTGAACATGTCACAATTGATGATAAGGAGCTCAGTAAGCTGTTTCTTAATGTATAATTGTAAAATGAGAACTTTCATGAGTGATTAGGAAATTTTACCTTCCCTAAACCTTATACCTTAACTAGGTGACACTAGTTAAGACTTCTAGCAATGAGGTTTGTGGAACTTGAACCAGCTGTCTCCTGTAACCAGACAAGACTACCAATGGAAGTATTGGAACACCGATCAGTCACAAAAACTTTGACCTGCAATTTGTTCTGCCAACAAAATATACAGAGGCAAAGATAGAGCATAAATTGTGAGAATGGTTAGCCAAAGACTAGTCCAGCTTAAGACAAGAGGGAGCTTACTCCTGCTACAGTTATTCCACTATACATGCTTGCAGATAGGAGCCTAGCATAGTCATCATCAGAGAGGCTTTATCCAGCAACTGATAAAAACTGACACAGAGACTCATAGCCAAAAATAGGCTGAGCTTGAGGAATCCTGCAAAAAGGAGGACTGCACGAGACTGACCTAGGCCCTTTGCACATATAGACAATTGTGCAGCTTGATCTTCATTTGAGACTCTTAACAGTGGGCTGTCTCTGACTTTCTTGTCTACCTTTGGGACTTTTTTCCTCTACTATGCTTCATCTTCTAACCTCAATAAGAGAAGATCCACCTAGTCTTACTGCAACTTGATAATCCAGAGCTGGTTGATATTCATGGGAGGTCTCCTCTTTTCTGAAGAGGAAAGGGAAGAGGAGTGAAGGGGAAGGACTGGGAAGAGAGGAAAGAGTAGAAACTGGATCTGGATGTAAAGTAAATCAAGTAATTAAACAATGACAACAATAATAACCATAATAAATTAGAATGTTTTCAATACATAATTTGAGATGAAATTCTTTTTTCCTTTTTTGAAAAAGAAATGAAGGTAGATGACACATGATTTCTTGACCACAGCATTTATAAAAGAACATGGAATTACTGATTAAAACAAACCATAGCAAAGAACAGAAATAAGACAGGTTTTAATTATCTACACTTAGATATATTGCCATTATTATTATAATGAAAACCATATTTATAGTCTCATGTGTATGACACTTTTGTCAGCATAGTCTTGACAAGGTCATTCAAAGTCTTACAGCTTTTAAGCATATTTGTAGTCAGTCTTTTTCTTGCAGAACCATGAAGTTGAATATTAGGTCTTAAAGATATCCAGATGCAATTCAATATAAAACTTTAAAACAGGGAACTAGGGTAAGCATTTAAGTTCTACAAAATGTAATTAGAACAAGCAGATTTTACCTGAAAAATTAAAATGTACACTTTATAGTAACATAAAAAAATCAGTGACAAAGATGAAGTGCACTGAAGAGGAAATTTCTAGCTGTCATGTAATGCAGATTCATGTGATATTTTCTGAAGTAACATGTGACACAGCAGGTGATGACTGGAGAGAATATAAGTAGGACTCAACCGAGAGTGGCAGTGTGTTTGCATAGCTAGCCTTTCAACACTATATTGTTCTTGTGTATTTGCTGAGTTTTTCTTCAATGAGAGAGGCACTGTGGAGAACTTCTGGAACTCCAGATGACTCATGCTGACTTGGCAGAAGTCTGGCTGCTTCTGCTGGAGTGTTCTGCCACTGCTGATTCATACTTGATGTCATTTTTGAGCTGGACTGTTGGTACCCTGATAGTACTGAACTGGACTGCCAGAATCCTGACATCGGAGATTGGAATCACTTCAAAGAACTACTTCTAAATGGGTCCACATCCCCTTGTCCT
Organism: Arvicanthis niloticus; assembly: GCF_011762505.2. Classification (NCBI taxonomy): domain Eukaryota; kingdom Metazoa; phylum Chordata; class Mammalia; order Rodentia; family Muridae; genus Arvicanthis; species Arvicanthis niloticus. The sequence goes on along the minus strand of NC_133433.1, from coordinate 15,740,414 downwards.
ATTTACCAACTTTTCTCCCTTACTTTTTTGATGGTGAGCTAGAAAGGTGGGGGATGGTCAAAGCATTTGAGAACCCTTATTAAAGTAGGTGTTAAAAAAAAATCTAAGCCAACAGTGCATTGCTGTTTATCTCTGACCTAACTTTGAAAATAAAACACTCAATGTGAGAGCATCAGAAGAAATAGAGAAATGGGTGTTTGCCATGAAATATCGTCAGTGGATACTTTGCTCCCCATCCATGATATATATATATATATATATATATATATATATATATATATATATATGAAATAAGCCAATAAAAATTTAAAAAACCTGACTTGACTTCCTTGAGAATGGAAGTCTTTTAAAAGACATGCAAAATGCCAGCAGAAACAAAATATGAACGCCATTATTGGTTTAAATTTTTCTCCTTCTGGATGACAGTACAAAGAAGTTAAACTCATTCTTAATATTTTTTTTAAAAACAAACTTTTAAGTACATTTTGAATATGAGTTAATTTCCTTCTGCCTTGAGGTTACCAGCCACTATGTAGCCCTTATTCCCAGTGAGCTTTCCTAATGTGGTCCCTAATGAGCAGCAACATCTCCAGAGACATGAAAGATTAACATTTCCAACCCAGCCTAATACCACTGAATGCAGCACCCAGGAAGGAATTCTGATGCCCCCTGCTTTAGAGAATAGATGTTCAGTGTAATGTTGAAAGTTATATCTTCTTAAGGATTCTCTCTAGTTCTGTGAAATGGATAGTCTTCAACCACATAAGAAAAAATATTTCTTATAATCTATGGAGCAATGAATTCATTTATATTTTTGTTAAATAATGAGAAGGAATAAAATCTCATTTATCTTTGCATTCCACATACCAGTATTTCCATTTTATAGAAAAGAAGCAAAAGCCAGGAAATACCTGTAACTAGATTTGTCTCTGATCCCAATCTATTGTAAGTAGAAGAGAAGTCTTATTTCTAGAATCAGAAGCCTATGCTTTGGTTGCAGCCTGGCACAAATACAGGAAACATAACATTATAAACTGCCTAAAAGGTAACAATATTGGCACTAGCAGAGACTTTCTGATAAAGAACAAGAGATTCTTTTCTTTTTATCTTAAAAATTAATGTTGAGATGGGAGTCACAGCTGTGTTCATAAAGTGATTGTCTTTAATCATGGGGACCTGAGTTCAATCACAGAGCTCATATATAAATGTATGGCATGGTGTTGTATACAAAGCACTAGGGATATAGAGTAGGCAGATCTCCAGAGCTAGATGACAAGCTAATTTGAGACTTTATCTCAAATAAATAAGGTGGCCATTGTTTTAGGAATAACATAAATAGTTTACCTTCACATGCAAATACCCATAGGTGCACATTTATACACACCATGTACCTGCAAACACATGGACACACACCTACATAGAAGTAGAGGGGGATGCACAGACAGAGAGACAAAGGAGAGGATGCAATCTGGTGTACCAGTAATTTCATTAAAAATTAACCTTTAGAATAATTGTTTATTTAAGAAAATTTTAAAAATAATATAAAATCAAATTCTACATGTAGGTTGACACAGTTGTCTCTTTGGGGGCTGCAACAGGTATTGAAGAGGAGAAGTACTAGGAGGAGAAGGAGGAAGAGGAGGAGGAGAAGAAATAGTAGTGGTGTTTAGAGTAGAATGTTGAATGGATATGTTACTACTGGGAAGACATGAACAAACACCCATTACCCCAGATAGGTCACCAAGGACAGACCAAGTAATGATTTCACCTAAGTCCAGTTTGGTGAATCCATGAGTTTATTGTGTTACAGAATAACCACTACAAGGCCTCAACTCTTCATGTATACTGACATCATGGAAGCTTTGGCATGGAGTACTACTTTTAGTTAACTCTCCTCTTTCTGTATACTCTAGTATCCCCTAAGATCATTCTAAGCTGTTGAGAAGTAATAGGAAATCATGACAGCAATCCCAGGTTAGAGTACTGTGACCTTCCTCCCCTTTGTTATCAGAGTGTCAATAGCTTATTACCGTGGCCACAGCCAATGCATTGATACTTAATTGCCATTGGGACAAGGGTATCATACCCAATTCTATGTTTTGAAAAAAGAATATTTGATGAGAGGTGAGCTCTGATACTTACATAAGGATATGAGGATAGGTACTTACAAGGTAGGTGAAAATAGTATTAAATAGGCAAAATAGAGCTAGTAGGTTCTCCTTGATTTTTATTATGAGGGCTCTAATCCCATTCACAAATCATTTACTTTTATGACCTCATCACCTCCCAAAATACCAAGATACAGATATTACCATAGAGTGGGATTAAATTTCACTATGAGAAATTTCAAGGTATAAACAGATTCAGTAATTGCAATACTTTTCCGTGTTGAGTTTAGCTTTTCACCACCTCTAAGCCATTTTAATAACTTTGCAATTCATAGATAAATTATAGTAATGGAAAAAATTTCTTGCTCTTAGACATGAAAATAAATTCTGTCTGGTAAAAGTTAATTTTTAAAAAAATTCATTTTACTCTCTATAGATTTTTTCCCCTGTAAAATTGTATTTAAACTTTCTTTAGTAAGAAAACTTTACATACATTTGAGTTTAGTTGAGGCTGGGAAGATAGCATGGTAGCCAAAACACCAGCACACAGCTAAATGTCTAGGCATGGTAACATGTCTGTGATCCCAGCACTGAAGAAGTGACCCTCAGTGCTTGGTGGCTGGGTAATCTTGCTTATTCAGTGTTCTCAAGGTTCAATGAGAAACTTTATGACCCAATCAGGGCAGAAAGCAAGAGAGGAAGGCATCTGATATTAATCTCTGGTTTCCACAGGTACATGAACACATATGTGCAAATATATACATGTATATGCCACACTCACTCAAACAAATTTACCCCACACAAATGCATTCACACAGATACACACACAGACACACACATATGTATATATATACACACACACAGTCTTTAACATGCAAGCACACATATACATTTTGTTTTCTAGGACTTCTCTTTTGAGATAGCTGTAATATCTGTTTGACTCTATCACTAAAATATTTCTATGAAAGCTATGACTTTGTATTTCTCTACAATCATCCTTTAATATATTGCCAATTATTTTTATTATTGGTTTAAAAGAATTTCCAAGAAAAAGCAGGGCATTAAACTCAATGATGTGAATACTTATGTGATAACTGTTTCTAAGGGCTTATCAGGATGACTAAAGTGTCTAGCCCTGTTCTAGGCCAAGGCCATTTTCATGTCTGAAGCCTACTTCCTTGTTCTAGCCTAAAATTTAGATTTCTATCTGAAATTACTTCTTTGTTCTAGTCTAATGTCAGATACCTCCCTGACACCTATTTCCTTGTCCTTGATCATTGTCATATTCCTGCCAAGCAGCCCATTTTTTTTTTTTTTTGTCCTTGGTCCATGTCAGATTCTTGCCAAGCAGCCCCAAAGGCTCTCTGCCTCTCTCTCTTTTTTATTTCATAAACAAGACTGAGCTTGTTTTAGGTCGTTCTGACAAGAATGTTTTCCTTACCCATCATGGAATATGCATTATCTAAAGCAATGTGCTTCTTTCTTAGATTGGTAAGGCTCTGTGCAGAAATTAACCCATCCTTAGCTTGCCAACCTGTTAATTTAATAACTCTGTCTGGGGGTCCATTTTCTAGTTCAAGCTCTGTAGTTTGGGTGCCAACATGTTGATGTTGTTAAAGAAAAGCTTTAACACAATGGGCAGGAATAGAAGTATTCCTGGAACAAAAAGGGCTAGCATGATCAAGCTATATATGCCATTTTTGAAGCTTGACCAAAATAGCAATACCTCAGGACATGGGTAATTTTATCTACCACATCAATGCTCAGTAGAGCAACATTCTTGAAATTCATAAGCTCTCTATGTATCGTTAAAACATCCAGAGAGGTGTTAGAATTATGCCAAATACACTGCATGTGTCATTAAACTTCTTCCTTATTATAATGGCTACCACTATAAATTGTAGAACTAACATGAATCCAATGATTTTTTGGCATGACATTCAAGATGGCTCCTTACTATTAAATTCTGAACCTTCTTCCAGTAATTTGAATAGGATAAGAGCAACAATCTGTTTTTCCAAATGCCTATGTAAATTCTTTGGTATATCCAACACATTAGTAACATTTTTTGCTAAATCAAATAATTTTTTTTTGTCCAGAACCAGACTTCCAAATGAAGACTCTTATTTCCAATATCAGATTGATTTCTAGACCAGTCCGTGATTGAGTCTAAATAACTGATCACATTTAATAACAATACAAGAGGCACTATAACTTCTCCTTATGATTCTCTGTTTCACAAGATCTAAGAACTTGAGGCAAGGCAGCTTGTCCTATCAGGGGTATAGATAAGCAAGGGTGGGTCGAGTACACAATACAGCTTCCCAGCCACCATTGTCAGGGCATTCAGGAAGCTCACAGGTCAGCATCATTCTTTGTCCTGGCATCAGCATGTCTCATTCATTGCTCTGGCAGCCACAATGCTCCTTCAGCATCCTGCAGAAAAATATGCCCCTTTCCCCATATTTAATAGTTGATCAGTATCATGCCTTATGCCAGTAAGTGAATTCTTCCCTTTCACCTATGAATAAGTATGCCTAGTTGTATAGCACCATAGATACTCAGCAGAAAGTTCCTTGTCATCCAATTTTTTTAAAAAAAAAATTAAAATAAAAAATAAAAAGAACATGATTTGAATAAATTTGTGGTGTACAGGGGTATATCTCCCTCTTTTTTATTTTATGAAAATATTGTCTTAAAGTTCCATGGGCCTTTTCCACAGTTTCTTGTCCTTGACAAAAAAGGAATCCCTGTAATATGGGTAATGTTAAATTGCTGCTAAAAGGTGCCATAGCCAGTTCCATTATCTGTTTTTTGTTTGTTTGTTTTTCTTTTCTTTTTATTATTGGGTACTTTATTTATCTACATTCAGATGTTATCCCCTTTCTCTATTCCACACTTCCAGAAACCCCTTAACCCATCTTCCCTCCTCCTACAACTAGAAAAGTGTGCCCCCACCCATCCACCCACTTCTACCTCCCCTCCCTCAAATTCCCCCTCACTGGGGCATCCAGCCTTCTTGGAACAAAGGCCCTCCTCTCCCACTGATGCCCAACAAGTCCATCTTCCTCTCCAAATACAGCTAGAGACATAAGTCCCTCCATGTGTGTTTCCAGGCTAGCTATTTAGACCCAGGAAGCTCTGATTGGTTGGTATTGTTGCTCTCCCCATGGGGCCACAAGCTCCTTGCTTGCTTCTTGACTATTTACATCTATTGTATTGCTAGACTCTCAACCTTGAACTGACTTTAATACATGTATGTAATTAAAATGGTATAAAAGCATAAAGGATGGGGGGGATGGAATAGGGGGTTCTAGCGAGGGGAAATGGGGAAAGGAGATGACATCTGTATTGTAAATATATAAAATATCCAATAAAAAATGCACTGTTGATAGGAGGCCCATTCTCAAGTGATAATAATATCCATAGTATTTCTGATAAAACTATTAAAGACAGTAATGTTGAAAGAAAAAGATTCCAAGATTCAATATGGCTTTTCAAAAATTTTTACTAATTCTTCCCCTAGCCTCTTCATCTGCCTTACTATCCCACTTTTCTCCCCACTGAAGCCTTCCTTCCCATTATTCTCCATTTATGCTTTGTATCACCCTCATATCACCTATTATCCTCCCTCTGTTAAAATCCTTTTTCCATTTCCCAATCAATGCTCTTTTTCCAGTTTCTAGATAGCTACTCAAAATTAAACACAAATCTAAAGATTCTCTTTTTTATTTTGATTGTGAAGAGATCTTTACTGTGAAGATTTAAATGAGGTGTATACAAAAATAGTTTATAGTCTTTATCAGAATAAAGAAATGATATACTGGCAATTGATGAGAAGACAGAAGACAGTGGCCTTGAGGCTAGAATCTCAAAGTAGTGTTGAGAACTAAAAGCGAAATTTTGGGGGTGCTGTGCTTGTAAGTTTTGTCAACTTGACACAAACTAGAGTCATTTGGGAAGAAATAACCTGAATTCAGAAATTGCTTCTATCAGATTGGCCTATGGGACTATCTACACAATATTCATGAATTACTCATTGATAGTATCTTGCCTACTGTGTGTGGTGCCATCCCTGGAGAAGTGGTCTTGGGTTGTATAAGAAAAATAACTGAGCAAGCTAGAGCAAAGCAATCCAATAAGCAGGGCTCCTCTGTGGTCTCTGCTTCTGTCCCTGCCTCTAGAGATCTGCCTTGAGTTTTTGTCTTGGCTTCCCATGATAATAGACTATAATCTACAAGATAAAATAAAAACCTTTCTCCCAGGATGCTTTGGTTATTTTGTTTATTTCCCCAAACACATTGGAAATTAGGACATAGGAAAAGTAAGAGAAAGGTCATTTGAGATACCTGCTGGAGTCAATGTGAAAACTATATTGCTATTCTATTCTGAATTTAGAGCTGAATTGCTTGAGAGAATGTCTCTGTAAGACATTTTTGTTTTTATGACCTAACTGTTTAAATTTGACAAGTGCATACAACCTTTTACTGCAATTCAAAACTATTAGGGCTATTTCCTCACTTGCATCAAGCTAAATAAATATACTCTGCTTAACTGAAAACTTGTTATGCTTTTCCTTCCTGCCTTTCAATATAACCAGAGCAGAGTGTTGAAGACTGAATATTTCACCTGTGATTCCTGATGAGTCATTTATTTTGTTTATATTTGTATTGCTAAGAAATAATTTTCAAGCTGTAATGGTCTTTCAGTTGGCTACATGTATTTGGATAAGTCCATTTTGTGATTGCTATTATTTATGTATTATCTATTCATTTTACTCATCCACCCACCCATTCACCCACCCATCTATATCCATCCATCTATCCATCCATCCGTCCATCCATCTATCCATCCATCCATCCATCCATTTATCCATCCATCCATCTATCCATCCATCCATCCATCCATTTATCCATCCATCCTTCTATCCATTCATCATCTCATTACTATCTATCATTTACCTATCATCCTCCTTTGTCACTTTATCTTTGTATATGTCTCCTCCTCTTCTTTGTCTGCCTTTCCTCTCTCTTTTCCTCTTCTTTTCCCTTTCCTTACCTTCTCTCAATTCTCATGCCTTCCCCCAGTCTTGCTTCTAAATTCAAATAAGAGCAAAAATGCAATATTTGTTTTTCTATGTTTGATTTATTCTGCTTAGTATGGTACCCTTTAGTTGCATATGGGTTTTTTGAAGTGATTTAATTTAATTATTTATAGCTTGCTAAAGCCACATTGTGTATATACAATGCATTTAATTAATATATTCATAAGTTGATGGACACAAAGGTAGGTGTCCCCTAACCACTTAATAAATTGCCATTGTGAATAGTAAGCATATATGTATAAGTAACTCTACAGTATTTTGATTGAAAATCTGTCAGGTATTGATTCAGGAGTAGAAAAGTTAAGACCTATGGTAATTTTATTTTTTGAGGAACCTGCATAATAACTTTACCAACACCAACCTGTTTATGGCTTTCATTATGATGTAATGAGATAGAACATGTTTTACTTTGTGTTTCTCCAATGGTTAATGCTACCAAACATTTTTTTCATCTGTTTATTAGCTATTTATGCTTTGCATGTTTTGCAAACTCTCTATTTTATTTGCTTCAGTGGATTGTTTGTTGGATTATTGACTTAATATTTTAAAGTTTTTTAAATGTACATTTTAAATATTGATACTCTGTCTGGTGTATTAACTGGAAAAACTGTCCTGATTTTCAAGGATGTTTCTTCAGTCAACTTACTTTTTTCATTTGATATGACCCCAGTAGTCAGTTTTTAGTTTTATTTCCAGAGCTATTGGAGTCCATTTCAGAAATTCCTTGTTTATTTGTATATCTTGAACACTTTCCCCTTGTTTTCCTCCAAGAGTTTTTGTTCTTAAAGTAGGTCTTTGGGCCATTTTAAATGTATATTTTTAATCAGGATGAGGGTTATAGATTCAACTTTAGTTTTCTACTTGTGGATACCCAGTACTGTAAGAATGATTGTAGAAAAGTCCATCTTTGCTATAGCATTTGTTTCCATCTTTGTTTTGTTCAAATTTGTCAAGTATCAGGGAGCTGTAGTTGCGTAGATTTAAATTTGAAACTTTTTTTTTATTCTACACGTCTTTCTTTTTTTGGTGGTAAGATTATTTTTTAAAATTATTTTGGTTTTGTAGTATTATTTGCAATCAGGTATAGTGGTAATTTATCATTATTGATCTTGCAGTTTACTGCGTTGGCTATCCAGTGTCATTTGAGTGATTTTTCTGTTCCTGTAAAGTCTAGTGCTAAAATTTAGATGAATATAAAATTCAATCTGTAGGTCAACCTTGGTAACATTACAATCTTCATGGAATTAGTTTCTTCTCAACTGTGAATGTAGAAAGGCTTTCCATCTTCTATAATCTTTCCCACTTCCTTTCTTCAGTATTTAAAAGTTTTCATCATAGAGGCCTTTCACTTTCTTTGTTCAATTAATTTAGAGTTATTTTATTCTTCAAGAAAGCCTTTTTAATATGGAACATTATGTATTGCAGGTCATCCTAACACAGGGGATGTGCTCATCATCATTGAGCAGTAATGGTGTTATAAATGAGATTTTTTTTTACTGATTTCTTTCCCACCATATTTGCTAGTTATTTACACGAAGGGTACTGGTTTTGTAAGATAATTTTGTATTTTGTATAATTACTGAAAGTTATTATATGAGTTCTAAAAACTATCTTGTCTAATTTATATTGCCTTTTACATATAGAATCATACTGTCTTCAATTAACATAATAACTTCTTTCTTTTCTATTTTTATTCTTATTTCTTCTTGATCTACTAAGATTTCAAACAGTATCTAGAATAGAGTAGGGAAAGAAGACATTCTAATAAATGCTGATTTTTTTTATACAGTTACTTTTGCTGATTTTTTTATGCAATTACTTTTGAATATTTTCCTATTAAGTATAATGTTGGGTATGAATTTGTTATATACCCTTTATAATGTTAAGAGATGTTCCTACTATTGTTAGTTTCTTCAAGGTTTCCTCATGAAGAGATGATGAGCTTTGTTAGTGTACTTTTCATAGCCTTTCTGCCCTGAGTCTACTTATACATTGCATTGCACTTATTAATTGAAATACATTTAATCATCTAGCATTCCTGAATCTAAGCCACCTTGATTATGGTGAACACTCTTTTTGATGTGTTGTTGTGTTTTGTTTGCACGTTTTTTTTAAATTAAAAAATATTTTAATTTGTAATGGCTATTTTTTAACTCTGATAATTTCATACACGACCATAATGACCTAATGGACATTTTAGCCTTTAATATTCCCTTCTGTTCTTTTCTCTTCTGATGAAACTCTTCTCCTTCCCTAAAAGATTGCCTCTGGCTTCAATGTCTTAATTTGGGGATACTGATTTTAATTATGTTTATTAACATGAGCCTGAATTATGGTGGTTATTCACTGCAACTTGGGCAGCATCTCAGTGACTACACTGAATATGAAAATAGTCCCTCGGTTGGCCTCTGTTAATTGCCTCCAAATGTTCAGTGAAGAGTGGGGCCTCATAACCATCTCTATGATATATGATAAAATGGTGAAATACCCAGTCCTGTGGAGGTCTTATGTCAGTGACCACAGCTGCAATGAATTCATAGGTGCAATGGTTGCTATGTGCTGTACACAAGTGCCAATTTTCAGCAATTTTCTTCATCTTTTGGCTTTTGCATTTTTCCTGTTCTCTCCTCTGTGAATGTCTCTGAGCCTTGCAAAGGGTGATCTAGATGTCCTATTTAGGATCTTCACTTCAAAGGCATTTATGTTCTTCATGTAGACAAGTTATCTTTCTTTATATTTGTTACTACTCACCTCAAAAGAACGTTATCTTATGAAACCTTAAGAATAGATGCAAAAAGAAATGCTGAAAAAGGCCAGTCATTTCAGCTGTCTCTATATAAGCAAGTAGTCATTAAATAGAAGGCAGTTCAGGTATGACTTTAGCTGAAATACTCAACAAAGGGAAGATAGAAACTGTAGAGACCACCTCCAGTAGATAGGCATGGCACCCATTTGAGTTTAGGAGTCAAACAATCATCTCAAAAATTTTAACCCAGAAATGTTCCTGTCCAAAAGAAAGACAGGGACAAAAAATGGAACAGAGACTGAAGGAAAAGCCATCCATAGACCTATGATCATCCCAGCCACAGGCTCTTGATCATTTTTGTAGTACTATCATGAATCCCTTCATATGGTATTGGCCTCAAATCTAACAAAAAAGCCATTGGTTACCTCCATAATAGTCATGCTACTATTGGTAACAGTGAAAACATCTTTCTAGGCATATCATTATTCTAATTTTGGTTTAGAAATAGAATTTTTGATGACTTTTCTCAGTAAGCAGTTTGAATAGCACCTTCTGGCACTATGAAAGCTAGCCAGCAGAGATAAAACTTTCAGCTTAGTTCCAGCTTGATTTCTCTATGTTCTGCAAAGTTTTCAACAACAGAATTTCAAAATCTGGTTCTGATGGGTAACCAAATAGTCTGTAACAGATTTTGTTTTTTCTTTTCTTTTCCTTTGTTTGTTTTAAGATTTTTTGTGTCTAAATTTATCAGGGAGATTCACAAATAATTTTATCTTATTTCTATCTTTATGTGATTTTGGTATCAGGGTAATATTAATTTCATCAGAATAATTTGTTGGTCTTTTTTCCCTTAAGAAACATTGATTCTTCTTAAAAGTTGGATATAATTCAGCAATGAATTGATCTGAGCTTGCTTGATTTCTAGTTTGAAGATTAAAAATATGTTGCTATAATTCTTTGAATTTTATATATCTGTTTAAATTATTTCATTCATCTTGCCTTTTTTTTTAGTAGGTATTTTGTGTCATACATATATTACTTTTAGATTTTTCCCAACTTAGTAGAATGTGGGTTCTAAAGGTACATTCTAATTATCTTCTATTTTCATTGCTATCACTTTCTTTCATCACTAATTTTATTAATTTCAGTCATTTTATTTTTTTTGGTTGAGTTTTCAGTCTTATCTTTTTTTTAAAAAAACAACTCATTTCATTAACTGTACTTTTTATATCCATTTCATTAATTTGTGCCATGAAGGTATTCATTACTTTCTTTCTTCTTATTTGGGGTTTCATTTGTCTTTGTTTTATAGGGCTCTAAGGTATATCATTAATGTTTTCATTTGGAATCTGTCTAATATTTTCATATTGGCCTTTGTTGATGTAAACTTTTCTGTTTGGAATACTTTCATTATATTCTAGTTATCTGGGTAGGTTGTGTTTTTATATTTCTTTGATTATATACTATTTTTATTTTATCTGATATTTTAATTCTTTGATAGCCAAATTATCATTTAGTACACTGTCAGTCAGTGTCCAGAGTCAGTATATCTTCTACACTTTCTCTTGCTGTTAATTTCTAGTTTTATTCTATTTCATCAGAGATAACACAATTATTTCGAATTTATTAAAAGTTGCTTTATTTACTGTGACCAATTTTAAACAAACTTCTATGGACTGTTTGACGGAATATGTATTCTGCATTCTTTGGATAGAGTGTTCAGTAGGTATTCATAAGGTTCATTTCATTTGTGATGCCACTTAGCTTGGACATTTCTTTTTGCCTGATTGGTAAAATTTGGGTATTAAGGTAACACTAATATTGTGTTACCATTAATCTGTGTCTTTATACTAGTAGCATTTGTTATAAAATTAGTTGCACTGTGTTTAGTATGCATATTTTATAAGTAATAATGTCCTTTTAATAGGTTGGATTCTTGTTCAACATGAAATGTTCTGCATTTTCTTCTCACTAATTTTGCTTTAAAGAGTATCTTTTTAGCTATCAGAACACCAATACTTACTGTTCTCTAGTTATATTTACTTGGAAATCATTTTTCTTCTTTTTACCGTAAGTATCTGTATTTTAAAGTGAGTTGCATGTCTTGGAATTATCAAATAGATCCTATTTTTACTCCAATGCACTTGTAAATTTTACGTGTGTGTGTGTGTGTGTGTGTGTGTGTGTGTGTGTGTGTGTGTGTTTGTGTGTGTAGTGAATGTACTATATTTTAAATACATCCTCTATTGAGGGACATGTAGGTTGTTTCCAATTTTTGGTTATTATGAATAGAGTAGAAATAAATGTGGGTGAGCAAGTCTGTGGTTCTAGGAAATGTTCTTTGGGTATGTGCCCAGGAGTTGTAGAGCTGTATTTGATGTAAATCAATTCATATCTTCTAGTGGAACCAGCAAAGTGATTTCTGCAGTGGCTGTAAGAGTTTGTACTGCCACTACAAATGGATGAGTGTTACTCTTACTCTACAGTTTCACCAACTAGAGTTACTGGGTTTATTGAGCATAGCTATTCTGGCAGGTAGAAGATGAGATCTCAAAGTACTTTTGATTTTCATTTCCTTCTTGACTAATGATGTTGAACATTTCTTTAAGAGATTCTCATCCATTTCTGTTTCCTTTTTTGAGAACTCTATGTTTTGATCTGTACCCTTTAAAATTGAGTTATTTCTTTTCTTGATATTTAAGATAGTTTTGCTTTTTGTATATTTTCTGTATTAGCCCTTCATCAGGTGTGTAATTGGCAAAAACCTATTCCCATTCTTCAGGCTTCCTGTTTGTCCAAATTACTGTGTTATTTGCCTTATAGAAGCTTTTCACTTTCGTAAGATCCCATTAATTACTCTTTGATCTCAGTGTCTGCACTAATGGTGTTGGTATTGGCACTTTTCTTATAACGATGAGTTCAAGACTATTTTCCCCAATCTTCTATCAGGTTCACTGCATTTGGTTTTAGGTTGAGGTCTTTGATCCAGTTAGAGTTGGGTTTATGCCAAGTGACAAACTGGGATCTGTTTGAATTCTTCTACAAGTAGTCATCCAGTTTGAGAAGAACCATTTAATGAAGGTGCTGTCTTTTTCCCAGTGTATTTCTGCTTTGTTGATCAAAGACCAGGTATCCATTGATGTGTGGATTTATGCTTAGGCTTTCAATTTGATTCCATTGATCAATATTTATGTCTTGTGCCAATACCATGCATGTTTTTCTTTCTTTCTTTTTTTTTTCTTTTGTTACTATAGATCTGAAGTACAATCTGAGTTCAAAGATGATGAAACCTCTATAATTGACTTTACTATTCAGGATTGTTTTAATTATCTTGGGTCTTTTGTGTTTCCATATTGAGCTGAAAATTGATTTTTCAGAATCTGTGAATAATTGTGCTGCAATTTTGATAGGGATAGAATTGAATTTTACGATATTCCTACTAACTCACAAGCAGGAAGATCTTTCCATCTTCTAATATCTTTAATTTCTTCCATCAATGTCTTTAAAAAGTTTTGTCAAATGAGTTTTTCACTTACTAGGTTACAGTTATCCCAAGATATATTATTTGAGGCTATTGTTAAAGGTGTTGTTTCCCAGATTGCTTTCTCTATCCATTTGTCATCGGTATATAGGAAGGTTACTGATTTTTGTAAGTTAATTTTATACACTGTTATTTTGCTTAAAAGTGTTTATCAGATGTAGAACTTTCTAGATGGAATTTGTAGGGTCACTTATATATGTATTATTCATTTAAAAAATAAAGATACTTTGACTTCTTTCTTTTCTATCCCCTTGGTGCCCTTCAGTTGTTGTATTGCTCTAGTACATAATACTTCAAGTACTGTGGAGAGAGTAAATGAACTTTTCTTGTTTCGAATTTTAGTAGAATTGCTTTGACTTTCCAAGTTGGCTATGGGTTTTTTTTGTAAAATGCCTTTATTTTGTTGAGATATGTCCATTGTATTCCTAATTTTCCCAGGAACTATCATAAAGTGATTTTAGATATTTCAAAGGCCCTTTTTGCATGGAATAATATGGACATGCGTTTCTCTCCTCCGTCCCACTACTTAGTAGCAGGCCATCTGTTCTGGATTCCCTTCCTCTTTGCCATCATCTTTAAGGAATCATACAGGTCTTCTTCTCCTCCAACCTTTTATGACTTGCCTTGTCATTCTAGGCTCCAAGTACAGTAAGCATCCTCATGAATCCTCTGGCAAAGCCTGCCACAGAAGCAAGTAGGCAAGAGGAAAAAGGTAGGTTAGCTTCAGATCTTGACATTTCTTCCTCTGGTCCAAATTCAATTTCGAGTCTCACTCCAAGATTTGTAGCAGACTCCTGTTGTGGCATTTAATTACTTTTGTCCCTATTTCTTGGGAACTAAGAAAAAAATGGTGGGACACCCTGCTTTTATCCTTTCTGAGCATACCTTAGTCAATACCCATTCTTAAGTGTACCTAGAAACACTTTTTACCCAGAAGCCCTCAGTTGCCACACACATCAGGATCCCAGAAAAAAAATTTCCTACCAGGAAATTGACTGCTACTATGCTTTCCTAAGAAACAGAGAGGACAAAAGAAACCAAGGAACAAAATAACCAAGACAAGACTAGATATCTACAATTAAAATTACAATATTCTCAAATCCAGATGCTTAAATACTATCATAAAAATATAATCTATAACAGGTAAGACAATATGTCTACACAAGACCCCAGCAACCTTATCACAGAAGAATTGCAACATAGAATGATAACAAGGCAATGACCTTAAAAGGTCTTTATGAATATGATAGGGTTACCTAAAGAGGAAACAAATAAATCCCTTAATGAAATCTATGAAAACACAGATAAATAGTGGAAGAAAATGACTGAAAAAGTTCAAGACCTGAACATGGAAATAGAATCAATACAGAGGACCCAAACTGAGGAAAATCTGGAAATGAAAAATTTACAAACTCAAACAAGAACTTCAGAGACAAACCTCAAGAACGGAATATAAGAGATAGAATATAAAGTGATGGTAAGACCCTGTTGCTGAAGCCAGAACAACACCTACATACCTTATTGAACATGGAGAAGTCTACCTGGTACTTAACTTGAACTTCCGCAATTTACTGAGTAATATTTGTGTGTTGATGGTCTGGATGGTACTATATATGCTACCAGTAGAAAAGGGTATATATAAACCTAGCTAAAACCTTGTGATCTATAGTGGTAACATGGCTGCATGATAAGCTGGTGCAACACTGACATAAACATTGTTGGAATATTCAAACTCCATCTGATTGGATATATAGCTATTGGATATATAGCTATTTGATAAGATACCTTAGAATTCATTTTTGTCTTGTGCTATGGCTCCATTTTTTTTTCATTTTAGTGGGAATATAAATGTGCCAGTAATACACCAATATAAACTCTATTTTTTCCTAGTGTGCATTGTAAATTTTACTTTTCAATGGACACCAAGCACACACAAGCACAAACCTGAGGCAGTGTTGACTTAAATTCAGCAAGCTAAAGAAAGGCAGCAGGTGATCTCTGCCATTTATCTTATGTGCCACAGATTAGCATAATATCCATTAAGCACAAGTTGCAAATATTTGAAAGAAATACAGCATAATGAATTCTGTAGTCATGGACACATAGATTGTAAGGAGGGTGTTGAGTGCAGCTGCTCGAATGAGCAGAACACGACTTATACCTCTAAGCCATAGGGCTAGGTATACAGGTCACATTGGAAAACAATGACTGAATGATAGACCACAGGGCAATGTCAATAAATTCCAGTAGTGAATGTGGATTATAATAGGATAAGAATGTAAGAAACGTAAAGTAGGGTGATAAAAATAGGAGAAGATTGCTTTTCTGAGAACTTTTGTCTGAGTAGAAATCAAGAAAACAAGGTTAATAGAAATACTAAAGTCTCTACTACATTGTTGAAGTTTGGTCTGTTGCTATGTATTGTAACATGATATTCTGTATCTCAAGATCTAGTTGCCTCAAAAGTGAATTCTCACATATACCAGCTTTGGTTGTGCTAACTTTGCTTCTTAATTTAAAACTATAGGTTAAATAAAAGTGGCTACAGGCAATTACTGGAGGAAATACAGGTAGATGGGCTTTTTTCATATATATATATATATATATATATATATATATATATATAAGTATATATATAAATATATAATATCTCACATATTATATATAATATATTCTATATATAATTTGTTATATCATATTAATGTATAGTAGTGAAAAAGAGGTCATGTATTTGAAATAGATCAAAAAGGAATATATGAGAGTGTTGAGAGGGAAGAAAGAGAAGGGGAAAATGATACAATTATAATCTCAAAATATAAATACTTAAAAATAATTAAAAACAAATTAGGGAAAAACAAACAAGAAAGTATATTCTGAAAGGATTATAAGAAGTAGCAACAAATCTAGCAATTAGTAATCATTATGTTTAAAGTACATGAAACTAGAAATAAAATTTCTAAATGACTGCTAAAGCTTAACGAGTAATATAAGGTGTCAGGAGCCATAATGGGATAAGCTAATAATTAGCAGGTGATCATCCTGAAAAGGCTTGCCTTGGATTATTACATAATCTGCAACAAGTGAGCCCTTATATAGCAAGGCTGTAAGGGACTTATTTTAGAAAAGATTACTGCTATTAATATGCTTTTCCAATTATAATTATTAAACAAATATAACTATCACTAAGCAATAGCACACCCCTTTGGAGCAGATCTCTGCAGATCCACGAAGATGTACTGTCTCGTAGTGATGTTATATAGACAAATAGATGACTTCTCATAAAAATTTCTTTAAAATGAGGACACAACATTGGACAATTAGAGAAGTGTGATAAATGTGGGAGGCACTAGAGGAAGAAATGAATATGATTATAATGCATTATATTAAATATTCAAAAACGAATACATTGTTAAAATGGGAGAATATGAAGATATGAACACATTGACTTTGTTACTAAAAAAATCTAGGCTAGATGGCCTGATTTATTCTTTGAGTTTGTAATAATTCTCTAAGTGTATTGAGACACATCACGAGATCAAATCTGCTTGAAAGCCCAAGAAGATAAATTACTTACCTTCTTGTGCTGGCTAGTTTTATGTTAATTTCACACAAGCTATAGTCATCAGAGAGGAAGGAGTCTCAGTTGAGAAAATACCTCCATAAGATCAGGCTATATAGAGCATTTTCTCAATTAGTGATTGATATGGAAGGGCCTAGCCCAGTGTGGGTGGAGCCATCCCCATGCTGGTGGGAGCCATTGAGGGTAAACCAATAAGCAGCACTCCTCTGTGCCCTCTGTATTAGCTCCTGCCTTTGCGTTCTTTGATGACCTGCGATTTGGAAGTGTAAGCAAAATAAATGTTTTCCTCAAGTTGTTTTGGTCAAGGCGTTTTATCACAGCAATAGTAGCCCTAACTAAGACACTTCTTCACAAATGAATGTTCAAAGGGAGAACCCAGAAGTGAATGAGACTGCTTAAACTAATTCTTTATGAAAGTTTTCCTTTCCCATGATTGATCGAATAGAGTGCAAGGATCAGTCAGGATTGCTGTTTTGGAGAATACTCCCAGATAACAATACCAGTCAATAGTAAAAATGGATGTTTGTTTATTTGCATTTTGCTTTTGTTTTGTTGTTTGTCTGTTTTAAAATAGAGGATTGATCGTATGTTTACTTCCATTGCCATGCAGCCAAGCTAACATTTGTCTTGTTTTGCTATGTCTTTTGGAGGCCTGCTCTTTGCTGAAAAGAATATGGAGGAGAAGTGGATCTGGGAGAAAAGGGGGTGGAGAGGACATGGAAGGAGTGGAGGGAGAAGAAACTGTTTGAGATGTATGGCATCTATTTAAAAAAAAAAGATCCAATGATCTCATTTACCTCCCCTATAAATTGATTTATCTGTCCTGACTCATTAAATGGTGTTTATCCCCATCTTTTCAGTTGTTTATCTTTTAAATGTTATTAAATGTAAAAGAAATTTTATAGAAGAGATTCAATGTAAACTATAGGAGTAAGTGTGAGTATTTGCCAATATTTGTTTGACCTAAATATGTAAGATTGGATAAATTAAGGCTTATTATTAATTGTCTCCATAATGTTTGTGTTAAACTGTGCTTGAAATATCTTTTAATACTTTTATTGTTAAATATGAAAATAGTCAAAAGTCATATAAATCCTGTCATAGAGAGGTAAGGATCAATTCTTTGTAGAGAGTCTTTTTTATCTACTTTAAATTAATTAGATTATGTACACGTTTGGGGATTTTGATTTTCTTGCTCAATACATTATACAAATCTCCAATTAATTAATACAGATTTTATAAATGTAGAAAAATTGTAGACATCGAGTGTACATATGAACGAAGTTATTCAGTTCTTTCTTACTCAGTTGATGTGAAATCACTTGTAATTTCCTATTGATATTAGTTGCTTATGCATTTTTTACTTGTTACCATTTATCAGATTTTGAAAGCTCTTTCTGTCTTACATGTATTAATGTTTTGTAGATTTATTTAACCTATTTATTTTTAATGGTGTGTGTGTTTGTGGGTGAAGGGATGTACGTGTGACTGCAGGTGACTAAAAGGGACAAAGGAGGGCATCAGACTCCTGGAGATGGAGTTATAGGCAGAAGTGGTTGCCCAACTTGACTACTTAGGTAACTTTACTTTGGAAGAGTGGCCAGTGTTCCTGGTCTCTGAGCTGTCTCTCTAATGTTTTGCAACTTATATTTTATTTTTACCATGTGAATAGTATTTGTTTATGAAAATGTTTAAATTAAATATTATAGTTTAAAATATGCTAACATTTTGCCAAAATATTCCAATATATACCAATAATTTTAGCTCCTGGATCTATTTTCTTATATGTTTCTTAAAAAAAATAATTCATTGTTCAAAAGCTTCATACTTACCTCTTTCTTGTGCTTAGTACAGTAAGACTTCTATTACTATCAGTTGTCAGTAGGATTGGCTAATGATTGCTATTCAATCTTAATTTTTAAAAAAAGATTTCTTTACTTGGTTTCCAAGAATATATGAAACCTGTCGTTCATGAAACTGTTGGAATTGTCTCAAGTGAACATGAGTCATAATGTGTAGGTCAAAGCTTTTCAGAAAGTTCTCCTTTTACTCAACTTAAAGGTTCAACCCTTGCTTGCTGTGGCTCTGGGAGGCTGTCATGGTTTGGCTCCTATATATCTCCTGACTCCCTTTCAACTCCACGTTGCATCTTCAACAATATCAGATCTTTGCATCATCCTTGCCTTTGAACTGAAATGTTCTTTCTTCACTTACTGGGCTTCCATTCACATTTTGCCTTCTGTAACAGACATTCTTTTATCTCCTTAATCATGGTGTACCTGCATTTGGTTCTTTGTTTCTGTGAGTTTATTTTTCAACTCCCATATAAGATTCAGGCTGCTTGCGACAGATCTTATGTACCCTTCTCATCACAATTTCCCTTATTACTAGGAAAGCCTCAGTACATCTTCAATAAATGTTGGTTGACTTACCTAGACTTTTAAAGCATGTAGTTTGTATTATTAATAATGCTGCTATAGAACTGAGAAGACGGTTCAGTAGATAAGTGTGATGCAAAATCTGATGATCTTATTTGGTCTCCTCAACCAACATATTGAAAAACAGGACCGATTTCTTTAAGTTGTTTTCTGATTTCCCCCCATATGTGCTGTGGTATACACGTGCCCACACATACTGTGGTGGTTAGAGTAGAAGATATCCCACATAGACTCAAGTATTTTAACATTTGATCCCTGGATGTTGGGTGAGGTTATCCAATCTTGCTCCAGAAAGTATGACATTGGAGGTGGGTTTTAGGAGTTTATAGCCTAGTCCCACTTCATTCTTTGCTTCACATTTATTGTTAGAGATGTGATCTCTCAACTTCTTGCTCTGGCACATGTGGACATGCCTCCCACTATAGATGCTCTTTTTGCAACTATAAATCAGAATAAGCTCTCCATCCACCCTTTTGTGTGTGCATGTGTGTAAGTAACTTTCTATCATGGTGTTCATCACTGCAACAAAAAAGTAAGTAGCACACACTGAAACAGACAAAAGAAATAAATGTAATGTTTCTAGAAGCATTAAGAACTGAGTTTGAACCTTCTATTATCCTTTGCTGGTTTATTAATTCATTTATTTCAATTCCAATAGTATTCATCCACTGGTTTCTTTCCTGTGTGAATGTATTCATTTCTGTTGTGAGATAGTTTGCTATGATGAGAATATCATGAAAAAACTCCTATAGTTTAGAACAGTAGATTTGATGTACTTATTTGACCTATTTTAGAACCTATAAGCAATAATTTTATTTATTTTCCACCCTCTTTGTAAGATGTTTCACAAAAAATGCCCTTAATGAGTAGCTATCTCCAGTCAATACCTACTTGCAAACAAAAAATTTGTTTTGTCCAAGGGAGTCTGATTGGTCAAACAAACAAACAAACAAACACTCAAAGGTCTTCTCATGCCTAGTAGTAAAAGATCAGTAGAAAATTAGTAGTAAATGGTCAGTAGTAAATGGTCAAGAACATCTTTGCAGGATCTTTGTCTCAGAAATGTCAGAGAATCCCACCTCTCCCCTTTTTATATTACATGAACTTTGCATATACAATATACATTTTTAAGTTTTTATGGGCTTCCTTTGTGTATGAACTTGAGTGTCTCTGTGTCTCTATGTGTTTCTTGTGTTTTTATTTTGGCTGTTTCTCTTGTTTGGTTGTTTTCTCATATTCTGTTTGGTTTTGATTTATCTTATCATATTTAATTATTATTCCTTTCATGTCTGCTTGTTTTCTAATAAGAATCAGAAAAGGTGTGGATCCATAAGGATCCATATTGATCAGAAGGGATTCAGAGAGGAGACGAGGTAGGAAGGAGCTGGGAGGAATAGGGAGAGGTAAAACTGTAATCAGATAATATTGCACAAAAAAAATTTTTTTAAAAAGAAGAGACAAAGAAATTAGTGTAAGAAGACAGATTACTGCCATGTCCATGGGTTACCTCTGTAATTGCTAATTTCCCAACACTACCATGTGTCTAACCTACTCCTGAGACCTTCCTAAGTAGGTCTTAGTTAGTTTTATTTCTTCCATCCACACTTATTTCTTTTGACTTTATAAGTTATTTTACTTGCCTGGAAGTTTTCACTTGCCTAGTATCTTTTAAATTTAGCCATTTTACATTAGTAAAATGTCCCTTGTCATCTTGAAAAAAGCTTGCTTCCATTTTAGTGCACGTACTGGCCTTGTGTAACTGTTTATTAACATTCCTCAAAATTTAAGTTTATGTTTTCAGATGCTATGTTATAGACTTCAATATGTGACACTACAGGCTTTGCAAATGTATCTGGCTTTTGCTCAATACTTTATCTGCAGTGTTAGATTAAACCTCAATGACTGGTTTATCATATGTTCTCAGTGTACATTTAATGTTCCAAACTGTGGATGGCTAGATGATGTTAGATACACCCCTCTAAAATGTATCATGGATTCTTGCCTTAGAAGTTTCTTTTTTTTTTTTTTCAAATTTCTATCATTTTTCTTGTATAGGCTTCTCTAAGATATTGTTTTCTCAATAACATCTATAAATATTTATTCAGGTGAATTACAAATGCATAGAGATCTTGGAAATTAGCCATAGAGCTATTTTGTATAATATAAACTTTTATCCATTGTACTCTAATAGGAAAGCTGTGCTGTTCAAAACTGGTACTCTGGATGGCATCTGGAAGTGGCACACTCAGCATCCCTTTGTATGATTCAGGAAAGTATTAGCAGTAAGCCGTCTATGACCTGGCTTTACCCACAAGCCACTGTATTTGACGCTCATTTTTATGGTTTTCTATTATCTGATAAATATTCAGATCACATGGTACATAGAGATCTGTTCACTTACAATTCTCCTTAATGATTTATTGGTTTTTTTAGAAAGCATGAGCAACAGTAAACTAATTTTAAGGAAATGGAAATGTCTTCTAGACTCCTTATAGTGTGGATGCTTAAGACATTATTTACTAGTGAAAATCTTTTGTATTCAGTTCAGTCTCTTTAGCTGGCAAAAATCTCAACGTGACTGTTGAGGTTTGCAGTCTTTACAAATGTATTTGTGTTGTTCATCTGCATTTTTCTCCTAGAACAGAGTTCTGACTGATACCCTGTAATGTGTTTTTAGAATAGCTGTCAACTGGAAATGGGGTTTGGAGAAATGCTCAGGTTTATTTCCTCCAAACTTCTGCATTTTAACATTATCACATTACAATGATGCTTTGACATAATGGGGCACATTAGGAAGTATCTTTGAAGCACTTGATGTTGGTGCTTGTCAAATGAATGTGTGGCAGTAAACATCTATCTTATACAATGTGTTGACGTGGAAGCTATTGGATTCTTATGTGCAGTTTTACTTCAAAGAATTCAAGAGTTTGTATTCAAGTAACTCTAAGTGCATGATCATTAGCAAGATTGTGAACTTTGCATTGTTTATGTATACTTATTTTTCTAGAAAGAGGGAAAATTTAAAGGCTATATATTTTGAGTATAGGCAGCAATAAAAGACCTCATAGAAGATTATAAATAAAATGGATTGAAGCACTTTCATCATAATTCAGTTTAAAACTCTATTTCTGTGACAACATGATCTTTATGGTTTTTTTTAAATTAACAGAAAGGAAGAGAAAGAAGTTGTTTAGTATATCTTTTGATCTCATTTCAAAGCACAAATTCCGCTAGCCTACTCTATTAAGCCTACCTGATAGCTGAGAAACTGTGGACACAAATAAATGAATATAGTAAATAGAAAAATGGATGTTAACTTCTGAATGTGTCTTCTCAAAACTCAGTTCAAAAGTATTGTTTTTTCATAATGTAAAAATGTAAAGAACCATGTGTTTCTTCATAAGCTATCCTAAAAATCTAGCCCAGACCAGAAGTTACTCTCTAGCATGCATTGAATGCATGTGTGTGTGTGTGTGTGTGTGTGTGTGTGTGTGTGTGTGTGTATGTGTGTGTTCAAATTCCTTAGCATTCCTTAGTTGTTTGTACTTCTTTGTATAGTTTTGGCATGGTTACTTTGTCATGTATATTGGTATTGTTCCTAGCCAGCATACATTTTGGTAGTCATATTGGTGAGACTTGATGGGTACAGCATTCTATATTAGTAAGAGACACAGTCTTACAGAAAACTTCCTGATTCTATGGTTCTTACAGCCTTTCTACTCCTTCTTATGCAGAGTTCCCTGAGCCACAATTTTGAGAGTGCTTTGTGCATGAATTCACTGGGGTTGGGTTCCTCATCTCTCTAGTTTGGATGGTTGTGATATTCTTTCATTTTTTTCTTTTCTTTCTTTTCTTTTTTTTTTTTTGAGGCTAAGAGTTTTTTAATAATTTGAACCCAGGTTTAGATTGCGATCTGTGCAGGGCAGGATTGTAATCTCAAGTCTAGGGGCTTAGGGACTTTATACACAAGCAGCTTTTGGGGTTTCAGGGTTATATGGCAGATAAGGGAAGTCATTCTTTAAACACAATTCCATCTATTTAGGTGGCAGGTCAGGTCACATAACTTGGGAGGGATGTTCCTTTGGCCTATTTGGTGCTATCATGGTTGTGGTTTTCTGCAATGTTTTCCATCTGCTACAAAGAATTTCTTTTGAAGAGGGCTGGGGACTACACTGATCTGTAGGGATAAGACCAATTATTTATAGTTATATATTATGCTAGCTTAGTAAAGCGGTAGTTTTATGTTCTCCTTTAAGATCTACAACTTCATTACTCTTGGGGAGTTAGTTTCCAGTACCAATCACTATTCTACTTGTGCTGAGTGTGTCTTAAGTTCAATTTAGAGAGCTGTTGGTTACTAACAAGGTATGTGTGCCACTACTACATCCTAAGGGTTATTGTGTCGTGCTCATCATTTCTGTTCATTCATAGCCAAAATAGTTAGCCAGCTGTTATGGACTGTAGATTGTTTTTCTCCTCTGGAAGCTTGCATGTCATTCTCTAATATGATAAAAGCTAGTCTTTAGTGAAGGGGCATTCAGGCCAGTTTTAGCTCATAGCTCTTTTGCCATGTGTCTGAAGTTCATGATTTCTTTATGAATAGGGGCTTTACCTGACACCTCTTGTGTGTGTGTGTGTGTGTGTGTGTGTGTGTGTGTGTGTGTGTGTGTGTGTTTGTGTGTGTAATTAAGTGGGGAGCCTCTTGGACAATCCAGCCCAATAACTGAAAAGAGGGATACTCATACCTGATGTTGGATTTTGTTGTTGTTATGAATTCTTTAGCTCTTATCAGCCCAGATGGGAAAATTTCATTTAAACTGCAAATGTATATTTATATGCTTATTAACCTGTATTATAGTTTTTATTTCCATGTCATCCAGCAATATACTCCTTGGCATATGCACATAGGACTGAATATTTTATTCTAGAGATACTTACTCTTTTATGTTCACTGATACTCTAGGTATACCAGCTAGGAAGTAGAAACAACAAGTATCATTCAACTAATGAATGGATAATGAAATTACAGTATGTATACATTAAGGAATACTATTTAGCTGTAAAGAAAATGAAGTAATGAGCTTGGCAGTAGAAACATCATATTGGATGAGGTAATGCAGACTCAAAAAGACAAATGTCATGTCGTTTCTCATCTGAGTGTCCTAGCTCCAAACCATCCCTATAATACCCTTATGTCATTGCAGAAACCAGTGGGGATAGGAAAGGGGACCACTGTCAGAGCAGAGGGTGTGAATGAACAATAGAGATAGAGAAAGCAAGATAAAGGTGATCTGATAGGGGAAGTGGGATAAAGGCAGGGATAGACATTGATTAAGAGGGACAGGCTGGCAAGCCAAGGATGGATAAAATTCTACACAGAGCCTTACTAACCTAAGACAGTTGTGCATTGCTTTGGATAAAGCATATTCCATGACAGGTAAGGAAGGCAATCTTGTCAGAATAACCTAAGACAGGCTCAGTCTTGTTAATGAAATAGAAAATGGGGAGAGGCAAAGAGCCTTTGGGGCTGTTTGGCAAGAATCTGGCATGGACCAAGGGCAAGGAATGTGTTGCTTGGCTGGAATATGACATTGGCCGAGGACAAGGAAGTAGGCTTTAGGCAGGAATCTGATATTAGGCTAGAGCAAAGAAGTAATTTCAGGTAGGAATCTAAATTTTAGAACAAGGAAGTAGGCTTCAGACATGAAAATGACTTTGGGCTAGGACAGGGAAGTTGGCTCAGATATTTTGGTCATCTTGATAAGCACTTAGAAACAATGATCATGGAGAGTTTACATAACTGTGTTTAATGCCTTTCTTGTTCTTGGACTATTTGTGTTTATTGTATTGCTTGTTCTTTGACTATTTGCATCTATTGTATTGCTAGACTCTCATCTTAGAACTAACCTTAATACATATATGTAATTAAAATGGTATAGAAGCAAAAAGGAGGAGGGGAGATGGGATAGGGGGTTCTAAGGAGGGGAAGTGGGGAAAGGGGATGATATATGAAATGTAAATAAATAAAATAGCCAATAAAAATTCAAACAATAAATAAACAATGGAGATAAATACAGAAGAAAGAGGGAGAAGATAAAATAACAATAAGAATATCTATAAAATTTATGTAAAACCATGCTTCTATGTACCTATTTTTTGTCAATGTTTTAAAAAATAGTTTTTACTTGTTGTTTTTGAGAATTAAATATATGAGTACTGGATTTATATCATTCTTTATTCTTCTGTTCATTGCAGTTCCTTTTATTCACCCGTCTTCAAATTCATGGCCCCTTATTTTTTATTATTGACATACACACACACACACACACACACACACACACACACACACACAGAGAACCTGCTGAGTCCATTTATGTTGCTTATATGTGTTTAAGCTTGACCTCTCGAAAGACCCTATCATGAGACTTATTCCTGAAGATGTATAATTCTCCCTTGAAGCGAACCATTAAATGCCTATAGCTTTTCATCTCATGGAGACACCTGGTATTTCCCATATCCATTTTGGCATATCCATAAAAACAAATCATTTTTATGATTTGTTTTGACAGCCATACTCTTTACATCCTGGATACAACTTTCTTGTCACATATAAAAGACATTTTCTTGCAGCAGATGTCCTGGTCTTCTGGTTCTTGCAATCTTTCCCTGCTTCCTGCAGTGTTTTCTGAGCCTTACATTAGGTCTTGGGCTGTAGAAAAATCAGCTGGAGTTTGACATCCCGTATTTAGCTTTTTTTCCCTTTTTCTTTCTTTCTTTCTTTCTTTCTTTCTTTCTTTCTTTCTTTTTTTTTTTTTTTGTATTTTGGCCAATTGTGGCTTTTCTGTAATGTCTTCATTTGCTTGGGAAATAAAAGCTTCTTTGATGTATTTCTTGATACATACTACTTCCACTTTCCTAAACCAGCAGAATTTCTAACTGCATCCTAAGTAAGGATGAATACCCACAGAAGAATGTGATTTTGATCTGGTGATGAATACAAATAATGATTTCCATTTTAAAACCTGAATACATTAACTAATAATAAGCTATATTAATCTTAAGTAAATGTATTTTGTACTTAGAATATGAAACTAATTTTTGTACATATTGAAATAGTACATGTGCTATTTTAACCAAGGAATGAATATGAGTTGAATTGTATCTCTGCAATAGACAGGATGAAATACTTCCCACAGTGTGTGCAACCATAAATTTAGTTGGAATCTTAGTTGAATCTTTAGAAATATATGTAAGTTAAAGAGATGTTGGCCATGTTAAATTAGTGTCATGTTTAATTTAATGTGACTAGAGACCTAATAGAATGAAAAGAACTGTGAGTGCGCAGTGATGATTTCAATAGAACGCAAAAGTGGAAGTGTTGTAGTTTAAAGGTTGCTGGTACACTATAGAACCTGACTAAAGGACTGAGGGACATCCTTCTATTGATATTAGGAGGAACATTGTCTTGCTTACAGTCCAGCTTCCAGAAACCAGATATAGTAGTTTGCTATAGTAGGTACCTGGTTTATAATACTGGGATTGTTGTTTGATCCTTTATTTTTCAATAGTAGCTCTGGGAAAATAGAACATAGTGGAAAAGTAAAATCTACATTCATTAGCTACTGAAGAAAAACCCACATGGCAATTTTATTGTGTTATTCTGTTTAGAATCCTGAATGAAAAATTTTATAACATGTTAAAATATCATTAGGCATTATACCCATTGTACAGACTCCTTGAAGTTTCTGATTCCATCATGGTGTCACATGCTCCCTTTTATAAGCTCTTCAATTCTGAAAAAAAAAATCTGACTGTTCTTTGAACATTGCTTAACATCTTGCATAATTTTGTCAATATCAGAATAATGTTGTGTGATAAGCAAGAATAAAACCTGTGGGTCATAGCGATACAATTATTCCACCAGGGGTTCATCTTCTGGCTATGATTGCCTGATTAGTACATTTGTGATTATCTCACAGATTATGTGGAGGACATTGCCGATGTTAACCAGATTTTCTCTGATTTTTATTATATATTTCTTTATTTTTTATTCGTTGTTATATTTATTTACATTTCAAATATTATCTCCCTTTTGGTTTTCCCTCAGCAAACTCCCTATCCCATCCCCCTCCAGCCTCCTTCTATGAGAGTGCTCTCCCACCCACCCACCGAATCCTGCCTCACTGCCCTACCATTCCCCTACACTGGGTCATTGGGCCTTCACAGAACCAAGGGCCTCCCCTCCCATTGATGCCAGATAAGGCCATCCTTTGCTACATATGCAGGTGGAGCCATGGGTCTCTCCAAGTGTACTCTTTGGTTGATAATTTAGTCCTAGGGAGCTCTGGAGTGTCTGATTGGTTGATATTATTATTCTTTCTATGGGATTGCAAACCCCTTCAGCTCCTTCAGTCTTTTCCCTATCTCCTTCATTTGGGTCCCTGTGCTAAGTCCTAACAGATAAAGCAAGACAAGTTCTAACAACTTCATAATACACATACATACATATAGACAGACAGACAAACATATTGAGTGGATAGAGCAAACAACAGTGAGCAGACTCATATATACACATATATTTATATATGTGTGTATTTACATATATGTGTATATATGAATATACATATATACATTGCTGGATGGACCAAATCCAATGTGGTGGCTCCAACCATTTTGCATATGTACCTACGCAAGCACACACACACACACACACACACACACACATTTATATTCTGGGTGGACAGAGCAGACTACAATGAGTTGACTTTAACAACTTTATTTTTTTCTCTTATCCTTTTTATACCATATAAGACAAAGTTCTTTATATAACAAAACGATTACCTAATAGTCACAAGTTACACATTCTTTAAAAACAATCACCATAAAACACTCTTTAGAAACAGATTAAAATCATTACATAAAAGATTACTTAAAAGAATATACAACATGATTATTGATTACATATTTTTCACCTAATTAAACATTTCCCATCTACCTTTCTCTCTACAAGCTCATTATAAGCCCAAAGCAATAATTCTTTTGTCATTGACTAACAATATATAAGCAAGCCAGTTATAGTAGCAAGGTTTTCCTATGCTTAGTTGACCACAATGTAAATTTATGAAGAAACAGATCATCATCTATCTTACATATTAATTTTAAAGTCTTGTTCAGCTAAACTAGCTAATCATATTCTCTCTTCTCATACTTAGAATTTTCTCTTCTTATATTCAGAATTATTTACTCTTTATTTATAACATTGCTATTTCATGGTGCACACTAGAACCTGTGGGTGTGCCACATTCCTAGATGACAAGATACAGGAACTCAGACCCAATATAGAATGAAATGATTTTCTTTAATTGTTAATTTGTCCTAAACCTATTTTTCTCTTTCAAGTACAATTTTGTGCTTATAATGCATGAAATCTCACTGTACTCCTTTGCTAATCTATGCAACCCTGCCTACTTTATGAGAAAGGGCACATTTTATTTTTGATTCTAACTTTAAACTTTTAATCAAGTACTCCAACTTCACAAATTATTTAAATCAAACTAACTTCCCAAAATGCTTAAACCAAATCCGGAATTCCATAAAATCATTAATTCATCTAAACAGAAGTATTTCAAGAACATTCATATTAACCTTGATCTGCAGCAAACTTGCCCAACAGAGTGGGCTACCACCCAAGAAGTCATCACAAGAGGCTCTAGACAGTGAGAGTCTTCCCATGCCATGTCACAACATGTCAGGTATATGAGAGCTATAGCAATGACAACTACGAGAAGTCACATCAGTAGTAAGACGCCATCCTTGGACAAAGTCCTTGGGGCCATGCCTCTTCAGAGTATATCCATCACAGCTAAGCAAAACGGTAGGCTGTCTCCAGGAAGTTCACCTGCCCACTGAAGTTCTTCCTGCATTTGTGGGGTTGTAGTGTTCGTGGTTCCATTGTTGGGTTGAATTGTGGACCCAGCATCTGGCCCCCAAGGTGCTAGGACCACAGATCAGAGAGGCATTAACACCGGAATTTGACTGTGTTCACTCCATGCTGGGCATTGGATTATGTGAAGCTGTAGGACTCCACTCATAGGTGGTGAATACAGTCTGAGGTCCTGCAGGGGCCAGAGCTCTTGGGCTGAGGGTTCCCAGGTCAAAAGGTGCTGGAAATATACTGGTTCTCAGGCCCTTGGGCTCTCAGGTGCCACTGGGGAACTGCAGAAGGGCCAAGACCAAAGTGGACACATATGGCCTGGTGGCCCACAGCCAAAGAGGAAATGGGGAGGTATAAGCTCTGGCTGTGTCCTGCTGGGATGACAGTTCTTGGTTGTGGTGAATTGCTTGGCTGGGTCATGGCTGGCTCAGCTTGCTTGCTTGGGTTGTTGGGCCTCTGTGGCTGAGAACATTGAGAGGTTGTCAGAGGGAGATTAGACAGCAGCTTTGTAGTTGAAAAACTCCATGGCTCTGCAAAGCAGGTCCCAAAGAGGAGAAATAGGCTATGGTCTTAAGATATTTATTGTCATAGCAGAAAACAGATGAAACTATACCCCAGTATTTTTAGAGCAGGCCCGAGGTTAAATACCTTTTTGCAAGGAGAAGGGGCTGGGAAGGAATGCTTAATTGGCTCTGCCCAATGGCCTTTAGGTACCTCATAAATATGGAGATCTGTCTTGAGGCTGTGGGCTCATACATTCTACCTGTAGAGGGGGTTGTGGGAACTGAGTGATTAAGATCTGTGGCCTCATGTCAGGAGCCTGTGTCAGGAGCCTGGAGTCTGGGAGTGTGGCAAAATATGTGGCATTTCTTAGGATCACCTGGGTTCTCCAGTGATTTCTAGCTGGTGCTAGAACAGAAACCATGCTGTTTTTTCAGGGTCATACATGCATGGTAGTGGAAAATTTTGCCATTACTTCCATTTTTTAATGGGAGTGTGAGATAGTTCTTTTGTTTCAACCTGTCTCTAATCCTCAAAATATTAGATTATTTTCATAAGTCACTATAATCTCCAAATGATGTCCTTTTCTTATTGACCCTTTATCTCAAACTCTTCATAAAATCTCCAAAGGAAAGATGATTTTCTGTGATTGGTAGCTGCTTCTCACCACATAGTTTTAGGCTTGTGGAACTTTGGGGAGCCAACAGAAGGTTGCTATCATTCTTGCAGCCATCTTGAGCCGTATACCCTGACAACAGACTTGGTTACAATAGCCTACAACAGCTGAGCACATTCTGATAACATCTTGTTTTAGATACCCAGGATTTTCCCTTGGGTGTGTGAGCCTTAAAGGTGTGTGACTTAAGGGTGTGACTTAGAGATCAGATTTAGAGACAAGACATAAGGGCATGACTTAAAGGCGTGACTTAAAGGCGTGGCTTAGAAGTGAGACATGTAAAAGGCAGACAGAAGAAATTATTATTATTAGGTATTAGGCACTTGGAGTAGGCACTTGCGACTGAGACAGGCAATTAGACATTAGGCACTTAGCACTTAGAAGAAGTAACTTGGAACTTGGAAGCACTAGGGACTAGGAACTCAATAATTGGGACTTGTAGAGAAGAAGAGAGACTGAAGAATAAATGGGATTGAATCACACTCTGTCTGGTCTCCATTCCTCGAGTCTGTCCTCACACTCTCTCTTGCTGAACTCTGACCCGCAGACCAAAGTAGCTTGGGGCAGTGTGGGCTCTAACAATTTAGCCCCCAAGGCTTTTGGCAGTGCTGGTTCCAACATTGATAGTGTGGTCCGAGACATTTTGACCTCTAAGTGTGAGGCAGAGCAGTTCTCAACATTTTTGGCACCCAACGTGGGGCAGGTTGGGCTGCAACATGGAACATTCTACTGGGAAACTTTTGCATACCACAAAATCTTCCATACCTGTGTCCATAATGAAAGAAGATAATGTGGTCAGAATTATTATAGTTTACATAGCTTGTTGGAAGTCATGTTTTTTCACAGCAGAGTAGTTATGAGAAGTAAAACAAAATGTCTAAAAGTAGGTAACAGAATAATTGTTCCTCTGGAGATCTCCTACACCTACGGAGAATTTATATAATTCTTCATATCATGTTTGTTCACTACTTATTGTTCATCAGAGTATACTTTTAAGGTTTGTTGTTAAGTTGAAGAAGCCAAAATGATGAAACACATCTTTACTTAATAATTATAGTGTGAGCTTTGCGTGTAGAAATGCAAATTTCTTCCTGTATATAAAAAGATATAAAGTTTATAAGTTATGGCTCCAATCTTGTATGTAAGCTTTTATTTTATTTTTGTTTCTGCTTTATCTTTTTGTCTTAGTCAATGTTTAAGTGTTTCAAGAAATACCACAACTAAGGCAACTCTTATAAAAGGAAGGATTTAATTGGGAGCTTGCTTACAGTTTCAGAGGGGAAATAGCAGAAAACACGGCACCACTTATGGAGCTGAAGCAGGAGCTAGAGCTGCATCCTGATTCTCAGGCAGAGTAAGACTGGCCTTGGCTTGGGCTTTTGAACTCTCAACACACTCTGTCAACAAGGCCACACTTCTAAATCTTTCCAAACAGTTCACAAACTGGAAACTAAGCAGGCAAGCATACAAGTTATGGAGGTCATTGTCATTCAGACCAGGACACTTTTAAATGTTTATTTATTGTATTATTTTGTATATTTGTGTGTTTGTGTTGTCTGTCTCTCTGTCTCTCTGTCTCTCTGTCTCTCTGTCTGTCTGTCTGTCTGTCTGTCTGTCTGTGTGCAGCACATGCATGCCTAGTGCTTATGGAGGTCCAAAAAGTGTGTCAAATCCCTCTAGACTGGAGTTACAGATGTCTGTGAGTTGGGAGTTGAACCCATGCCTTTTTCAGGAGCAACAAATATTCTTCACCTTTAGGCCAACTCATCAGCAGGTTTTTTTTTTTTTTATTTCCTACTCCATCTTCCTTTTCAAATAACAAAATTTAAGTTGTACATTGTGATGTACTTCATCATAGTGTTTTCTTAAAAATATGTCAATATTATTTGCTCTTAGTCATTCCATTTTTCCCCACACCCCTTCATGCTAATCTTGTTTTGTTACCCTCCCATTTGTTCCTACTTCATTACTACAATATATCTTCCCTTCTCACAGTCCCCTTTCTAGATTCATGAACATGTGTATACACATGTACAATCATTCATAAATTTAAATGTAGATGTTTCCATATAAGAGAAATCACATATTATTTGACTTTCCAGTAATTAGACAATTTTAGCACATCACATTTTTTTAAACTACAATCAAGTTGGATATATGAAATTATTACATTCAATCATGTTCATACTCAGGTCAGAGGTGTTCCAGTGTCAGAGGGTGTGCACTATTATTGCATGGCACTGGGCAAATGTGGATGTGAACACTTTTGTAAAGTGATCTACACCTCCTAGTCCAAGAAACAAAGTTTCCATAGGGTACATAATCTCTACAAGCAGCTGCATGATTCAAAAAAAAAAAAAAAAAAGTCAGTCAGTGGTGCTTTGATTTCAGGATTTGTTTTTCATAGATTTCTGGGCAAAATTTAAAAGACTTCCAACATAATGAATGAGATATTTGGGCATCATTGTATCAATAGTGTAGTCCTTTAGCTTTTAGTTGACTGCTTATTGGAAAAAAAAATTAAGCTTTCTTTTTGATATTGGTCAGAATCAGCTGAATTTCTCAATGGCTGAAAGCTTGTTAAGAAAGTATGTTCTTCTGCTAATCAGGAAAATGACCTTTGTGACAAAAACTGAATTTGTAATGTTCTAAAACATATTAAGGAGTACATCAACAACAACACTTTAAGAAAAGAAATAAAGATACTAGATACTTGTCATCAATATTACAAAGCTACTTGTGTTCAGAATATCCTGTCAATGTAATCAAAGTTTTGGTGAGGTAGCAACATTATTAAGTGATTCCTTAAAGTTGACTCATGAGGATTTGCTAAATAAATCCTCAGATTTTCTTCTTAAACTGGTCTGAAACTGACTTCTTATTTCAAGTAGTGTCCTCTGTAAAGCTGAGTGTTAAGGTACACATTTAATACAAGAGTGGATGAATATTGGTGTGTAGATATCAGATTTTGGATGTTCTAAGATGGCATTAAATTTTTAGATGATTGTATAGCAAATATAATGAACCCCATATTGTCAAACTATGAATTAATATTTGTTTTTTCCTAAGAATTTCAGTGAATACATAAGGTAAAGAAAGCACTTGGGAAGCTCTGCATTCTCCTTTTGTTGTGTATTTTGAAAATATGACTGCTTGATATTTGTAAAATAAAGTTGATAGATAGGCAAGAGAAGGAAACATTTTTTTTTGAAGGAATGAGTTTCATTCTAAAGCAGATCTGGCTATAAGCACCCTTTTGACATAGACTTGCTACAAAAATTGGACTATGGTCTGAGATTACAAACCCTATAAAATTATATGAAATTTAATCTTTCCAAGTACTTGTTGCCTTTTTAAATACTGATTCTGCAATTAGATTACAATTGTTCTTTTGAGAAGTATGATATCAGATCAATTATTAGCTAGGTAAAATATTAAAGATAACTTTCATGGGTTAAGAAGCTTTAAAAATCTTACTATATGAATATTAATCTTTATTTCTTATGGCCATGGGCCTCTATGAAAGAGATTTGTGAAGAATTGTGATGAGTGGAACTTTATATGCTTGGGGCCCAATTTAAAACTGTACAATCATCACTCAACTGCTGACTTCTGAGTATGAGTGGTACCAATGTGGCATGCCCAGATTGGACTCAGATTCCTGGCTTGGAAACCACTAAGGACACTTTTAGCTGTCAGGAAGTTGAGGGTTGTCAGACTATGTTGATCTTGATAGTTACAGAAACATAGTATTCAAAGTTTTCTTTTTCTCATCTTTTCTCTTTTGCATTTTAACTATCTCATTCAGTCATCTCCTTTGGAGACAGAACACAGTTAAGATGAACAAGCAGTCAAGACATAGCTTTCAGATAAGAAAGTAAGACTGCAGTAAACCTCCAAGAGTAGAGGGCCGACTGAGCTGAGTTACAGAAACCAGAAAGTGCTCTAGTGGCTGGACTTAGTAATCTTGCTCTATGGTATCTCCTCCTCATTCACTCCTGGGTAGTGCAGAGTCGTCTTTGGAGTGTTCCTCATCTAACCCCATCCAACTCACTTTTCAGTGCCAGGGACAAAGCATGACATTTCACTTAATTAAAGATATTTTTCTAAGATTTTAATATTATCACTTTGTGGGAGCTGACTAAAGATTTACAAAAATTTGTATTTATGCACCTGCTTGCAACTAATGTCTTATTTTAGCCGTTATAAACTGTAATAGAACTATGTCATTTGTGTTAAAAGCAAAATTTTAATTTATGGTGTCTGGGTATTTTCTATTGCTATGATAAAATTCCAAGATGAAGGCATCTTGTAGAAAAAGAGTTTACTTGGGTCTTTCAGTTTCAAAGGGTCAAATTCCATGACGATTGCAGCAGGAGACATAAAAGCAGACTGGCAGGCATGGCACTGGAGCAGTAGCTGAGGGCTTATATCTTGAAACACAAACAAGAAGCAAAGAGAGCTAACTGGGAATGGTGGAGGTTTTTGAAACCTCAAAGGCATATCCTGTTACACCCCTCTTCCAATAAGACCATACCTTCACATTCTTCTCAAACAGTCCCACCTACTTGGGACTAATTATTCAGATCTATGAGTTCAGGGAAACATTCTCATTCAAACCTCCAAAGATGGTACCTTTAAATTTAGTAGGTATGGCTACTTTGCAACTTTCCTTCCTCTTTTTACTTATCCTCCTTTCTGGCATTTTACAAGACATTTGCAACTAATTATGCGTTGTCACTGAAATAATCCTACCAAGACAAACTTTTGAATTTATTTCCTTAGAGTTAATATTTCCTGAACATGCATGTTTCATCATATTTTACCTGTTTGGCACATCTGAGTCTCCAGGGTAAAACATGCATTATATTTTAAACACACCAGGATGTATGATCAGACATTCTCACCCAGAAGTAATCATTTCATTTCAAGTAGTAGGCATATCAGTGGGAATTTCAGATATAGTATTTTGCAAATAGAAAAAAAATAGGTAGACAGGTGTACTTGATATTTTGAGATGAGACTAGACTTTTGCATAGAAATCAGCAGTCAGCATAAGTAGTCATGGAGTGACTCTTGTTTTTAATTTATAATTTCTAAGATCTAATGTGATTTTCTATTGATTTCTGAGTCTGTGGTAAAGTATTTAAGACTTTCAACCATTAGTGTCTTATAACACAAGTGTAGGAATTGCTGGATTTCCTAGAGTCAAAAGGAACAGAGATAGCATGTTTAAAGAGCTAAAACATTTCTAATGAGGAGCAATTTGAGTGATCAAGGAGGCTGAGACTGTTCAGTGCTATAAGATGATGAAATAGAAATACTGAACTCCAGCTGAAGATTCAGATGCTAATGAGGGAGAAAGACTAAAGTTCACACAATCCCATAAAAAAGTAAATGATTACCAAGGAGATTTCAAAATAGTATTAGAATCATGGGACACCTATCTGAATTGTAAAGCACAATTCTAAGCTATTATTAAGGAAAGAGTGTAGCAAAGCATAATTCATAAAATTATAAAGGACAAATGAATCTAAAGATGAAAGACCCATAAAAGGCCAGGGTTTCATTAATGATAGCTCTATGGTTTTCTTCACCTCTCGAAGTAGAATGACCCTGGGTATTATATGCATTCTGCTTAGGTCTTATATGATGCATCTCATGCTTTATGTTGTTTAATCATCATCGCTTGCTATGCTGATCATAAAATAATCACAAATGGCTACAAAACTTGACAGGTTATAATAATTTAAGAAACTGTTAATTCTAAAAGAGAAATTATTTTTATCCAATTTGAGAGGGATTTGGTAGTTTTCTTAGAACAGGAATAATAATAAAAAAGCTATCATCTCTACGTGTAATTTCCTGTAATTTTACCACTTAAACTAGGTGTAACTGGAAATGGCTTCTATATTCAATAGACTCTGAAAGAAATTGTCTCAGTAGTACTACAGGATAATGTAAAGGTCATTGTCAAATTTTAGACTTTTAACACCTCTCCTTTTGCTATAAATAACCATGACTCTTGTTTTTATTTCATGAGCACCTAAGTTATATAAATTGGATGGTAAGATGTAAAGTATGTGCCAGGTGAATATAACTGAAAATGTGTGTTTTGGTCCAGGTCACTTTAATTACACTCTTTCTTTTTTAATTTAGGTTCTTTCTTTCTTGATAAGGCTAAATGTAATATTTCTTACAGGCTGTAGTTACTAAAATACAGATTCGAGTTTAATGTTTGCTGTATAAAAAGCATGTAGATTCTTCTGTGATGCTTCACCTACCCACCAAACCACTGTCTACTAGGAATGCCAGAGCAGCTACCCTCAGGAAGGACCAAGGTAGGCTACCTATGCCCTCCTTATCATTCTCCATCTGGTCTCTCTAGACTGCTTTTAGATTTGTTGCTGCCCATCTGCTTTTCCTCTGCCTCTCTTCCCCAGGGTTCCCCTATAGCTTTCTTAGCCTTGTGTCTCAGCTGCTGCACTTTGCTGGGACCCAATTTGTGGCAACAGCAACCAGATAACAGACTACTCACCCAAAAAGTCAAGACTAACCATGAAACATCACTAAGATCATATATCCAGATGCCTAGATCCCAGGATGTAAACACACACACACACACACACACACACACACACACACACACACACCACCACCACCACCACCACCACCACCACCACAACCATTACAAGCAGCTGAAGTGGTATGAACTTCAAATATGAACAAGCAAGATAATATGCCTCCTCTAGACGCCATAAACCCTGTTGAAATGGGTCCTAAGAAAAACAATTTAGGTAAAATATAAGACAAAGTATAAAATTTCAATAGATAGCTTCTGAGAAAGAAAAAAAATCAATTTTCTCCAATGGAGTAAATATTAGCCACAGTCCATTACAGGCCTTGTGCCCAGGCCAACACAAAATAAATTGATGGGTTTTGTGTGTATTTTGCTCTCTTTCAATATTTTTTTGTCTTGTTTTTGTTTGTTTTGTGGTTTAAATTTCCTTTTTGTTTAGAGAGAAACAGAGAGACAGAGAGACAGAGAAACATAAACACACACACACACACACACAGAGAGAGAGAGAGAGAGAGAGAGAGAGAGAGAGAGAGAGAGAGAGAGAGAGAGAGAGAGAAGACAGTGAAGCTGAATGGTTATGGAGGTAGGGAAGACCTGAGAGCAACTGAAAGAGGAGAAATAATATGATTAAAATACATTTATGACTTAAAAACAATATTTAAAACACATGGAATTATTTAGATAAATCCAAACAATGTATCTGTCTAGGATAATTCTCAAGCTTTGGATAAATTCCTCTTATAAGTAACTGTTTCATATTTTCTACAAAATACACTTTTAAAGGCACCTACAGAGAGTGTCATTGCTGACTTCAGCAGTATCTTCCTGAGTGACCCAGCTGGACTTTGACAGCTTCACTTAAAAAGGACATAGTATGATAGAGATAACAACCTTACAACAAAACAAACACCCCAAACCCAAAACAGACTAGCAATAAACTATTGTGTAAACTTACCTAGATTCTGTAGTAAAATTATACCAAATTATTATCTTTGTTGCTACTTGGGTCATTCATCACCTTCACAGATCAATTGATATCCTCATCAGTGTAAATAACCTGATTAATAGAAGGAATGGGGTGATGAGGCATGGTTCTAGGATTTAAGGAACTCTGTCTAGCAAGGCAGGTAAGACAGTACAGAAAACAATAATTCAATGTATATATTAGACCTCAGAAAAAAATAAAGCCTCATTATGCTCATTAATAAGAATGAATGATGCATCATTATTGAAAATGCAAGAAGAAATTCATGATGGGAGAGAACTGGTCAATGATCTCAACCAGAGGCAGAGTTGGTGGCTCTGTAGATGTTCTTAAGACATAGAGGGGAAAAAGAAAAGAAAAAGGAGACATGAGACTCTCAGTGAAGGTGAATGAATAACTTCAGTCTGCTCATGCACAGTGCATGTATTCATTGTCTCATGTACCAAATACTTAATGAATGCCTATTCTGAAACCACATTCTGTGTTGAGTGAGTGAATACAATAGACTTGGATTGGATTTTAAAGAAAGAATAATTAGTATTTAGTAATTAAGCTACCAATATACATTTCAACATGTAATATGCACTGCCCATGTTTAAACAGTGAAAGTAGAATATGCATCATAACAAGGATAACTGTTTCATAGTATCAAAGGTCTCCAAAGCAGAGATGGAAACTACACAACAAGGGAAAGAAGAAATGAAAAGGATGTTCTAGGCAGAAAAGAAATAGCAAAATTTGCAAACACCCTAAAAGCGTGTAAGAGCCTCTAAGACTAAGGTTTAAGAAACTGAAAATCTAGTTGAGGATGGTGGTGCATCCCTTTCATATTAGCACACTGGTGGCCAAGGTAGCAGGATCAAGGCCAGCCTGGTCTACAAAGTGAGTTCTAGGACAGCCAGGACTGTTACCCAGAGAAACACTGTCTTAAAAAAAAAAAAAAAAAAAAAAAACAAAGAAAAGAAAAAAAAAAAAAGACAAACCAAGACAGAAAGAAAAGAAATTGAATGCTGGTTTCTTTTGTCAGGTACTGGAGTAGAGTGAGGGCAGAGTGTGGAATGAGCTTGGAGCAGAGAACCGGAGCAGGACTGAGTCATACAGGAGCTTTAGCTTCAGGAAGAGCTTTGGTTGTTCCTGGAATTGGGATGGGAATTCATGAAGGAAGCAGAGACGTGGCATGATTTGCTTCATCACTGATGCCTATGATAACCTCATGTATATAAATAAACAAGTGTGGGGCACTGGCAGGAAGCTCTTACAATAGTGTAAGTAGAAAAAATAGTGCTTTGAGTGCGTCTCCTACAAGTGTGTTAGAGCCTTACAGAGTTAAGGCATAATTACTAGGAGCTGCAATGGTCATAGGAGCTGCCGAGGTTGCTATGCAGGTTATAGACAGAACATGATATTTTGTGAGTTCATTTCTAGATACTGTTCTAGTTTGCTTTTCTATTACTGTGATAAAAAACAACCCTATCAGAAGCAAACTACTGGAGGGAAGAGATTATTTGGCTCCATTTCCAGGTCATACTCCATCACTGAAGGAAACCAGGGCAGGAGCACAAGCATGGTCAGTAGCAACATTCAGGGAAGAATGACGTTCCTTGTGGGCTCACTGATTTATGCTTAGCAAGTTTTCTTTTCAAAAGAAACTTATTTAATTTACTTTATGTATTTGGATCTTTTGCCTGTGTGTATGTCTGTGTTCTCTGTGTGTGTAGTGCCCCCCCCCCAAAAAAAAGACTGTGTGAAGTCCTTTGGAACTGAAGGTACCTATGGTTGTTAGCCACTATATGGATGCTAGAAACTAAACCCAGGTTGCTCTGTAAGAGCAATAGTTCCTCTGTAAGAAGAACAAGTCCTCTTAACTACATACAGATCTACATAATCAGCCCTCACCTAGGTTTTATGTACTTTCCAGGATCAGCTGCCTATGTATGGTACCACTCACAGTATTGTGCCATCTACATTAAATACCACTCAAGAAAATTCTGTATAGACCATCCACAGGCCATTCTCCCAGAGGCAGTTTTTCAGTTGAGGTTCTCTCTTCACAGGTAACTCTAGACAGTGTCAGTTTGACAATCACAATTAACCAGGACATATATCTTTGGAAGAACTTAGCATATGCAGTGAAGTATACAAGTGTGTATGTAACACCATACTATTTACATTCCAGTGTAATTGTTTCCCTGAAAGACAGTGAGTCCTTTGGAAGTGAAATCCAGATCCACCATTATCTGTCTGTGCTGCTAAGCCTCCAGTAATTTGTTGAGAGACTGAATTGGAACTGAACTTGATAATATGGTAGCTTCTTGAGAATAATGGAGAGAAAAGAAAGTGTGTAAAAAAGAGATTCAAACAATGACACTTGAAAGGGATTTAAATTTTTTTGGGCTGATAATGTTTCCATTAACAGGCAAAACCAAAGTATTCATTTTAGATGTATTTCAGAGAGTTTTAATAAAATAATAAATTTTTATTTTCTAATCTAATAACATTATAGGTAATTTTATCCAGGCTCTATGAATTGAGGTTTTGTTATTGGACTTGTTAGGGTCAGAGCTTATGCCTAGGCAGTCACAACAAAGACGGCTTTACCAATTACCTTTGATAGACCAATTAAACAAACAAATAATGAAAAGAACAAAAACTTTTTAATGTGGCCACAGTGGGAAGAGGATCAAATAGCAAGCAGAGGCCACAACTACTTCATTCCTCAGGTTCTGATGAGAGGTTTAGGTTTCAGTAGAAACCAGTATGTGTGGATAACTAAGTAGTCCTGGTGAACATAGAGTCAGACATATCATTCCCATCTCCCCTGCAGGGTTAGGTGTCATGACAAGATGTTAGAACTGCATGAGAGCTCTTCCTGGGAGATAAGTTATCCTTTTGGCTGTCACCAGACTTCACTTTCACCTCATGTAAACAGGATATTACTGAAGAAATTCCAATTTCTTGTGGGTACACTGATCAACCATTGTCTGGGTTATGTTCTCATCTGTAACATGGTCTGAAAAGTTGTTAAAACTTGGTGAAATTTCTTTTCCATAGGCAACACTTGATAAGCTGAAACAGGAGGATCATAAGTTTGAAACCACTCTAGGCTTCATGATGAGACCCTGTTTCCATTCAATGAGACACAATACTTGTGTCAACTCTTCCAAAACTAATAGCCACAAAGTTAAAAAATATGGTTCTTATGCATGGCTACCTGGCACTAACTTGGTTTGACTTTGGTTCCTGCTTGCACTCTGTTTATTATTTTTGTTTCAGACATAGATATATTCTCTGTCAAGATTGAGGTGTGTTAATATAAGGTTAATATAAAGATTGTAATAGGCCTACAAGAAATGAAGATGCCCTAAAGAGACACTTGTATCTCAATCTGACTGTCAGACTATTGAAACAATGTAACCCAAAGAAACAGAAATTCCTCCAGGAATGGTAAACTTGGAGAAAGACAACCAGACCCAGGATTAGTCTATAGAAAAAGTTTAAACTTCTTTATGTAATAATCCCCCAAATTTCTTTCCCTTCTCAATGTTAGTTACCTTTTATTGCTATGAGAAAAATGATTGACATAAAACAAATAAGGGAAAAAAAGATTTATTTGTGGGGCAGTGGATCATGAGAAGTATCGTGGTCCTTGGTTGAACTATAGGCTTTAAAGCCTCGGAGACCCTGAAGGGAAGGTAGGAGCTTTGTATGTTCCCGGGAACGAGGCCCCTGTCACCACCCCCATAGATTTGTGGTCATCAGTCATGTAAGGGCAACGCTCCAAGACCTGCCACATGTAGCTGAGGCATCCGTAACATCTCAGACCAAGAATAGGAAAAGAAATGTGACCTGTGCTCTCCATGGAACACAGAGGAACTTAGAGACTTGGAAGGCACAGCCAATAAGCTTCCTTCCCAGATATTTCTCCCTACAAAAGGTATTTAATCTCAGGCCCACCCTAACAAGTGGGGTATGGTTTTACACATCAACTTCCCATCATGGCAATAAATGGTTTGGAACCACAAACTGTCTCTTTTCATTGGGGTCCACAGTGGGGAGCCATGGAGAAGGTCTTTACCTACAGAACTGCTATCTAATCTCCCTCTGCGTTTCCAGCCACAACTGTCACCAAGCCTGTCAGCAGTTAAGCCAAGGACTATCACCGTGGGACTAGCCAGAACTCCCCTCCCCCGCAACCTCTGCCCTGGGCTAGACACAACCCTTTGGGCCCCCACTTTGTTCTCTGCTCTTCTGCAACTCGTAGTGGAGCCTGGGTGTTCAAGGATCTGAGAATCCCATGGCCTGGGCCTTGTTACAGGCCCAGGGAACCCCTAGTCAGCTGCAACTTCTGACATCTCAGACTATGCTTTCCCACCCTGCCCTGTGGCAGAGTGGATAAACAACCTACATTTATTAAGGTACTTAATTGGAGAAGCTTGGCTCCATGACTTGCCCTATGCTTTGGGGTATAACATATAAATGGAGGTGTGTGCTAGAGAATTTTCTTCACTTAATTGAGGACAAAGAGCAGAGAGAATAGAAATTAGGAAAGAGCTAAAATAAGGTACAATGTCAATAGATATGACCTTGAGTGACCTATCCCTGCTGCCTCACTATGTCCTACTTTGTAGATGTCAACACTTCTCAATAAAGGTATCATATTATGAATCTAATGAAGGATTCAAGGGTTCGTTAGATTCCCAGCCTTCCCAATCCAGTCATCTCTATGGAAAATATTACTGACACATACATGGTTTGTAAGTTCCTTAAGTGTTTCTCAATCCAGTACAAATGACAATCATCAATGACCATTCAATCTGTGTATCTGTCATGTTATTATGTACTTTTGTGGACTCAGCTAATCTAGATTCCGTGTGTGAGGAAGAGCACACATTATTAGTTTTTGCATGCTTGGTTTATTTACATTGTGCATGGAAATCTTCAGATTAATCTATGTGGCCATAAGTATCTCTGTCCTTAAGGCTGAATTTCAATGTGTATGTATGCCACAGTTTCTTTATCCAGTTATCCATTTCTGAGTACTTAGATTGATTCTGTATCTTGGACATTATAAATTATGTTTCAGTGATATGTAAGTGCAGATGTCTTTTTGGCATGTTGACTTTTAGTTCCTTTGGATATACACCCAGAAATGAGATCATATACTAGCTGAGGTTCCCACCAATGGTGTCCAAGTTTTCTTTTCTCAAAGTCCTTGCCAATAGCTCTCTCTTATTTTTTGATAAAGGCAATTATAACAGATATGAGGTGATATCTCAGTGTGATTTTCCATAATAAATAGTGACAGGCATTTTCCCACAGCTGTTGACCACTGAATGTCCAAACTATTATGACATTTTTTCCTTCTTAATTAGCCCAGATCATTCTGCCTCTTTATATAGAAAATAAACTAAAGATAACAAAAGTGTTCAGTGATTAAAATGCCTAAACATATTTTTTTTCTGTTTTGTACTTTTTTGAGAAATTTAAATATACCTAGAATAGAATGTTGCTTAATTGTCTTCTGACTTGGTTAGGTTCTGTTTATTTCTTCATCTTCCTAGGCAACATAAAATAATAACATGCCATCAAGGTTTGTTAATGCACTCACTGTGTTGCCCGAGACTGAGGGTTTTCTAGAGATCCATGACATTCAGTACTGAAGAAGGACAGATGCAGAACAGGTTGAGATGTGTAGTCTTATCATATCTGTTCTTTAACTATATTTTTCTTATGCCAAATAAAAGGTTTAGGCTCATACTTCCCTGAGAAAGTGGAGGTTACCAGGTAGACTTTATTCATTCTCCTTTTAAAAACCTAACCTCTAATTAAGGATCCATTAAACAGGTCTATCTGTCATATTGCCTACTTCTTAGTATCCAGAAAGTCTTTTACCTGTTTACAATATTTTTAAAAAGAGAACCAAGTTTGAGTATACTAATAGGAAATTGTTCTTATATGACTCTGAGCTTGTAGAGTCTTTTTTTATGTCCAATTCCTTGTGCCATGTACGAGAGCATGATGAAATTAAAGGAAGGTTTTTATATTGTTCTCATTTGAATTTCTCCTAATTCATAGTAAATGTCATTTTAACCCTTGCTTATTTTCTTTTTTTTTCAACCATAGATCACTCATGGAAACTCATTTATGAATGTCATTATTCATCCTTGAGTGGCAAATAGGATAGTTTTC
This sequence comes from Arvicanthis niloticus, assembly GCF_011762505.2. Taxonomy (NCBI): domain Eukaryota; kingdom Metazoa; phylum Chordata; class Mammalia; order Rodentia; family Muridae; genus Arvicanthis; species Arvicanthis niloticus. The sequence continues at coordinate 15,696,032 of NC_133433.1, read as the reverse complement.
TTTTTTTGATATTAAAGACTATTTATTTATTTACTTACAGAACAACAAATGTTTTCATTTTTACAATTATTTTTACATGTATGGCTTAGGATTTTACTGCTGTGAACAGACACCATGACCAAGGCAACTCTTATAAGGGCAACATTTTATCAGGTCTGGCTTATAGGTTCAGAGGTTCAGTCTATTATCATCAAGGTAAGAACATGGCAGCATCCAGGCAAGCTTTTCATAAGTGATTTTATTCTTCAACAACATAAACATATAAAAGTACTTTCCAAGTTCAATATAAACCCAACTTTTCCTAATATCTCCTATTTCTCCTTCTGTTGCTCTCCATTTGTTTCCCTATCCACTCAGGTTGAAAACAGGAAGATCTCATTTCTCTTCTCTGTAACTCACAGTGTCTCTTCCTTATACTTTAATATATCCAAGTGTTTATACTGTTATATTATCATAATGATCCTATCCTAACTAAGTTTCCTGGGAAGTTTAAATTTTTATGCCTTATTTAAAACTAGGCATATCTTTTTAAAAAATAAGCCATAGTAAGAATTATGTATAAAAATAATATAAAATAAGCTATGATTTTCCTATGAAGTTACTATGTAGTTACTCTATTTTGTTATCTTTCAGGCTTGTACTAATTAGTTATACCTCCACATTTTTCTCTGAGAACTATTCTGGTTGTATTCATGATTGTATGTAACTCCCTTCTCTGTTTATGTTGTTAGACATTCATTTAGTATGCAAAACACACCCCAGAACTGATGTTCCTAGCTTTACATCATAATCTTATGGTCTCATTTGCTCCATAAATTCACACTGCCTGAATCATTTGTTAATGTTTCATAGTACATTGGGTAGATCTACAATTTACATTCTGAAACCTGTCAAATCTTTTCCCATAACAAATTTCAGATGTGATTTCTATTAGAACCACAATTCCTCCAAATGGATTTTATTATCTCCCAAGTCTCCCATCTCAAACACCCTGTGGTGACATCACTAGCAAATCATACTTTCTCTTTCTCAACACTCACATCTGGCAAGTTCCCAAGTCTTCATGGTTAGAAATACAAGTTTCTTAGATCTGTTTCTTTCTCTCTGTCTAGATGTGGGTCCTCATGCTTTTAACACTGTACTTGTGGAATAATATTCTAAATGAAATCTTTCCCTGGCCCTCTCAATCAATTCTCCATACTGCTGCCAAAGAGATCTTTCAAAAACATTAATCTGGGCATGTAGTGAAAATGTGTCATTCTTGATGTTATAATCTTGGATTTATAACCAGTTTTAACTCTTGCTAGCTAAATCCTTGGGAAGTTGTTTAATCTCCCCAAGCCTCAGTACCCTTATTGGTAATTCAGATTGTATTTACTGGGAGCTTTGTTCTGAAGAATAAATGAATAATTTATTTGCCTTGCATATGAATACAATTCAGTATTTGGTGATTTTGTTATCATGGTTATTGCTATTATTGTTGTTGATATTTAATGTAGTTATTTGAATTTTTCTGTACTGCTCTATCAGGTTTAAGGAAAAGTTGTAGAGTTTTAGGTATTATAGATGGCATCTTATGACTCATTTGGTTTCTCTAACTTCATTTCTTACTATTGTTCTTGGTCTATTCTTCACTCATAATTATTAACGTATCTGTTAACTTCAGACTTTGCTTTTATTTCTCATACCTTTTAAAACTTTATTAAATGATTCTTGAGTTTGTAAAATCTATTTAGTCAGTTTCTTCACAATTTTTCAAAGTTCAGTTCCAGCTGAGTCTTTTCTTAAGTAATTCTTGCACTACAACCCTTACTATAGTTTGGATCAAATAATCACCACATATGTTCCATATGCTCTGGTGTACATAGCTCCACTGTACCATATAGTCCAGTACATTTTCTTCCTCCAAAGACTTAGAATTCATCCACCTCACTGAAATATCTTATTAATCTTTGCATTCATAATTTCTAAGCTACTTCTTTGCAAATAGTACTAATTCATATGCAGCTTTCATATGTTAATAATGGAGTCTTAATGTAGAAAATAAAGTAATTTTAAAAGATAAGTAATTAAGTGCTTAAGATCTGTAGGTCACAAATTATAAAATAATTAACAATTTTATACTGTTTAGAAATGTTAAAGGAAAGGAAACTGCATGAACACTGTCTTTAAGATAAAGAATTTACTGGGTTCCAATAGCAAGAGATTTATTTTTATTCTGGAAAGGAAAACTGTAAGAGCAAAGACTGAAAGTGCTAGCACATGTAACCTGTAACCTATATGACACACAATAGTGCTAATTAATGTTATCTTTTAAAATCATGCTTGTGTGTATATGATATGGGTATGTGATGTATGTTTGTGTGTGTGTCTGTATATGTCTGTGTATGTGTGAATGTGGGTTGTGTACACATAGTATGTATTTAGAGGTCAGAGATAGCTTCAATATCAGCCCTTGACTTTTATTTTATTTGAGACAGCGTCTGTGATGTTTAATGCTGTATACACTGAGCTGTCTGGCCCTGAGTTTCTAAGGATTGTCCTGTCTCTATCTCTTGTCTCACTGCAGGAGGGTCGAAATTATAGATATGTGCCACCATGTTTGGCTTTTTAATAATTTTGGAGAATCTGAGCCTAACTTTCATACACAGAAATCAGGTACTTTACCAACTGAGCCATCCATTTAGCTCAATTTTAACTTTCAAAAACATAATTTTCCCCAATTCTATGAAGGATAGAGTTGAGTTCACTGATATCTAAAAGAATTATATAAAAGTTTATAATTTCACAAATCTGTTTCATGGCAAACAAATTAAAAAACAATATATACATGTATGCAAATTGAACTCTGGAAGTATCTAAACTATTGCTGCCTTTACAATAATCCAATGCAACTCAAGCTGATGTGTGAGAATAGTCTGTATTTATATAGCTCACCTTCAAAGTAGAACAGACTTAACACTTGAGTAGTTTCCGTATGTTCTTTCACTATCTCTGTTACATAATTGAAGAAATTGGGTCAAAAGGCAAGGATTGACAAAAGTGCACAGCAAGCCTACTGCTGTGTTCTTTTCTGTTCTCACAGGCATGCGATGCTAGTAGAGTACACTGATTTAGAGTGGTACTGGGTATGTATTAAAGCCTTTATTAATTGGGAGGTGCCAGTTTTAAGTTTTTTGTAGGTTTATGACAATTTCTTTAAAAAATCTAATCGTCTTACCCCTGCAGCATTGGGAGCAAGCTGAATGAATCCCATTTTCCAGAGGAGACCAGTTTTCATTTTACTCTTGAAGATGAGGGTTTACTAGAGGCTGTAACAAGCTACTTTGACAAAAAAAAATATGGTCCCTGTAGGACCAACCTGGCTAAACTTAGCCAGGAAAAACAAAAGTTTATTCTCAAAGAGTTAGAACCTTAAGCAACATTATCTAGTGTTAAAGTAAAAAAAATTCTTAATTCTTTCCAAGATGATGGAATAAAGAGTGACTCTTTTTCTTAGTCATGTATCTCAAAAATATTGTTCCAATGATCCCCAGTCCCAAACCACCCAGAGCCAATATATATATATATATATATATATATACATACACACACAATACCATTCTCATTCAGTCAGAGTTGGCACACAATTTAAAAAGCAGCAGACCTATGATTAAAGAACAATAGCACATGATTAAATTTAATGGAATTTAAATACAGAAAACATAGCATGGCATCTTTATAGTATGTTAAGTTGACTAAGCTGGAAGCATATTTTCCATGATCCTCTTCCCTTGTGGCTTTATATAAAACTTCACTAAAAGATAGAATGTTGTGAGATTTGGAAGGTAGAACTGAAGTGGAGCTGTTATAGAATGAATCTTTCTGGCCACTCATGGTGAAAGATAGTTACAGATGTGTCCTTAAATCTTTATAGATAATGAGATCTCAAGAAATGCTATTTCTGAATATTTTAGAATCTCAGCTAACAAATAATTTTAATCCCTCAACCCCAACCTTTTATTTCAATTTTTATCCCAGTATCTGTGTACAACTTGTGTCTAAAAACCAAAAACTCCAATTTGCCCACTCCATTCAGTGCTTCAGAAAGATACTTCTGATTCTCCAGTTACTCATTTTGGTTTAGTTACACAATTTCTTCAATACTTATGATAGGCCTTATTCCACAGTACATATATCATTGTTCAGTGTTCAGAGAGGTTCTGTTCCCATCACGAAACCTTTATTGTTTCAGGTATTCACAAGAGACCCGGTTCAAGAAAAACAGACCACTAAACATGATAATATATAATAGGCTGACTGATCTTATAGAACCATTAAAGCTATTATGAGCAGCAATAAAGTGGTTACTGGTATACCAGAGTTTGCAGAAGCAAATAGATTCTTATCATCCATAATTTACTACTGCAAGTATTAGCTTCCATAGAATTCTTTAATTAAAATGAATAGAACAGTGTTAATTGGTTGCACTAGAAAGTATAAAGAAAGAAAATGAGCTCAAGGTTTAAATTTCCAGATTAACGTCTGAGTAATGGATTGGAAAATTTCTGTATACTCTCTAAGAGAAACTCATATTTTCTGGAAATTTTCATAAAACCAAACCCAATGTCTGTCTAGATGAAGAGTGCCGGAATGTAGTTCAAAACAACCTTTTAGTGTTTCCTAGATTAGGAATGGTGCATTGATTGACAGGCACAGGGCCATGGAAACATACAGCTGAATCTAATCAGAGAAATGTGGCAACTTTCTTTTGTTGAGCTTCTGTATTAGCAAGAACAGCCTTTTCTCCCAGGCATGAGGAATGTAGTTTTCTCCTCTATAAATCACACAAATCACCTTGCCTGAGAGATTAAGTTGTGGAGGGATTCTAAGACACTCTACATACCCACTGTCTCCTTTGACTTTGTTAACTCTGTCCTGATTCAGGTTATAGCATAATCTTGGGTATCAAATAAAGTTTATAATGTGAAAAATTATATATAGGCCACACCCAAATAATTACAATTATATTTTATAATTTACATTTATATTCACCAAGCCATGTGGACTAAGCATGGACATGTATTGAATGGATATTGACCAGAGAATAAAAATATAAGTTGAGTTAGGCTACACTGAAATTGACTCAGAAAGCAAAGATGCTATTTACAGTGTTTTCACAGTGTATGTTAAATAGATTTATCTGTTAGATGGTTGACATTAACTTACTATAATTTTCTTGGCATATGATAGAAGTATGAAAAAAATACATTTAGGTTATAAAACCTGTTTACCTTGCATTTTGTCCTATATAAAGGTTTGAATAATCTGTAGTTTACAAAGCATATTAATACTCACAGGGAGCTCTTCTCTGCTTGCCAGGGATGGCAGTAGGATATCCTTTCATTAAATAGAGTTTCTGTGTTAGCTCATAGTAGCTATGGCTGCCTTCCCAAGATCAAGCCTTGAGATCAGGAGGAGACAGGTTTGGAAGATCTGGGAAGTTGGAGGAAAGTAGTGGTAGGTAAGTATGATAAACATATATTGTATATATGTATGAAGTTTTCAAAGAATAAATGAAAATATGTAAAAACTTAGTTATTGAGATGAATAGAGGTGCTAAAATCCCAAAGTAGGGAGACAAAGTGATAGTACATAACCATCAGAGACATTCCAGGTAAATCTGTGATCTAGAGACACATCTGAAACAGTTATAACAATTTTCCCTCTCACATTTTGGTACTATCTAGTAGAACATAATGTCCCCAGGGCTGACACACATGGGTAGTGTGGAAAATATTTGATTTTCAGAAATGGAAAAATTCTCAGTCCACTGAACAGAAATTTGACTAGCATCATCAAAATGGAAAATCAATTTCCATTTGTGTGACATTTCACACTTTGAGGGCACCATGGATGAAGGGGATTCCTTTAAGAAAGGGATTTACTTTGACAAAATCAGGTCTAGGATATCTTTCTCTGGCTTTTCACCTGGACAGCTCAGGTTCATTTACATGTTAAATCTATGGAAGTGAGGACTTCCACACTAATCAGGGGATTATATTAGATTCATCCTGAAACAAAAATTCCCACTATAATTCTACCTTTAACAGAGGAACTTTTGATGGTCAGTGTTTTAATAATGTTTTAGTTTGTCTCATAGAAAACTACTAGGTTTCCAAACCCAGAAACAGTTATACTAAATGCTCAGTAGAAACCTATATTGATTCCTTGATATATGTGTTAAGGTTTTCTGTTGCAAGAAAGGCCAAGTTAAGTAACAGCTAAACCAATCTCTGTCTACAAAAGGATAGCATATAAAACTAGTGCTTTGTTTCCTGCATGAGTTCCAAGATTAGTGACACTATCATGAACTGAAGAATGTAGAAATGGTGATTTTTTTTCATACATTTTCATTCTACTCGACTATTCAGAAGAAAACAGATATTGAAGAATACTGTAATTGAAGATTAAATACAGTTGTAGCAGCTCATTCAGATGTGTGTGGTTTTTTTTACTAGAAAAGATAAAAATATGTGATATTGTTTCCTTAATTGTTAATTCCATAAAGACTTATCACTTTTCATTACTAGACATCAGAAAAACTAGTTAGCTTTTCATATTGTCCATGGGCAGGTAAATGCCTTTTTCACACTATCATACAGCTGCAATAATTTTAATATACTCTATAATCCCGTCAGCAGATTATCTGTGATTCACAGAATATTCAATTGTATATATATTTCATATGCATGTATAATATATGTGTTGCATATATTATATATTATCACTGTCCCATGTAAACAGAGGCAGTAAATTTAAGATGGTAACTATATTTATGGTAGCAAACTATGCATGAGGGGGCTATACATTCTACAAAGATTTTATAAGTTGTGTGTCAGGATAATTATTTATGTGTCTAACGGCCTGTGAATTATCAAGACATACTGGAGGCTATGAGAAATTTGCTTATCTGATTATTTTGGCTATGGAGGGAAACCATCTCTTATGCTTTTTAGTTTATGAAGAATGCCCTCATACTGGCTTTAAAGGCTGAAATTTTGATTTGGATGTAGAAGATTCAAGTTTAAATTCTGTTATGATTTAGATATGAAGAGTCTTCCTAAAGGCTATGATAAAGACTTGGTTGTCAGTCTATGGAGACCTCACTAAGGTGATTAATCATTGACAGATTCACCATTTTATGGCACTATAAGGAGCTAATAAAAGAGATGTAGCCTGGATAAAATAGGTCACTGGAGTTATACTTTAGAGGATATCTCGTTCCTCATCTGTTTGTCTATTCATTCTGTATCTGGGCTGCCCCAGAGTGGGCAACTATGCCCTGCCATAATTTCTTCATTATGCTCTTATTTTCCTCACTAGAGTTTAGAAACAACTGAGCTCAGTTATCATTAATGGAGATTTCCTAAACCATGATCACAGTCAATACCTCTTCCTTTAAATGGCGTATGACAGATGGTTGTCACAGCTTTGGAGAAGCCCATCTAACACAAGCCATTTGACCTGAGATTCCATAAGAGTAAAAGATTTTTTATACTTCAGAGTTTTACATGCATTTATCTGCTTTGTGTTTCTACATGGCACAGTACTGTGTAAATGTCAGAGGAGAACTTGGGAGAATCAGTTCTTTTCCACCATACGACATTGTGTATGGTTTGAACTCAGGTCACCAGACTTAACAGAAGTGGCTCCACATGTTCAGTCATCACAAGTAAATCACAGTTCATATATTTAAGATTTTGGACTAAGTAAGCATTCTTGTTTATATAAGAAAAGTTGTTCAGATTTACTGTTGGATTCCCAAAAAATATAACTCTGTTGTGAGTAACTGAGCTATCAGGTAATTTTATTTTTCCGTCAGGGATCAGGTGTCACATGCCATATTAAGACTCATATTTGTGCAGCTTGAGCTGCTTTATTCCAAAGAAAAATAAGCTTCTTTATTTCATGCATATATGAATGATCAAGTTTGAACATATTCTTAAGGCTCAAGTGACATGACATGGGGAGAGAGATGTGTTAGGAAAGCCAGGAGTGTCTGTGGCATCCTCAAAATTTGACATTGTTTCATAACATTGTCATCTAAAAAGTTCACAAAAGATGGCTGCACGTTTGAGTCATAAAAGTATGAAAAATTCCATTATATTTTAGTTAAGTTTATGGAAACTTAGACCACATATATAGCTGTTCTGGAACACATGTGACCTGTGCTTCTTAGGCTATATTTTGGACAATTCTTTGGTTATGATCTTTGTAAATTTTTTTGTCATTTAAGTCAAAAGTCATTTTTTCTTCCTTCCATATATCTACAAATACTTCAGTACTTTGAATTTAAGTAGTTAAGTAGTCCAAATTAGTTCAAACTTGTGTCTTTCCTTTCAATGTTGGGATAAAAAACAAAACAAAACAAAACAAAACAAAACAACCCTAAAAAACCAAAACACTCTCAAATCTCATCTACTTTTAAGAAACTTTTAAAGAGACCTGGATGGTTGCCCAGTGATATTGGCAAGTCAGATTCTTAATTTGTGCAGAAGATGGTAAAGTCTCATCCTTGCTGATTTTACTGCATAGATGCATATGGAGTCTGAAAGTGCCAGACCCAGCTTTGCACTCCAGGAATGTGTGGGAAGGTTTAGCAGCACTTACAGGGTGAAAAAAGAAGACATAAGTAAAACTCATATAACTACCCAAGTTTTTTTCATTGCCCTTGCTTCTACAGATTTTGCATATGTTTCTGAAATGTATATATTTATAGAACATATGTATTACTTAAAATAGATTAGACCTCTATTTAAAAGAATAGGTTGTTGGGGAGATACTTTTATAAGCACATTTTAACAATCAAATAATCATACTCAAATTTATAATTGACATCACAATTTTTATAATCATAAGAATTTTATGAACTTGAATGCAATTTAGTTCAGTGGGAATTTTTTTAATCTAATTTAGAAAATTACATCAGGGTGTATAAATTAAAAGAAATTCTACTTCATACATAAATATAATGCTGATATTTTAATACTGTATTTCTAGCTCATTGAAATATATGGCACAGAGGAAATCCTAGATTTTTATGAACACGTTTGTGCATTTCATTCTTTTATATTTGTTGTAGGCATCACCATATTCTCAGTTCTTTCACGACCTATTAACACTCATTCTCATAACATCGACTGTCTCCATAGTTGATGTTGAAAGAGTTAAAAATATTTAAACCTTCCACAGATGGAGTCAAGAGTGCAGATCAGCTTGTTCTGTGCTCTGGGTCCTAGAAACTAGCTATCCATAAGACAAAATAGATAAGCTAGGAGTTCAGAGCTGAGAGTTCAGGACAGTGTGACCAAGCGCTATGGGTACCAGCAACTAAAAACTAACCATAATATAGATTGAATAGGGTTTGAGCTGGGAGTTCAAGTTAGCGTGCCTGTGCACCCTGGATACCAAGAACTTGGCTGACCACAAGATAGATGGCTAATTACGTATAGACTTAGAGAATAGGAAGAGGCTTGTACCCTGTCACAAACTGAAAAATGGGCTGAGACTTTCCACAGGTGCTCTTCAATAGCCCTCCTTTACTCCCCCTGGGTTGTGGTTCCCCCCCCCCCATGTTGTGGTTTGGGGCTTTAAATTCTCTCTGTCTCCAAAGCCCCAGGGTCAGACCCCACTTCCCCTGTGTGGGTCAAGGGTCTTGACCTCAGTATACTGATTAAAATATGCCTCTTGCTGATTACATCAAGTTTGGTGTCTTGCAGTTAATGGGTAGCTGCGAATTCCCACGGCTTGGGTGAAGTTCTCCATTCGTGGGGGCTTTACAATGTCAATGAGCATTCTAGTTAATGGTGCAGATCTATTCTATAGTATTTTCCTAGAAATAAATTTAAAAATGTTGCTATCACTCCAAATATTTGACAAGTTTTATCAAAAATAAGTGTCCATATTTAACAAAGCAAACAAAACCACTGAGCCTGAGTTAAGAAGCAATAATTTCTTCAATATAGATAGGAGAAATTGTTGTTTTCTATGTACTTATTTATTGCAATTTTATTTATTGCAATATTATTGCAAATAATTTTTCTGTTAAATGTTGAGAGTTGAATTAATATGTAGGTTTAACAACACATTGTTTATTAAAGATTAGTTTAATAGTATGACAATTTAAAAAAAATAATAACAGTGGCCTTCTTCTAGTCCCTATGACCTACCCACAGCTACAAAGTTGACATATAAGAGTTTCATTTTGTGGAGTGGCACTTAAAGCCAACGATAGATTGGTTGATTACTTCTCCCATGATGTTAGCTTCAGTATTGTATCAATGGGCATGTCTTCTTGGGCCTCTCATTAATGTAGCTCTCAAGGTTTACAGCTGGATAAACTTGACAATTATACAGAGATCCACAACAGGTCTAAGTTCAGACAATAAGAGACTGTGGAATGTTTAGTTGTAAATGGAAAATTTATTTCAAACCTTCTTCTGAGTCTCAGTGTATTAAGAAACTGCAATGAAACATTATCTTTTGGACATAGCTGAGCAGTTGTGTGCATGAACTTATACCAGTTGTGACAAGATATGCAATAGGGTGCAAGTTCAAGCCACTTCAAATCTCAGCAAAGAGAGGGGTGAAATTCCACCCTTAGCCTATAAGCTGTTGATTCTTTATAGCTACAAGGAGAGGGGAGGGGGAAGGCAAGGGTCAGGGAGAGGAGGAGAGGGAGAAGGAGGGGGAAATGGAAGGAAAAGGAGGGGAAGGGGGAGAGTGATAGGAAAGAGTTTTCCTTAAAAGTAAACTTAAAGAAGTTCCCCTGGTAAGTTGATCATACTTCACTTGATAAATACACACACACACACACACACACACATATATATATACATATATATATATATATGGGTATGTAAAAAAGAGGATCTGTTAGAAATTATGGAAAGTGGTAAAGAAGATCAAAACATATATGAAACTATCAAACAACTAATAAAATGAGGAAATATGAGAAATGTTTGGGTCAAATTTCTTTATTCTACTCATACATATTTTTATGAAATGTGATACAAATATGAATTTATACATGATATTTATTTGCAAAACTCACAGAAAATACTGTAGTTTCACAGTAGATCACCATTTATTATTGCTTATTCATCGTAATATAGTAATTTTTGTTTGCTTGTAAGACAATTTTTTCTTAGTATCTTTAGCAGGAAATACTCTTTCAAGCCATAGCTGTGGATGGGCTTTTATGCCAGGTTAAGAGTAAAGCAAATGATCCAGATGTCAGCTAATTAGCATTCCCATGACATTGGTGATTGTTTTATGTGTAGACACATGGCTCCTAAATACTTAATGTGAAGCAATCAATAACCTTTTCACTGTGTTGTGATAAAAGTTCCTTATCATTTTTCTTGCTCAGGTACTTTGGATGATTAGGGACTATTCCTGCTGCTGCAGTCATTTCGAATTTACAGGGAGAGTAGAACCAAATTCAAGGAGCTAAGGAGGAGAAATAGATGATCAAAAGTGAATTTTGCTAACATAATTTGAACTTTGTATGCTCATAAGCCATCATATATATCTGTTCACTCTAGCTGTTTGATATAATACATCTTGCCCCTTCATTCTATTTTTTTTAGGCTTTTGTTGCTACATGATAAATAATTCTCAATTGTGCCTTCATTAAAAAGTAATAGAGTGGCTTTTTGTTTGGGGGTAGTAGTAAAGAGGTGGAAACTACTGCTGTTGAGTTCAAGGAACTCTTGTTTTGCAAGATAACAGAGACATCCATGGAAATTACTCTAGTAAGTGAGCGTTATGCATGAAATTTGGAAGCACAGATTGGGAAGAGGGTAGACCAGGGAAAGCTTCTCCAAAAAAGTGACATTCAAATGTAACCTTCAAAGGAAAATGTATTTAATGAAACGAGTGTGATTTTGAAGTTTGTATTCTTTCAAAAACAAGCCCAGATACAGATTTGGATCCAAGTCCTTTTCTGGTACTTAGTAACAGGAAGCTTAGACAGAGGAATGCAAAAGGGTGACAAGATTCTCTAGTCAGACATCTCACATCTGGGCCAGTTACAAGTGAGTAACAAGGAAGGAAGGCAGGCAGGCAGGCTTTATTTTGTATGATGGCACACTGGATAGTCCCACTGATCTGAGGACTCTGGTGGCTCTGAATATCATAACCAAATGATTTAGTGAAGACAAGAGTTACTCACTACATGGCGTCCAAGAAGCAAAGAGAACAATAGGAAGGAGCACAGGACAAAATGCTTCTTTCAAAAGTACATCCTCAATGACTTCTTACAATTAGGTCCTAGTTCCTAATATTTCTATCATCTTCTGACTATGCCTTTAAACCATAAATCCATCAATAGTATAATTCACTGATAAAATAAGAGCTCTCATCATCTATGATGGTTTGACTGCTAATTACACAGGATCTAGAATCACCTTGGAGACTGATTTCTGGGCATGTCTGTGAGAAACTTTCTTGACTAGGTTAATTGAGGTGTGAAATATAGTTTGCAGTATTTCATGGGCTAGGATCCCAGATCATATAAAAATGTGAAAGCTAGCTGAGCACATTCATATTCTGTTTTATGACTAAGGATGAAATGTGACCAGCTGGGCTCTTGCTCTCAGCACTATGCCTCCCTATCTTCTTATATTTTTGGTTGTAAGCCTAGCCTTTAAAGGCTGAGTCGTCTTTCCAGCCCCTCTCTATCTTCTACCATGTGTTTCTCATCACAATGGGATAGTCCTTTTGAAATGTAAACAAGAGTAAATTCTGGCTCTCTTAAATTGTTTCTTGTCATGCATTTGGTCAAAGTACAAAGAAAAGCAGCTAACACAGTACCAAATCACTTTCTGCAAATCCCACTTCTGAACATTGCTACATTGGGAACCAAGAATTATGCATCGAAGATCCTTTGAACAATGCTTTATTACATGTCCTTGCAATAGGAAACTGAATAAAAGTTATACTCATAAGTACATTACCATGGACAATTGAGAATCAGTTTCATTGGTGTCCCTTTGAGAATCCATTTGATGGGGGAAACTACTGACTCTAAAATAGACTATATTTTAAAATTGTTAAATAACAACTTTAAAAATGCAAAGGAAACCAAAATAATTTCTTGTACTATGTTAGATCATGATAAAATAAAACTGAAAGCAAATAGGAAGCGAAACTATGGAATTACTCAATATTTGGAGATCAATTGGTACATTTTAGTAGAATTCTGAACACTCAAAAAAAGGAAGAAATTGAAAACTTCATAGAATCAATTAAAAATGATGGTCAAGCAATCAGAGCTTTTGTGACACAGCTAAGAAATGTCTAAGAAAGAAGTTTATACCCGCAGTTTGATTATGTTATAAAAAAAAAAGAATTTAAATCAGACATTTTTTAAAATTATGTTTGTGCCACCATTGCCCTATCGTATTCTGCAGGCAGATTGTGACTGGGATGGTGTTTACCTTTCTCCTTTAGAAGCCTTCAGAGAACCTTTACATGTCACAGACATTAAAGAACGGGGCTGAGGTTTCCATGTATGCATCAGCTCAACATCTTCATGCTCAAACAGTTGTGTAGTATTGTCTTCAATAATGGGGCCTTGCTGTTAGTTTATAGAGAGCTATTCATTGTCTTGGCAACAGCTTGGGTTTTGGTGATTTCCCTGAGATAATTTCAGCAGTAACTCAGTTGGAAGAAAGTCAGTCATGACACTGGTTGTTTCATTTGGCGACAAGAAAAGGGAGAGAGAATTTCTATCTACTAACTGTTTGTAGTCTTCATTAGGATTGCTTTCATCTATACTACGTACTGGGTATCCTTACTGCTTATCAAATGTTACTCAGTTCTAGCTGTTGCTCCTTTTATTTCCTCCCCAACCCCATTTCTCTTTACCTTTCGCACCTGATCCTCCAATTCCTGACCCTCCCCTCATCCAGTTCATTCATAAAATTTATTTTATCTTGCCCTCCCAGGGAGATCCAAATTCATACCTGATACTGCTTGAGTGACTAAGAACCAAGAGTCTAGGTAACCCAGAGATCTAGGGTAAAACCAAATACTACTGATCAAAACAAACAAACAAACAAACAACAACAAAATACAACCAACCAACCAACCATTAAAACTTCCAAAAGACCACCCCGCTCCCCCCCCAAAAAAAAAAACCCAATAAAATTCAATGCATAGTTTGGCAAATGAGCATGAACAATAATGTACTACTAGTTTGTTTTTTTTTTTTTTTTCATGAAAGAAACACTCTTTCCATTTAACTTGGAGAATTACACCAAGACTGTTGGTTCACACACAAATTCTGATGTTATTTCCCCCATTACTTTATTCTTCCTTTTCACTTACAGTACTCTTCTTGTCTCAGCCACCTTAAAAAAAATGTTGAACACCTGCAGTATGAGACTAAGGAGCTTATTTAAGCTACAAAGGAGATGCATCCCTGTGAAGAAAAAAAAATTACAGTTGCCCAGGTTTGATGTTCCAATATAGCGTGTGATAGCATCTAGTTTTAGAGCCAGAAAGATTCACTGACAGACATGGAAGGGGCTTGTAAGTAACTGCTTGGTAGTTGCAGAGGTTGACAGGATTACCACAAGTTGTTAACTGGCCATTGATTACTCAGGTTGTACATCACTGGTCAGCATAGCAGTAAATGGCAAGCAAGCATTCAGTTATACATTACTATAATAACATCAGTTCATCTATAAGGGATATGGTGAAACGCCAGAGCCAAGGCTGTGGGAACTATAGATGTAATGCTGTCCTGCAACTCAGCCTAATAGGAATTTATAAATCTTCTTTATTTATCTTGAGGCTACATTTAAGTTGTTCCATAACCTGAAAAGAAGTTTGTGGCATTTTTACCAAATAGCTGTTCATCAAACTTATAAGGATTTTCCAGAAAACAAATTTTGCTGTGGCAGTTTGTTATATATACAAATTATGCAAAAAAAGACAAAATAGCAACATCATTCAAAACAAAACAAACAAACAAAACCCAAACAGTTTCTTCCTTTTTAGAGTTCTTGTTAAAGACACTCCAATTATTATTGCACTTAATTCTCATAACAAGAGTCTAAGGTTGTTTTCAGTTGGAGACAATCAGGCCATGAGAAGGTAAGAAATTGTCAAAGGAGCAGATTGCAAAGACTCATGGTGAAACATTAGGCAGTGCTCTAAAGCTCCTCTGGAAGAAGAGAAGGAAGGTGTGTAGGAGGCAGAGGGGTAGACAGAGCATGTAGAATCAACTAAGCAGGGATCATGGGGAATCACAAAGACCGAACTGGCATGGGTCTGTATTAGGACCTTTGCATATCTGTTAAGGTTGTTTAGCTTGGTGTTCTTGAAAGACTCCTAATTGTGGGAGTGGGCTTGCTTTTGACTCTTTTTTTTTTTCTGGTCTTGGACCATTTTTTCCTACTTGGTTGCCTCATCCAGCCTCAATATGAGAGCTTGTGCCTAGTCTTACTGTATCTTGTTATGCAGGGGGTATTTCTTGAGGGAATTGAAGGAATAGTGGATCTGAGGGAGATAGGGAGGAAATGCTAAGAGAAGTGGAAGGAGGGAGTGTTTGACAGGATGTATCAAATAAGAAAAGAATAAATAAAAAATCATACAAAATAATTTTCTCGAAGAAAAATCATGGAAAATATCGAATTCTAAAGCCCAAATGTACAAGTGAGAGAGACATCTCAGAATTTTGGCTTCCTGGGCATGTTTTGTTTATTTTTGGTTTTGGTGAGGCGACAGAGCATCAAGGAAATAATTTAGAGATCCTGATTCCTCCAGCCCTTGGGAAGAAATTGTCTCTGACTCATGATCTTCTGTTTTCCAGTGTGCTCACCTCATAGTCATAGCTTGCAAGAGCAAAAGAAATGCCTGCATCTCTACTGGCTCCTATACAGAAAAAAACTTTGCTCTAACTTGAAAATGAAGCAAGCACCATGGAGAAATTTGATATGATTTGGTTGTTAGGGACAAAGGACTGGTTCACTGTGATATTCTAGACAGGCACACTGGGGAATTATTATATTAGTATTTTAAAAGAAACTACTTGATATGAAACCAAAGAAAGTTAATATTTAAAAGGTGGAGAAAATTTGCCTATCAATCAAAAGTCATCTCTTCTTTGATGTGATATACCACTAATATAAGAATTATTTATGAAGTACAAAAAATGTTTTATAGGTTGTTTAAACTTCAGATATATTTTAAAATAGACTAGGCCAGGAAGTTTGAAAATAGCCAAGCTATCTGTACCATCTGGTTAGCCTTCCTTCCTTCTTTCCCTCCCTTCTTCTCTCCCTCCCTCCATACTTCCCTCCCTCCTTCCCTCCCCACCTTCCTTCTTCCCTCACTCCCTCTCCCTTCCTTCCTTCCTACCTTCCCTTCTTCCCTCCTTGAAACTTTTCTGTGGAGTTAATTTACAGTATCTTCAATGGGGTCATCAAGGAAAAGAGTAGTGATATAACATGTGTCTTTCCTCTCATGCGGGCACCAGCAGGCTGCAGAAGAACACAAGGATGTAATAATAGGCATACTGCTATGAGATAGCTTGTTTCTAGTGTTAGAAAAGGCACTTTTATTTAATCACAGTAATATATTTTAATTCTTAATAGTTATAAATTGGACTACTTATTTCCTAGTAAGAGCAACAACATAACTGTGGAAATTTTATTTCAGATAGTATATGATATAGAAATAATGTGGCCATAAAACACAGTAGTAAAAGTAAAGTTTATCTTTTATTTGTAAAACTAGACAACTTTTATAGTTGTGTACATATAAATATTCACTTCCTAGTTGAGTAATCATAGATTACACTTATATAAACTGAGTAGTTATCTTCTATAAATGTAGGGCTCCTTTTCTTCCCATATGTTGGTACAGACTACCTGACTTCCTACTGAAGAGAGTATACATTAGTTTCTTTATTACAAAGAAATCAAAGCTTGTCATCAAGAAGAACTGACAAAGCAATTACAAAAAAAGGAACCAATATTTTTAAAATTTATTTATTTATTTATTTACTTTAAACCCCAAATTTTATTCCCCTCCTGGTCTACCATCCAAATGTTCCACATCTCATACCTCTTCCCTGGCCCCCTGCCTGCATGAGGATGTCCCCATTCTCCATCCCCCACCCCAACAGACCTCTAAATTCTCTGGGTCCTTCAGTCTCTTGAGGGTTAGGTACATCTTCTCTGACTAAACCCAGACTTTGCAGTCCTCTGCTGTATATGTCTTGGAGGCCTCATATAAGCTGGTGTATGCTGCCGGGTTGGTAGTCCAGTGTTTGAGAGATCTCTGGGGTTCAGGTTAATTTAGACTACTGGTCCTCCTACAGGGTCACCCACCTCCTCAGCTTCTTCTAGCTTTTCCCTAATTCAACCACAGGGGTCAGCAGCTCCTGTTCATTGGTTGGGTGTAAATATCTGCATCTGACTTTTTCAGCTGCTTGTTGGGTCTTTTAAAAGGCAGTCATGATAGGTCCCTTTTTGTGAGTGCTCCATAGCCTCAGTAATAGTGTCAGGCCTTGGGACCTCCCCTTGAGCTGAATTCCACTTTGGGCCTGCCACTGAACCTTCTTTTCCCCAGGCTCTTCTCCATTTCCATCCCTGCAGTTCTTTCAGGCAGAAATAATTATGGGTCAGAATTTTGACTGTGGGATGGCTACTCACCCCCTCACTTGATGCCCTGTCTTCTTGCTCGAGGTGGTCTCTTTAAGTTTCCTCTCCATACTGTAGAGCATTTCATCTAAGGTCCTTCCCTTTTAGTCCTGGGAGTCTCTCACCTCCCAGGTCTCTGGTGCATTCTGGAGAGTCCCCCCAACCTCCTACCTCCTGAGGTTGAGGTTGCCTGTTTCTATTCTTTCTGCAGGCCCTCAGGACTTCAGTCTTTTTCTCTCACCCAATACTAGATCAGGTTCCCTTCTACCCTCAACACCCCTCCACTTTCCTTCCCTGGTCCCTTCCTCTCTCCCTTCCTCCCCACTTGTGATTGCTTTCTTCTCTCTCCCAAGTGGAACTGAAGCATCCTCACTTGGGCCTCTCAGCTTGTTGACATTTTTTTAGTTCTGTGGACTGTATATTTGGTATTCTGTACTTTTTTTATTGGTTAATATGCACTTATTAGTGAGTACATACCATGCAGTAGAAAGGGGGAAGCAATATTTTAAAAAGATGATGTTCAAATTGGCAAGATAATGAATCATTGTAAAGTAAGCAGCATTTAAGTCCAGATTCATTTTTATTCATGGTCAATGCAAGCCTCTCCAGAAAAGCTGCCCTTTATTAAATCTCTGCTTTTTCCATCCTGCCTTCATTTGAGTGTCTGGTGGCTGAACTGAAAGCTAAACTTGCCCAAATTTGAATCACAAAGCTAATTACATCATCTGGTGAATGGGACAAGAAATAAGATTCATCATTTTGAAACTTGATAAGCATGTAAAAATTCAACAACCATTGATTGCCCTTCTCCCTTGAGAGCTGGCATAGCATCTTCAGATACCATGAGGGCCCTTTCTCAGAAAAGAGGCTTCCATGTCATCTCCAGCTCATTTTCTCCAAGTTCTGTGTCTGAGGTGTTCAGATTCTGGGAAGCAACTAAGGACAATGGCAATAGCAGTGTTGTTTGGAGAGTGTCTTGGATTCTTCTGAATAACAACTTAAAGGAAGTTTTCCCATGCTTGTTCCTCAAGATTTTGTTAGATAGTCTTCCTGTAGGGAGAACAGGATCACTGCAAGTAGTATAACATCACACACACACACACACACACACACACACACACACACACGCACACACCATAGTTTATGAATATAAAATAATGTTTTAAACATAGTTTGTTAGTGTATCTCTCCTCCACTTCTACTTTACCCTCTCTCCCCTTCCTCAGTAAAAGTTTTGCCCCTCCCTCATTTTTCCCTTTCTCCCTTCAAAACATCTGTGTTCTATTATATTGCCAAGTGAATGCCTTTCTTTCTCTCCTCATGATCTCTTTATTTTCCTGATTTTTCTGTTTTTTTTTTTTTTTCCTGGTTATAAACTCACATCTAAGGATCCAGAGCTGGAATGGACAATTGATGATACATGTGACTTCTGGCTTTGGTCTTTCTGGTATGGGTTGAGAAATTTCTAATGCTGCCCATTTTCTTGTAAATTTTCCTTCTTTATAGTTGAAAAGAAGTTCATTTTATGTATGCACCTCATTTTCATTGTCCAGTCAATAGGAAGAAGTCAATGCCTGATATTACAAACCCAGTCAACTGCCTGTGGCATTGAGGACACAGCATTAGATGAAAACCTACTATAGCCACTTTCTGAAACTAGTGTCTAAGTACATTCTAAAGGATAATCCTTGAGCACACAGATGAGTGTAGCTCTCACCCCTGTCCAAAAAGTTTCTTTTTGGTATAGATGGAGACACTGCAATCTCTTTATTTATGGCTTAGGTAATATCTCAAATGTGAGTTCAGAAAGACTATAAGAATCAAAGGATCAAGATGTGTACTGCCATACAGTGTCTTCTCGATATAATGAAGAATCTGTACTCATAAAATTTCAACATATGACTGCCTAGAAAGGAATATCACAGTGACTAGTTGCCATTCTATTCTGAATAGAGAACATATTACAAGACCCCGTTCCTAGATGCAGAGCCAAAGGACATTACTGACCGCCAAGAGAGGATGAGGCTTCTTTAGGAATGAGCCTCATAGGTTATGCAAGCCCAAGTCATCAGCCCTATCCATATATACATAGAGCAACACTAAGTTGACTTAACAGGTGGCATTCATATACATGTATGTATGTATATGTGCATATATGTGTGCCTACATGTATATGTGCATGTGTGTTTGTATATATGTGTGTATAATTAAAGAAGATGTCATGAATTTGAGAAGAGGGAAGGAATATGGGAGGAATTTGAGGAGAAAGGACAGAGACTAAATGTATAAATACTGTAGTCATGCATGAAATTAAATAAAACAAACTTAAATTTAAAAAGACAATATCTAAATAGACACATCACCATTTAACCTTTACTGGAGTTAAATTTTTGTCATCATTTTCTGAAGTCTGTGAGTGTCATAAACCAAAACTTAAAAAATTTGCAAATTTGAACATACATTTCTCTTCCGCTAAACATATCAGAAAATGAAAGCAGAAAAGGAAAGAAAAATGATCTCTTTCCAAGTAACTTTCTGCTGTGAAGTTGAAATAGCTCAGATATTGAAATCCTAATTCTTCTTGCTACCTTATGACCATTCCATTAAACTTGAAGGTTTAGGTAATAGCATCCTACATCTGATACTTAGCCAGGGAGCATATTAGGTCTTATTGCACATGATTTTCTTCTTTGTTTTCTTCTTTACAACCTAATATTTTTATTGATTATTTTGGAGTTTTGCATCATAAACCCAGATCACAGTCATATCCTAGTCCTCCCTGGTCAACTGCCATGACATCTACCCTCAACGAATAAAGAAGAAGAAGGAGAAAGAGGAGGAGGAGGAAGAGGAAGAGAAGGAGGAGGAGAAGAAGAAAAAGAAGAAGAAAGTCTAATTAGCATTGTTTATATACTCACTGGAGCATGGTCAAAGTCTCCGTGGCCAATGAAAGCTCTTTGAGGTACCTCAAAGACAATATTGATTCAAGAATCAGAGAATTAAAAATTTTCAATTATCTTATCTATTTTTAACATTTTTCTAGTAATGTCAAACATAAATAAAGAGTGCTGGAAGAAAGCTTTAAATAGTATTCAAAATGACTGGAATAAAATGAAAGGTACAAAAGAAACATAAGATCCCTTTTAGAACAAATATTCACAGATTTCATCTTGAACATATTGTAAATTTGGTTTAATGTTTGCATTTTGGCTTCCCAGAATTGCACCAGAATCCCACAAGTGAGATGCATATGGTTCCTATACCCAGCTGGTTCTGATTGGTAAATAAAGTTGCTGGCAGCCAATAGCCAATGGTTGGGCCGGCAGACAGAGGTGGGACTTTAAGATTCATGAGCAAGGAGACCAAGGAAAGAGCAGAATCACTATGCCATGAATAGAATATGATCTGGGTTTGAGAACTGCAGGAAATGAGGCATAGTAGTCATGTAAGGGCCAGGGGTGAGAAGTAGCCCCAGCATACCTTCCCCCAACTGGGTATAGGGTAGGAAAGATAGAATATAGATTTTACTAAGTACTAACTCAGAAGTATTGGAGGGGAAAGGTTAGCAAAGTGGAAGTCTGGGAATGGCCCAGCCATTGAACTGATTAAGGCAAATTAAATGTAAGTCTCTCTCTCTCTCTCTCTCTCTCTCTCTCTCTCTCTCTCTCTGTCTCTCTCTCTCTCTGTGTGTGTGTGTGTGTGTGTATGTATGTGTTTCTTTCATTCTAAAATCCAAAGAATTGGGGATGGTAGTAAGGAACTTGCACTGCTGCCACCAGGAAGGATAGAAAGTCAACTACAGCAACATAAACAATCTCATGAAATAATACTGTATAATGAGTGAATTTTTGTCATGTATGAATATAACTCAATTTTAAAAGTAAAATGTGGAGGCCTGGGCTGGACCTCTGCCCGGCCAGCTTGTGAGTGCACCCCGGATACCGCCAGACACATTCTGGGGGCTCCATAGAACCCATAGCCAGTGCTAGCACCCCCCTTCTGCTGCTCGCCCCTCCTCCAGTCTGAGGACTGCGGGTGAGTGCACCCTGGATTCCACCAGACACATTCTGGGGGATCCACAGATCCCACAACGAGCTTTAGTTAGGAAAACCCACATACTACCCTGAGCTCATAGCTGGGTACCCTGAGTGCTCAGAATCCAGCAGATACCCTCCCCCCGCCCCTGCCGGCTAGCACCCCCCTTCTGCCCATCTCCTGGGTCTGAGGCCTGGACCAGACCTCTGACAGGTCTGCAGTTGTGTGGACCCCAGATTCTGCCTGAGACATACTGGAAGGTCCACTCAACCCAGAGCCACAGAGAAACAACTGAACTCAGAGTGTCAGACAACATATCCTGAGAGATCCAAGAGGAGACACTGCACCCAGAACGCAGACAACTAGCTGGACTGCTACCTTGGAGGCACCATATCCTGAGGCATCCTAGAGATGCCACCATAATCAGTGCAGCTGGAAAAAATCACAGAGACATCTGGACCCCTAGAAGACCAAACACAAGCAAGACAACTGGAAAGGCAGGCTTCAATCAGAGACAGAAGTACAGATAGCACTAGATTTAACCAGATGGCAAAAGGCAGGCGCAAGAATGTAAGCAACAGAAACCAAAGTTACATGGCATTATCAGAACCCAGTTCACCCATCATAGCAAGCCCTGAACACCCCATCACACCAGAAAAGCAGGATTCAGAATTAAAATCACTTCTCATGATGATGATAGAGGACTTTAAGAAAGACATAAATAACACTCTCAAAGAACAGATAGAAACCCTTAAAGAGGAAACACAAAAATCCCTTAAGGAATTGCAAGAAAATGCAACCAAACGGGAGAAGGAATTAAATAAAACCATGCAGAATCTAAAAATGGAAGTAGAAACAATAAAGAAATCACAAAGGGAGAATACCCTGGAGATAGAAAACTTAAAAAAACGATCAGGAGTCATAGACACAAGTATTACCAACAGAATACAAGAGATGGAAGAGATAATCTCATGTGCAGAAGATACCATGGAAAACATTGACACAACTGTCAAAGAAAATGCAAAATACAAAAAGCTACTAACCCAAAATATGCAAGAAATCCAAGACACAATGAGAAGGCCAAAACTAACGATAATAGGAATAGATGAGGGGGAAGACTCCCAACTTAAAGGACCAGTAAATATCCTCAACAAAATTATAGAGGAAAACTTTCCTAACCTAAAGAAAGAGCTGTCCATAAATATACAAGAAGCCTACAGAACTCCAAATAGTTTAGACCAGAAAAGAAATACTTCCCGCCACATAATAGTCAAAACATCAAATGTACAAAACAAAGAAAAAATACTAAAAGCAGTAAGGGAAAAAGGCAAAGTAACATATAAAGGCAGACCTATAAGAATCACACCAGACTTCTCACCAGAGACCATAAAAGCCAGAAGATCCTGGACCGATATCATACAGACCCTAAAAGAACATAAATGTCAGCCCAGACTACTATACCCAGCAAAACTGTCAATCATTATTGATGGAGAAACCAAAATATTCCATGACAAATCCAAATTTACACAGTATCTCAACACAAACCCAGCACTTCAAAGGATAATTGGTGGAAAACTCCATCACAAGGAGGGAAACTACAACCTAGAAAAAGCAGGAAAGTAATCTTCCAAAAACTGTAAAAGAACGCAGCTACACAAACATATCTCCACTGCCAATAACAAAAATAACAGGAAACAACACTCATTTTTCCTTAATATCTCTTAATATCAATGGACTCAATTCTCCAGTAAAAAGACATAGACTATCAGACTGGATACGTAAACAGGACCCAACATTTTGCTGCATTCAGGAAACGGACCTCTGTGGAAAGGACAGACACTACCTCAGAGTAAAGGTTGGAAAACAATCTTCCAAGCAAATGGTCCCAAGAAACAAGCTGGAGTAGCGATTCTAATATCAAATAAAATCAGTTTTCAACCAGAAGTAATCAAAAAAGATAAAGAAGGACACTTCATATTCATCAAAGGAAAAATGTACCAAGAGGAACTCGCAATTCTCAACATCTATGCCCCAAATTTAAGGGCACCCACATACATAAAAGACACTTTACTAAAACTTAAAGCATACATTGCACCCTACACAATAATAGTGGGAGATTTCAACACCCCACTCTCAGCTATGGACAGGTCATGGAAACAGAAACTAAATCGAGACACAATGAAACTAACAGAAGTTATGAACCAATTGGACTTAACTGACATCTATAGAACATTTCATCCTAAAAAAAAAAATATACCTTCTTCTCAGCACCTCATGGTACCTTCTCGAAAATAGACCATATAATTGGTCACAAAACAGGCCTCAACAGATACAAAAAGATTGAAATAATCCCTAGTACCTTATCAGACCACCATGGACTAAGACTTGTCTTTGACATGGACAAAAACAACAGAAAGCCCACATACACTTGGCAACTGAACAATGCCTTACTCAATGATAACTTGGTCAAGGAAGAAATTAAGAAAGAAATTAAAGACTTTTTAGATTTAAATGAAAATGAGGACACATCATATCAAAACATGTGGGACTCATTGAAAACAGTACTAAGAGGAAAAATCATAGCTCTAAGTGCTCACAAAAAGAAAGTGGAAAGAGCATACATTAACAACTTGACAGCAAACCTGAAAGCATTAGAACAAAAAGAAGCTAGTATACCCAAGAGGAGTAGACGGCAGGAAATAATCAAACTCAGGGCTGAAATCAACCAAGTTGAAACAAAAAGAACTATACAAAATATCAACAAAACCAGGAGCTGGTTCTTTGAGAAAATCAACAAGATAGACAAACCCTTAGCCAGACTAACCTAAGGGCACAGAAACAGCATTCAAATTAATAAAATCAGAACTGAAACGGGAGACATAACAACAGAAACAGAGGAAATTAAAAAAGTTATCAGATCCTACTACAAAGGCCTATACTCAACAAAATTGGAAAATCTGGAGGAAATGGACAATTTTCTAGATAGATACCAGGTACCAAAGTTAAACGAGGAGCAGATAAACCATCTAAACAGTCCCATAACGCCTAAAGAAATAGACACAGTCATTAAAAATCTTCCCACCAAAAAATGTCCGGGGCCAGATGGTTTCAGTGCAGAATTCTTTCAGACCTTCAAGGAAGACCTAATACCAATCCTCTTCAAGCTATTCCATCGAATAGAAACAGAAGGAACACTACCCAATTCATTCTATGAAGCTACCATTACACTCATACCTAAACCACAGAAAGACCCAACAAAGAGAGAGAACTACAGACCAATCTCTCTTATGAATATTGATGCAAAAATACTCAATAAAATTCTCGCAAACCGAATCCAACAACACATCAAAACAATTATCTATCAAGATCAAGTAGGCTTTATCCCAGGAATGCAGGGATGGTTCAATATTCAGAAATCCATCAATGTAATGCACTACATAAATAAACTCAAAGAGAAAAACCACATGGTCATCTCACTAGACGCTGAGAAAGTATTTGACAAAATTCAACATCCCTTCATGTTAAAAGTCTTGGAAAGATCAGGAATTCAAGGCCCACATCTAAACATAGTAAAAGCAATATACAGCAAGCCTGGAGCTAACATCAAACTAAATGGAGAGAAACATGAAGCAATCCCACTAAGATCAGGGACTAGGCAAGGCTGCCCACTCTCACCTTACCTATTCAATATAGTGCTGGAAGTCTTAGCTAGAGCAATTAGACAACAAAAGGAAGTCAAAGGGATATAGATAGGAAAGGAAGAAGTCAAAATTTCACTATTTGCAGATGATATGATAGTATATGTAAGTGAACCTAAAACTTCCACCAGAGAACTCCTAAACCTGATAAACAACTTTAGCAATGTGGCTGGATATAAAATCAACTCAAACAAATCAGTAGCCTTCTTCTATTCAAAGGATAAACAGGCAGAGAAAGAAATTAGGGAAATGACACCCTTCACAATAGCCACAAATAAAATAAATTATCTTGGAGTGAATCTAAGAAAGCAAGTGAAAGATCTGTATGACAAGAACTTCAAGTCAACAACTTCAAGAAAGAAATCGAAGAAGATCTCAGAAGATGGAAAGATCTCCCATGCTCCTGGATTGGCAGGATTAACTTAGTAAAAATGGCTATCCTGCCAAAAGCAATCTACCGATTCAATGCAATACCCATCAAAATTCCAAATCAATTCTTCATAGAGATAGAAAGAGCAATTTACAAATTCATTTGGAATAACAAAAAACCTAGGATAGCGAGAACTATTCTCAACAATAAAAGAACCTCTGGGGGAATCACCATTCCGGACCTCAAACTGTACTACAGAGCAGTAGTGATAAAAACTGCATGGTATTGGTACAGAGACAGGCAGGATGATCAATGGAATAGAATTGAAGACCCAGAAATGAACCCGCACACCTATGGTAACTTCATCTTTGACAAGGGAGCTAAATCCATTCAGTGGAAAAAGGACAGCATTTTCAACAAGTGGTGCTGGCTCAACTGGAGGTCAACATGTAGAAGAATGTAAATTAATCCATTCTTATCCCCTTGCACAAAGCTCAACTCCAAGTGGATAAAGGACCTTCACATAAAGCCAGATACACTGAAACTATTAGAAGAGAAGTTGGGGAAGACCCTCAAATACCCAGGCACAGGGGAAAAGTTCCTGAACAGAACACCAATGGCTTATGCTCTAAGATCAAGAATCGACAAATGGGATCTCATCAAATTGCAAAGCTTCTGTAAGGCAAAGGACACTGTCAACAAGACAAAATGGCAACCAACAGATTGGGAAAAGATCATTACCAATCCTACATCCGATAGGGGGCTAATATCGAATATTTACAAAGAACTCAAGAAATTAGACGCCAAGAAAAAAAATAACCCCATTAAAAAATGGGGTAGAGAGCTAAACAAAGAATTCTCAACTGAGGAAACTCGAATGGCAGAGAAGCACCTTAAGAAATGCTCAACATCCTTAGTCATCAGGGAAATGCAAATCAAAACAACACTGAGATACCACCTCACACCAGTCAGAATGGCTAAGATCAAAAACTCAGGTGATAGTAGATGCTGGCGAGGATGTGAAGAAAGAGGAACACTCCTGCATTGTTGGTGGGGTTGCAAGCTGGTACAACCACTTTGGAAGTCAGTCTGGCGGTTCCTTAGAAAATTGGACATAGCACTACCTGAGGACCCAGCTATACCACTCCTGGGCATATACCCAGAAAATGCCCCAACAAATAACAAAGACATATGCTCCACTATGTTCATAGCAGCCTTATTTATAATAGCCAGAAGCTGGAAAGAACCCAGATGCCCTTCAACAGAGGAATGGATACCAAAAATGTGGTACATTTACACAATGGAATATTACTCAGCTATTAAAAATAATGAATTCGAGAAATTCTTAGGTAAATGAACTAGAAAATATCATCCTGAGTGAGGTAACCCAATCACAAAAGAACACACATGGTATTTACTCACTGATAAGCGGAGATTAGCCCAAAAATTTGAAACAACAAAGATTCAACTACCAGACGACATGAAGCTCATGAAGAAGAAAGAACAAGTGAGGATGCCTAGGTCTTTCTTAGAAGGAGTTACTAAATTCCCAAGGAAGCAAATATGGAGACAAAGTGTGGGACAGAATCTGAAGGGGGGGTTGTAGGGAGACCATTCCATCTGGGTATTAATTCCATGGGCAGTCACCAAAAATAGACACTGATAGGGATGTCAGGATGGGAAATCTGACAGCAGCCTGATAAGGCTGTCTCCTTAGAGGTCCCCCAGAGTCGGACATACCCAGAGACAGATACCCACAGCTATTCATTAATGTGATCAAAGGTTCCCAATGGAGGAGTTACAGAGTAAATTGAAGGAACCTTAAGGGCTGGTAGCCCCGTGAGGAGAGCAACAATACCAACCAGCCAGAGCTCCCCAGGGTCTAAACCACCAGCCTAGGAGCATATATGGAGAGACACATGACTCCAGCTGTATATGTAGGGGAGGATGGCCTTGTTGGGCATAGGTGGGAGACAAGGTCATTGATACCCTGAAGGCTGATCACTGAGTGGGGGGAATTTGAGGGTGCGGAGGGAGGCTGGGGGTAGTTGGGTAAACACCTTCATAGAAGCAGGAGGAGGGGGGATGGGATAAGGGGTTCCTGGGTGGTGGGGGAAATATGGTAAGGGGATAAAATTTGAAATGTAAATATTATATCCAATAAAAGAGGGGAAAAATAGAAAAGCGGTTAGAACCAACATTCTTAATAAAATGTCAGCCCTCTTTAAAAAAAAAAAAACCTATCTTGATACTAAAATTTGTTTTGAGAATTGTATATTGCAGAATGATCAGCCTTGGTGTATCTACTCAACAAGCAAGCTGGGCAGACCTGCTCAAACCTCTGAGGTCCGGGAATTCCATCTGGAGGCAGCGAAGACACAGCATCAGAGGATTGTCAATTTGCTCTCCCCCCCTACTCCTCTTCTAATATCTCAACACCCATAATCAGCTTGAAGAAGCTAATGATGAGTCAGCACCCCTATTCCCTGGGCTTGGGGACTAAGGTGGTAAATGTTGGGCTGTCTCTCTAGGGAAAAGTAGTGGTTTTGTCGGAATAGAGAGGATTAGCTAGGGTTTATTGCATAGCCATAACCTATTAGTAGAAATCTGTATAATTAATATCAAGATGAAGATATAAATTCTTAAATGGCACCAATTTACTTTGTTTACAAATTTTAAGGTTTTCATTGGCATGAGCTTCTTAGTGATATAAGAGTGAGTGAGATGAATATTGTTACTCTCATAGGCATTGTACCAGTATAACACATTTAGGAATACAAAGCTTAGACCCAGTCCTTCTTTAACTTTTTTTTAACTGATTTGAGATGGCCAGCCTGTGAGTTAAGGGACTATAGCAAATTTATGACTTGGAGTTTATTATAAGGGTGTTCTCTATGTTTTATTTAGAGATAGCTGAGTGGAGTTAACAGGCAACAGTCCAGATTACCTTACATGGATAGCTGGTTTTCAAAACATCAGAAATCCTTAGAATTGACATGACAAACATTTCAGTATTAATGTTCATTTTCATTAGAGACCTGTCTGCTCTGGGCAGCTTCCTATATTGAATTCTAAGAAGAAATTGAGCATCCTTGGAGTTACTCCAGTCGTGGTGAGACAACACTAGGCAAGAATTGCCACTTTCCTTCTACAGACAAATTACTGTCCAGAAAAGGACACACATGCAGAATAGTTAACTGATTATAACTGCCTAGACAGAGTAATCAGCCCTTAATAATTCTGCAGCACTAAGGTCTGTCAGATGATCCTGGGCCAGAAGGCAGAAGAACAGATGCTCCAATGTTTTGAAGTAGAGCGAGTGTCCAGGTGTTCAGAGGTCTCTATAAATTGGCTAAGTTTTAGAAACTATGATTTGTGCTTCCCACAATTATAGTCAACTCAGTCATTCTGGATTTCTGATGGGGTTGAAAACATATAGCTATTGACCTTAAGAGAAAAGATTTGAGTGGATGGTCGTCAGCTGACATTCACCCTAAAGCCAGGTTCAGAAATAAATGTTGTAGTTAGAATAGACGACAAAGGAGCTGGTTAGTCAACAAAAGGATGGACTGGGTATTAGGACTATCTTGTACCTCACTGGTACAAATTGGCATAATTATGCTCTAATTGTATTTTGAGAGGAAAGTTTCATTTTAACAGGAAGGGTGATGTGTAGGAGGAGCTAAGGTAGGAGGAGTATTGAGAGGAAGAAAAGGAGGAAGAAGAAGGAGAGGAGAAGCTAGGTGATGAAAGAGAGAAAGAGGGGGGAGACAGGGAGGCAGATGTTCATGTATCTCCACCAGTCAAAGATAGTTGTTATATCTAGGTTGGTCAGTGGGTTACACCTCTGATTGAACAATTCCAAACTTATAAAGCCTATGATTAACATTATTTTTAAAAAAATGTATAAATGCAAAAAGGAAAAGGGGGCATGGGATAGGGGTTTCCTAAGGGGAGTGGGGGGGGAATGGGGATGGGGGGGATGCCATCTGAAGTGTAAATAAAATATCTTAAAAAAAGAAAATAAAATGTAGGAGGAATATGAAGGATATCCGTTCCCTTTCTCTACTCTCTCACATTATATTAGGCTGAGTTGTTTTTACAATGTAATTACATTTGGAGAAAATGCCTGCTTGTTTTTGTTGTTGTTGATGTTGTTGTTGCTGTTATTGTTTTGTTATAACATAGGATTCTTATCTATAGCCCAGTTTGGCATTAAATTATTGGTGCTGCTTTTGCGTCAACTCCTGGTGCTGGGGTTACAGTTGTCTAACAGGATAACTTGTTGATCTAGAACGACTTTCAAAAGGTACAGTAGTTACCAGCTACCCACAAGGCAGAGACTTGAAGATACCTAGTTATATCTATAAGTTACAGAATTCCAGTGAAGGTAGCTAATACTGAAGACCTATGTGTGATATTTGTTCCTATACATATAAACTTTATGACAATGTTGAATTTTTAAATATGGTATGTTAAAAGAGTAATAATGACAAAATAAGAGACATACGAATAATGTAATAGAAGACATGAATGTGGTCTCTGTCTCTCACTTACTCAAAGTATCTTATTATAACTACTCTTCTTTTTCTGTAATGGTAGAAGTTTCTAGAATTTCTAAGTGATGGGAAGAAGCAAAGTGAATGATATAAATAATGCAGTGTTAGGCTGTTGCATAGTGTTCATTTTTACTAAAACAAAGACTTCTTAACAACTGATGTCATAACTAAGATGGCTACTGAGACACTGATAGGCAAGCAGCATATACTCTATGGATACACTGGACAGAAAGACTATTTATATCCTGGCTGAGATGGACTAATATGGGTTGAGATTTCTTTGTGCTACTTAGATCGACATGCAGTTTAAACCTTAAGAAATGTTTATTTTTATTTTTCCTATTTATAATAATAGTCTTAGAGCATAATTGACTATAGGATATTTCTCTCTCTTTCCATATATATATATATATATATATATATATATATATATATATATATATGTTATAAACATAATGATTAGAAGAAGACATCCATCTATATACTAAGAGAGACTGTCAGAATAAAACCTTCATGTTGGCAATGCTATCATAGAGCTTTAGTCTTTATGATACCAGAAATACTTTTATGATGTATATTTCTTCCAGTTTGTGGTACTTGGCTATGGAAGTCCTAGAAATACATGCTATCTTAATTCATGATGATTCCTTGTGGATCTGGTTATATAAAGCAGCTTGTACTTTTATGCTACATAATCTGTGGAGTCAGAATCATTACTCGGATGTATTTGTTTGTATCTGTTCAAATAGTGACATTAAAATGGCCTCCCTTTGTTTAACTGTTAACTAAAATAATTTCTTGTTTTGATTTCCTGTTCTTTGTAATTGGATATAATGGTAAGATTTTACTGTTAGTGTTTTTGCTTTTATCTCTCTCTTTTAACTTATGATTAGTGTTAGACTGAGAGCATGTTAGCATTTGAACGTAACATGATGACCTTTTATTTTCTCTAGTATGCAAAACTTCATTTTTTGAAATATTTGTCAGGTTTTTACCAAGTTGAATGACTTTTTAGCAGCTTTGGCTTGCTTCATAAATAATGGAATAAGACCTGAGCCCTTATACCAAGATCTATCTCTGAGTCTTTCTTTCGCTCTCTCTCTCTCTCTCTCTCTCTCTCTCTCTCTCTCTATCTCTCTCACTCTCTCTCTCTCTCTCTCTCCCCCTCTCCCTCTGTGTGTGTGTGTGTGGTGTCGAGCACTGAATCCAAGGCAGTATATGTTTTAGGCAAGCTCTATACCATAGTGGTGCTACTTCTCTTGCCACATCTAATCATTACTAAGGTGATTTTCTAGAATTCATTAACTACTTTTTGTTTTCTAAATAATTCAATAAAAATAAAAATTGTTCTTCTCTGTGCAGTGCACAGGTCTGATCTTCAGGACTATATCTTTACCAGTTTTTTATGCAACAGAAAAAAAAAATAAAGAAAGCAAAAGAAAGAAATATGAAATATGCTACACAGCTGTTCGCAGAATTTTCTTAGTGTGTGATTTGAAATATGTTGGCAGGAGAAGGTGTGAATATTCAAATGCACTTTCCTAGAAAGGATTTAAGATCTAAACGAATCTAAACCCTAATGCAACTTTTTTCCCCCGGTACGAAGTACATCATGTGGGAGCAAGTCTTCATTGTAATAACTTCTTAGGAGTATTCATGAATATTCACACAATTTTTCTTTTATTTAATACATTAAATATTATCTTTCCTGCCTCAAAAATCTAAGCATTGCTATAAAAAATGGACACAGTTAATAATAAGTGCATACAGAGATCAGGGTTATGAGCACCCTGCAATTTCACAGGGAGATCGATGTTGATGAAGTAATGAAAAATAATCAATTTCTATAGATGGTTAATTATTAGTTTGATGTGATCATAAAGGAGAAATACAAGTGATTGTAAGAGTGTATGATGAAATGAGATTTACCTACATGTCTGCTCTGTAAGTGTTCCTAAATACTAATGTGGAAGGCAGAGCCTAAATTATGCAGCAACACAAGATTTTGGCTTTTATTATCAGAATGGTGGGAAACCATAAATAGGGTTTGAGTAACAGAAGTTTATGATTAGAAACAAATGACCAGAAGGTCTGAAGAAAAAGGTAATAAGTGTAGATGCCTTTCTAGTCAGTCTATGTTAAGGAGTTTGAGGAGTCTAAGAAAGATGTTGATAGCAGTGATTTAACAAAAAGAACAGGCTCCAATTTACCTAATAAGTATAACTGACAGGTCTTATGATGACATAGAGAGTAGAGAGGAACCAAGAGTGCATCCATAGTCTTTGGGTACTAGTTGTTGCAACCAGAGTGTGTAGGTTTAACATATATGTTGAATGGTATAATCTACATCTTTCTGAGAATGTAAATATAAGTTATATTAACAACAATGTCTGCTCATTTAGAAATCTAGTCTTGTATTTTAAGAGATTGTAATGTATATTTTCGAACAATCAAGGATTTGATTCCTTCAGGTTGTCATTTTGATTGTTCTATACCTAAAGGAAATCAGCAAAGCTATTTTCTTCCTCTGTCCTTGGTTTCTGGGATGGACTATACTCTGTGCTAGATACTATATAATATACTTGCCAAATGATCAAACATTGACTGGTAGGATTGACTGTTCTAAATAATAGCCTGAATTGTTGTTTCTTGTCCATGACTTTTAGACTCAGAAATTGTCCATAAATTAGGAAATGAAAGCTTTAAATATTCTGATATTATTTGTAGTGGCAAATTTTTAGCAGTACCCCTACCTCTAGAGCCCCAAATATTCCAAAGTTCCTCCCCTTCATAGATCCAGCCTGTGATACACACCTATCTTTCTCATGGTTCATATTTTTAGCTTCCAAATTTATCAACAACATCTAGGTGTTATACATTTATTTCTCTATAATGGTAAGTTTTATTCTCTGGCCTAGGGCTTAATTGATTTCCCCAAGCTTCTTGGATCACTTATGTGTTCATACATTCAATTAGGAACTTGAGTTTGCTTTATTAGGTATTTAGGCAAAGAATGACATATAACTCAGGCTAAAATACATATATGCACATGTAACTATATTGATAAATTTACCAGCTTATTTTATTCTTAAAGATTAAGTCACAAGTATTGTAAAAGTGATTATACCTCGCTAAAATTTTAGAGTATTTTTCAGTCCACTGTATATTTTGCCATGCTTATGAGGAAGGCTTGTAGTAGGACTTCCAATTCTTTGTGTTGGAAACTTGGAACAGGCAAACAACTGAGCAATTTGGAGTAAAATTATTAACTTTCTATTAAGAACTCTGATTTCTAGTTAGGCTACTAGATACCTACTAAAATACCTACTAATAAAAGGTATTTAATGATTTTACAGAAATGGGTATATAAATTATTCCCCTAAAATAGAAATATTACTTTCAGTATAGAAAATATTTAGTTATTATTACTTATTTTTGATCTAGCTGTTGCTTCCCTCCTGCTCTCCCCTCCCTTCTTTAAGACGAAGGACACTGTCAATCAGACAAAACGGCAACCAACAGATTGGGAAAAGATCTTTACCAATCCTACATCCTTATAAGGCTAATATCCAATATATACAGAGAACTCAAGAAGTTAGACTCCAGAGAACCAAATAACCCTATTAAAGATGGGGTATAGAGCTAAATAAAGAATTCACATATGAGGCATATCAAATGGCTAAGAAGCAGCTAAAGAAAAGTTCAACATCTTTAGTCATTAGGGAAATGTAAATCAAAACAACCCTGAGATTCCACTTCACAACAGTCCGAATGGCTAAGATAAAAAACTCAGGTGACAGCAGATGTTGGTGATAATGCTGAGAAAAAGGAACATGTCTCCATTGTTGGTGGGATTGCAAGCTGGTACAACCACTATGGAAATCAGTCTAGCGCTTCCTCAGAAAATTGGACATAGTACTACCTGAGGATCCAGCTATACCACTCCTTGGTATATACCCAAGAAATGCTCCAACATATAACAACGACACATGCTCCACTATGTTCATAGCAACCTTATTTATAATAGCTAGAAGCTGAAAAGAACCCAGATCTTCTTCAACAGAGGAATGGATACAGAAAATGTGGTACACTTGCACAATGGAGTATACGCAGCTATTAAAAACAATGACTTCATGACATTTGAAGGCAAATAGATGGAACAAGAAAATATCCCGAGTGAGGTAATTCATTCACAAAAGAACACAAATGATATGCACTCACTGATAAGCGGATATTATCCCAAAAGCTCGGAATTCCCAAGATTAAATTCCCAGATCATATGAAGTTCAAGAAAAAGACCAAAATGTGGATGCTTCAGGCCTTCTTAGAAGGGGGAACAAAATTGTCATGGGAGGTAGAAGGTGGGAGGGACTTGGGAGGAAGAGAGAAGGACTAAGGGGAAAGGGAGTTAAGATCAAGTATGGGAGGAGACAGGGATGATATACAGAGGGTCAGGAATTTGAACAGAGGAGTATAGCAATGGAGTATGGGGAACTGAAGAAAGCCACCAACAGGTCCCAGATGCTAGGAAATCAAGAGGCTCCTAGGACCCAACAGGGATGAGATCAGTTGAAATGTCCCAAAAAGGGGAGGGAGAACCTGTAGAGACCGTATCCAGAGGCTAGGCAAGGCCCCTGGTTGGGGATGAATTCACACACTCATCTTTATTTTTTAAGCCAGAATTGCTCCTGTCTAAATTAAATACTGGGACAAAGTGTGGAGTGGAGACTGAAGGATAGGCCATCCAGAGATTGCCCCACCTGGGGATCCATCCCATGTAGTCACCAAACCCAGACACTATGGCAGATGCCAAGAAGTGCTTGCTTACAGGAGCCTGTTGTAGCTGTCTCCTGAGATGCTCTGACAAGCTTGACAAATACAGCTGTGGATGCTCACAGCCAACCATTGGACTGAGCACAGGATCCCCAGTGGAGGAATTAGAGAAAGGACTGAAGGTGCTCAAGAGGTTTGCAACCCCATAGGAAGAACAACAATATCAGCCAACCAGACACCCCAGAACTTCCAGGGACTAAACCACCAACCAAAGAATACTCATGGAGGGACCCATGGCTCCAGCTGCATATGTAGTAGAGGATGGTCTTATCGTATCAACAGGAGGATAGGTCCTTGGTCCTGTGAAGGCTCAATTCCCCAGTGTAGGGGAATGCCAGGGCAGTGAGGTAGGAGTGGATGGGTGGGAGGGGAAGCACCCTCATAGAAGCAGGTAGTTGGGATAGAGTGTTTCCAGAGGGGAAATCAGAAAAGCAGATAACTTTTGAAATGTAAATACATAAAATATCTCATTAAAAATAAAAATAATATGTGTCTAAATAAACGTAGTCCCATTAAAGGTAAAAACCTTATTAATATATAAATATTTAGTTTATAAAAACCATATAATAATTATCATAGAAAATAATATTTCTAAATTTTATAAATTTCAGTATGTAACTATTATATTTTTATAGATTACTAGTATACTTAAAAACATTTATACAATTATAATTATGAAGGTACCTAATGTTTTTATAGAAATGGGTATATAAATAACTTCTCAAAAATATTAATACTGTTAATTTATAGATGATAACATTTAGTTTTGTTTTTATATGGACTTAGACTAATACTTCAGTATAGCTTTTTGAGATAGAGAATCTTATAGGAATAATAGATAAATGCTTTAAATCTGCATTCATTGAGAATGAATTTTGTGTAAGGTGGGCATTTACAATAATTTCTCCAAATAGCTTCACTTCCCACATAATTACATACTTAGATGTAAAGTTACATCCTAATTCAACAAGACAAAAATGTTCAAGTATGTTATCACATAGTTTTTTATGTAAGTTGAAATAAAATTTAAGTTGAAATTCTAGTATTTGGCTGAATGTATAATGTGTTTATAGCATTAGTAATAGAGTTGCCCTATTTTAAAAGGATACTTATTGAAGGGTAAATTATAAGAAATTTTTTCATAAAATTATATCACAAATATAAGAAGCACACCAGTTATAGCAATTTTTGTTGATTATTGGAAATTCAGATTTCTTGGATACCCCATAATTTTACTAGCTAAATATAGTGATTTGTTTATTTAATGAATGAGGTAGCCTAACTAGAAATCACAATTGTTATTAAAAGGTGATACTTTTACTCAAAGTTTGCTCAATTATTTACCACCCTGAGGTTTAGAAGGTGTATAAGCCTTCCTCGTAAGCATGACAGAATTGCCATGTTAGCACCATCTGATGACACTGAATCCTCTGAGCAGATGCTACAGAGAATGTCGCCTCTCTTCCCTTTATTATTAATAATGACTTGGCCATCTTATTCTTGATTTCAAAATATGATTATTTTAAATTATGCAAGTGAAGAATCAAATTATATCATCCATTGTTAATGGAAGAATGAAACTAAACTTGAAGTGTCACTTGTAATATACAATGACATTATTGATACCAAAATGATATAATTAGAATAACCAAGTCAAGGTGGCATTTGCACCATTATTATAAGATACTTTATACTGGAAATTTCATAAATAATATAAATTTATTTTTCACAATTTCAGGAGTTGAGGAATTTAAGATCATGACACTAGCAGATTCAAGTGTCTATTGAGTTTTTCTCTGCTTTAAAGAGAGTTGTTTTTCTATGTCCTCATATGCCATGAAGGACTAAGGCTGTACTTTTATACATGGCAGGAGGTGCCAGAGAGTTATGTTGACATTTTCATAAGGTTTTATTCACAAGTGACAGGCTTCATTTGTTAATCACATTCCCAAAGCCTTACCTCTTAAGAGAGGGTTAGGTTTCAACATAGGAATCATAAAGGAAAACATAAATCTAGATGATAGATCTGGAAAGGTGATGATTGGTGAAATAAATCTTTATCTAGCATAGCTGAAAATCAATACACGTTTTCCATGGTAGTAATCTGAGGAGAAGCTGAATAAGCATTGTAATTGGCAGCATGAACATTGCCTAACATGATGTTAATACAGACATGCTGAGAGTGGTTACTTTTCTTTGCTGGTATAATTATTTTCAGTTAATATTTTTTTATTCTTGAAAATTTTAGCCATGTACACAACAACACATAAGCACACCAAACCCCTATCCACTCCCACTTTCCCTCTCTAATCCCTTTTATACTCTGTCCAATACATCCTCATTCCAATCTCATGTTGACATTCTTGTTGCTGTTTTTGTCTTTTTATTCTCTCCTTCTTTTTCATCTTCTTTTTCTTTCTTTTTATTTTATTCTTTCTCTTCTTAGTCCTCTTATTTTCTCCCTCTTCCCTCCTTCTTTTCTCTTCTTCCCCTCTTCTTCCTCATTATGCTTATCTTCTTTCTTGTAAGTTACTAATTCTAATTACTGCCTCACATTACACACACACACACACACACACACACACACACACACACACACACACACAAACACATTTATTTATAGAAGATGTACAAGTTTTCCTCATAAGCATGTGTGTATATGTGTGTATGTGTGTGTGTATGTATGTTTAGGGATATTTTCTATGGTATGAAAATCTATCAATAGCCCACACAAGAAAACAATGATCCATCTCCTCACCAGCTATCAACTGCAGAAAGTAGCTTGCAAGGAAGAGACTACAGCCAGCATGGATCTTCTAGGAAAGCACTGTTATGGAAATAAGAGTCAATCACTACAATGGCAGCCAATGTGTAATTTATCCAACAAAATAAAGAACTAGACAGGGTCTGGTTCAGTTGGAATGTTTGGCTATTTAATCATCTGGAAGCTACAAGAATGTTTGTTCCACTGGTAGCCCTATTTATACCTCTGAAGGAGAGAAAAAATTTACAACCCATCCAGTACAAACTTGTCTTGTGCAGTAGGGTAACTTGCTGTGCAGTTTTGAATCCTTTATGTCAAGTGGATTA
This sequence comes from Arvicanthis niloticus, assembly GCF_011762505.2. Taxonomy (NCBI): domain Eukaryota; kingdom Metazoa; phylum Chordata; class Mammalia; order Rodentia; family Muridae; genus Arvicanthis; species Arvicanthis niloticus. The sequence goes on along the minus strand of NC_133433.1, from coordinate 15,657,748 downwards.
CAGAGCAAAACTTGGATTTGCAAGTTCTGTTATCAAAGGAATCAGTTTCTACCTACATATGATGGAATATTGAAATTCAATCAGCTTGCTGAGCTTCTACCTCAGTTTTCAAGCATCGGCTATGTAGTTCTACATGGCCCTCGAGTGCCTTTGATAGTTCTCTATGTAGCTGATCCTTGCATAGAAAATGGAGATTTACAAAGTCTGAAAGAATCCATGCATATTCCACCAAGTATTTGCCACCTATAGCTTTCCTTAAACTTATTTAGGGAGAATGGTGCAGTTTCTTCAACTTGGATGTGAAGGCATTTCAGGAAGCTATGTCTTGGGATGAACAATAGATCAATCTGCCACCCAACTGGGGGAAGTACTGGGGCCCTCAAAAGTACTTGTTACTCAAGCCACATGTGGTCCTCAGGTATATCAGTCACCTCCTCCCAATAGGCAATTCATGTAGCAAATAAAATTCTGTAATTCAAGCAGGTACTTGAAATATATCATGCCCTCAACTTGAACAAAGGCATTAGTCATACCATAATATTTAGTATTCTTAGTTATATAAATTAGATCCAGTAATATATAGTTTTTAAAATACACCATAATTTTTTGAGCCAGTTTTCTTTTTACTGAAATGGTTCTTTTTTTTTTTTTTTTATCATTATGTTGTTAGGAGTTTAGTTTTGATGTTTCCTTCTCCTTTTAAGTTCATAAAATATTTATGTGGTTGGAGAAAAGCCATGCAAAAATAGCGCCTCAAAAGATATTAATTTTGTCTTTACTTTACAGGTAGCTTCTTCTTTAACCTTCTCATCAAAGGTGTTATTACTAAAATTGAGTTGATTGATGTACTGATGTGTCTTCTAATTATTCTACTAACCTTAGGACTTTAAAAGAAATTGATAGCAATTGTAGTGGTTCCTTGGCTGGTAGCAGCAATGATACTGGAAGTGTAAAACAGACTCATGTGCAGTCTAAGGCTATGCCTGGTTACATGGCCCTGTAGCAACAGAGTTCATTGCCCATGTTACAATGGTCCATGGCTCATATTACCACTAAAATGAGGGTGTGAGCACAGGAAAATTGGCTCTTGCAACTTGCCAGCCATGAAGCAAGTATGCACAGGAGAGATACCCCTTTCTGACTCTGGTCACACCCTGATGATTTGAATGATGGAGTGAGTGAAGGAAAGTTGGTGTGGTGACCAACTCAGCTATGACTCAAGCCTGATTCTACGACTTTGAGTTGGCTCACCCCAACATCACCTCCATCTATGCACTGTTGAGCACGTGAAGGGGCCGGTCCTGCAGATCCAAGGCCACAAGATCTTCATGACACAGGGCAACAACAGGATCCCAATGAGGATCCAGCACTCATAGAGTGTCTGAAGCCCTCTGGTCTTGAACCAGATCAATGACTCATTGCAATGAACATTTTCAAGTGAAGCTGTTTGGACAAAAGTGTATACCACATGACCCATCATGACACACTTCTTTCCACAGAGAGATTTTGTTTTGTTTTGCTATGTCATATTTTTGTTTTGTTTGTTTCTTTAGGCATAAGGGGAGATTGGAAGGGTGGAGAGTGGATGTGAAGGTATGAGGAGATGAGGATTGGGATTCATAATATGAAATTCACAAAGAATCACTAATACAAAATTGAAAAATTGGCTATTACAAAGGACATATCTGGCAATTTAATTGCCAATGGTACCAGCATATTAAGTAGAAACAGAGATATAATGGCACTTCAATACTTTTCTTCTCAAAATAATAAATATTTCTACAGCTTCTAAGACAGATCCTATTGAATCAAGTCCTGATCTCTATATATTAATAACTATTGAAGAATTCATTGACATTCTGGAATACAGGTTATTTTTGTGTTGCTTATAAAACTTGGAAATTGGTTCTGATTGATTAACAGTGAAACATGTAGAAGACTCCAATTTGTTTGTTGTGGGTATACTGAGTTCTAACAGTGAGAGTTTATATAGAGATTTGAATTATTTATGCCCTTATAAGTGAGGTGAACACTGGGGAAGAGGTTAAGTAAAGAAACAGTTCAATTGACATATTTTTACCCAATGAAAAAGAAAAGTTTTTTTTTTTTTTAATTTTGTTTTTGTTTTGCCTGCACTTGAAAGAAGCAAAACTAATTTATCCTGTCAGGGAGGATTCGATGCTCGCTTTAAATCTTTTCCCTTCTTGCTTTCCCTCCTATCTCTCTTCATCCATTTCCTACGACAACACATGCTTTTATCACTTTAGCCCCATAAAATATATCCTCATACAATGAGCACAGAGCCATGTTTAAAAAGGAATAACAATGCATTCTGTAATATCTTCTTTTTTAATGTAAACTTTCAAGCAGTTTATCAATGTCAGATGGCATGAGACACATTGTTTAATAAATGCATCACATAAAGAAAACTGTTGTGTTCTAGTCAGTCTTCTAAGAAACCATTGAGAAAGGAACTAATCATTTTCTGGAGATTGTACTTTGTTTTACCAGGTATCCTTATTCCTCTCTAACACTCCTTCAAAATTCATCACATGTCTACTGACCTCGTCTTTCCTGTTATTTAATTGTTATCCAGATATACTTTTGGCGATGGTAACTTTGGACAGAATTTAGTTAATGTAATGGATCTAAGAAGCAACCTACAAAGACTGCCGACACTGTGTTAAGTAGTAGTAGGTACATTTAACTTTTGGTCTCCAGTCAATTATACTACCTAAGTAGTAAGGCAAATGATTAACTGCTATCAAGTATGCATAATGAGTTCATGAAAGGCCAGCCCAGGTGACCATGTGGAAGGGAGGCTGGGCACCTGCTCGTGCTTGTGCTTAATGTCAAGTATGTTGAGGTCCCCAGTGAACCAACATCAGGATCTAAACAGTAAGAAAAATGAGAGAACAGTAGCGGAATGCCATGGAAGAACATGTGGCCGAATACAGATTTTACGTTAAAATTGTTCCCAGTGCTTTTTTTTTTATCTTCTCTTCATGAGAGCAAAGCTCACTTCTAGTTATGTGGAGTTGTTCATGAACTGGGGTTTCCTTTCTGGATCTGTTTAGTGAATCTGAGTGTTTACAAAATACAACAGCTTATTTTGCTGTCTGTGTAAGTCCTGATGTGCTTTCTTTTAATTTTTACTTTTCAGGGTGGCAAGCTAGGAAAGACTGCCTGGCCAGATCATGCAGTATCTTTTGCCTAATTAGTAATTTCACAAATCTCAAACCACCCTTTTTGGAGTTTACTACCATTTTACAGTGTCTGGTCAGGCACTAAAGAGAAGCCTGCTTCAAACAACAACATACTTGTTAGTCAATGAGATGGGACTCAGAGTCCCTCTTCATTTTGTATAACTAGGAAACCAAACTAAGTTGAATTTTTAAAGAAATGCTTAAAAAGGGGATTGATTTCCCCACTAATTGACTTACTAATTTTTAGGGTCAGTTGCAATAGTAATCTATTATTTACTATTTTTCTTCAGTAATAACATTCCTTGTAAATGACATGAGAAAAGATAATCAGAAATTGAATTTTATTTCAACTGCTCACAATTGCAGTGGGGATTTCACTGATATTTTGACTAATGATCTGTCAGCATTTAGCCTCAGGAATGAGTGGCATTGGCTCTTGAAAGTCAGGCTAATATAAACTAGATTGCCCCTGTAATACTAGCACCCAGAAGGCTGAGGCAGAATTGCTGCAAGATAAAGCCAACCCAGGCAACATAGTGAGTCTCAGATCAGCCAGAGCTACACTGTAAAATACTGTTTAACAAACAAACAAAAAAAATAAACTAACCAAATAAACAGAACTATAGCTCAAGATGGTAAGTGAAGTCTTTTCTGAGAAAAAAAGAGACAACATTAGTTTATTTAGTTATTTTTTAATTGTTGTTGTTAAAACACTTTATTCAGAGGAGTGTGAAAAAGCTGGAGAAGTATATACTGTTTTCTGTCTTCTGCAGGATAGAAGACACTATGAGCTCACTAAGAGCTTTATTTAGTTATTTTAAACCAAATTACTTTGCATACGTTTTTCAGTGATCACTCTGCCAGGATTATTGAGCAGATCACTTGGTGTCTACTTTATTTTTCAAGAATTTTTTCAAGATTAGGCGTTTCAGGTAACGTTTATTTTCTGTGCATCTGACTAGATCCTTTTCATAAAAGTATTCTGCATTTGAGTGTTTGTTCCATGTGCTTTGAAAGTTTATAAGTCAATAAGCTTTGAAAGTTTGTGATGAAATAAATCTGTATTTCCTTGGAAGATAGAATTGATTTATTATTTTCTTTTAAAAGAAGTTGGAAATATGTACAGGGTAAATTATAATGATTAAACTAGTCAAAATATTTTTCTTAAAGACCACAGGCATGACCATTTTCTTTTGCATGTGTACATGTATATTCATCATAATGTAGAAAGCGGTTTTCGCATATCATCTTTGTTTTGGATTTGTCTTGTGAAGTCCCAGGCAACTGAGTTAACCCTAGGCCTTGGATTCTGATAGTCCTGTGTGCAGTAATATCTCAATGAGAGTTAGACTCAGAGATAGCATCTGTAACAGCTCTTGCTGCACCTTTGTGGATCCAGCTCCTGGACTCACCCACACCGTTTTTAATTCAGTATCATCTGAATTAAATCTTGAATCTTTCAGTACCTCTGCCTTCAGAAACTGTCCTTGCCTCAAAGTTGGGATATTTCAGTGAAAGAACAAATGGCTTTTTGTGGGGTGGGGGGACAGGAAAGAACTTAACAGAATCTGAGTGCAGATGGAGTCTGAGGTGGGAGACTTTACAGAAGGCAGATATTTTAATGGGAGAACAAATGTCAAGCACAAGCAGGGAAGTTTCTGACAAATACATGCTAATCTCAATGACTTGAGCTCTGAATGTTGTTTGCATGCTCCTTTTCCTGAGTTATTTGCTTCAGTGAGTGATTTGCTGGCTCCCTTTTAGCTCCGCCATCTTTATTTTCAACAATACTATAAATTTCTAGAGAATGATCTCAGAAATGATTTGACAGTTGTCAATTTGGAACCTATGAAATTTTTGTTACTACCATTGTCTCTTAATTTTTATCACTGGAGGTATTTCTGTCCTACAAAATCTCAATGTCTGTATGTATTTTTATTAGTTTACTAAGTAGCAAGTCCCTATACTTTTAAATAAATACTTAGTTTAGTTTAATTGACCTTTCTATCTCCTTTCTCCAATCTTCATGAACTCATTCCCACTTAAAACTTGTTTCTTTTTTTTTCATGGGCCTGTGTATAGTTCTGGCCTCCACATACATTCACTAAAACACACACACACATACACATACACACACACAAACACATGCACTCATGCATGTACGCATGTACACATGGATACATGAACACACACATACGTCATACATACATATATAGATACATCATATACATATAGGAATCTAGGTTCTGAGTATGAGGAGAATATGTAATGATTAACTTTTTTCAGCCTGGTTTACTTCACATAATATCATTTGTGAAATTTCATTAGTGTTCTTTTCTTAATTTAATTGTTTTATAACAATGACTGAAGTCCAATGTATACACATGTATCCATCACATATTAATGAATACATTAACAGTTAATGAATGTCTAGTTTGATTCCATTTTCTTATTTCTGTGAAAAGAGTAGTATAAAGGAATGTAGATGTTCAAGCATCTCTGTGGTAGGATACAATGTGCTGGTTCATGTGGCAGTCCTAATTTTCATTTTTTTAAAATTAAATACCAAGTATTACATTGTTGGAGAAAACTGATGTTCCTTCTCTCCCAGGAGGTACTAGTGGCAATTCAGATGCTAATCTTTATGTTGGTGTCTTGGTATTCATCCATCTCTCATTTATCCACTGTTTTAAAGTATAATAATATAAAATATAATAAGATAAAACAACAAAAAATTATCACATAAGATTTGAATAAGACAAGCTAAGAAAAGGAAAAGAGCCTAAGAGAAGGCAAAAAAAAAAAAAAAAAAAAATAGAGACTTGAAGAAGTCACTTAGGAATCTCATAAAAGCCATAAAATACACACAGAGGATCTGGTGCAGTCCTGTACAGGTCCTGTGCATGCTGCTTCAGTCTTCTCTGAGATTACATGAGCAAAGCTCATGTTATTTAGAGGATCTTGTTTTCATGGTATCTTCTGTGTCTGTTGGCTCTTACTCTTTCCATCTCCTCTTTTTTGGGCTTCCCTGACCTCTGTGGGGAGAGATTTGATTGATTTTCAAAGCCTTTCTTAAAGTTTGTTTATGCATACTTAATGCGATACTCTAAAGTGTGATTATCTAATCAGATTTATTTGCTTACTTTGTCTTAACTAAAATGCTAGAACGAGTAAATCATTCATACAAAAGAAAAAAATTATTTAAGAGGAAGGATGTAATTAACCAGGAAATTCTTTTTCTTTTTTCTACTGAATAATGGTGAATGTCGATACTATGGCTGCACAAAGTGCCAAGAATAAGAGATGGATGAGTACTCTGCCATAGAGGAGATTGTGTGTGTGTGTGTGTGTGTGTGTGTGTGTGTATGTGTGTGTGTGTTGCCGCCTTTTAGGATCAATAAACATTTGGAAGAGAGAGGAAAATTCAATACTAGAAAATAGAGAAAGGGCTGTGAAATGTCATCCACTGAATAAGACAGGTGCTGAAATCATGAAGTCACAACCACTGAAGATGCCAGTTCTAGGTTTGCAAAAGAATAAGCCCTTTATCTATAAGGCTGGGGTAAGGATGGACTAGAGTCTCAAAATCCCCCCTTCTCACTCCGGTGCTATTTTCTATCAACAGACTTAAGAAAAATTATTATTTGTTTTACAGCCACTGATAATCATATTAGGCTCCAAGAGATAGTTAAAGTTGAACAGGCACACAAAGGGCCTTAGCTAAACTAATTAGGTCACAAAAGAAAAGTCAAAAGACATGATGAGACTGGGAATGAGAATGGTTGGCAAGGGAGTTGACAGAGATATGAAGTAGGAAAAAGAAGAGTATGTGAGAAAGTATAATAAAAGTAGATAGCATTCATATACAAATTATCAAACAACAAAAGTAATCAATAAAATATGAAAAAAGAGATGTTTGATAGCTCAGTTGATAATATGCTTGCCATGCAAGCATGATGACCTGAGTTTAACCACTAGAATGCATAAGCAAAAGGTATGCTTGGCGGCTTGCATGTATCATTCTGAGGCTGAGAAGGGAAAGACAGGCTGACAACTAGAGCTCACTGCTTAGCAAGTTGAGCTCATTCAGTGTACCCAATACTAACGAAAGACACTATCATAGGACAAAGAAAGGTCTATTGACAAAATAGTGTCGAAAACAAGGTGGTTAGATCCTTAGGAGTTATACCTCAGGTTGATCTTTAGGATCCACCTGAATACACACACACACACACACACACACACAAACTTACACATGGACATGTACTCATGCATGTACACAAAGAAAATTTATGAAAGAAAATTTTATATTTATGAGAAACTTAATGTTGTTAACTACTATTTTTCTTTCTGTAATTTTACATAATCTGGTCAGATTATGAAAACAAAGGCAACAGTCTTTAGGGATGGTCTCACATGTCAACAATAAGGTAGAGCTTAGAGACTTCTTTAAACTGCTGGCCATTACACTGAGAACTTGTGCTTCTTTCCATTAAGTCTAACTTACAGGCAATTTTCATACTATTATGGAAACCACTTAAGCATACATACATACCAATATATATTACATCATAAAATTTTGCTGTCATATATATACATATGTATATATGTGTAAATATGTCTGTGTGTGTATGTGTCTGAATGTCTGTTTCCAACTGTCAAAAATCACTAAGTTTTGTATTTTTCCCCAGGTATGCTATGATGAGAAGGGAACACTGATTGCTCATGACCTACGTAGATGTCTATCAGTAGTCAGGAGACCTGTAGAATAGGTATCTATAAAATAGTTGTATTAGTAAACCTTTAGTCAAAGTGGAGAGAGCTTCTTGGTCTTCTTTGTTTCTTTAAGCACTTTTGGTTTTCAGTCTGTATGACTATTTTGCCTGCAGTGATGCTTGTGTGCCTTGTGTGTGCTTGATGCTCAAGGAGGTCAGAATATGACAGTGGATCTCCTGGAAATGGAGTTAGAGATGGTTGTGAACCATCATGTAGGTGCTGAGAATCAAATCCCAGTCCACTGCAAGGGTAGCAAGTGTTATTACCTGCTGAACCATTGCTCTAGACCCCTTTTTGTCTCATAAAAATAATTTATGTGCATTTTAAATGTTTACATTTTATTATGTAGTCAAGAGGGAACTTTGAGTATCAGTCTACAAAAGGCCCTTGAAATTGTATATCTTAGAAATTCTTAACAGGAAATAAAACATTGAGTGGACAACCATCTCCTTTGGCAATTTTCTGCCAGATCTGGTCAGTTCTTTTTCTTAATGGGCGATTAATAGTGCAGATACCTATTCTTTAACCACTTAGATTAATATTTAGCATTCTTTGCTGTTTCACATTCATATTCTGAGTGAATTCCTGTACATACATGTACATAAAGCATCTCTGACCTCAGTGTCATTTTTCATGGGGCTATGCATTTATTCCATTACTTGCAATAAAGAAGTAGAAAATGTGCAGATCCCTTATATAAAGTTCTTAGTCAGAAACAATTCTATCTCTATGGAATTTCATATGTCTTTCCAATTTTTAAGTGAGAAATCTACAACACTCAAGTAATATTTCCAAAAAGCCCTTTCTCATTTTGGAGAGATTTTTGTTCTCTGTGCTTTAAAATACTTTCAGGAAGCTTAGTGTTCCAAATCCCTAAACTTATATAAGTTACAGGTAAAGTTTAGAATACAATACATTTCCTATTCCTTAAAATGTTTACTCAAACCATCACAAACACAAAGGGAAAGTAAGACCATATGCAGTCTGACTTTCTCCTTTTAAGTTTGAGAGCCCCTAAAGTACTCTCCTTGCAGACATTTTCCATTTTGGCTTAGGGCCTATTCTAACTATCTTCTTATAAATACTAAAGTTAAGCAACTGATCTGAATATAGACTTGAAAAGAATCAAATGCACAATGAACTTTTAATAATATTTAAAAGAAAGCTAATTCAGTCAAAGTAAAAATGTGGAACTGGAGAGATGTCTCAGTGGGTAAAGTGCTTGTCATACAAGCTGAAGGTCTGAGTTTGAGTCCCCAAGATCCATATAAAATAGGATGTATTCATCTCAGTCCTCCTCTGACAAGACTGGAAGCAAGGACAGAAAGGCTGTAGAAGTACATGGGACAGCTAATCCAAGTATACCATATCAAAGGAAAAAAAGAGATCTTAAGAAAGAAGGAGAGGAGTACATCAGTGTCTTTAATTCTTTTGATCTCTATAAATATTTTGCATCAGTGCAATTATGTAACAAAGAATTTTATAAATGTAATCATGTCATTTTTAACTTTCTTTTCTTGGCCACCTCATAAACATTGCCTCAACTTTGTCATGCATGACTTTTCCAATTTAGAGTTTTTTTTTTTTTTTTTTTTTTGTTAAACAGGTGTTATTTAAGTTGTAAGTCAAATATGAATTTGTGTCTTCAGTTTGTGTTCATTGCTGAAGTCACAGCTCAACTGTTTAGTTCCTTCTCTAGAACACAGTTAAACTCTGTGCTTTCACTCATAACTATGTCTGTTTTAAGGATAGAAAAATTTTCATTATTAATTCAACTGGTATTATGATATTACTATAGATTGAAAGTTGTATGATACTGATTATATAAGTGAATAGCTGAAATCCCTATCTATGGGGGATATGAATTCTGAAGTGACCATTTTCTGCAGCCAGGACTCTCAGTGGCAGAATAAGAACAGCAACCCATCCACACAACTTTTGACTTGAAATGTGTCCTCCCTACAAGATGTGCAGGTACAAAGATAAAGCAGAGTTGGAGGGAATGGCCAACCAATGACTGTCCCAAATTGAGACCCATCTAGGGAAAGAGCCAACCCATGACACTATTAGTTAATTATTTTCTGTTATGCTTGCAGGCAAGATCCTAGCATAACTGTCCTCTGAGAAGCTCCACCCAACAGCTGACCTCAATAGATGCAGAGCTTGCAAAGTCTTATTCAAGAGTCAGTGGAAGAATTGAAGTAACCACAGAGGATAGAGACTACGCAGGAAGAGTTAAGTAACCTGGATCCTTGGGAGCTCCTAAAAGACCAAACTACCAACCAAAGAGAGTATGGACTAGACATAGGCCTGGACACATATGTAGTAGATGTGCAGCTTGGTCTTCATGAGTGTCCCCCAACAGCTAAAGTAAGGGCTGTCCTTGAATTTGTTTCCTGTCTGTGGATCCTGTTTCCCTAACTCGGAACCCTTGTATGGCTTCAGTGAGAGAGGATGTCCCTGTTCTGCAGTAACTGATGTGCTTGTGTGTGTGTGGGGGGGGGGTGAGTGATACTCAGAATCTACTCCCCCTTCTCAGTGGAGAAGGGGATAGGGGTGGGAGAGGATCTGTGGGGGGGAGCAGAGAGGAGAAGAGGCTGATATTGGGATACAAAGAGAATAAATAACAATTTAACTTAAAAAAAGAAAATCAAAGTCAAACAGAATAACTTGGATAAGTCATATTTTTTTCTGTTAGCTAGAAAGGGAAATTATATTCAGATTATGAAGAAATGAATGCTGGGTAAAAACTATTGTGTTCATACAACCATTGTTAATGTCTCATAGATACTAATACATTCTTTGTGTCCTATGTTGAAGAAATGTGGAGTCTTTAGATTCAAGTCCAGTGGGGGCTTTTAGTTCATCAGATGTAAGCTCTTACAGGGAATATGGGGACTCCAGGTTTCTTCTGTCTATCCTATGCTATATATGAAGCACTTTTGTTCTGCCATGAATTTCTGTCATAACATAAAACCTTACCACAGGTCCAATACTAGGAAACTAAGAGATCATGAACTACAACTTTAAAATGGTGAGCCACAAATCCCTTATTGTTTTTATAAATTACCTTAATTGTTTTTTTTTTTTATAGTGATGGAAAGCTGACTAATACTAGTATTCATAGGTAGTGAAGCTAGCTGTTCAGGTGACTTTTATTACTAAACCATTTAAAAGAAAGAAAGACTACAAAGGGAACTTGAAATACTGAACACACATAAAACCTTTGAACTAGGAGTAAGCAGCAAAGGGGATACGACTACAGAAAGCTAATTTGAACAAAATATAAAATCTTAAATCCAGTTGGTAGTTTAATATGATTATTACATATTTTAATATTTATAATTTAAACATATTAGAATTTTAAATATATTGATTTTTGTCTTTGTCTATCTCTTGGATTGTCATGGATCACAGCAGTTAAGTTCTATATAGTTGCTAGGAACAATGTTTTATTTTATTATTACTTTTTAACATTTTAGCCATTTTGTGAGCTCTTGGTATTGCTTGTTATTTTAATTTGAATTCTAATAGAGAATTTGATAATATTTTAAAAGACTAGTTTTACTGCTGTAATTTCTTTATTAAAGTGTTTTTTAAAAAATATTTAGACAATTAAAAAATTATATTGTTGAGTCTTTTACATGTTTTGAATTGCATTCTTCTTGTCAGACACATTGTCTGCTCTTTTCAATCTTTTCTAGAGTCCACTTCATTAATTTTAAAAGTTCTATATAAAAAAATCTATTTTTAATAAAAATAGGTTTTAAAAATGACCTTTTGCTTTTACTCACCAGGACTGCTGTAACCAAGCAGAGCTAGGAATTAAAAGTAGATCGAATCTTCAGTAATACAGCTCATAACTTGTATCGTAGTTTAAGGTCGCAGAAATGTTTGCCCCTTTTCATTACAGAGATTTCATACTTCTGCATTTTACATTTAGGTGAAAAATAATCTTCAACTTACTTTATTTGTAAACTGTGAACTAGATGAACTTTGTTTGTTGTTATAGAGGAAATAAAATACTGCCAACATTACTCATCGGAAAGCCTTTCACATCTTTACTAAATGGCCTGTGTCTTTATCAGAGTTTGGCTAACATCTACATGTATATCGAATTCAGACTCTCTCTTTTATACCAATAATCTATCTATTGTTGTGCGAATATCTTTTGTCCTAATTTCTGTACCTTTTTTTAGTATATCCTGACACAAAATAGAGTTATTGTATTTCAGAAAGAACTTTTGTAGAGATCTTTTCCACTAGCATACACGTTTTAATGCTGTAAAATTTCTCTCTAATAAGTTTTATCTTTTGACCGCTTACATTTTCTTTAGTTCAAAATACTTTCAGATTTCTGAATTTTTCATTATCACATGAATTATTTACATGTGTGATATTTTATCATAAAAATTGGTAGATTTCTCTATTTTTATATTGTTGATTTTTAGTTTAAATATATAATTTGCATATTCTTTATATCATTTCAAACATTTAAATGTTGATATTTTTCCTCAAAAATACAGTTCATATTTTACATATACTTGAAGAGGACATGTATTCCACTGTTATTGAGAAGAATGATCTGTGATTCTTAACAGATCTTAGTTGATTGGTAGGCTTTCTAGTACCTTTCTAAATTTATTTTTATGTTTTTTTTTATACCAATGATTTACAAGAGAATACTGAAATTAGAACATGTTCCTATTTTTTTTATCTAGTTTTATTATGTGATGGTTAGTTTTTGCCAATAACACAAACTAGGGTCATCTTGGAAGAGGCAACTTCAACTGGGAAAATATGTCCAACACCTTGGCCTGTAGTCACCATTTTCTTGCTCAAGGATTGACAGAGGAGGGCCTATCCCATTGTGGACAGTGCCAACCCTGGTCAGGTGGTACTGGGTTATATAAAAAAAGGTAAGCCAAGAAAGCCTCCAGTTTAAGCCAGTAAATAGTAGTCCTTCATGGACTGTCTTTCATTTCCTGCCTCAGAGTTATGGCCTTTAGTTCTTGCTTTGGTTTTCTTAATGGTGGATAGTTACCAGTAGAGAAAATGCATCCTTTCCTTCCCAAGTTGTTTTTATTCATGGTATTATTTATCACAGCAACAGTAAGCAAGCTAAACTTTATTAGCTTGCTGCTTTTAGGCATTTTGTTGTATACATGCAATTAGAATACTCATCTATCTCTTCTTCGTAAATTGATTTGTAGTATTAGGTAATAACACCTTTTCTCTTTAACAATGTCTTTTATTTTGGATCCGTTTTCTGTTGATGTCAATAAGTGCTGCATTAAATATTGTGAAGTTTGTGCCTGCTTACTTTTTTGCCACACTATAATATTGTTATTAAAATACACATAATGTTATAATATTTTGAAGGCAATATATATTTGATTGTAGCCCATCTGACAATTTGTTTTTAAATTATATTTAAGCCTTTTTCATTAAATATAATTATTACTATGATTAAATTTACAAGTGCAATTAAAATTCTTTCTAGTTTGTCTCATCTGTTTTTATTTTGTTTCTAATTCTAGTAAAAAAATATGGAGTTATAAATTGTTTTTAGTTTATGTGTGGTTGCTGAGGATTCAATTCTACTCCTCTCAAATAGCAGAGAGAGCTTTTAATTGTTTTTATGTAGAAACACACAAAACACAAACATATATATATAAAATTTTGCTGAAAATTTCTGATAGAATTTTAAGATGTGTATGAAGCTTTTAAAAAGTTCACTGAGAATATATTTGCTTTAGTGCTTTCAGTCATAATTAATAAAAGAAAGGTTTAGAGTGTCTCCTGTCTCTTGTCATCAATATCCACTGTATATTTCCTTTTCAACTTATGGTTTCATTTCAGTTTTTAAACTTATTTTGTTTCATTTAAAAAGGTATATGAGAATCAACAGCTCTCTTCAAAGTAGAAAAAAGTACTTAAAACAGAAAACATATGTAATATTTTAGTATCAGAAAATATTCAATTCTGATTTTTAAAAGTTGACACTGTCATGCTGCACTCTGTTTTGGTTTTAAACCATTTTGCTGTGGTAGATATTAGAAAAATGCAGGTGGCATGATCCTGTTAGCTCCTGGGGCAATGCCATGTTCCTGTGCTATGCTCCCACACTAACCAAGGCACTGGCTGGCACACCGGCCTGGGACCCATGATTTGTTTGTGTGGCTGCTGCCTCTGCTAGTCAGCTCTATGGAGTCCATGACTCTAAGCATGGCTCTTGGGCCAACTCTGCTACCTTCATAGTGCTCAGTTCAACCCCAGACAATAACCAACATCTTTGCAGTACCCAGTAGAAATAGGACTCTTAATTCTTAAGATTATTCAATGGATTTATATATTAGCAAATGTTCAATACACAAGATGCCCACACAATTAGAACTGTTAATCCTTGTCCTTGGCCCACGTCAGCTTCTTGCCAAGCAGCCCCAAAGGCTCTCTACTTCTCCCCCCTTTTCATTTTATTAACAAGACTGAGCCTGTCTTAGGTTGTTCTGACAAGAATGCTTTCCTTACCCAGCATAAAATATGCATTATCAAAGGCAATGCTCTTCTGTCTTAGGTTGTTATGTCTCCAATGTATTTATTTTGTGCATTATTAGCTATTATTTTGCCATGGTTTCAATGATTCTCTCTTTTTTAAAGAATTATTTAAAATTCAAGCCCTAATGAGTTATAAAAATAAGGATAGACTTTGCAATCTGAATAAGGCTAGGATGTCTCTGCTTTCATTGACTAGATTGATGATTATATAAAGGATAAACAAAACTAACTTGATGTCTTCTGCTCTACTTTCTTTTATGTTAAGACAGTGTAGTTTCTGATTCTAACACTTTTTTCCCAGAATTATCCCTTCCAAGCCCTCAACATGAGGTAGGAGAGAAAGAAGGCTAGAGGGGAAAGGGGACATCTATATCCTTACACTACCTCCTACTGATTAGAGGTGATCTTCATAACTTTAGCTCCAAACAAGAAACCATCAGTCATCAAATAGCAAGAGCTGCAGCTGGAGGAATAGAAGTAGCCTCAGCCCTTTCTGGGCTTTTTCATTTTTACATCCTCTTAAGATTTGTTCTCAGAATTTCAAATGTCACACACTTGCAGAAAATATCAGCAGCTGGCAAAATCACTCCCTTGCAAGAGCACTGTTGTAGTTTGCTTGATTGCTTTCTGGTTCCTCCTCCCCACCCACCCCCCTTCAAGAGGGGTGCCTGTATGTGAGTGAGGTCAGGTGAAGTCTTATATTATTAGTCAAATAAGGCTAGAGACTGTGATTGGGCAGTGGAAAAAGAAGGCAAAGATGAAAGTTTTAGAGAAGAAACAGAGAGAGAAAGAGAGAGAGAGAAAGAGACAGAGAGACAGAGAGAGACAGAGAGACAGAGAGAGAGAGAGAGACAGAGAGTCAGGTGGAGAAGAGATGGGGAGAAGATGGAGGAAGAAGATGAATCAGAACCACGTGGTCTTAGGAGCCATAAGTAACTGGGAATTTCACAGATAAATGATTGAGAAATGTAGGGGGCATATGTCCAATCTAAGTGTGTAGCTTGTATCTATGTCAATTAAGTTTGGATTTCTTTGTTTGGGCATTTTGGGGGTTGAGCATTTACTGTTATAATTGTGGCTGGTGAATTACAAGCCTCTGGAGTTTTTATTTTACAGAGGTAGGGGATCAGAGCCAGCGCCTGTGGCAGCAGTTTCAACAGGTTAGCTGCAGTGGGCAGATGGCTTTGGAAGTACAAGTGGTTCTACAAGAGCAAACCATGGGAACCTGAGCAGACTGCGGCTATGGGGGTGGTGAGACAACCATTGCTGATGCATAGCCAGACATAGCATGGATTGATTTTAATAATTACACACCATAAAGCACAAAGCAAATCATAGCTGCCATGGACAAACTAAAGCAGCCCCATATCCCACACATGTGATTAAAACAAAAAATACAGTCCCATAACATTCCTATGTTTTTAAAGAAACCAAAATTCTCACCATATTTTTGTTTCTGTTTTAAGCCATGAATTGTGATGTGTTTAGTGAGAAATTATAAATAAACATTTTTTATGAACCAAACACTTTTCAGATCTGTGGCCAAGATTTTCAGGAGACCTCTTCTGCTCACTACTAAATTTCATAAGTTTTGAAGGTATTTATAGCTTTTCACCTCATGTTGAAGCATAAACAAACCTGTTTCCCCAACTCAAAAATTTCTGCAGGCTTACATTCTCGTATTAACATATCCTTATAGTATATAGCCTGTTTTAATTTCACATTTTTTTTCTATAACATAGTGTCTCTTAGCTGCCAGTGTTCATTTCTCATTAGCTTTCAGAAAATTAAAAGTCAACAAAGCACTATTTAGTTTATGAATGAATACGCCTAAGGGTATGTTTATTTATTTTTGTTTGTTTTATAAGCATTTCTTTTAAAGTATTATTAGATATTTCTATGACTGCTTGTCCTGTAGGATTGTGTGGTATACCCATAATGTGCAAAGAATTGCTTCATCTTACTGGAGATATACACAGGGGACATTTCAGTCTTAATTTGTCTAGGTATTACTATAATTTTCAGTAAATATGTAATTATAAAATGAGACATTTTAGAAATCAGAGCATTTCTATAAAATGAAGCACATCCATCTACCATATATCATTTCTGTTGATACCCCTTGGGTTACTTCCAGCAGGTAACAGAGTTTGGTTATACCAAGAACACATAGGACATTTTTTAAAATAATTTCATTGGCTTGTTGTCAAGTGATAGAAAATGTTTTCTTTAAACTTTTACTGTTAATATGGTGTTTTAATGAAATTTTGAGACATCTAGCACAGTTTCTATTAATAACTGATCAATTTCTTAATTTTCCTGTGCTAATGGACTTGAAAAGCATGTATGAAATTGAATATGTATGATGTATAATAGTTTGATTTCTGATTGTCTGATGTAGCTGCATAGTTAACAAATATGAACTATCTGGAATAAATTCAGCAATTTTTCATATGAAAAACAATTCTTTCTGCATGCTGAGAGTCAGTAGTTATCTTATAGATTCAGAAAAATCTAATAATAGCATAAAGATTGCATACAACTGTGATTTTTTATCTTAAGTATATGGGCATTGAATTACTTTGATTCTTTTTGTCTGATCTACAGCCTGCCATTTTCAACTTATTTGCATTAGGATAGAGAATAGGTGCTTCAGGAATTGGCATTCTCTTTATAATATATGAGAGAATCTAATTAGAAATTTTAAAAAATAAACTGAAGACATTTTAAGGATATTTATTGTTAATTTCTCCCAAATAGTTGTCACAAGCTCTTTGCCAATCTTCACTGATTACCCATAATAACATAATCTCAGAATTAGTAAAAAGCACTACAATCTCAGCCAGGTCTATTCCTGAAAATTGACATAGTTTTATTCTACCTTTATGATTAAACCAGAACCATTTTTTATCTAAGTTTTACATTGTTTTACTTCATCTGTGTGATAGAAAAATCCATTCCACCACGACAACTGGCTTTTTGGCCCCATGGGGAAAGCAACAATACCAACCAACCAGAGCTCCCAGTGTCTAAACCACTGGCCTGGGAGCACATAGGGAGGGACCTATGGCTCCCGCTGTATATGTTAGGGAGGATGTCCTTGTTGGTCATAGGTGGGAGAGGAGATCCTTGGTCCCATGAAGGCTGGACACCAAGTGTGGGGGAATTCAAGGGTGGGGAGGTGGAAGTGAGGGTGTGGGGGAATATCCTTATGGAAGCAAGAGGAGGGGGATGGGATAAGGGGTTCCTGGGTGTGTGTGTGTGGGGGGGTAAGGGGATAACAACTGAAATGTAAATAAAATATCCAATAAAAAACCCTACACACACACACACACACACACACAAGGAATGGCTTGTTTACTTTTTTTTTTGGAAGAAAGCATCTTATTTCTCATAGTTAAAACACTGGGTATTTTGAGATCTTAGGCACTTAGCCATTGCTTGTACTATGATAGTAGCATGATACTCATGAGAACCAATATTGGTTGTGTTTCTTATCCATTTGTCCCTTAGCACTGCCAACACCTACAACAGTTTAATAACTCCTTTGCACTGAGTATTAATATTCTCAAAAGCAAGGGTCTCTATCAAAACCTCCCTTGAGTCAGGTTGTGATAGGCTTTATTCATAGTTGAAATCAGTCTTTTCAAAAAGTCATTGAAGGCTTCTCCAGAGCCTTGTAAAATTTAGTAAATGAGGTGGAGATTTTATTTCTCCCCTTTTCTGGTGCAACTCACTTCCCAAGTGCTTCCATTTCTATTCACAATGTTTTCAGTTGCTCAGCATATTCTGCACCCCTTTCAGAAACAAGAGAGTAAAATGACCTTTTGTTTTTCTCATTTGAATCATTCTTTTGTTTGTTTGTTTGTTTCTCAGGTGCCTCCATTTCCATTTGCAAATTTTTAAAATTGTTCATCCATCCTTCTAACCTTTTTTGAAACAAAATATAGGAAGGAGAAGGAGGAAGAGGAGAAGAAAAAATGAAGATGGAGATGAAGAAGAGGAAGAAGGAGGAGGAGGAAGAGGAGGCAGAAAATCCCCAATATTTTCTGGGAAAAAAGGCACAATCAACTTCTTTTGTTGACATCTCTTCTTTCTTTAGCATTTCTTTACATCATTAGAAATTAGATGTCCCATTCTGTTTTGCTCTATATCTCTGAGTGTCACCTGTAGCTGGGATTTTTGACTACTTTATGCATTTTATTTCTACTATTCTTTCCTACCCTTATCCTTTCAAAGACCCCAACACTAGTTAGGAATGAGAGATGGCTAAAGAGGAAAGGGGGCATCGAGTTTTTTGGGGCAATTTTGATCTTTACTGTTGTCAGTTTTCTCTAACCAGCAACCAGCAAATAGCAACCAGCAAATAGCAAGAGCAGCAGCTGGAATAGCAGCAGCCGCCGCCGCTACTGCCTCATCCCTCTTGGAGCTCTTACAGTTATATACCCTTTTAAGAGTCCCCAGAATTCCAGACTTTACACACTCCCCAAAAGTATCTACAACTGAAAAAACCATGCTCCTGCCAGAGGACAAGGCAAATCATGGTCAGCTGCTGTGAACAATTTAAAGCACACCATGTCTCATATCTGGGATTAAAATAAAAACATTTCTATAACATTTCTATGATTTTAAAGAAATAAAATTCTCATTATAGTTTTTACGTGATATATATATATATATATATATATATACATATAATATTTTTAGTTTTGTATTTTTATGAGATTTTTATGGGTGTCTCTGCATCTATCTGTGTTTTTTTTTTTTTAATTCGGTTGTTTTTCAGTTTGCCTCCTTCATTTTACTGATTTTTTGTTATTATTATTATTATTATTATTATTATTATTATTATTATGCTTTTTTGTATTGTAACAAGAGACAGAAGAAATGGCATGGATTGGATTATTGGAGAAGTTGGGAAGATATTGTAGGAGTTAGAGGAGAAACCATAATCAGAATATATTATATTTTTAAAAATTTTAATAAAAATACACTAAAAAGTAGTTTTGTATATTTTGGATTTAAAAGAAACCTGTAAGTCAAAATAAGAAGAGGGCAATGTAAAAAGAATATCATTGTTAGAAGAGGATCAGCAGCTATTGGGAGGAGTGGGGATAAGGGAAAGAGGTTGAATCAGGGTGTAACAAAAGACATCACCACCACTTCAAGATAGATTTGTATTAGTGCAATATTATCCAGAAAACATCCTATATCATTACCCAGAGTTAATTATAATTTGTTTAATCTAAAATTGATTGTACTGTTTATATATATATATATATATATATATATATATATATATATATATAACATACACTGATGTTTCTAGTCACTTTTCCTGAGTTTTCAAATTTGTTAATGTTATATTTTAGAAATGTAATCATAACATCTTTCAGAAATATAACCAATGAAATTAATCAGAATTTCCTTGATTCTTGTATTAGTGCTTAAATCTCACTTTCCATTTGCTTAATTATTTATTTTCAGTTTTTATTTATTCATTCACTGAAAGACTTCCAGCATCATATCTTTGCAAGCCCGAGTTAGATACTAAGATACAAAACCAAGGTAGAGGCTTGATGCCAAAGTATTTTATACTGTATTGGGAGAAATCCAGATGTTAACAAATAGCCTTGGCAGCAGGGGAGAATTGAATCAATACCACATAAAAGTATATGTGAGGGACTTTGGGAGTATTAAGGGAGTGATTAATTGTGCTTGGAAAGATAGAAGGAGAATAAAGCACTTAAGCTGAAGCCTCTGAATGTAAAGCATTTCAAAGATCGGGAAACAGGGAAAGAAGAGCCATTTAAATTTTATTGCTTCATTATAGTCCATCAGTTTGTTCAGTTTCTTTCCAATCTTTTAAGAATAATATTATTGCTATAATTCTTGAGAACTTAATATTTACAAATACAAAATAAAATATCATGAAACTACTTTTTAACTGTCTTGTTGGGACCTAATCATATACTTGTAACTGAATGGAAAGAGATACACATATGTCTGTGCACATAAAATTCACAGACCTGGGCTTAGTTTTGCCCAGTCTCTGTGTTGGTTAGTTTTATTGTTGTTTTTTTTGTTGTTGTTGTTGTTCTTGTTGTTTTGGTTTTTTTTTTGTTGTTGTTTTTTGTTTTCTACTTGATACAGACTAGA
The DNA here is from genome assembly GCF_011762505.2 of Arvicanthis niloticus. NCBI lineage: Eukaryota > Metazoa > Chordata > Mammalia > Rodentia > Muridae > Arvicanthis > Arvicanthis niloticus. Next base: position 15,637,049 of record NC_133433.1, on the reverse strand, counting down.
ATTATCTAAGAGGAAACCTCAATTGACAAAATACCCACATCAGATTAACATATAGGTAAATAGGTGAGACAATTTTTGGTTGATAATTATTGTAGGATCTTTCCTACTGTGAGTAGTAAGTACCCTCTCTTAGTAGTTGGTCCTGTGGTGTATACAAAAGCAAATTGAGCAACAGTGGAGGAATTATCCTATAACCAGAATTTTTTAATGGCCTCTACTTCAGTTTCTGCCTTCAGGTTTCTGCACTGAGTTCCCACCCTGACTTTCCTTCATGGTAGACTGTGATTGGGACACAATCTAAAATGAACCTGTTCTTTCCCAAGTAGTTTTTGGTCATGGTATTTATTACATATACAGAAAAACAGACAAGCACACAAATAACTAATCTAGTCTTCTATAACAAAAATATACCACACACTAGGACTACAAAAACAAACTTGCTTTGTGGAAATTTTGGAGGATGGAAAGTCTAAGTTCAGGAACATAACAAGGTTTGGTTTAAACTCCTTTTGTTGGAGATGAGAGTATAATGAAGGACAACCCTCATTCTTTATAGGACCACATGTTTTATCAGATCAGGAGTTCACTCTTAGAGCATCCTTTAAATTTAACTATGTCCTGAAGGCATGGTTTCAAATATAAATGCAGTGAATGAAGGTTTTCACATAGGAATTTTGTAAGAATACAATCCTAAAGGTGGCCTTCGCCTACAGACTAAATGGAATGAGTAAATACATAAAATATGTAGTATGTAATTACTTTGTGGCAAGCATCACTTTTGGTTTTTAGAGATAACAGTGGAGCACTTTTAGTTATATTAGGTTAATATTTTTTTGCGGGATGAACTAGGTTTAAATTATGATAACTAAATGGACAGAAATGTTTGTGGCTGAAACCAAGTTCTATAAAGTAAATAAATTCAGTGATTAGCTAGGAAAGGAAAGGAATACACTTTAAAATAACTTAGAACTTCATAGGCTGTTTCAAGAGGTAATACTTGAACTAAGATAAAATAAATGAAAACTTTAGCCATGTGAAGATAAGCAGAAATAATTTTCTGGGCAGAAGCAGCAGTATGGGCATAAACCTTGAGGAAGTAAAGAGCTTCACATTCTAGGAAATGAAGAGTAGCCATTCTGGCTGGACAGTGATTATTTGCAGTGCAAGTTTGAAATTCATTTGTCCAAATAGGTCAGGGTCAGATATAAATTCCAAGAAGCAATGGTAGGCAATTAGAAATTTACATACAAGTAATAAAAAATCACAAAAGAGTTTTATACAGATTAATAAAATACTATACTGTTTTAAAAAGATTTTTTTGGTCTCTGTGTATAGGGATTGTATCGAGGACTGGAGAGATGGAAATAAAGATAACACAATAGTTTAGCATAAAATTAAAAAGTCATCTATTTCTTCAAAATATTTAAATCAATTTCTCAGAAAATTGTACTGTAACTATTTTATGAGAACTAGTCACCTTACTTTTTTAAATGATTTTTTAATTACTTTTAATTTTTTACAATTCTGTCATGGCCCATCTTCTGCTCTGCCCTCCCATAGTTCCTCATCCCATTCCTCCTTCCCCTATCTCAAAGAGGATGCCCACCCCCATGCCAGGCCTCCCCACTTCCTGGGATCTCAAGTCTTTTTAGGGTTCAGCATGTCGCAATTCTTTTTAGGGTTCACTGAGCCCTCTGCTGAATATGTGTTGGTGCCTGGGACCAGCTTGTGTATGTTACCTGGCTGGTGGCTCAATGTCTGAGAGATCTCAGGCATCCAGGTTAATTGAGACAGGTGGCCTTTCTGTGGGGTCCTGTTCTTCTTCAGCTTCTTCCAGCCTTTCCTTAATTAAAACACAGGAGTCCCCATTTTCAGTCCAATTGTTGAGTGTAAGTATATGTGTCTGTCTCAGTCAGCTGCTTGTTGGGTTCTCATAGGACAGCCATGCTAGATTCCTGTCTGCAAGCACACCATAACATCAATAACGTCAGACCTTGGAGCTGCCCCTTGAGAAACAGTCATCTTACTTCTATCTTACTAAAAATACTAAGTCAGTAAGAGAAAAATGTACCTTGGTGTGCATGTGAATGTGAACATGGACTTGGACATGGACAGGGTTATACATGGAAACATTTAGGAAATCATGAGTTCATATTTTATTTTGTTTATTATCCAGTGAAAAAAATAGAGATGGTAAACATTTCCACATCCTGGTCCTTAGTAGAGATAGAGAAAAGTAGAATGACTACAAATATTTTTGATTTTTAAAAATTACAGGCTTTTAATGATTGGATATAAGACATAAATTATACTGAGGTGTAGATTTGAGTCATTTTGCTAGAAAAGTGAAGGAAGTTGATTTTATTTTTATTGGTGCAGTTGTTGATAGTTGAGGAGAGTGCTGATGATTTTGATAGGTCCATAATTATTTCAGGTTAAGTATTTCCATAATAGGATGACTGTCTGTAAGTTATTTCCACTGAATGAGGACAGACAGCAAATGAAGTCACCATTATCAAGACTTGTAGTTGTCAACCAAAGTGTTCAGATGTCAAAACTTGGCATTTGTGAGCTGCTGCATATTTGCAAAATAAGAATGGAAAATGCTCTTCTTATGATAGTTTCTCAATTCTTTAATAACTTCATACATTATATTTTTATTATAATCATTTCTACTTCTACTTCATAGTCATGCCAGAGATCCAACTCACTCTCATTTTTTTGTCTTTTTTTTTTTTTTAAATTACTGGAACAACTTATCTAGTTTCAATTTGTGTTTCTTATATGTTCATGATTTGGAGCCACCTCCTGCAGTATGGTTGTCCTACCAGGAGCTAAACTGTCAAATAAATTTTGAGTGGCTTGATTTTGTGCAGGTCTTATGTAGGCAACCACAGCCACTGTGTGTTTGTGAGCTCAGTGGTCCCGTCATGTCCAGATGTCACTATTTTACTTCAGTCTTCCTTAAGCTCTGAATCCTACAATCTTCCCAACATCTTCTGTCTCAGCTTTGGTGGGGAAAGGTAAGTAAATATAGGCCAGCTCTACAAGAGGAAATGGATGTTTACTATTATAAATCTGGCCAAGAATCCATGGTTTGGGCTCACAGGCCCACAGTGTATCCCTGTTAAAATTATTTTGCTAAAGAAATAAAATATCAAACTAATAATCTCTAAATTTAAATCTCTATGCCCATAGATTAGTGGGGCTCTCAGACCTCACCAGGGAAGTTTCTTCCTTCAGTGAACAACTGTTAGCTTAGAATCTCACAACTTATCAATGTGCAAAGAATAAATGTCACTGAAATGCTCAGCCATAAATGGAAGCTATTTTTATTCACTTACTTAAAATTCTGAATTGTGTCTACCTGTAATCAGGCAAATGCATTTCAATTTGATTGAAGAAAAAATTAACACAGGTGCTATTGACTGGTGCATAGATGCCCATAGGGTTTCTTCAAGAATCTGTCTTACTTTGTCTGTCCCTTTAACTCTCAACTCTGCTTTGTTCTTCTGTAGCAAACTATGATGAGGTCATACACTCAGAATAACTGAGAGAAGTCATTGCCATTATTTATCTTTATCAATAAAAGAAAGTAAGAGTATTTATACACTTATAAATGTTAGGATGTTAGTCAAAGAATCTGATCACAGATAATCTTCAGAATGATACCTTCTAATTACAAGGATCTACTCTCCAGCTTTATTTCATCTGAAAAAGTTAATGGTAAACTTTGACAAGTACTTAGTGCTTGGAGTTTAGATGGAAAATTCTAGTTGTCATGCATAGTAGTTTGAGTATATCTTAATAAATAATACAGCATTTCACTGGGAGTTTACTGGGGTCCAATTTCTGAAATATAAAGCACTGAACAAAACTTAGGTCCTTGCCAAGATGTTTCTAGGCATGCTGAAGCCTGGTTTTCCTTAGTACATAAAGAACTTTAATACACTACTGAGAAATATTTCATCCAGAGAGAAGAATTGATACGATCATGTAAATAGGTTATGGAAAACACATGTTTAGAGGTTGTCAAAACAAATTATATGCTTAGTATGGATGAAGTCACTCTCACCTGGGATTTTCCTGGAGGTGATTACAATAAATTTATATTATAGTTGCTGGCAAAATTAAAGGACAATAAATAAGAGCTTGGTAGTTTTTAAGGCTATTATGATTGTACATATACTCACTGGTACTAAAACTACTCTATAAAACTGTTTAAACCTATTGAGGGTAATAGGATTACAGATTAAAATATAGTTTTTGCTTTTATTTCATGAACCATAGAGACACACATTCTGAAAATATTATTAAAATAGTTCAAATGCATCATATCAACAGGAGAGTTTGAGTTTGGACTCTAAAATATGTTTAGTGATATGAGGTAAAGTTATAGCCTACTTAAAATGTGTGCAATCAAACCCATATCAAAAACTATTAGTGCATCTCAGCAAGCACAGCAGACATGAGGAATGCTCTGTCCCACCTGAGTTTCATCTTTCAACCTATACTTCTAACCACAATCCCATAAAACTGCAGCTATCTGCTACCACCAGGTGAGACCTTTACCCCAATTCCCTGCCAACCCATTTAGTCAAACCCAGCAATAGCTTGTTTGTGTTAGAAACATTTTAGCTTTAGTATTTTCTTGACATGAAATCCATGACCTAAAACCTCTACACTCCATTTCCCAGGACACAACTCCACCTGCATCCGTGAAGGCTAGGGCAAACAGAGGTCTCCAATCATCAGAGACTGCCAGCTCTACCTGCATCTCTAGAGGCCAGCCTTCACCAGAGACAACCATCAGCCTGAAGCCATCAAGGACTACTATCCAAACATTAGGGACAACCAGATGTCTAAAGTCCAATGTAAGAACACAGTCAACAAAAGCCAGAGCAATATGGCACCACCAGAAATCAGTTATTCTACTACCACAAGTCTTGATTGTCCTAACACTCCTGAATTCCAAAAAGAAAAAAAACTTAAATAAAAACTTATAAAAATGATAGAGACCTTAAAGAGGAAATTAATAAATCCTTAAGGAAATACAGGAAAATATAATCAAACAGGTAGAAGCCCTTAAAGAAAAAAATGACTAAATGTAAAAAAACAGAAACATACAATCAAACAGACAAAAGAAATGAATAAATCTGTTTAAGACCAGAAAATAGAAATAGAAGCAATGAAGAAAACATAATCTGAGGCAATCCTGGAAATGGAAAACCTAAGGAAGAAAACAGGAGCTACAGACATAAACATCACAAACAAAATACAAGAGATGAAAGACAGAATCTCAGGCATGGAAGATTCCATAAAAGAAATTAATACATAATTCAGAGAAAATACTAAGGCTAAAATGTTTCCAACACAAGACATCCAGGAAATTTGGAACACTGTGAAAAGACCAAACAAAAGACTAATAGAAATAGAAGAAGAAAAACATTTCTTCCTCAAAGGCCCAGGAAAATATCTTCAAAACAAATCAGAGAAAAAATTTCTAGAGAAAGAAATGCCTATGATCACTGAAGAAGCTTACAGGACACTAAATAGAGTGGAGCAAAAAAGAAAATTCTCACACCACATAATAATCAAAACACTAAACATATAGACCAAAGGAAAAAATACTAAAAGCCACAAGGGATAAAGGACAAGAAACACACAAAGGTAGACCTATTAGAATTACATCAGCCTTTCCAACAAAGACTTTAAAATCCAGAGGGTCTGGGCAGATGTCTTACAGTTTCTAAGAGATCACAAATGTCAACTCAGATTATTATGCCCAGCAAAACTTTCAATTTAAATGAAGAAACAAAGATATTACATGGAAAAAAAACAAACATTATTTTTCCACTAATCAAGTCCTTCTGAGGGTACTAGAAGGAAAGCTCCAACACAAGGAAGGTAACTACATGCAAGAAAACACACAAAGTAGATAATTTCACACCTGAAAATCCAAAAGAGCAGAAACACATACATACATACATACATACATACATACATACATACCACACACACACAGTACCACCATCAACATCAAAATAACAAGTACTAAAAGTCATTGGTCCTTAATAACTATCAACATCAATGGTCCTCAATTCCCCCATAAAATACACATGATAAGAGAGTAGATACCTAAAACAAGATTGATAATTTTGCTGCATATAAGAAACACATCGCAGGAACAAACATAGATATTACCTCAGACTTAAAAAGCTAGAAAAAGGGTTTCCAAGTGACAGGATCCAAGAAACAAGCTGGAGTAGCCATTCTGATATCTAATAAAATAGACTTTCAACAAAAATTAATCAAAAGAGATATAGAAGGATACTTTATAATCATCAAAGGAAAAATATACCAAGGTGACATCTCAATTTTGTACATATATTACCAAATGAAAAAGCACTTACATTCATAAAAGAAACATTCTTAAAGATTGAATCACATATCTAACCCCACTCATTAAGAGCGATAATACTCCACTCTCTTCAAATGACTGGTCATCAAGACCAAAACTAAAGAGAAAAAAATGAAACTAAGAGAGGTTAGTTTCAAATCAAATGGACCTAACAGATATCTAGAGAACATTTTACCCAAACAAAAAGATTATATGTACGATGTATGTTCTTCGTCTTCTCAGAACCTCATGGAACCTTTTCAAATTTGACCATATACTTGGTTACAAAGCAAGTCTCAACATATACAAGAAAATTGCAATAATTCTCTATATCCTGTTAGACTACCATGAATTAAAATTGAACTTAAACAACAACAAAAACAGCAAAAAACTTGGAAACTCATGGAAACTGAACAACTGTCTACTTAGACATTAAAGATAGACATTAAAGATATCTAGAAATCAAAGGAAATGTATGTATAACATATAGAAACTTACAGGACACAATAAAAGTAGTGCTAAGAGGAAGTTCATAGCACTAAGTGCCTTCGTAAAAAATTGGGGACTTCTCTTACTAACAATTAAAAAGTACACTTCAATGCCCTAGGTAAAAAAGACAAAGCAAACACACCAAAGAGGAAATAATCAAACTCGGGGCTGAAATTCATCAATTATAAACAAAGAGAACAATACAAAAATTCAAGGAAATGAATAGCTGGTACTTCAGAAAATCAACATGATATATAAATCCTTAGCCATACTAACCAAAAGGCAGTGAGATCAACAATGGACATGCAGGAAATTCAAAGATCATTAGGTCTTACTTCAAAAGCCTGTACTCCACAAAATTGGAATATGTAAATGAAATAAATGGTTTTTTTAGACAGGTAATACTTACAAAAGTTAAATCAAGACCAGGTAAGCTATTTAACTAGTATTATACCCCTAAGGAAATAGAAACAGCCAATAAAAGTCTTCCAACTCCAAAAGGCCTAGGGCCAGAGGATTCTGGGTAAACTTCTACCAGATGTTCAAAGAAAAGATATTACTAATATTCCACAAAATAAAAACAGAAGAAAGTATAAGAGGCTGTGTTCACCCTGATACCTAAACCACAGGACAAAAATTCAGTGTTTCAGACCAATTTCCAGCATGAACGTTAATGTAAAAATATGCAATAAAATGATTGCAAACGGAATCCAAGAACACATCAAAGACATCATTCACCATGAACAAGTATGCTTATTCAGGGATAAAGGGGTGGTTCAATATGTGAAAACCTATCATCATATTACACCCTCAAAATAAACTGAAAGAAAAAAAAAAAAAGAACATGATCATCTCATTAGAGGGTAAAAAAAATTCTTTGAGAGAATCTCACATTCCTTTAAGTTAAAAGTTTTGGAGAGATCAGGGATACAAGGCACATACCTAAACACAATAAGGGCAAAATACATAAAGCTAATAGCCAACCTGAAATCAAATGGAGAGAAACTTGTTGGGGGCCGACTTTTAGAAGAAAGCGGTTATCAGCTTTGCAGCCATCATGAGCCATTATACCCTGACATGAGATTTAGATTACAATAGCCTACAACAGCTGAGCACACTCTGATAATCTTGGTTTAGATACCTTGAGATTAAAGGTGTGTGAGATTAAAGGTGCGTGAGATTAAAGGTGTGTGACTTAAGAGTATAACTTAGAAGTATAGAGATCAGAGTTAGAGACAAGACCTAAGGGCATGATTAAAGGTGTAACTTAGAGGCGTGACTTAAAAGTAAGACATATAAAAGGCAGAGACAGACAGATCAGAATCAGACATTAGGCAGACTATAGAGGGAGAATCAGACAGGAGACACTTAGAGGAAGAGAGACTGAAGAATAAAAGGGATTGAATCACACCCTGTCTGGTCTCCATTCTTTGAGTCTGCCCTCACCCTCGCTCTTGCTGAACCCCGACCCGCAGACCAGAGCAGCAGCTTGGGCTGGGATACAGTGGCCGCCCAAACGTGGGTCAGCCCGGGCCTCAACATTTTGCCTGGGCTGCAACATTTATTTTGCCCGCCCCAACGTGGGGCTAGTGTGGACCCCAACATTATTTTGGCGCCCAAACAGGGACTTGAGCTTGGGCCTCAACAGAAACTTAAAGCAATTTCACTAAAACCAGAGACAAGACAAGCCTGTCCATTCTCTTCCTATCTCTTCAATACAATACTTGAAGTCCTAGCTAGAGCAATAAGACAACTAAAGAAGATGAAAAAGATACAAATTCAAAAGGAAGAAGTCAAAATATGACTATTAACAGATGAAGTATACATAAGCAATCCCCAACACTCTACCAGAGAACACTTGTAGCTGATAAACATCTTCAGCAAAGTGGCTTGATAAAAAACCTACTCAAAAAATCAGTAGCCCTCCTTCATACAAATGATAAATGAACTGAGAAAGAAGTTAGGGAAACAACATCCTTCAACATAGCCAAAAACAACATCTTGGTATAACTCTAACCAAGCAAGTGAAAAACATGTCTGACAAAAACCTCAAGTCCCTGAAGAAAAAAATTGAAGAGGATATCAGAAGATGGGAAGATCTTTCACACTTATAGATAGGTAAAATTAATATAGTGAAAATGACCATCTTACCAAAACAATCTACACATTTAGTGCAATTCTCAAAAAAATTCTAACACAATTTTTTATATATTTTGAAAATATAATTCTAAATTTATATTGAAAAACAAAACAAACAAAAAAACCCATGGAACAGCTAAAACAATCTTATAAAAATAAAAGCATATCTGGAGGTAGCACCATCCCTGACTGGAAGCTATATTACAGAGCTATAGTAATAAAAACTTCATGGTGTTTGTGTTCATCAACAAACAGGTTGATAAATTGAATCAAATAGAATCACAGAAATCAACTCAAATACCTATGGAAACTTGATTTTTGAAAAAAAATAAAGCAACAACCACACAATGGAGAAACAAATTATTATCTTCAAGAAATAGTGCTGGTCTAACTGGATGTCTGCATGCAGAAGGACACAAATAGATCCATATTTATCACTCCACAAAATTTAAGTTCAAGTGGATCAGGGATCCAGATGTCCCTCAACTGAAGAATATACTAAACTTAATAGATATACTAAACTTAATGGAATGCAAAGTAGGGACTAGCTCTGAACTCATTGGTACAGTGGACAACTTCCTAAACAGAACACCTATTACTTATACACTAAGATCAACCACTTACAAGTATGACCTCATGAAACCAAAAAGCTTCTTTAAGGCAAAGGATACCATAAATAGAACAGAACTACAGCCACTTGATTGGGAAAATATCTTCATTAACCCAGCATCTGTGGAGACCTAAATCCAAAGAACTGTGGAGACCTAAATATAAAGAACTCAACCCCAATAACACAATTAAAAACCGAGACAGAGTTAAACAGAGAATTCTCAACAGAGGAATCTCTAATGGCAGAGAAATATGCAAAGAAATCTTCAATGCCCTTAGTTGTCAGAGAAATGAAAACCAAAACAAATCTTAGATTCCACATTAGTCCCATCAGAATGGTTAAGATTAAACACTTAAGAAACAGGACATCCTTGAGGTGATATGGAACAATAAGAACACTTCTCCATTGTTGGTGGGAGTACAAACTTGTCTAAAAATTCTGGATATGAATTTGGTAGTTGCTCAGAAAATTCTCCTCAAACCCCAGCTATCCCACCCCTGGGTGTATGCCCAAAAGATGCTGCACAAGAAAATGTTCTCCAATATGTTTAAAACAACTTTATTTGTACTAGCCAGAAACTGGAAACCATCCAAATGTTCCTCAACTGAAGAATGGATAAAGAAAAAATCTTATTCTTTTAAACAATGGAATATTATTTAGCTATTAAAAACAAGGATATCATGAAATTTATAGGCAAATAGAAGGAGCTAGAAAATATCATCTGAGTGAGGTAACCCAGACCCGAATAGATATGTATGGTATGTTCTCACTTATAAGTAGATATTAGCCATAAAGTACAAGATAACCATGCTATGTTCCACAGGCCCCCCAAGAAGCCAAATAACAATGAGGGTCCAAAAGAAGATGATAGAATGTTTCTCAGAGGAGGAAATAAAATAAATATTGGATGTGGATGGAGGGAGAAAACTGTGTAAGAGGAGGAATGGGGAGAAGAATGCAGTTGGATCAGGTATAAGGAGAGTAGGAGAAAGAACTGCAAATCAGAGATGGGTCTGGGGTGTGCATCTCTAGGAAATATCAGAGACCTGGGACTTATTGGTGAGCATAGGGCATCTATGGGATTGACTCTAGGTGAGAGTCCTAGTGGCAGGGGATATAGAGTCTTAAATAGCTACCTCCTATAGTCAGGCAGAATTGCAGGTGGAGAGATAAGGACAGGAACCCACCCACCATATCATTGACCCAAACTGTGTCCTGCCTACAAGATGTGCAGGGACAAAGATGGAACAGAGATGGAGGAAGTGGCCAACCAATGCTTTGCCTAGACTGAGACTCATCCCTTGTGCAAGAACAAATCCCTAATACTGTCACTCATACTCTTATGCTTGCAGAGAGGATTTTAGCTTAACTGAGTATCCAGTATCTGATAGGAACAGACGCAAAGACCCACACCCAAGCTTTAGATGGAGCTCAGGGAGTCTTCCAATAAAGACTGAGTGACTCGAAGAGAATAGGGACTCCACAGGAAGACTAACAGAACCAAATAACTTGTACCCTTGGGAGCTCCCAGAGACTGAACCAAAAACCAAAGAAGGGCATAGACTTGAATAGGCTCTACAAATGTATGTAGCAGATGTGCAGCTTGGTCTTCATGCAGTTCTCCCACCATATGTAGTGGGGGCTGTCCCTGAAATGGTTGCTTGTCTGTGGATCCTGTTCCTCCAATTGGGCTTCCTCTTCTTGATTCAGTGGAAGAGGATGCATGTAATCTTGCAGTGACTTGATGTCCCTAGATTGGATGATACCCAGGGGATACTCAGTGAAGAATGGGGAGAGGGGAATGGGGGTAAGAGCTATGTAAAGGGGGATTGGGAGGAGGGTGTGGCTGATAGAAAGATGTAAAATGAATAAATAAATTAATAGAGTAAAAAAATACTATAATGTCATATAATGTGATAAGGTCTATATTAAGATTGTATAAGTAAATTGTGTCTTAGTCTCACTTTTATAAAAGATAAAAATAAGGAATTCAAACCTATTTTGAAGGTAGATATTTTTTCAAAATACTCATCTTATTTCCTTCAGATATAGAGTTAGTGATGGGATTGTTGGATCATATGGTGGTTCTTTATTTTTGAAAGAACTTCCATACTGTTTTCTATGTCTGTATTAATTTATATTTCTACTAGCAGTATACTAGGGGTTTCTCATTTTTAACACTGATCTTCATAATACTTATTGTAATTTTAGTTTGAATTCTTTTTATGATTGATGATGCTGATCATCCTTTCATAACCCTGTTAGTTTTTCAAATTTTCTTTTGAAAAGTATCTAGTCAAGCCTTCAACCTACTTTGAAAAATTGTTTACTTGCTATTACATTGTACTGCTTACATACTCTAAGTATTAACCTATTGATAGATATTTTATTTGTAGAGATTTTCTCCAATATGTTCTCCATTCATCTGATTGCTTTATCAGTGGAGAACCTTTTAAATTTCACCCATTTCCATTTGTATAGTTTGCTTTTGTTGCTTATATTTTGAGGTTTATTCTTTAGAGTTCCAGGTTCAAGAGAATATTGTTCACTATGGTTGGGAAAGTATGGTGGCAGGTAGATCTAATGGATGGGGTAGTGGAAGCATGAGGCACGTGGTTACATTGAGTAGACAATCAGGTAGTAGAGCAATTACTAAAATTGTTGTATCTAGATTCAGTGACTCATTTGTCCACTAAGATCCTACCTCCTAAAAGTCCTTCAATTTTTCAAAAAAAAAAAAAAAAAAAAGCACCACCAGCTAGGGACCTCATGTTCAAATGCATGCAACTGTGGGTGAATGTTTACATCCAAACCATAATATTCTACCCTGAGTACCCATCTCATGCCATCTCATAATGCAAAATTTATCCAGTACAACTTTAAAACTCCCCATAGTCTTACAGTTCCCAGATTATACTGAAATTTAAAGCTGAGAACACATCAATTTTTTAGCTGTAAGCTTCTGAGAAGTTTCAATAAATATGGTACAATTTCAATATGCAATGTCACAAAGGAAACATTTCTATTTCCAACAATGAAAAACAGAAGCACAACAAAGACTGAAGATTGTAAGGCAATTTGAAAATGCAACAGGACCATAACAAACCTTACAATGAATGGTGAGCATCTAGGGCTTTGTGGTAGTAGCGTCTGGGCTCAAAGAGGCATGGACAGTCTCTTATAACATTGTTGCCAGAAGCGTCTGTGGCTTCTTTCTTGGAGAGTTTCAGTTACTAACTTCAGCTTGTCTTAACAGATGTTACATGTTCCTGGCTTCACTTTTATAGTCTCTTATACAACAATTCACTCATGAGCTCATAAAAAATCCAGTCACTGCTACATACTGCCTTCCCTGAATGAGCTTTCCAGACCTGTGGGATAAGCAAACATAGTCCCAAAACTTTTTTATCTGGAGTAGGAGAAAACTTCGTACTGGATGGATAATGACACCATTACCTACTCAAGATGTATTTTAACACCCTTGGATTTTAGCTTCAGGGAATTTAAAGCTGACACTAAAGAAACATCATTCCAGGCTTCCATTCTGCAGCAGAGTAACATAGAAGGTATCTCTTTCCAGGTATTTTCTTATTGTTTGTTGATATAGGATATCATAGAGTCCCAGCTCATCTTGATCTCACTATTTAGCTAAGGAGAACTTTAGTCTCATGATTCACATGCCTCCATCTCTCAAGAGATGTGACTTGTAGCATTCTTCTTTTAAATGTATACCCTTCAGTTCTCTATATTGGAGTCTTTGATGGTCTTGAGGTTCCTCAAAATTGCTTGCCTGCAATAGTATAATAAAGTATGTGGTTTTTGTGAGTTGCTGCTGTCCTGTTTAGCAATTGAACACTTGGTCAATATTTTCCTCGTACACTATGTTAACAGGGCTCACACTGCTTTCCTCAACAAAGAAACAGTTTTATATATTTCTGCTCCACCATTGATTTCCTTATGTATTTCCCTGGGAACAATGAGCAGTATCCATAGCTCGGCCATGTAGCTCTGTTGTTTGTCAAATTTTCTCTGTCAAAGAGATTAGCTCATTTCTATCGTTAGTATTTCCATGGGATCAGTTTCTCTTTTATTTCTAAGTTTATATTTTGGGTCTTATCCTCTGTTTTATTAGCTTTGTGTTTGCCAAAATTTACAAAAGAAACTCGTAATGTTTTTATTGTTTACCTAATCTGAATGTCATTTATTCATGATCTGGTCTTTGTTGTTTTATTTCTTTTACTAGACCTGGGATCATTTGTTTTTCATTGGCTGATTTAAGTGCATCTTTAAGTTGTTGATATCACCAACCCTCTCTGTATTGTCATTTATTCTTATAACTCTCCTCCCCCTACTCCTTGGAAGTGATTTTGCAGCGCATGTACATTTTTGACAAGTGTGCTTCTACTTTTATTTTCTGAAAATATTTTAAATTTCCCACATTTTTACACACCGATAAAAATTGTTGCTGGTTTGTTTTCGTCAACTTGACAAAAATCTAGACATTCCTGGGGAACTGAGGAATTGCTTCCATCAAGTTGGTCTATGAACATGTCTATGGGGAATTTTCCTAATTGTTAAGTGATGTATCAGACATCCATGGGTGGTGCCATCTCTGATCAGGTGGAGTGAGGCTGAATTAGTATAATAATTTTGCAATCCAGTAAGAAAGATTTATCCATGGTTTTCTATTTCAAGTTTCTGCCTTGAGTTCCTGCCTTGGCTTCCCTCACTGATAGGTTGTACTCCTTAGGCTGAAATAAATTGTTACCTTTCTAAGTAGCTTCTGTGAAGAGCTGTTCACTATAGAAACAGAAATCAAACTAGGACAGGAGTACATTGCTTAATTTTCAAATATTTATGAAATTTCTGAAATTCCTTATTTTTTATTTTTGCTTTTATTTCTTGTGATAAAAAGTTAATTGATAAGATTTATGCATATTGTTTTTCTTATTAATTTATTCTTTGACAATTTCATACATTATATCAAACATTATGGTCACAAAACATTTATCCCCCATGCCCTATTATTTTTCTCCTAACCTCATACAAATTCCTTCCACCAAGTCCCTGTCTCAGTTTTGAGTCTCTTGCTTTGCTTTTGCCTAATGGACCTGTGAGGTAAATCAGAGCACACCAGTGGTTATATCACTGAAAACAATTACTTCCTGTCTTACTGAAACCATAAGTATTCTCAAATTTATTAAATCTCATTTCATCACTTAGAATATTCTATATCCATGTATGCTGGAGAAGTTCCTGTATTTTGATTTGGCAGTTTAAGACATAATAGTCTCCCTTGTGCAGTGTAAGCATACTCATTACTTCCCTTTTTAGGTTTTTAGTTGTATGAAACATTTTTTTCTAACCACTTTTTAAAAAAATATGTGTATTATTAAAGTTGAAATGCATTCCTCATAAGCAGAATGTAATGGAATCTTCATTTGCTCACTCTTCTTTATGAATTTTTCTAAATCGTTTAATTCACTTTTGAGATATGAAATCATTGGTAAAATTAAAATCTTAGTATGTTACAATTTGAATTTAGACATTTCTAGTAAAGATGACATAACCAAACATGAATGACACACATAAAAATGTAAAGCTGTGGTCTCTCTCATTATTTTATGTAACTGGCTAGGTATAATATTTCTTATCCATGTTTTCCCCAAAGCCAGGATAATTTTAGAGATTTATACTATTTTTCCTACCTAGTTTGTATGCTAGTAATTCTAATTGAAGAATCTGATTAAAAGTTATAACCTATAACTTGGCTTTAGTTATGGAGAGAGTATCTGGAGCAGATACACATCCTGTATATTGGTATAATCACTTAATTTATTTAAGTCTTGTTTTCTATGACATATAGGGCTCATTCTATACCTGCCTATGTCAGGACTGATGTTTTACCACATATTTTCCACCTGAAGACATGTAGACATGTAAATGTGTGTGAGACTATATGCATGCATGTATTTCTTAGTTGATAGCGAACTAATTTCTCAATAATTGCTTGAACAAGTATATATTTATTTATGTATAATCAGAAAGTCTATATTAATTAATTGGAGTATATAATCAATGGTGGGGTTTATTTATTTATGTTAAAATTAACTATTCTCTTTTGTGCTAGTCTAATTAAATATTAGTAGTAGTTTAGCTGTGTATGAGCACTAAGCCTACAGAATTTGGGAGTGAATTCTTACATTCATACCCATGTCTCAGGGAAAATGACAAAAGTGATGTTAAACTCATAAAACAAAGCTGGTAGGGCTCTCAGCCTATGGAAAGCTTTAATGACTCATTAAGACCATACAGGGTATTTTGAACCAAAATCTCTATTCAATAAATTTCAGGCTTCTGTGTTTCATGAACTATCGAATGAAAACTTGATTGCAACATGATTGTGTACTGAGGTTTTGGTTTTAGAATGCAATAGTTGTGTAGGTGATAATATTTGTTTGTTCTATTCATCCATTCAACAATTATTTATTGATAAACTAGCAAGCACTTAGTATAGCAAACATTTGTACTATTTAGACATTGGAGGAAAATTAGCAAAATGAATTGTGTTTCTTTACAACAATACAAAAAATAGCAATAATGAAATGTTCATTAGATACATTATTACAAATGGTAAGTGTGAAATTGACACATATAGCTAATTGAGAGATTTGGGTTTAAATACTTTAGAGCATCTATTTTTACTATGATTTTCTGCCTGTGATATTCTTGATATATCCTCTTCTACAGACTTGATGTTGCATTTGGCAATTAGGAAGATGTTACACTATTCCAGCAGCATTGTGCATTGATCAAAGTGTATGTGTGGAATATAAATGAGCGCTATCATGGGAGAGGCCATCTTCTTTTCCCTAAACCCACCAGGCAGTTTGTTCCTTGGAAATAAATAGAGCCACTCTGGTTAAGGTGAGAGCCAGGGAATAGATCAGGCTTCTGGAGTTACCAACCTGACTCTCACAAAACCTAACAAGAACTATCTTGCTATAAAGGATAGTGGTTGAGAGAGAAGCTCTTATTTTGGAAACATAAAGTCTATTTTAATAATAGTGTTGATTGTTTATTTAAACAATGCCCATATATCATTGACGTCTATGCCAGACATGCTTAAAGCACTTTACAAATTCCTTTCTTATATCTCATTTCAGGTCTTGAGTTAATTATGCAGTGTCTATACTACAACATGCAAATCTTGCAGGAAAATTTAAAAAAAATATAGGACAAGAAAGGAAATGTATCTTTTTACACTGATGTCAATCTCAGGGACATGGGTAATACTGAGGCAGGGGGACTTCTGCTTAACAATATGCTGTTCTTTTAGAGATGAAACTGAGAGGTGAATGCATATGGAAGTTATGGCACTATTATTTTGCTATCTCTCAGAACACCGTTTTTCCTGCTTGTTTTAATTAAACCATCTTATCCTTTCTTTAATGCCTGTTCCAAATAATATGAAATAAGAAACAGAAGCCCATTTGTCAGAGTGATAGAGGGTATGTGCTTTCCTCTAGTTTCCACAGATGTTGTTCATATCTGTAACAGCATTTTTGTATCTCAAAAAGTAATTTAATAATCCTTCTTTGTCATAGATTTGAGAAAAGGGTTTGGTTGTAACTTCTGTCTTTTCTGCTTCTTGGTTGATTCTTTCAAATTTAAGTAATTTTCATCAACTTGATTTTCTATAAGTTTTCAAAATTATGAAAATATTACATAAAGATATTTTAAAAGTATTCATGTGTTGAGTGGCCTCTACCTATCCATTTCTCTTTCCCTGTGATTCAATCATAATTTGATATATAATATTCTAGTTCTTAAAATGTAGAATTTACTCATACTCAATAAGTGTCAGTAGATATTTTTAAAATTCTTTTATACAGTTTATAATTTACCTACATTTTACTATGTGTTGTGTATTAGTAAACAACTTTTATTTTTACTCAGAAAGTATGTTTTTAAAGATTGTTCTGTCTCCCTTAAGGATCTTTTCCATGTTGAATTTTTGTGTGTTTACATTTTTTATATTTGATTCTTAATAGATAGACTGTGACATTGTTCTTAGTATTTTTCTATTGCACCATTGCTTCATGCAATAGTGATTACTATAAGAACATAGCCAAAGAGTAGAATGCAATGGTTTGCGTTTGAAACGTTCTCTACAGATTCATATTTTGATTGTTTCTTCCCAACTGGTGGTAGTTTCTTGGTGAGGGTATGGAGCCTTTAAATACTAGGGTAGCCCCATTGGATGACCAGAAGTCTCAACTGACCTGGATCCCCGAGATCTCTGAGACACTGAGCTACACTCTAGGCAGCATAAACTAGCTGATATGAGGCCCCTAACACATATACAGCAAAGTACTGCCTGGTCTGGCCTCAGTGAGAGAAGATGCACCTAACCCTCTAGAGACGTGAGGCCCTAGAGAGTGGAAAGATCTGTGGCGGTGAGGGTGAGGGATGGAGACATCCTCTTGGAGACAAAGGGTAGGAAGGGGCAGACTGGGAGGGGAATGAAGACTGGACGGTTAAAAAAATGGATTAAAGAATTAACAACCAACAACAAAAAAGAACTAGGGCGTTGATAGTAGGTGTTGGTAACTAGGGTAGATTTGAAGCTTATTAGCGTCCTTCTGCTGCGAGATACTCTTTCCTCTAAGTCTATTTAATATAAATAGACTTGTGTAATTCCTGCTGCATTGACTGAGTTGCTCTGCCATGCTTCTCCCACCATGGTGTACTGAACCCTCAGGAACCAAGGAATGCTATACCAGGCTCCTGTCAGCAAGAGCTCTTGGCATCAGCAATAGTGTCTGGGATTGGTGTCTGCAGATGGAATGGATCCCTAGGTGGAGTAATCTCTGGATGGCCTTTCCTTCAGTTTGTGCTCCACTCTTTTTCCCTGCACCTCCTTTTGAAAGGAGGAATTCTGGATTAATGTAGGTCACCTGTTTTGGAGGGTGTCCCATAATGATCTCTGGCCCGGCTGGGGACAGGGCTCTAGCAGGGAGGGTCCGCTACTGTCTTTGCCACTGCCTTCGCCCACGTCTCTGCTATCCATCCATCTCTGGCCTGGCTTGGTGTGAGAGGTCCCAGCCAAGGGGGCAGAGTGCGAGCAGGGAGGGCCTGTTGTTGTTTCTGCTGCTGCCTCCACCCGTTTCTGCTATAGCTCCCCAGTTGCACCCAGGCGCTGCACTTGTCTCTCTGAGCTGAGGCACCAGCTAGCTAGTAGGGGTCCTGAAGGCTCTTCCAAAGTTTTACAGCTCTAGTGTTACAGCTCTTTCGACAGAAACTCTCTCCGACAATGGGATGATTCTCACGCACTTTTTACTTCTGAATAGAGCCCTTATATACAGTTTCGGAGTGGGTTAGGGTCTGGCAGCAGATAACGCCTATTGGCTTGGTCTGAGAGCTTGGAGATACATCATCTACATGTGGGAGAACCTAAGACACTGTTCCTGGTGACTGATTGCCATAGACCTCTCTTCAGGCCGTGGAGGACTGAAGCTAAATGAAAAGAACCAGGGCCCGGGAGCAGAGTCAAACACCTACCATCTGATAAAGGTCTGTGGTTCGAGGCCTATGCTTGACCAGGCACCCAGCTGCTTCTCACAGCCCACCACCCCACAGATTAATATTTTTGAGTTGGGTGTGTCAACCCATCCTTCAACTGGAGGCCATGCCTATCGACATGATGTGGTCTATACAGGTTCTATAGCCCCTTTGTTGGGTATTTCTGCTAATGTCCTCCAGTTGGGTCCTGGGAACCCCTTACGTCCCTAGCATTTGATGCTTTCTAGTGGCTATTCCCAGATTGCCCCACCCACTGCTACTCTCCTGCTTTCATAGTCTTGACCCTCTGTACTTCTATCTCATCTCCTCTCACGCCTATTCCCGCCCACCTTTTTCTCTCCCCCTCCTCTCTCCCTCCCAGATCCTTCACTCCCTCTACTTTACGAGAATATTTTCTTCTCCCTTCTGAATAGGACTGTAGCATCCACACTTTGGTGTGATCTTTCTTCTTGAGCTTCATGTAGTCTGTGAGTTGAATCTTGGGTATTCCAAGATTCTTTTAATCTAACATCCACTTAGCAGTTTTTGTTTAGTTTTGTTTTTGTTTTTGTTTTTGTTTTTGTGTGTGACTGGGTTACCTAACTCAGGATATTTTCAAATTCTATCCATTTGTCTGTGAATTTCATGAAGTCATTGTTTTTAATGGCTGAGTACTACTCTGTTGTGTAAATGTGTATACATTTCCTGTATACATTCCTCTGTTGAAGGAGAACTCGGTTCTTTCCAGCTTCTGGTATTATAAATAAGGGTGCTATAAATATAGTAGAACATGTGTCCTTGTTATATGTTAGAGCATTCCTGAGAGGCTCTGCCAGAGCCTGACCAATACAGATGTGGGTGCATGCAGCCAAACATCGGAATGAGCACATGGACCATAATGGAGAAGTTAGGGCAAGGACTGAAGAAACTGAAGGGGTTTGCAACCACATAGGAAGAACACCAATATCAATCAACAAGACCCCCTAAAGCTCCCAAGGACTAAACCACCAATCAAGGAGTACACATGAAGTGACCCATGGCTCCAGCTGCATATGTAGCAGAGGATTACCTTATTGAGCATCAATGGGAGGGAAGCCCGTTGACTCTGTGGATACTTCATCACCCAGTGTATGGGGAATGCTAGGGTGCTGAGGCAGGAGTGGTTGGGCAGTTAGGAGATTTCCCTCATAAAGACAGGGGGAAGGAGTAAAAGGGGGTTTGTGGAGGAGAAACTGGGAAGGAGGATAACATTTGAAATGTCAATAAATAAAATAACCAATAAAAAATGAAAAAGGAAAAAAAAAAAAAACAAGGAATGTTGGGAGGAAGGGAGATGTCCTTGCCCTGGAAAGAGCACTCCAACTGATGGTCCAGTGTCAAATCACAGGCCTTCAAAAGATACATAAAGTAATATGGACTGAAAAACATTACATTTAGGAATATATATTTAATTGCAGATACATATATTCATACAATAACAATTAGTGAATTAGGAGACCACAAATATGAAAGTGAATCAGGAGGGATGCAGAGAAGTATTATCCTATAACTTCAGAAAGGGGAAAATAATAATAATAATAATAATAATAATAATAATAATAATAATAATAAATAATAATAATAATAATAATAATAATAATAATAAATCTCTAGATGCACCTGATTTGAGTCTTATTTTACTTCCTAATTGTGACTCTTACTATGTTTGGTACTGTCCCTGTATTATGATCTGTTCTGTAAATACAAGAGTAAATATAATAGTATTCATTAGATTGAGTTTTACCATTAAATAGTAAAAATTCTTGTGAAATCGAGTCTGTATAACACTTAGAACAGAGCTCATAGAAGAGCAGGAATCACGGAAGTGTCAGCAATGAGTTACTTTGTCATTTAAAAGCTTCATTTTTATTTTTAGAAAATTAATTCATCTGGAGTATATGTTGAGTATATGCTGATATTTCTGGTTTATTTTATTTTTTTGTTGGTAACTATTTTCCTTAACAACATTTATTTAACAAATTTATTTTAAAATAACCTTTTTGTGAGTTTTAATCAGATCTAAATTCTTGTGTATGTATGAGTATGCTTTGTTCTCTGTTCTTCTTGACATAAACCAGTTCTGAATCACTAATTATATATTTTAGAACAAAAGTGCTGAGGAAAACCTGAGAGTAACCTACTACGGCTTTCTTTAACAAAGCAGAAAAAAATGATTTTCTAGAATCAGGGTACTTTAAAGGCTACAAACAGGTTTCAGGGAAAGAAGAAATTGTATGTTGAGAGTAAATTGAGAGACTATACTTTAAAAGTTTGTGCAATAAGCCAGGCAGTGGTGGTGCATGCCTTTAGTCCCAGCACTTGCGAGGCAGAGGCAGGTGGATTTCTAAGTTCGAGGCCAGCCTGGTCTACACAGTGAGTTCCAGGAGAGCCAGGGCTACACAGAGAAACCCTGTCTTGAAAAAAAAAAAGTTTGTGCAATAACCAAGAAGAAGAATGTGTTTTAATCTGAAGAGACTATGTGGGAAGATGACATTTTTTTACTGAGACAAATTAAGAATAATTTGGGGATTATACTAAGCTATACAAAAGCAGCAGCAGAGAAGACAAGCAATTGTAAGACATTAAATAAAGGTAGAGTGTAGTGTGCCCTTCAGTATTCTAGAGTTGTGGTTTGAGTGGGTAACTGACAGAATGACCTGAAATAGCCACAGGGACCCTATTCATACAAAACTGGGTTCGACAAACTCTGTGACTGTCAGGCTCAGTAAAAGAGTTTGTATCAGTAAGGAAAGTGAACTAAAAATGAAATCCTAGGAAGATTGCTAGTGTGTCAGATCTCAGCAGAGGAAGAGTAGATGTTAAAAGAACACTCAGAAGAAAAACCTTATTACAGAAGCTAAGATATGCAATGGCAGTATAGCTAGTTACTCTTTTTGAGAAGCTCAGGTTCAAATTCTTGTGTTGGTGCACATCTTCAATCCTAGCATGTGAGAGGCAGAGGCATGTGGATCTCTGTGAATAAGAGGCTAGCCTAGTCTATATAGAAGTTCCAGGGCAGTCAGGAATACATAGCAACATCCTGTCACAAAGAGAAGAGAGGGGAGAATGAGAGAGTGGGAGAAGAGAGAAAGACAGAGAGAGAAAGAGAGAGTTTCATGCTTTGTGGAATGGGTATATATAGGATGATGAATTTGTAGTCTCAGAACTACATATTTGGTGGTTTTTATATTACAGTGGTATGGATTTTGGGACATTTTAATTCTAGGATTGTTCATAAATGACCATAATTTCTCCTCTTAATTCCTTTGTTTTGCTGTATTAGAATATTTCATCTCCTATAATAATCATCCTTTATAATGTTCTTCTTAGCCTGTATATTTTTTCTATTTAATATTTTTCTTATTCTATTTGATATAGATATACACAAACAAATCTCCTCCCTACCCACGTACCAACATCCAGTGTCTGACATCACTATGTTAACAGGGATGCTTTCTTATAGAGGGAAAACTCTGGCTTAGGCAAACAACTTTTTCTCCATTGGTGGCAAAGGATGTCAGAGAATTGTGAATTTTCAATTCAACTCTATGCATTATCACCTTGGCTTTGATCTTAGTCATTGTGTTTGTGGAGGCATCACTTGAAGTAAACATGCAATTAGAAGTCACATGCTAATGGAAACACAAATCAGTGGAACTCAGCAGTGCCCAAGTCTTTTCCCCAGGAGCTCATGTTCACTGCGGTAACAAGCCAGTGCTAGACATGACTGAGATGGCTGAACATTTCTACAGACATTCAGACAGTCTTGTTCTAATAAAATGGACTTCTGCACATTCAGAATCACATATCCTCTCTCTTCAGGTGAACATTGCCAACAGAGTCCCTGCACACTGGTAGACACAATGAGAAGCAAAGCTCAGGGCCTTGGGAGATAAATAACTCTTTCCTATGGCCTAGTGTAAAGAAGAAAGTTACTAAAGGTGATGCTCTAGAGATACCTAGCTGGACAAATATTTAATCAATTGTACTGTTACTTTGTTGACAAACTGCCTTGCCCTTTCCTCCTTGGTGCAATAACCGACAAAGCCAACCTATGCCAAGCAGGTTGCCTAACCTGGTAGTACTCTTTTGTATCAAAGCTTTATAATTGTTTTTAATTTCATGTCATTATTTGAAGATTTTACAGATCTACTTGTGTTAGGTACTATCACTTTTTATATTCTAAAACTCCCATTTTTCCATCTTATGAATCTCTGGGCCCCTGAGGTAAAAAATAACAGACCATAACTACTTAAATCCAGACACAGTGAAGACAACACATTTGAGGAATTACTGCTGACAACGGCCACACAGTGTGCTGTGGACAGCTGCTAATCATGACTGTGCAGCAGCTACTCTCTATTAACATTTATGTTTTTGTATTATGGAAAAATTACCTCTATTGTATGTAATTGAGAGAAAAAATATTCATTGTATGTGCAGGTCAGAGCAAAACCAAATTCTATGGACTCACATAAAGGTGGTAATCTTTAACATATGCCAAGGAAATAAAATATATAAGACAATTTCATTATGTGTAGGATTAAAGGTTATTTATATGAATCATAACTATGTATCTAAGAATGAAGTGATGGCAACTATAACATTTAAAATCCTCTCTTTATTCTAAAAAAATAAATATGTGATTAAATTTAGACTTTGCTAAACTAAATATACATATTTAACTTTCTTGATCAAATGTAAAAGCAGAGGAAGAGGGTACCTAACTTAATAAGCACAAAAATAAAATGAAACACTATGCAAATTCTAAAAAATGCAACCCAAAAGCAGCATAAACAGTTCAAAATAAAATAATTGATAAAATTGAAGTATAGTAGAAATCATAATAATTATAAATAGATTAATGCTACAGAGTTTATGTATTTCCAGATGTGTATATGTTGTGAGTTTAAAATAATTGCAATAAGTTGATATAATAATTCTCAGTTTAATGTGTTAGTAAAATATTGATGAGTTTTATGATCTTTATTTTGTTCATTATAATGTAATCTGTATTCATATATTTCTTAGTAATTTAAAACTTTGTTTTTGTCATTTTCAAACATATATACTTAAGACTGATTTTCTATACCCCAGTTTAGCTGCACATAACATTTTAACACCAGCATTCTTTATCTTTCATTTCAAAACCGTTTCTAATTCTCAGCAAGATTCTGCCTACCAAGAGGTATAGTCTCCAGGGAGTGTATAGCCAAGACAGAAACAGACAAAAGCAAATAAGAATTGTGATAGTCTACTGCATTTTTATCTGATAAAAAGGAAGAAAAAGACCAGAGATTTTTTCTAAATATTCTAACAAGGGAATAAGAAGAAAAGTGTTTCTGAGGCCCCATCAGGGACTCTTTCTTTTTGTACGTTCAGTTGTCTACTGATCTCCTTCTAGGATATTCTCTAGTATATTAGTCTCTATCTTTATCTCTGAGCGTATCTCCTGTGTTTTCTAATGTCTCATGAGCATTGACCCAATATTGCAAGTTTATATTTTCAAAGTTTTCCTATCATTTTTACAGTTTGAAATGAGTGCTGCTTTTGAACATCTCTAAAACCCAGACAAAACTTTTCTACTTCTCCTCAAAATGTTATTAGTCATTGTAGTTTCCTGTGTTTCTAAAGTATTGGAGAAGCAGATCAAAATGTATCAGCAGGTGGAAAATCCTTGCAAGATTTAATTTTTAGGGAAGCATAACAAAATGATAATTCCACTCACTGGATTTTAAGTTACAGACAAAAAAATTCAGATGCTAATTGCAGATACATTTAGTCCCCAGCTACTTGCTTCTATCAGAGAATAGATTTTCTGAGTAGACCTGGTTGGGCAGGTGGGAACAGGAGGGATCAGGTTGAGATGTGGAGGGAGAGTATATTGTGAGAGATGAATGGAATTGAGGGGTATTTCAAGGACAAGGTAGAAACTTAATGCTATAGAAACTTAGAGGAATCCAAAATAGGAACACTAGTGAAGACTTCTGATAATAGGAAATATCGATCTTGAACCAATAATCGTCTGTAATCAAGAAATGATTCTGTTGGAGGGATTGGGCCACTAATCTGATCACTAAACTTTTGACATACAATTTATCCTGCGTACAAATTATGTTCAGGTGAAGGTGAGGCAGAACTTGGGAAAGTGACAACCAATGACTTGTCCAACTTGAGATAAGTACCACAAGAAGAAGCCCATGTTCGACACTCCCTGGAGATCCAGGACCCAGAGTCTGGGTAGTTCAGAGACCTAGAAATAACAGAACATCTAATTTATTGTAAAATAGTGGGGATATTGCCCTCAGCAGGAACACATGTAGTTCTCATGGAATCATAGTTAGTTTCATGCTGGAGAAGAGAACAAATGTCATAAAGAAATAAACATAGTTGCTGATTCTTTTTGATTTTCTGTTTTCCATCTGCTATGAGCCTTTTTTATATGCTTCTACCATGATGCTGAGGTGCTCATGTCAATAGATGAGATCAACCCAATTGATGAGATACCCAATAATTAGGAATTATTTTTGTTGTTGTTATAAATTTTAATTACACTCATTTATTTATTCATTTGTATGTGTGTGTATACATATGCACATAGACACATATGTGACAATGGTGTGCTTATGTGCTCTCTTCACTTGATGTAATATGTGTAGCAGTTGGTTCTTCCTTTTTACCAAGTGAGACTTAGGATTTGAACTCAGACAATTTTTTAAATGCAATTACGTACAGTTATTCATATGTGTACCTATGAGTGTGTGTATGTGTATGTGACCATGAATATAACAGAAGTTACGTACTGTGGAAGCCATAGAAAAACTTCAGGTGTTGTCCTCAGAAACATCAGGCAATCCTTATGGGATAACATACCTTAATGGCCCAGAACTCACAAACTAGGATAAACTGGCTGGACAGTAAGGCCTACGTCAGCTTCTCTCCACTTCACTGGTGCTGTGATTGCAAATCACGTCTGATATTTTTTACCTGAATTCTGAAGGTTTGACTCAGGTCTTCTTGGCTGTAAGACAAGTGCTTCACTGACTAAATTATCTCCAAAGTCCTCTGATCTTCATCTTTGAGCTTTCCAAATTGAGGGTTAAATAAACCTCTTTTCTTTCTTCATATATAATCCAGTCTTAGGTAATTTGTGATACTAAGAGAAAATGGACTCATAAACCAAGCACAAAAGAGCAGAAAATATCTCACAGTAATTCCTAAGAATGTTTAATACCTATTCTAGCTATTTTTTATTAATATTTCTTTCTAACCTTTTTCCTATAGTTAGGGTGAGCTTAGAATACAGTTAGTCTTACTTGAACAAAGTTGAACAGCAATTAGAGTCTTTTGAAAGTTTTAAATTGTTAACTTTTTAATATCACCAATGTTTTTTTTTTTGGGGGGGGGAGGAAAGAGTTTATTTGGCTTACACATCTACATCATTGTTCAATATCAAAGAAAGTCAGGACAGGAACTCAAACAGGGCAGAAACCTGGAGGCAGGAGCTGATGCAGAGGCCAGCCATGGAGGAGTGCTGTTTACTGGCCTGCTCCTTGTGGCTTGCTCAGTCTGATTTCTTATAGAACCCAGGACCACAAACCCAGGGATAGTCACACCCATAATGGGCTGGGCCCTCCTCCATCAATCACTAATTAAGAAAATACCTTATTTCTTATTTAGCAAGTTTATGGTCTTTATTTTATTTTATATTTTATTTACATTTCAGATACCATCCCCTTTCCTCATTTCCCCTCCCTAGAAAGCCCTATCCCATTCCCCCTCCTCCTTTTTGCTTTTATACATTTTTTAAAAATGTTAATCAAAGGCTTTATAAGTTTGGTAATGCTCAATTAGAAGTGTAACCCAATACACAACCTAGATATATAAACTATCTTTGACTGGTGGAGACACATGAACATCTGCCTCCATGCCCTCCCCTTCTTTCTCTTTCTCTCTCTCATCACCTAGCTTCACCTTCCTGTTAAAATAAAACTTTTCTCTCAAAGTGCAATTAGACCATAGTTATTCCTAATTGTATCAGTGAAGTACAAGATAGTCCTAATACCCAGTCCATCATTTTGTTGACTAACCAGAACCTCTGTCATCTCTCCTAACTAAAACACTTAGTTTTGAACCTGGCTTTTTTCTTGGTTTTAGAATGAATGTCAGCTGAAAACCGTCCACTCAGATCTGTTCTCTCAAAGAAAATAGCCAGGATTGGCTATGAGACTATAGGTCTTCACCCCATCAGAAATCCAGAATGACTGATTTAACTGAAATTATGGGAAGCATTAAGCATAGCTTCTAAAACTTAGCCAATTTATAGAGACCACTGAACACCTGGAAAGCCCCTATACTACCAAACGTTGGAGCATCAAATCTTCAGCCTTCTGGCCCAGAATCATCTGACAGACATTAGTGATGCAGAATTATTAAGGGCTGATTACTCTGTATAGGCAGATATAATCAGTTGACTATTCTGCAAGTGTGTCCTTTTCTGGACAGTAATTTGTCTGTAGATGGAAAGAGGCAATTCTTACCTAGTGGCTGTCTCCCCACAACTGGAGTAACTCTAAGGATGCTCAGTTTCTTCTTAGAATCCATGACAGGTAGCTGTCAGGAGCAGACAGGTCTCTAATCAAAATGAACATTAATATAGAAATATTTGTAACGTCAATTCTATGGACTTCTGATGTTTTAAAAACCAACTATCCATGTAAGGTAACCTGGACTGTTGTCTGTTCACTCCTCTCAGCTATTTCTAAATAAAATATGGAAAACACCCTAACAATAAACTCAAAGCCATGAATTTGCTATAGTTCCTTAACTCATAGGCTAAGCGTCCCAAATCAGTTAAAAAAGTTAAAGAAGAACTGGGTCTAAGCCTTGTATTCCTAAATGTGTTATACAGGCACAATGCCCATGAGAGTATCAATGTTCATCTCACTTTTATATCAATAAGAAGCTCATACCAATGAAAACCTTAGATTTGAAATCAAAGTAAATTTTGTACCATTTAAGAAATTATACCTTCATCTTGATATTAATTATACAGATTTCTACCAATAGGTTATGGCTATGCAATGAGTCCTAGCTAATCCTCCCTGTTCCAACAAAACCACTACTTTTTCCTAGAAAGACAGGCCAATATTAACCACCTTAGTCCCCAAGCCCAGGGAATACGGGCGCTGACTCTTCTTTAACTTCTTCAAGCTGATTAAGGGCGTTGAGATAGTAGAAGAGGGGTGGGGAGAAGAGTAAATTGATAAGCCTCTGATGCTGTGTCTTCACTGCATCCAGATGGAAATTCAGGACATTGGAGGTTTGGGCATGTCTGCTTAGTATGCTTGATGAGTAGATATAACAAGGCTGTGTATTCTGCAATATACAATTCTCAGAACAAGTTTTATATCAAGAAAAAATTTTTTTTTCTAGAGGGTTGACATTGTTTTAAAGATGTTGGTTCTAGCAACTTTCCTTTTATTTCCCTTTTTAAAAATTGGTTGTAATATTTACATTTCAAATTTTATCCCCTTATCCCATTCCCCCCACCACCCAGGAACCCCTTATCCCATCCCCCCTCCTTGTGCTTCTATGAGGGTGTGATTTTCCAGCTTCTATGATGCTGTTTCCATTAACATAAATTGCCTCCTAAATTTCTAAATCCTTCCCTTTATGTTATTAAATCTCCTATTTTTCTTTCAATTTTTTCTCTTTTTTTCTCCTCCCCCACCCCCTTTTTCATCTTTTTTTAAAAAAATTGGGTATTATATTTACCTTTCAGATTTTATCCCCTTACCCCACTTCCTCCCACCACCCAGAAAACTCCTTTTCCATCCCCCCTCATCCTTCTATGAACAGTGCCCTCACCTACACCCCCACTACCCCCTCCCCACCCTCAGATTCTCCCCCCCCCACTCTGTGTTCATTTTTTATGGGACCAAGAAACTCCTCTCCCACCAAGGCCCTACAAGGCCATCCTCCCCTACATATACTGCGTAATATCACCAATTTTAAAACTCACCAGTTCACTAAACCTCTATCATACATTTGCTAATCCTCATTGACCTCTGAGGACATTTCATGTCAGGTATCTTGTGACACAAAACTAGCCCAGACACTGAGTCATCAATAGATCTTCACGTTCTCAAAACAAGACAGTAGGAAGTATCACACAGATGTTGGTATAGAATTGCTTTGGAAATATTCTTATTTCACTTTGCTTTGTTTTGTTTTTGTTTTGTTTTGTTTTTTGTTTTCAGTGTGTTGAGAAACTCATTATATAAAATGGAATGTTCTCTTCTGTAGCATTTACACAAACATTGCTTAGATCAATTCTATAGCTTTTTAGAGAATAAAAATTGAAAACAACCGCCCTCAAAGCCGAATCAAAATTTTAGGCTCCAAGAACATAAAATATAAAAATTCCATAGGCTATAAGAATATAAAAAATGAACATAGACATTTTATGCTTTGAAACACAGTGATTCTTTTATGTAGAAACATGGTAGGCTTTGAGAAAACACTACCAATTATACAAAGTTGTTCTAAATTAATCATATATTTACTTCATAAACAAACAAACCAAAAGCCATTATTTTTTAACATTAATTTCAGTTTTTCTAATTAAAAAAATTTTGTCAGGGAGGATTTCAGTAGGCCTTTAGGAGACTTGAGAAGAGATGTGTGAGTTGTTGCAGTTATGAAATCTAATGACAGCAGAAAAGTTTCATTTACTATTCACTGATATTTAGCAGCATGAGAAATTTTTCCTTAAACCATTAAGGTTTGAATTCCTTTTTTTTCCTCGAATGGTAAACAGGCAACTTCTGATGAAATTCAGAAAGAAAAGAAACTGCAAACATAGTAGGTATGCAATCAGTTGGCATTTGATAAATTTTAGCTTTTTGTGTTTTTTTTTCCAAATGATTATGATTTTAGTCCAACAGAAGCTCAGAGTCTTTCTTTCTGTTTCTGGTGAGTCCTCAAAGCTTTATTATATCTCAATTTTAAATTTGAATATATATGATATTCAATGCTTTAAAAACTAAAAATTATAGAGATATATAAAAGTGAAGCCAACTTGAAACAGTATGTTGTTCCATATATTAACATGACAGTAATAACATATGTCCAAATGCCTCATGAGCAAAAGTGTCTTTACATTGAAATGCATTTGAACTTCAGAAAGGTAAGATTATGCATATGTTATCTACTGTGTAGTGCCAGCAGCAAAGAAAGGTTGGCATTTCAGAATCAAACTGAACGTCTTTCTGCAAGGAAATTTATAAAAACTCATATTGGAAATAAAAATAAGTTCCATCAGAGTTTCACATTAGTGTGAATTCAATTCAATGAATTTAGATTGCACATGTGCTGGCTTTAGATTTTTGCTTCTCTTTTGCTGAAAATTTAGTATAACAACAGCAAGTATGATTGCTAGAATCAATATTGAAGCTAAGAGGTAGACCCTGGGAGAATTTCCAGTGACCCATGAGTCATTTATAAAATATTACCTTTAAATAGTGAATGAAGACAGAATTGGCTATTTTTTGGCTACTACTTATGATCATCATGACTTTCTGAAAAATTATCTGAAAAATTTTGGTCCTTCCTATATATACTGTTTCTTTTCTCAGGCTCTTTAAAACATTTAAAGTTGAATATTTTAAAATTATTTTCCTAATATTTAAAAAGTATAAAATAATGTGTGATTAAGGTTAGGTTTAAATGCATATCTTGTTTCTGTGATTTCTAACTACAATGGCAGGTGTGTTTCCACAAGTCCTTGGAGCAGGAATAGAACAACGTTTGTTTTTTATTGAACAATGTCAAAATTTTCCAGAATCATGAAACTATGGTTAGAAATGTATGCTCCAATCTCTTTCATAATTCTTTTGGCATGTCCATGCATATATGAAGAGCACTGAAAGCTTTTCACTAGAAGTTCCATATACAAATATTTTGTTTTCTATTTAAATTTACTCAGTAATTCAATTCAGGCGTGAAGGAGAGTGAAACTATCTCAAGACTAATAGTATGCAAATTAATAGAATAAGCAAAGTTAAGGAAAAAAATAAAAATGTGTAATCACTAGTGAATAAATTTCATATTTAGAATTACAGTGCAAAGTAGAAAGAATGAAAACAACAATTTTTTTATGCATTGAATAATGAGAGTATATGTACTTAGTTCAATTATACAATTATTTTCCCTAGAGTTAACAGATAAGGTAAAATTAGGGTAAATCTAAAATATCAATCTATTTAATGGATTGGGAGGAACAATGGAGAATATGAAACCATACCAGAATTGAAAAACCACAAATCCTTTGGACATTTATAAGTTTTGCTCTTGAATGTTGGTGAGAGAATGTCTGAGTGCAGAAAAGAAATACTTTCAAGACTAAATATCACTGTGATACTGGTAGCTGTATATGAATGTAATATCAACCACAGTTTTTAGTATGAGAAGAAATAGTTTTAAGAAATACAGCTTTATTTCATGATGGTTTGAACAGTCCTCATAATTATATGTATTTGAATACTTGGTCCCTAGCTGCTGGGAATTTTTGGGAAGCATTAGTGTTTGGAAGGCCTTGTTTGAGGTGCTGTGTAATTAGGGGTTCTCTTTGAAGATTCAAAATAATCATAGAATTCCTAGTGTGTTCATTCTCTCTTCTCTACTTGCAAAGCCAAGATGTGAGCTCTCAGCTATTCCTGCAGCCATGTGTTTGCTTTACGGTAATGCAAAAATAAAATAAACCCCATTAAATATTTTATTTTATAAGTAGCCATGGCTTTAGTAGTGTGTTGTCACAGCCATAGAAAAGTAACTAACAGATGTTTATTATATAATAACACTTTTTTGGAACTTAAAACATGTGTAATTGAGTTTCTACACACACCTATGTAATAGGGATGTCACATTATCTCCTGGATGATATTCTTTTATAATGTAAAGATTAGCCTGAAGCACCACTGAGTAATGTTTAATTAAAATGCTAGTCTAAAACATACAGTTTGGGAAATTCTGAAACTCTACAGGACTAGAAGTCAGAGGTGGAGGCTAGATTTCTCTTGTGGTTTGAATTTGTACTCAGAAGATGAAAGAACAGGTGATATTTTATATCTGGGATGGACTAAAGCCAATATCAGAAGCAGTAGGGATTATGACTATGTGAATATTTGACTTTTGGAAGACTGTTTTATCTCACAGGGAATATTCTTGTTCTTATGTTACTTTTCCCAAATCTAATTAATTCTGTCTCTTGCCTTATTTCTTCTACCAATCCTTTTATGACACTGTTGTACATATACTTTTCTTCTTGATATTTTATTGCTATTTACTATTCCATGATGTTTTGAGTACCTTCTCTCTAATTAGACTGTAGAGTTTTTGCTCAGGGAACTATTGATATCAGAATCATTTTGTAATAAAATAAGCAATATTTGAAACTCTTTATGTTGACATAATGATCCTGGAAAAAAAATGTCCAACTCCAGAGGGATTATCATGTTGAGGTGTAGGCTGCACAAGTCAGAAAAAGTGAGTGACTCATCTGCCAGTTGAATTGCCCTACTCCCTATATTCAGTTTCCAAAGATCCATTTCATCAACACATCTTCATATCTTACTGGTCACCAAGCTTCTGGAAACCTACCTACAACTCCAGAAGACTCCAGGTGATTAGGTGCTGGCCACACCTAGTCAGAATAACACAAAAGCCCTACTATTCCAAAAGGCAAGCTACTAACCTGAAATCCCACACCTAACCTGGATAGAGACTCCTAATGTATTAGAAGTTGTGCTAGCCACCAAAAGTCCAGGCTACCAAGACCATAAGACAAAGGGGGAAAAAACACCCATCAAAAAAAGACAAATTCAAAAATCAGGATCTAGACCAATAATCATTCAAAACCCAGATGCTTAAACACCAGTGTAAGAACACAGTCAACAGCAGACAGGACAATATTAGATTATCAGAGACCAGCTATCCTATGACAGCAAAACTTGAATATTTCAGTGTAGCTGAAACACAAGAAAACTACCTTAAGGCTAACTTTATGGA
The DNA here is from genome assembly GCF_011762505.2 of Arvicanthis niloticus. Lineage (NCBI taxonomy): Eukaryota > Metazoa > Chordata > Mammalia > Rodentia > Muridae > Arvicanthis > Arvicanthis niloticus. Next base: position 15,603,738 of record NC_133433.1, on the reverse strand, counting down.
GACGATAGAGGTCTTTTGAGAGGAAACAATAACAATAACATCAGTATCAACAACAACAGCAACAAATCCCTTAAAGAAATCTGGGAAAAGACAAATAAAAAATAGATGAAATAAATAAATCCAATCAATTCCTTAAATAATGTTTAAAAATCCAACAAAAATCAAATGAGCCGATAAGGGAAACTGTTCAAGATCTAAAAATAAAGATAGAAGCAATAAAAAAACATAAAATGACAAAATTCTGGAAATGAAAAATGTATGCAAGCAAATAGGAACTTCAGACAGAAATAGCACTAACAGAATACAAGAGATGAAAGAGCGAATTTCAGGTCTTGAAGATATAATAGAAAAAATATAACATAAATGAAAATGCTAAATCTAAACAAATTCAGACACAAAACATCCAATATATCATAAAAATAATAGGAATAAAAGAAGGTGAATCATCCCAGCTCAACAACCCAGGAAATATTTTTAACAAAATCATAGAAGAAAAATTTCCTAACCTAAAGAAGGGCACATCTGTAAAGATATAGGAAGCTTACAGAACACCAAATAGATTGAATCAGAAGATTATCCCCTTTCCATATAATAATTAAAATACTAAACATATAGAACAAAGAAAAATATTAAAAACTGCAAAGCAAAACCACCAAATAACATATAAATGCAGACCTATGCAATACCCAAAATTTTAAGACTCTAGAAGCCAGAAACCCCTTGACCAATGTCTTACAAACTCTATGAGATCATAGATACCAGCATAGATTACTATATGCAGAAAATTTTTTAATCATCATACATGAAGAAAACAAAATATTTTATGACAAAGTCAAATTTAAACAATATCTATCAAAAAATCTAGCCATACAAAAAATAATAAAAGGAAGGTTTGAACCCAAGGAAGTTAACTACACCCATGAAAACAGAGGCAATAAATAATCCTGGACCAGTACAACACAAAGAAGGGATAGTTATTAATATATCTCAACATGAATGGACTCAATTCTGTAATAAATAGACATAGGCTAACAGAATGGATATAATAACAGAATTATTCTGCTGCATATAAAAAATAAAACTCAATATCAAAGATAGATATTATGTCAGAATAAATGGTTAGGAACAGATTTTCCAAGAAAATGGACATACAAAGCAAACTTATACTGTTTTAAAATTTAACAAAATAGGTTTCAAACAAAATGAATCAAAAGAGATTGGGAAAGAGTTTATACTAATTAAAGAAAAATATCTACCAAAATAATGTTTCAATTCTTAACATCTATCTCCAAAATGCAAGGGCACTCACATTTCAAAAAAAAAAAAAAAAATCTAAAGCTTATATCACACACTGAACCTTATATATTAATATTGGGAGATTGCAATACTTAATTTTGGCCAAATGACAGGTCATCCAGACAAAAAGTTAAAAAAGAGAACAGGAGAGCTAACAGTCACCAAACATTTCATTCAAACACTGAAGAATATAATTTTTTCTCATCATGTCATGGAACTTTCCCTAAGTTGACCCATATACTCAGTTACTGTGGGGAGCCGACAGAAGGCGGCTATCATCCATGCAGCCATCTTGAGCCATATACCCTGACAAGAGACTTGATTACAACAGCCTGCAACAGCTGAGCACACTCTGATAACATCTTGTTTTATATACCCAGGATTTCCCTTGGGTGTGTGAGACTTAAGGTGTGTGACTTAAGGGCGTGACTTAGAGATCAGCTTTAGAGACAAGACCTAAGGGCATGACTTAAAGGCATGACTTAAAGGCGTGGCTTATAAGTGAGACATGTAAAAGATGAGACACAGACAGATGAAATTATTATTAAGTATTAGGCACTTGGAGTAGGCACTTGAGACTCTAGACAGGAACTAGGAATTAGACACTTGTACTTGGATGAGACTTGAGACTAGAACTTGGAACTAGGAACTTAGAGGCACTAGGGACTAGGAACTAGGGACTAGGAATTCAAGACTTGGGACTTGGAGAGAAGAAGAGAGACTGAAGAATAACCGGGATTGAATCACACTCTGTCTGGTCTCCATTCCTCACGTTCATCCTCACTCTCTCTCTTGTTGAACCCCAACCCGCTGACTGGAGCTGCTTGGGGCAGTGGATGCTCTAACAATTTAGCCCCCAAGGCTTTTGGCAGTATGAGTTCCAACATTGAAAGAGCAGTCCTCGATATTCTGGCCCCCAAGCATGGAGCAGCGGGGCCCACAACAAGTTACAAAACAAGTCTCATCATATACAAAAAAATTGAAATAACTCTTTGTATACTGTTAAACTGCCATGAATTAAACATCATCAACAACTGTCTTTCAGTTTGTTTATATGGTAGATTACATTGACAGATTATTATATGTTGAACCATTCCTGTATCTTGGGATGAAGCCTACTTGATTATGGTGGGTAATATTGTTGATGTGTTCTATTATTCAGTTTGTAAATATCTTATTGAGTATTTTTGCATCAATATTCATAAGAAAATTTATTTATAATTTGTTTTTTTGTGTATTAAGGTGACTGTGTCCTCCTAAAATGAATTAGGTCTTGTTTCATTTGTTTCTATTTCATGCAGTAATTTGAGGAGTATTTGTATTAGCTCTTCTTTGAAAGTTTATTGGAATTCTATCTTAAAACATCTGTAAGGCAAAGGACATTATCAATTGAAGAAAATGCTAGCCTACAACATGATTTTCATCAACTCCACATATGACAGATGGCTAATTCCAAAGTATACAAAGAACCAAAAAAACTAGACATCAAATAATCCTATAAAAATTTGCATAAAGATTTAAACAGGAAATTCTCAACAGAGAAATAGCAAATGGCTGATGAATACTTAAAAACATGTTGAACATCCTTACCCAGAAAAAAATGCAAGTCAAAATGATTCTGAGATTCCATATTATAATTGTAAGAATCCTAAGATAAAAAAGTGACAACTCACTTTGTTAAAGAGTGGCAACAAGGGGAAGGCTCCTCCATTGCTAGTGGGAATGCACACATGTAGAGCCACTTTGGAAATAAATATGCTGGTTTCTCAGAAATCTGGTAATCAATATACCTCAAGACACAGCTTTTTTTTTTTTTTTGAGTATATACACTTTTGTGTATATACTCAAAGATTCTTCATTTTATGGCATGAACACTTGCTCAATCATCTTTTTAAAAAATAATAGCCAGAATCTGGAATAACCTAGATGTTTCTCAATTAAATAATGGATAAAAAAATGTGGTACATTTACACAATGGGGTATTACTTAACTCTTAAAATCAATGACATCGTTTTCAGGCAAATGGATGAAACAACAAAAATATCTAAGTGAGGTAATCTATATCCTGAGAAACGAACATGGTATGTGCTCACTTACCTTGTAATCTATAAGAGTAATTCTACATAGGACTCCTTGTAATAGGATACAGACAGCCTGAACTGGCCATATTCTGTAACCAGAAAAGTCCTTGAGTGTAGAGATTGGGAGATGAACCCAGTCATAAAACTTCTAACTTACATTTCATCCTGCCTGCAAATTGACCAGACATATTTGATCCATCAACTGATCAGAGGAGATACAGAGCCCCACATAAAACATTAGGCAGAGCTCAGGGCATACTGTGGAGGAGGGCAGTAAATAGAGAAGTTAGGAACACCATGAGAGCACAAGAACATGGGCCACAGAATCAACTGACCAGGATTCATGGGGATTAGCAGTCACCAGGGAGCCTTGTAGGCATCTGACCTAGGTCCTCAGCATTTATGTTATGACTGAATACGTTGGTATTATGGGAACTCTATCTTTGAAAGCAGCGTTTGTCCATGACTCTTATTTACTTGTCGGACCCTTTTCCTTTGCCTTGTCCAGCCTTGTTGTGATGGTATATGCCTGGTTTTATTGTAGCTTGGTATGCAGTATTTTGTTGATGTCCCTGGAAAGGCCTGCTCTTTTCTGTTAAGAGGTAGGGTTCATAAGAAGTGTGATTTTAGGGGAGGTGGAGGAAAGATCCTGTGGTGAGAGGAGGGAGAAAAAAAACTTCAGTTAGTATGTAATATATGAAAGAATAAAAAAATCATTCTGAAAAAATAAGTACATGTTTGAGTTTCATTAATTAGTCTATTTATTTATTAAGATATAGCTTCTCAGAGAAACTTGTATCCCTATGTGTGTTGGGATAACCTTTCTCTCACCCTGACTCCTAATTAGAATGTGGTCACCTACAATTCCAAATATTTGAACAATTTAACTTGAAAATGAGTCCTATGACTATATTGTAGTTCATTAAAAGACCCTCTTTGAGAAGTAGGACATGTCATCTTTTCCTGTTAGAATCTAATGAAAGTAAGAAAAATATAGCTTCCTGATTAATACATACTCTTCTTACCACTATGCTTTAGATCACATGAACCATAGTTTAGAAAAGAAAATTTATTTGTTCATTTATCCATCCAGAAAAGTCTTTTTCCTTCCCACAAAGGATCTTCATTTGACATTTAGGGGAATGCTCCATTGAGCTGGAGATTATCACAAGTCTAAGAAGGCTACTTGTGATAAAATAGTTTTCATCCAGAAGAGACCTGCATATTTCCAGTAAAGATCTTTCTGAAAAACATGGAATATTTTTATTTTTCATGTAGTAGTCTGGATGAGTCTTCACAGTCCTTTTAGTTTACTGACATGTATAGATAGTAAAGCCTTTGCATATATTGTGTACTTTCTTCATCCACTATTACAGGTTTGAGTGATAAGGAAAGAAAGTTTCAGGAAAGCTAATTGGTCTCTGGTTGCAATAATTAGATACATAGCACCATAAAATATGTAGTACTGTTCAGATTCAAAGCATTTTACCAATCAAATCTAATTGCCACGTTTGTATGATATAGCTACGTTCTCTCTGGGCTAACATTCTTTTGCTGCTTGGGTTTATTTATTTATTTACTTGGTGCATTTAAACCTTGGTCTTGTAAAGTAACTATTGATTCTTTTTCATTACAAGTCTGTTCCTTTAAGGTATTTTTGTACATTACAAATCCCTTTAAAGTCGTCTTGCTTTATCAAGAGAAGCAATCTACTTTGCTGTATGTGGCCTTCAGTATATACTGAGAGTAATAGCAAAGCTTTTTCTTATCATTCTCATGTGAAGGAAACAAAACTTTCAAGGCTATGAGACAATTTGTAAAGGCAGCATATAACAGCAAAAGGCTACAGGCATGCACTAACTGATAAAGCAAATGGGAGACTCACAAGGAGTGTATCACATACTGAAATAAAAACACTTAAAAATCAGAACAAAAAATAGATATGCTAGACTCATTCATTTGGCCTATCTTTCTCAAGTAAATGTATAGTTCATTAATTATGACTTTGTTCCATTTATTACCACTTAACCTTTTTTCTTTGAAATTCTGCTTCATATATTTATACCTTCCCCTCTGTCTTCCTCCATGCCCCACACTCCTCCAGCTGGTGCTCCTCAGTTCACAAACCATGTAGTTATTACCGTTCAGATTCCTGTCACATCAATTCCAATATCTTCCAATAGTGTAGCACTGTTGTAGTTATTATTTAGAGTCAGGCAAAGTTAGCAAGTGTAAACAGTGACAAATCCTGTGGATTCACTGTGGACTCACAGTTTTAAAATCATAACTAAATCTTTTCTATCTGGGACATCACTAAATCTTGCTAAGCCGAGTAGCTTGTCAAGTATAATAAATAATAGCCTTCTGCAATGTTGGGACCCTTATAGGTACCACCCAATGACTAGTCATCACAGCTTTCAGCATACTTTAAGTAACATATCATCACATGAATTCAGACAAACAAAACTCCAAAAAGTATTTTAAATTTAACTTTGGCTAGAAATTCGAGTGCTATATTGAACAGGTAGGGGGAGTGTGGGCATCCTTGTCTAGTCCCTGATTTTAGTGGGACTGCTTCAAGTTGCTCTCCATTTAGTTTGATACTGGCTACTGTCAGGCTGTATATTGTTTTTACTATGTTTAGGTATGGGCTTTGAATTTCTAATCTTTCCAAGACTTTTACCATGAAGGGATGTTGAATTTTATCAAATGCTTTCTCAGCATCTAGTGAGATGGTCATGTTATTTTTTCTTTGAGTTTGTTTATATAAAGCTACTCAGCTTTATATAACATTGATGTATTTCCAAATAGTAAACCATCCCTGCATTCCTGGGATAGAGCCTACTTGATCATGTTGAATGATTGTTTTGATGTGTTCTTGGATTTGGTTTGTGAGAATTTTATTGAGTATTTTTGCATCAATATTCATAAAGAAGATTAGTCTGAAGTTTTCTTTCTTTGTTGGGTCTTTGTGAGGTTTAGATATGAGCTTAATTGTGGCTTCATAGAACAAATTGAGTAGTGTTCCTTCTGTTTCTATTTTGTGGAATAGTTGGAAGAAAAATGATATTAGGTCTTCCTTGAAGTTCTGATAGAATTTTGCACTAAACCAAACTGTTCCTGGGCTTTTTTTGGTGGGGAGACTTTTTATGACTGCTGCTATTTCTTTAGGGGTTATGGGACTCTTTTGATAGTTTAGCTGCTCCTGATTTAACTTTGGTACCTGGTATCTGTCTAGAAAATTGTTCATTTCATCCAGATTTTCCAGTTTTGTTGAGTATAAGCTTTTGTAGTAGGATTTGATGATTTTTTTGAATTTCCTCAGTTTCTGTTGTTATGTCTCCCTTTTCAGTTCTAAATTTATTAATTTGGATACTGTCTCATTGCCCCCTGGTTAGTCTGGCTAAGGGTTTATCTATCTTGTTGATTTTCTCAAAGAACCAGCTCCTGGTTTTGTTGATATTTTGTATAGTTCTTTCTGTTTCTACTTGGTTGATTTCAGCCCTCAGTTTGAATATTTCCTGCCTTCTATTCCTCTTGGGTGTATTTGATTTTTTTTTTGTTCTAGAGCTTTCAGGTGGGCTGCCAACTTGCTAGTGTATGCTTTCTCCAGTTTCTTTTTATAGGCACTTAGAGCTATGAGTTTTCCCCTTAGCTATCAGTTTCCCCCGTGTATGTGGGTTTTCCATTGTTTTTATTATTATTGAAGACCAGCCTTATTCCGTGGTGATCTGAAAAGATTCAAGGGATTATTTTCATATTTTTATATCTGTTGAGGCCTGTTTTGTGACCAATTATATGGTCTATTTTGGAGAAGGTACCATGAGATGCTGAGAAAAAGGTGTATTCTTTTGTTTTAGGATTAAATGTTCTATAGATATCCGTTAAATCCATTTGATTCATAACTTCCATTAATTCCACTGTGTCTTTGTTTAGTTTCTGTTTCCATGATCTGTTCGTTGCTGAGAGTGGATTGGTGAAATCCCCTACTACTATTGTGTGAGGTGCAATGTGTGTTTTGAGTTTTAGTAAAGTTTCTTTTATGTATGTGGGTGCCTTACATTTGGAGAATAGAAGTCCAGAATTGAGAGTTCATCTTGGTAGATTTTTTGTTTGATGAGTATGAAGTGTCCTTCCTAATTTTTTGATAACTTTTGGTTGAAAGTCAATTTTATTTGATATTAGAATGGCTGCTCCAGCTTGTTTCTTGGGACCATTTTTTTGGAAAATTGTTTTCCAGCCTTTTATTCGGAGGTAGTGTCTGTCTTTGACACAGAGGTGCATTTCCTGTATGCAGCAAAATTCTGGTTCCTGTTCACATATACAGTCTGTTAGTCTGCCTCTTTTTATTGGGGAATTGAGTCCATTGATATTAATAGATATTAAGGAAAAGTGATTGTTTCTTCTTTTTATTTTAGTTATTAGAGATGGAATTATGTTTGTGTAGCTACCATCTTTGGGGTTTGTTGGAAGATTTCTTTCTTGTTTTTTATTCAGAGACTAGACAATGCTGCTCACGCTCTCTGTACATATTCAATATAGTACTGGAAGTCCTAGCCAGAGCAATTAGTCAACAAAAAGAAGTCAAAGAGATACAAATAGGAAAGGAAGACATCAAAATATCACTATTTGCAGATGATATGATAGTATACTTACGTGACCCCAAAACTTCTATCAGAGAACTCCTAAACCTGATAAACAACATCAGTGTTTGGTTAAGTGGCTGGTTATAAAATCAACTCAAACAAATCAGTAGCCATCTTCTTTTCAAAAGATAAACAGACTGAGAAAGAAATTAGGGAAATGACATCCTTTACAATATTCACAAATAATGTAAAATACCTTGGTGTGAATCTAACCAAGCAAGTGAAAAATCTGTATGACAAAAACTTCACATCTCTGAAGAAAAAAATCGAAGAAGATCTCAGAAGATGGAAAGATCTCCCATGCTCATGGATTGGTAGTATTAATATAGAAAAAAATGGCCATCTTGCCAAAAGCAATCTACAGATTCAATGCAATCCCCATTAAAATCCTAACTCAATTCTTCACAGAGTTAGAAAGAGAAATTCTCAAATTTATTGGGAATAACAAAAAAACACAGGATAGTGAAAACTATTTTAAACAATAAAAGAATTTATGGAGGAATCACCATCCCTGACCTCAAGCTGCACTACAGAGCAATAGTGATTAAAACTGCATGGTATTGGTACAGAGACAGGCAGGAAGATCAATGGAATAGAATTGAAGATCCAGAAATGAACCCACATACCTATGGTCACTTGATCTTTGACAAAGGAGCTTAAATCGTCCAGTGGAAGAAGGATAACATTTTCAACATATGGTGCTGGTTCAACTGGAGGACAACGTGTAGAAGAATGCAAATTGATCTATTCTTATCTCCTTGTACAAAGCTCAAGTCCAAGTGGATAAAGGACCTTCACATAAAACCAGATACACTGGAATTAATAGAAGAGAAGGTGGGGAAGAACCTTGAATACTTGGGCACAGGCGAAAAGTTCCTGAACAGAACACCAATGGCTTATGCACTGAGATCAAGAATTGACAAATGGGACCTCATAAAATTGCAAAGTTTCTGTAAGACAAAGGACAGTGTCAATAGGACAAAATGGCAACCAACAGATTGGGAAAGATCTTTATCTATCCCACATCCAATAGATGGCTGATATCCAATATATACAAAGAACTCAAGAAATTAGACTCCAGAAAATCAAATAACCCTATTAAAAATGGGGTACAAAGCTAAACAAAGAATTCTCAACTTAGAAACTCGAATGGCCAAGAAGCACCTTAAAAAATGCTCAACATTTTTAGTCATCAGGGAAATGCAAATCAAAACAACCCTGAGATACCACCTCACACCAGTCAGAATGCCTAAGATCAAGAACTCAGGTGATAGTAGATGCTGGCAAGGATGTGGAGAAACAGGAACAGTCCTCCATTTTTGGTGGGATTGCAAGCTGGTACAACCACTCTGGAAATCAGTCTGATGGTTCCTCAGAAAACTGGACATAGCATTCATTACCCGAGGATCCAGCTATAACAATCCTGGACATATACTCAGAAGATGCTTCAACATGTAATAAGGACACATGCTCCAGTATGTTCATAGCAGCCTTATTTATAATAGCTAGAAGCTGTTTGTGTAGGGGAGGATGGCCTTGTCGGGCATAGGTGGGAGAAGAGATCCTTGGTCCCATGAAGGCTGAATGCCCAATGTTGCGGAATTCGAGGGTGGGGAGGTGGGAGTTGGGTAGTGGGTGGGAGCACAACCACATAGAATGCAGGAGAAGGGGGGATAGGATAGGGTGTTTCTGGGTGGGGGGAATGGGATAAGAGGGGATAACATCTGAAATGTAAATAAAATATCAAATAAAAATGTAAAATGAAAAAATACAGATTTTTTTTATCTATTATTGAAAATAGTGTTTGGTGATTCTCACTTGTATATCAGTCATCTTTTTAATTAAAAAATTTCACAAAATATATTTTGGTTGATCAGTTTTGAAAGTATGTACTTGGAAAGTAGACCGAACCCCCAAATAAATTATTTCATGTGATATTTTAAACAGACATATTGCTGTCTAGAAAATTGATATGATGGTGTAACTTCTTGTATGACTGTAAGTAAAAGATGGAAAATTACTTTTGTATTCAATAGCTTTTAAAAGATATATTGTCTAGTGTCAAAAAATATAGCAAATAATTCAATGTTTGTTCTGTTCCCATTCTGGAAACCATTTGTGACGATGACATTAATAATGTGCTTTATGTATTATAAAATATTTTACAGTTGAATTAAAATTACACTAAACTAATTACTTTATTTCTATAACCTATTCAATGTACATTGTTTATTAAAGAAAAAAGGAACACTAATTTAATTGGTATCATTAGCCAATTGCTGGAATCAGATGGATGGCAAATCTATAATGAAGTTTAGTATTGTTGTAGTTATTATTTAAAGTCAGGCAAAGTAAGCAAGTGCAAACAGTGCCAAATCCTGAGATTTCACTGCAGATTCACAGTTTTAAAATGCTAAGTAAATCTTATCTATCTGGGACATCACTAAATCTTGCCAAGCTGAGTAGCTTGTCAAGTATAATAAATAACAGCTGATTTACTTTTTATTAAAAAAATCACAGTTCATTTTTCAAAGATGAAAACCCACCTTGATAATAGTTTATTGCTTAGTATATGACACAGTGACTCCTAAGTAGAATAAAGGCATAATACTCAACATGTAGGCAGCCAGAAGACACATTTGATGTGAGCAGAGCAGCTGACAAAAACAAGTTGATCATTATAAACTTTTAACACATAATACTAAAATCAATGAATTTTAATACATTGAAATCTTCAGAAATGCTTTTCTAAAATATGACTAAAAGTTTCAGTGAAAATAAAACCACACTGACATACATCAGGCTTAATGCTTTGTGTAACCTGGCATTACTCAATTTACTTAATAAACATTCAGTACAAAATCCTGACATTTGCAGAAAAATGGATGGAGCTGACAGCTTTTAATGTTAAGCCAACCAAGCCAGAGTCAGAAACATAAATATGTTTCATGGTTATTAGATTTAAAATTGTGTGTGTGTGTGTGTGTGTGTATATGTTTAAATATGTTCATGTTTAAATATGTACATTAAACTAGAAATGAGGCCATAGAAAGAAGGAAGAAAACAGAGATGATACAAGAAATAGGAAAGATATTGGAATTGATGTGACAGGAATATGAAGAGCAATTACTTCCTGGTTTGGGAACAGAAGAGCACCAGTTGGAGGAGGGAGGGGTATGAAGGAAGAGAGAGAAGAGGGGAAAGTATGAAAGCCAATTATAATGACACATAATCATGAAGCTTCCATGATGAAATTATTACTTTGTATGTTAAGTTAAAAATAATTAAATAATAATGGTTAAAAACATCAAGTTTAATAGGAAGAAAATGTGTCTATTTGGGAATAATTATGAGAGCAATTTTTATGTGGCAAATATTCCTTTTATCACCTTACATTTTCACCATTTTATTACAAATACTTTCTCTAGAAATAGTTAAACATTTAATTGTGAATGGTATCTTGAGAGAGCATAGGCTATGATTTTACCTGGTATTGATCTTCATATATTTATTCTTTATAGTTTTATAAAGCAATGCATATATTTTAACAATTAAAAAAAGATACATTGCACAACCTTTAAGAGTCAAGTATTTGGTAGAAGAAGATAAATCATGTGTGTATCAAACCTCACAATGTCTTTTCAGTAGAGATGAAGTAACCATGAAGCAGCTCTGTTCTTTCCTCATAATTCACCTTTTAAGTGAATATTTACAATACATTTTAACTGTTTTTTTTACTCAAACTAAACACGGTAATGTGGTTTCTGTTCAATTAGCCATGATATATTCAAATGAATGTGGAAGTAGGAAAACCTGATAGTTAGCAGAAGCATTCACTGTGTAGAGACACACTAATGTATCTACAACTGATAAAACTTATGAAAGTTTGAAAATTTTATTTTGCAGATGTGCCATCACAGTGACTATTAGAACTTAGCACTGAAGTACTAGGCCAGTGACCTTTGTCTGTTCCATTTGGGCTGTGAATAGATGAGAGACTAGCTAAAAATTGCCATGACCCACGAATGTATCATGAATCCATAAGTCCTTTGCACTGATTTATTGATTGACTGGTGGATTGATATTTATTAGAGTCATAGTTTTGCTGTGTAGCCCTGGCTGGTCTGATTTACTATAAATACCAGGCTGGCCTAGAACTCACAGAGATGGGCCTACCACTTGGTCTCTGCTTCTTCTGGAATTATAGGTGTACATTACCACGCCTGACACTTTGACATTTATTGTTCAAAGAAAATAAAGGCTGAACTGTAATATATTCTTTATATCTCATGGGCATTTCTCACCATAAGTGACATAGAAATAGTGGGGAGGCAGGATGGAAACATGTCAGTCAAAGTCTTGTTGCCTAGCTATCTTCCCACAACACACATATATATTCTTATTCGCCACTTCTGTTTTACTTTTCCTCTGTCATTTGAATTTTGGTAAGAAAATGATGTTCTTGGATTTTAGTGTAAAATATTTAAGGGTCCTCCATAAAGAACATTTTACTAAAACTGCTTAATTGTTAACTATATTACAAATATTAATCCTATACTAAAGCATAATCATAGTTCTCGCACCCAGTAAAGGAATGTCTCCTTGATTTGAAATGATGATAGAATAAGACTTCGGAGTTAAACATAATGTATATACTTTCCAACACTTCAGACTTCATGCGGGTTTCTATAAATTTTATAGACTAAATCTATTTTCCATCTTGGACATAAAAATGTGATCATTGTTGCTAGTTTTCTTTTCAATATAATTTATGCTGATATAATTTTAATAAATAACCAACTTTAGCTAGAAAATGACATTTAGGAAGAGTAACAAAAACATAAAACTATTATATTTCTTACATAGTCTTTAATTTTTCTACTTTTAAAAATTTAGATTAGAACACAATTATATCATTTCTTTTTTTCTTTTCTTCCCTTCAAACCTCATACATAACCATTATTTCTCTTTTAAATACATGGCTTTTTGCTTTATTAATTGTTGTTATTTGTATATATATAGATATGTATAATATATAAATACTTCTAAATCTAACCTATTCAGCGTGTATAATGTTATAGGTATGCATGTTTTTAGAAGTGATCATTTGGTATTAGATAAGCATTTGGTGTGCTTTTCCCTGGATAAGACCACTTTTTTTTCATTTCCTGGATTTCTTAGATGCCTGTATTTCTTTGTGTAGGGTTGAGGCTGCATGGACTGCCCCATCCTCTAGTATGTCTCTCAGTAAATTCTCCACATAACTGCCAAATTGATATTTCAAAAACATAAATCTAGACATGTAGTTAAGATGTGTGTACCTGTTTTTAAATGATAAAATCTTAGATTTATAATTAGTTTTAACTCTTAGTAGCTAAAATCTAGGGAATTTATTTAAACTCTCTAGGCCTGAATTACCTGGTTGGAAATTGAAATTGCTAAGTTTATTTTTTCCTGAGGATTAATGAAAAATACATTTGACATAGTGTCATGGATATAAATACTCTTCAGTGCTTTGTTACTGTTGTTGATACTTAATATAGTTCTCCTAGATGAACTATTTTGCAGTTCTTTATCAAGTTTATGATTTCACAGGTTTCTTATGCATCTTCTTCTGCAATGTTCCTTCAGCCTTAGGTAGGTGCAGGAATATTTTGTAGATGTATCTGTTGGGACTGGGCTCCACCGTTCGGCATTGTGTTGGTTGTGGTTTTCTGGAATGGTCTCATTTTCTTTACTTTTCATTTTCGTGTGTGTGTGTGTGTGTGTGTGTGTGTGTCCCTGTGTATGTGGAGGCTTAAACATAATGTTCTGTATTATCCTTTCTCACTCTCCTGCCTTTTACCATATTCAGTGAGTCATGATCTCTCAATCAAACCAAAAGGCTTAATCACTGAGCAATCTCCTCAGCCCTCTCTCCTTTAAAAATATTTCATACTCTATACCCAATAACAAATGATTAAAAGTTATATGAATATTCAGTAATTAACAAACTATCTTTCATATCATCACTTGTTAAAAAAGACATCTCCATGTTCTTGTTTTGTTTCAAAAGTATATCTTGACTTGATTTATTAGTATGTTATAGGGCAGAATATCTAAAGATATTCTATGTTTGAAGTCAGTGTTTTCTTTAGCAAAAGAAATTTTACCTTCAACTTTCAGGGGGCAACCAAAGTCTATGCCAGTAATCTTTGTATTTTTGAAAGTCTGTTCACTGTCATCCTGTTCCAACTAAGGTCTGGAAGGGAGAAATTTGTTAGATAGCCTTTGTCTTTTGTGGAATTATCACCATGTGCAGCCAAACTTCATTTAAACTAGGTATATATGCACAGAGAGAGAGAGAGAGAGAGAGAGAGAGAGAGAGAGAGAGAGAGAGAGAGAGAGAGAGATTAGAAAATAATGCTTTTGCCGGGCAGTGGTGGCGCACAGCCGGGCAGTGGTGGTGCACACCTTTAATCCCAGCACTTGGGAGGCAGAGGCAGGTGGATTTCTGAGTTCGAGGCCAGCCTGGTGTACAGAGTGAGTTCCAGGACAGCCAGGGCTACACAGAGAAACCCTGTCTCGAAAAACCAAAAAAAAAAAAAAAAAAAAAAAAAAAAAAAAAAAAAAAATGCTTTTGTGGGCTTTCAAATATCTTCACTGCTATTGTCTCCCCTTCATATTACACTTCTACCACTTATTTTTCTCTTTCTCTCTATAGAGTCCCTGTTCTACTGCCCCTCTTTCTAACTCCATATTTCCTTTGCTTATCATGGTCTCTTTCTACTTTCCTGGCTTCTGTGGTTATCTCAGGTTTTATATGTAAGTCTGAAGAGTCAAATCTTGGAATCACAAACAAGGAAGAATATGTGGTATTAGTCTTTTGGATCTTCTTTACCTTATCTAGTATATTTCCCTTTTCCATGCTTTTACTTGCAAGTTTTAGTCATCTTTTCTTTTGAGCTGATTAGAATTCACTCCTAAAATTTTAATTATGCAAAAATACACACCAGTATAAAATTCATAATATATTAAATTGCAATAATTATATGATCCATCATTCTCTGGACATATAACTGAGGAAAATGGAATCAGTATGCCAAAAGAAAACATGTCAACACTGTGTTGTTGTTTTTCTGAAGCATGATTCACAATAACTAAATGTCATTAACCTTAGTGTCTTTCAAAAGGCAAAACGTTTTTAAAACATGGGCTATATTCATAATGGAGTACTATTTATTCTTAAGACAGATGTAAAACTGTTTTTAATGCATGAATCTAGAGAACATTCAGTTAAACGAAATAATTCTGGCATAGAAAGACAAATATTCCACTGTCTCAGTTTGAATATGTATTTAGTTTACTTTATGTTTGTGGAGTATTTTGGTAGCATGTATTTCTGTGTTTCACATGCATGCAGTACCTATGGATTAGAGGAGGTTATCAAATTTCCTGGATCTAGAGATAGAGATGGATGCTGACTTCCTTGTGAGTTCTGGGAAATGAACCTTAGTCCTATTAAAAGTAACAGTTCTTTTACCCACTGAGCCATTCTCCAGTCCTATGGTCTCACTTTTACATAGAATTTTAATACAGTGACATTTCAGAAGCAGAGAATAAACTAGTGTTTCTGAAAGCATGGAAATAAATGAGATTTGAGAGAAGTTAGTTCAGGGTAATTGAATTTCAAATAAGTAGGAAGAAGAAGTTCAAGAAATCTGTTTTTGTATTTTATTTGTATTGTATACATGTTGGTATCATGGTTGATAACAATAAACGACATACTTAAACATTGCTGTCAGAGTATATTTAAATGTTATCACTCCAATAAAATAATAAATAATTTAGATGACAGATGCTATGGTATAATTCACTTGATTTAGACATCCCATACTTCAAAGAGAAGTCAATGCTTTGTCTAATGTAAGTACATTCATTTTTAACTGCTCAGTAAAAACGAACAAAACTCCTTTCAGTTATATGTTATTCATTATTAATTTGAGTATTGGGTCTCTAATATAATTTAATCTTTTACAAATAATCAAGAGTTTTCTTTTTTATTAATCAAATAACAGTAATCAAGCTACCTTTTATTTATAGATGTAAAAATACATACTTTTTAAGAGTCTTATATATAAAATCAATCATGTTGAGTCATCAGTTTACATTTTCTTCTATTTTTAAGTTATTTATTTCTATTCCAAATGTTGTCTGTATCTTGGTGTTTTCTCATAGTTTCTTCCCCCTAGCCTCGGAGAGGGCAACACATCCCTGTGGTATCCCCCCTCCCCCATACTGGTGCATCAAGTCTGCACTATTAGGTGCATCCTCTCCCCCCTGAGGCCAGACATAGCAGTTCTCTGCTACATATGTGTTTGAGGATTCTGACCAGCCTGTATATAGCCTTTGGTTAGTTATTTAGTCTCTAGGAGATCCTAGGAGTCCAGGTTTCTTGACACTGTTGGTCTTCCTGTGTGGCTGCCATCTCCTTGATGGTCTTCTATTCTTCCCCTAACTCTTCCCCAGGGATCTCTGACTGCTGCCCAATGCTTGTCTGTGGATATCTTCATCTGTCTCAGTCAGCTGTTGGGTAGATTCTCAAAGGAGTGCTATTCTAGGCTTCTGTTATTATAGGTACAATACAAGATCATTAATAGTGTGAGGGATTGGTTCCTGCCCATGGGATGGGCCTCAAAATGGGCCAGTCACTGACTGGCAATTTCTTTAGTCTTTGTTTCATCTTTTCCCTGCATTTCTTAAAAGAAATGCAGTCTTAAAAGACAGTACTGACATTGAGTCAAAAGCTGTGTAAGCAGGTTGGTGTCCTCATTCCTCTACTGGGAGTCCTAATTCTGTCCCCTAACTCTACCTCTCTCAAAACCCACCCAAGTTCCTCCTTCCTTCTACATCCCCTGACTATTTTGTTTTTTTCTAAGTGGGATTTAAGCATACTCACTTGTGCTTCTTTCTTATTTAACTTCTTTGGGTTTGTGGGTGTATCATGGGTATTCTGAACTTTTTGGCTAATATTTACTTATCAGTGGGTACATGCCATGAAAATCCTTTTGGGACTGGATTACCTCACTCAGGATAATATTTTCTAGTTTCACCTATTTGTCTGCAAATTTCAGGATGTCCTTGTTTTTAATAGCAGAATAGTATTTCATTGTGTAAATGCAGTACATTTTTCTGTATCTACTGTTTGGTTGAGGGACATCTGAGTTGTTTCCAGATTCTGGTTATTACAAATAAAGCTGTTGTGAATATAGTGGAGCAGGTATCCTTGTGGTGAGGTGGAACATCTTTTGGGTATATCCCCAGTAGTGGTATAGCTGGGTCTTCAGGTAGAACTATTTCCAAATTTCTGAGAAACTGACAGATTGATTTCCAGGGTGGTTTTACAAGTTTGTAATTCCACAAGTAATGGAGGAGTGTTCCCCTTTCACCATATCCTTGCCAGCATCTACTGTTGCTTGAGTTTCTGATGTTAGCCATTGTGATTGGTGTAAGTTTTCCACCTCAGAGTCATTTTGATTTGCATTTTCTTTTTTTTGTTTGTTTTTTGTTTTTTGTTTTTTGAGACAGGGTTTCTCTGTATAGCCTTGGCTGTCCTGGAATTCACTCGGTAGACCAGGCTGGCCTCGAACTCAGAAATCCGCCTGCCTCTGCCTCCCAAGTGCTGGGATTAAAGGTGTGCGCCACCACTGCCCGGCGATTTGCATTTTCATGATGACTAAAGTTCTTGAACACTTCTTTAATGCTTTTCATCCATTAGAGATTCTTATGTTAAGAATTGTCTGTTTAGTTCTGTACCCCATATTTTGATTGGGTCATTTGGCTTTTTTGGAGACTAACTCCATGGATTTGTTACATATTTTGGATACTAGCCCACTGTTGGATGTAGAATAGTGAAGAACTTTTCCCAATTGATAGGCTGATGTTTTGTCCTGTTGACAGTGTCCTTTGCCTTACAGAATCTTTCAGTTTCAGGAGGTCCTATTTATTAATTGTTAAATTTATTGCCTAAGCCTGCTGAATTTGTTCTGGAAATTTTCTGTGCCAATGTATTCATGGCTATTTCCCTATTTCCTCTTCTATTGGATTCAGTATGTCTGGATTTATACTGGGGACTATGATTCATTTGGACTTGAGTTTTCTGCAGGGTAATAAATATGGATCTATTTTTATTCTTATACATGTAGGCATCCAGTTAGACCAACATCATTTGTTAAAAACTCTGTTCCTTGTATGATTTTGGCTTCCTTGTCAAAAATCAAGTGTCTCTATGTGTGTGGGTTTATTTCTGGGTCTTTGGTTAGATTCCATTGAACCACCTTTCTGTTTCTATACAATACTATGCAGTTTTTATTACTATAGCTCTGTAGTACAACTTTAGGTCAGAGATACCTCCAGAAGTACTTATACTGTTCAGGATAATTTGGCTATCCTGTTTTTTTTTTTTTTTTTCATATAAAATTGAGAATTATTGTTTCAAGTTCTGTGAAAAACTTTATTGTCATTTTGATGGGGATTGCCTTGAACCTACAGATTGCTTTTGATAAGATGGCTACTTTGAATATGTTAATCCTCTGATCCATGAGCAAGGGGGAATCTTTCCATCTTCTGCTTATCTTTCTCAATTTCTTTTTTCAGGGCCTTGATGTTCTTTTCATGAAGGTCTTTCACTCACTTGGTTAGAGTTACATGAAGATATTTTATGGTTTTTTTGGTTTTTTGGTTTTTTTGTGGATATTGTGAAGGGTACTATTATCTTAACTTCTTTCTCAGCCCGCTTATTGTTTGTGTAGAGGAGGGCTATTGATTCCTTTGAGTTAACTTTGTATTCAACCACTTTGCTAAAGATGTTTATCAGCTATAGTAGTTCTCTGGTAGAAATTTTGTGTTCAATTATGTATACTATCATATCATCTGTGAATAGTGATAATTTGACTTCTTCTTTTCCAATTTGTATTTTCTTGATCTCCTGTAGTTGCCTTATTGCTTTATCTAGAACTTCAAGTAATATATACTGAAGAGATGTAGGGAGAGTGGACTGCCTTGTCTTGTCCTAAATAGAAGAAAGTGATTGTGTAAACTGAACCTTTTGGAGGACCAAGTGGGTTAGAAGTAGATAAATTAGCACAAGAGTATTAAGCATTTGGGATACTAGTATTCATTTTTCAATGAGGTAAGTAACTCATTACTTTTTATTCCTTCAGAAAACCAACACAGTAGTAGTGAAATTACATAAAAGCCTTTGGGTCAAATCTTTTTTTTCTGGTTCACAATAGAAAATTATTAGAATAGACTTATAGTAATGGCTATGCTGTGAGTCACTTAGGTTTACACTAAGTTTTGAATTAATTATCAAAGTTCATAGGCCATAGTATATTCTCAAAAATTATTATTATCATGAATATATAATCAACATTTATTTCTTAAAAATTAATACAGTGGCCAATAATAATATTGTTAAGCCATCTTTCTATAGGTAAAGTAGAAGAGTTCTAAACATTTTATCTATATATTTTGTAGGCACTTTCTGTTTGCTTTTGTTTTCTTTTCCTAGATAATTAATATTGAATCTGTCAAGATTCAGGATACACATATATTTTAGGAACCCGAGGACTAAGAGCATTCATTAATCTGTAAATAATTTCAGAATATCCAATTCCTTTAGACACAAGAGTTGGGGTTACCATACTGCTGATTATGTGACATATGTGACTAAAGCTACAGTGTTAAGAAGAGTTGAGATCATAACCACCACTATCATGAAAGTCTCAGATTCTCCCACCCATAAATATTGTAATACACACACACACACACACACACACACACACACACATACACACACACACACATACACACACACACACACACACACACACACACACACACAGCAGCCAGGTGCTTCAGAATTACACCATCTTAGAAAAGTGTCCACTTCCTTGAACAGATACATCAAAATGAGTTTGATTAAGCACCTTTAATGCTCTAATTCTTATAATATTTAGGGATAAAGTCAACATAATATTGTAAATCTGTATGTCATGTTCAAACTGGCAGTAAATAGTATGTGAAATATCCCTATTGTATCTATAAAATGCCTATATTAAGAGTACAGAGAAAGCAAATTATCAGAAGGCTATGACGCAGGTGAATTCACACATAGTGTTTGCTAATCCTAAGTGATACAAACAATTTGGAAATTAGTTTTATAGTATTATGTTATGCTATTTATATGCCCTTAGCAAGAAACCTGGGAATTTTATTTTTCTGTATTTTCTTCAGAAATAATTCTACATAAAGACCAGCAACTTCAGTGAACACATAAGCTCTACTACTATAGTTCAAACCAGCGAAATCATCTGTGATGTCTCTCAACAGTAGAAAATATACACACATAATAGAATATCAAGTGAGTATAATAATATTTCAAAGAAATATATTACTGCTATAAGCAATTATATGATGAGATCTCAAAATTCATACTTTATACATACCTACTAGCATACTATTGTGTAGGGAAACCCTGCTACTGACGTAGCAGTGTGCCATAACCAGATGGCTTTCTAATCTCAGGGCAAATTGAGGGACTCCATTTCTTAGCAGGGTTTTCCTGACTCTGTCTTTGTCTGGAGAGTGTCCTTGAACAAAGGTGGCTTGCTTTGTCTGGCCTTGTCTGAAAAGTGACCTTATATAAGCACTCTTTGCAAGGCTGCAAGGCTATGTAACTCAGGACTCACATCCAACTCTTATCTTCCTGCAGGCATGATAATTAGTGCTATATTATACCTCATCAGCTTTTCTGTTCACTTATTGTTATGACCAATTAGTCCCTTCCACTGTACCCATTAAAAAGCCCATATATACCTTATCCCTGAAACAATAAAGTAGACTTATATCTCTATAGAGGTCTCTAGAAGTCATTCCACTATACTCATGGCCATCCGAACCCTGTTCCCCACCTCTGCTCCCTTTTTCCTTTCAGGCTAGTGGCCACAACCTGCCAAGAGAAGGGGCGGGCGGCACAGATGTAATTCAAGGTCTAAAAAAAAAAAAAAAAACTAGAAATAGAAACCTTAGCTTTTACTATTAAAAAATATCTCAAGGATGGAAGGCATGTCCAACTTGTATAAATCTTCACTGTTTTGTATATACAAAACCTTTTTAGCTTGGCTGTAAATTCCTTGACTCAAGTGATGTAGAAATAGGAGATTTCATAAATATTCCTGGTTAATTATTTTTCAACATGAAAATGATTTAAGAATAAGACAATTATTGACCTGAATTATCATATTGTTAGTTCAACCCTCACCCCAATATCTACAATTTAAGTGATCAAGTTGACTTTATTCCAGATGTCTGTGCTTCATAATCAGGACATTCACATTGCTTAATTGCATTTCCAAGTATTTTAAAATGAACTACTCATCAGTTTACATAGAATCTAGATTATTAAAATTTTGCACGTGTTTAGGTCAGTATTAATATTGAAGAAAATTCTTTCTTCAATTTACAACATGATTGTTTTCAGAATTATAAATATCTCATTATGAATTAATAAGAAAAATCTCATTCTTTTATTATCTTTTATAAAGTTGTGCCTCATGTAAAGCAACATCATTAAACATCAAAAAATACTGCCACTTTGTTTCTTCTGACCTATTTATTTAGCTAATTTCATGCAGTTGGTATTCATTCAACAATGACTAAGTAAATAGTTTATTCCTAGGCTGAGACTTGTTAAGAGCATTTACTCATGGGATAACATTGGGCAACAAGATCACTCTGCACTCTCTAACTTACTAGTTTTTCTCTGGAGCAGCATAGGTTGAATTAAATAGCATTCAAGTGATGCAAAGTTTAGAATTGAGAAAAAAAATCACACACACCAAATGCATGAATAAAAACAGGTTGAAAATATCGAAATTATTTAGGAAGTTTGTGATGGCTGGTTCATATCTGAGTTGGCACAAATAAGCACATACTATGCATGAAGAGAAACTGTTACGGTATGTAGTTCAGGAGACAGATATCCAATTATAACAGAGAAACAGAACAGTTTGAAGTGGTCCCAAAGACTAGAGGAGAGGCATGAGTAAGGAAGGGGTCACATGCTAGTGTTATCTCTGCCTATCCTAAAACCCAGAACAAAGTCACAACTAAACCAAAGGGGAAATGAACACATGCCATTGGCAAGTATTGGGTTCTACTTGTAAAACATTTTTTTGAGCTCAGCATTCAAATAGTTATGATAGTTTTTAAGAAAATATTTAAAAATAAAATTATGATAAGGTTCTTTAGCGACTGCTACCAAGAACGTTAGAACTGTAAGACAATATCTTGGAAAATTCTCATCTTGAACAATTAGATTTAGATGTACCTGTTAGACACAGTGTCTGTAGCTACCCAGCTAGACCATATGACCCGTTATAACAGTAAGCAGATCAGAATGAGTGAACCCTCTCTGCTTATTAGGAATGTCCAAATATGTACATCTTTTCTTCTTGATGTAAAGTAAATTTATTTGTTTTTAATATAAAGTTCAGCAGACTCTAATTTACTCATGAGAATTTGAGAAGAGGATTTTATCTTTGTACTTAACTATGTAGACAAATTATCAACAAACACAGGAAGAACATCATAGTAGATATATAATACAATGGTGTTAGTACCTTTCTATATGCACAGACAATTGGCAAATAGGGTCATGGCCAGAGACTCTTATGGTAAGTTAATTTCCAAGAGTGGATTTGATGTTAATAAGAGGAATATCATAAAGAATAATAAAGTGAGAACAAATAATACATTTTTCCAATCAAACTGAGACAATTAATTTAGGAAACTGTGCTCAATGAATATGAGCAGCAAAGACTGCTAACTAGGTAATTTAATTAAAAAATAATATCCAAATTATTTAGTTTGATTAACAGATACATTGGAATTTTCTCAGCACAGAATTTTATTCCATATTGAACATCATGAAACAATAAGTGATGATACTTACAACAATCTATATGTCTTTTGTGTTCAATCCTATGCTGGAGTGGAGAGAGAGAGTAAAACTCTGGAAATATTGCCTTTTCATGCATAATATGGCAATATTCCTAAATCACTAATTAATAATGAGTTCACAGTATAATTCAGCACTAGAAATTGACTAGAGAGATCAGCATGAACTCTGGGATTCCTTACTGTTTATGTTAAAATTACTGTTTCCAGAGTTCAGTTAGACTGTCTTCTTGTGAGGAGCATTACATGGAAATTGAGCAAAGCACGTCTGCAAGTAAAAGAAGATACTTTGGCATTCTATTATCTTAAAGTCCTTGAGTTGTAATTAGGAATGACAGGTCATTCTATTTACTGTTACAGATTCTATGTTCCCCTGATTAGATTTGAGTCATTCTGGCTACTGTAAATTGATGATTGATTTATCTTTCACTGATAATCACATTAATTAATCCCTAAGTCTCAATTACTGAACATTTTATCAGCTATACACTCAGATAAAGAATTACAGTGTCCAAAACTAGACTTGCTTTCTTGACATGGACCAACTTAGATATAGACCCCTCAGTCATTTAAAACATTTAAACAAATTAGAAATAAATGCTCTGTATATTATTTAGCCTATAGTTATAAAGCCATCTGGTTCAGTTACATGATTTCAAGAAAAAACATTTAGTGAAAGGTGAAAATAAGGATCTTGTTTGTTTCTGTGACACTCTATCACGATAGATTCTATATAATGAATCTCAATATTTTGGTAAAGAATCCATCTCTCCCTTTGTCCTAGTTTATCAGAGATTATGGAAATTCTGTTGCTTCTCTTTTTTTTTCTGTCTCATAACCCATTTCCCATTTGTTTTATGCTTCTACTTCTGTTGCCATTTATTCTTAGTTTGAGCATGTTCCAGACAGTATGATATTTCTGCTTTAAAACTTAAGCATCAATAAAAAAAATTAGTAAATATAAACTGTATAAAATTGATCATGGAATTGGTCCATTTCAGTGAATATATATACATATATATATACACACACATACATATACACACATATATATATACATATACATACATATGTATATGTATATATGTATAATATATACATATATGTGTGTATATATATATATTTGATTTTATTCATATAAAATACATCTCTGCATTACACATGTTTATTGAACAACATATTTCCCAATATGTGCACTTGCATTTTTAGGACATATAATCTGAAAATAAAACTCAGTTGGAAAGAGATATGGCATAGAAAAAAATGATTAATAAGAAAAATGAACTTGTTATAGTTGATCCCAAATGTGGGTTCAGTTGTAATGTGGACATCTAATAGAAATGTGACTAAATCATTGCATCTTGAATATGAAATTTCAAGTGAGAACAAGTTTTGTTGACCACAGTAATTCTTTCTCTTTTGAGGACCCTCCTGCATAGGTTATAACATATTAGAATCTAGTGAGTAATAATCACAACCACAAGAGAAAATAGTCAGAATGCATTGAAGCTGAGGGAAGTGTGCTTGCTTTCCAGTAGAGAATGCCTCTCTGGATACATATGTTTCTACATTGCCATTTGTCTGTTGCTCATAGACAGAACCAATGAGTGATCTAACAGTGAACAAATCTGAGAAAATAAGTGAGAAGTAAGAAGAGGCATCAATTCAACTCATCTTATCAAGTACAACATGCATTCAAAAAATATTATATTAGATTATTTCTATATAACTTGATTGGTTGTAGCTTTCTTTGTTTAAGCAATTCTGTAGCCCACATTTCATTAGAGTGACTTGCATTGTTCCTATGGCTCATGCGCATGCAAAGAATACTGTGTAAATGCTAATTCTGAAGCTTTTCATATATAGCTATTCATGACTTCTTGGTTTCTTCATTATGTTATACACTTAGAAGATGATTTTCCTTACAATTTCTATGTAATTCCTTTAGTAAAAGTACTTACTATAAATTTATAATTATTATATCAAAGAATCAATTCAAATCAAATTGGATAATACTTATAATTACATAGAACTTTTTCTTGTAGAGTGATAAACATTTTCATTATGAAATAGTTTTAGAAATCATTTCCTCTGTAAATATTATATACTGTACGTTTAACTTTCACTACAGTACTTGGATGCTTTCTTGCAAATTCTAAGATAATTGTATGTGAATTAGTAAGGTTTAAGTATTTTTGTCTTCAATTTCTTCTAACAAACCTAACTATGTTTGAGCTTTAAGTGTTTGGCTGTATTCCTGTTGGCTAAATAGTTTGAAACAAACAGAAAGGCCAAAAACGTATTAGCTAAAATGTTGGCAACATAGAAATCCTGGTACTTCTCAATAGATCAATTAAAAGGCAATCCCTGGTGTGTTTGCTGGATAGACTAAAATAAGAAAATGCAGAAACAAACAGATAGGACTGATGAGAGATCTGTCATGGTGAAGAAGTTGAGGACTCACTATTAATCTAGTGAGTAATATTCACAACCACACGAGAAAAAGCATTTTATATATAAAGTTAGTTGGAATGCATTAAAGCTGAGGGAAGTGTGCTTGCTTTCCAGTAGAAAATGTCTTTATAGTGTCTTTCTACACTGCCATTTGTCTGCTGCAGAAACAGGACCAATGAGTGATCTAATGATATACAAATGATGAAAAATAGGGTTGTTATCAATAATTTCAGTAGGATCATCACTAATTATACTATATCACTTTTAATTAAAAGTCAACTGTTAATCAAATGAAATAATTATTACTGTTTTGAAGTAGTGCAAGGTAGCAGTTTAAAAATAAATGGAAGCCAGGTAGCTGAATATGTTCAGATTCAGTTGCATTAAGCATAGTTGAATTGAAAATAACTCCAAACCAAAATTGTGTTTGTTATTTTAAGAAAATACACTTAAAAACTTATATCTGAAAATTAAGTGCCTAAACATTAAATAAAGTTTTATTATTTCAGATGAATTCATTAGGTTTTAGAATTACACACATGAATATAAAGTGTTTTGGTCAAATCTATCCCCTAATCCTCCTGTCAAATTCCTCCTTACCCACCAACATTTCCCTCTCTACTTCATTGTACTCTTGGGTTTGGATTGTTTAAGGATTATTAATAATACATTTTTAATCTAAACTACCTGTGCCCAATTTGGAGAACAAATAAAACAGCCACATCAAAATGGGTTGTTTTCAAAGAAACAATTAAGTAAACCTAATTCATCTAATAAAGTTTTATCTTCAGAGTTATTGGATTCCAAACCCCATTAATAACAATTTTTTCACAAGAAAAACCTTGCATGGCATGACAGCAATTAGCCTCAGATACTACTTCAAGGGAAGTCTTTCAAACGAGTCAGATTTAAAGAAAACAGGTGTTTTAAGTACTTTTGTTTTAGAATATGCTGAACACTGTGAGGACTTGAAAGGCATGTTCACCAAACTGAAGAAAGGCTCAGAACAGAACTGCATGTAAATCTATGAGCAACTTATCACACAGCAAACAATCGTGAGCAATGAAGTGAACATTAAAATCCAGGGGACAAAGTATTGGCAATAAAAGCATCTGAGTGACTGAACTATATTTCCTTCTGTTGTTTTTGGACTAGCATTTTTACCTTATTTCTTTTTGTTCCACTTTAAAGTCATATTTTATTAACTCATTGAGAATTTCATAGTTGAAATTTAAATACATTTTCTTCAAACCTTCCCATAATCACCCTCTCCAATTTCTCATCCCTTCCCACCATCTCTTCCTTTATTTTTTTTCCCTACTGAGTTCAGTTCAAGTTGACCAATAGTCTCTGAGGTTGGGCTTGTTCTGATGTGTGATCAACCTACCAAGGGTTGCATCTTTCTCTGCAGGTATCAAGTGCCAATAACTTCTCAACTAGTGGTAGAATTTTCTTCCAACTAACTGTACTATCTCTATGGTGGTATTTTTCTGGCAAGAGCTTACAGAGGTCTTGTGCATGCTACCACAATCACCATGAGTTCATCTGTTCTTAGGTCCTCTCAATCCACTTACTTTTGCCACTATATGTATTGTATATGTAGAGCCATTCATTGGATATTGTACTCACTCTCAGGGTTGGAAGAAAACTGACGCTTCCTTCCCTAGCAGCCACCGATGGAAAATAGTTCTTTAGGTAGGTATGGGACTTCAGGAGATCCTCCTAACCATGCTGTTTGTTTTTTCCAGTTTGACCTTATGCTTGAATCACAGCCTTTGTGAGTTTGTGTGCAATGATAGCCTTTTTAAGTCCAAAACCACTGCTTGCATCAGTCCTCCACTACCATTTCTGGTAGTGGAACCTGCTACCAGCATGTTCTGACCAAGGACACAACTGCTGAACTCTTTCTTAGCAGGTACTGGGACAACTAAATATACTAATGATGATTCATCTCAGCCTTGGAGATCCCCAGGCACAGTTTTTGGGGGGCTTTCTCATTGGCCTGTAAAAGATTTTCTCAAATCTGATTATTGGTATTGGTCTGAAATTAAGCAAATCTACTATCTATTAATATTAGTATGCACTTATACACTAGAAAGCAAGCATGTTAGTAACATAGTAGATAATCAGGTTTTTTTCTTCTTTTATATACTTGCTTTTGACAACAAAATTTTCCCATATTTTCTTCTAAAACATTGAAGGACTTTCCCCCTTTTTCATTTAACTTACCTTTAATACACTAATATATTAAGCACATTTTATTTTGTAAAGCCTATGTAGTAGATTTTCATTTCTGATGATAATTTTTAATGTTTGAGTATTATATCTAAGATTTTATAGAGAGCTTTTTAGAGTTTGATAATTTTTTTGTTGATCATTGTATACTTACTAATCTATTACTTTAAAACATTCAATTTATTTAGATTAGTATATTTGTGTCTTTTTCCTCTAGTGTAATTCTAACACCTATATCTTCTTGCTATTTTGTTGACAGTTTTTAACACTAAATTTCCTTTCCTCTCTTTGAATAGTTTTCCCCATTTAAGCACAAGATACTGCATCCAACAATTTTCAGCACTTCAGTATTGTTGTGCACTAAGAACACTGAGTATCTGTGGACTAAGTTAATTAATTATTTTAATTTTGTTTTGTATATTATTTGCATTTAACATCACAAAAATTTTGATCATGAAATTTAAGGCCTTTTTTCTCTCCCCATTTTACTATATCTGTATCTTCTTAAGCCTGTATTATGAGACAGAAACCTAAATTTATTTTGGTGTAAAAACAATTTTTCTCATCAACACTTACTGTGTTACAGACAAATTAAAAATTAAACTGAAGACGATATGTGCATAGAAACACAAAGTTTACACCAGATCAGTTTTTCTTCTTGTTTTATATATTTGTATTTGACAACAAAATTTTCTCATGTTTTCTTCTAAAATATTGAAGGACTTTCGCCCTTTTCCATTTAACCAACGTTTAATACAAGAATCTAGTATTCTTCCTTCAAGAATCTGAGATTAGGAAGTTTATTTTAGGCATATTTATGCACTTAGCAATTTGGGAAAATGTTTTCTTGATGATAATTAATTCAATATGTGTGTATAACAAAGCTTTAGACATGATTTAGATTGAAACTCTTCAAAATATATGATGGCCAAAGCAGCTAGAAGCAGCCAAAATACCACCAGTTCTTTGGTGCACTTTTCTGTACAAAGTCAGGACAAGCGAAGGTCAGCAAAGAGAGCAAAGCCCAATGAATACCACCAAGGCCAACCAATGGCAGAGTAACCTTAGTGAAGACCAGTGAGGCAAAACCCAAGGAAAACCAGCAAGGTGACTCAAATGCCACAGCATCGGCCTCTGTCAGTTGGGGTATATTTATACTCTTCCCAAACGTGTCCTCTCAAATGTCTGCTACAGTAAAACATCACATGCCTTTCATAGACAGCTTCCAGTAAAACGGCATGTGTCTTTTCTCAGCAAAACAACCTTTTATGTGTATGCTCCAGCAAAACATCCTTCCCTAAGACAGCTTGCAGAAAAACATCCCACGATACAATTTAGTTTCCAATGAAACCAGAAATTCCCACTTCTCTCAATTCTAAAAATTCCTGGTTATTAAATTTTTATATGCAGGTGTGAATATTTAAAATGCAAAGCATATGCCTTTTTAAAGTATATAATAACAAAAGCACAAGGAGGAAGAATAACAACTAAATCAGAATGGTACTCTTAGCTAGAGAAGTGTAAGGAAAGAACTGTGACCTAGCAGTAGTGTGTTGAAGCATTTGATTTTTATCCTACTTATAAAGTGTAACATCACATATTTTGAAGAGTTTTACAAATGTAACAGTGTAACATTTTAGTAGAAAGCAAGCAGTTTTATACGCCCTTTGTTTTTGGAGCACTTCACTTAGGGTGAACTCAAGCTTGACTAACAGAGACCTTCAAGTGACATTTGCAGTATACTTGAAAGAAATGTCTGGTTCAAAATATTCATTCTTTACTATCATATCTAGATTTGCCACCAATTTCTTTTCTTTTTGAGGGTGAGGGTGGCAGGACATGGAAATCTCTGGATTTCATTGTTTTTAGTTTTTAAAATATATTTATTCCTAAGAACAATGTACATGTATATATTTGATTAGATCTAATCCCTTCTAATTTTCCCCAAACTTTTACCACCTTTTCCTTCCAACTTCATTCTTTTTCTTATAGCACCAACTGCATCTATTTAGTGATTTTGTGTTGCCTGAATGTGAATGATATAAGACCATCTTCTTAACCTAAGGCCTTTCAGGGACCTTATCCCAGAGAAACTGACTATCCCCAGGGAAGCTTCAATTGTAAAAGTTTCATACATGTTAGTAAGAGAACATGAAGTGATAAAGTTGGTAATGACTTTGAAGATTCATTCCCATTGGATAAGTTTCATATTGATGGAAGGTTATATTACACTGTTGTAGAAAAAAAAAACTGTGCAGCCTTTTTACCCAACTGTGAACACTGAGATCTACAGTAATGAATGTCCTGGCAATATATGCAAACTGGTGCAACTATGGTATGAATTTATGCAAGTAACCAACTATTTCTAGTGGGATTAAAAACCCCTGTTACCATATGGAACTAATGCCTATAAACTGTTGTCTGCACCAAAATCTGTGACTAGTGAGAAGGTTATAGCCATTCAGCGAGAACCCAATACTATTATTTTGTTAAATGAATATCATATCATACTGCTTACTAAGTTCTTGTAATTGTACTCATATATTAGTACATCTCCCAGACCTTATCAGAGAAGCTCTTTTTTTTTCTTTTTGCAGTAGATGGTGATTAGTACATAAATCCATAACGAGTAAACCCAGAGAGAATATTAGCCTTGGTTTTACATGGGGTATCTAAATCTTATTCCCTTTCCACAAGTTTCAGGGATCATTTAAGAAGAGAGGGAATAAAACTTTAAGATTGAATGTAGTTGACATTTGTACTGAAATGATGTTTGTTGGGAATGACAGGACTGTTGAACACACTAACTCATGATTATGAGTATGGGCTATGATTTAAAATCCCAAGATCGGCAGAAGATAAAGCTAGTTTAAGTACAAAAAAGGAGCACTGTGATATAGAATATCTTTCACTTGTTTAAGTGGTTCTGAGGAAAAAAAATATGTGTCCCACTATTCAGCTAGCCCTGCAGCACCTATTAGAAAACAGTCTTTTAATTAATGTTTTATGTAAGATTTGGATTTTAATTCCAAATGTAGCATAAATTCTGTTATAATGTTAGGGTAGAGATAATTAAAGCAATCAGTAATTCTAATCCATAAAGAATTAAGTACAGTTTTGAGGACATATCCCAAAAGAAAAGAGTACATTTTCTAAGAATACAGGTCAGATATGGAAGGATAAATTGGTGGTTGACATAGTACTGAATTCCTTTTTGTAGTTTGTCTTCTTAGGTAGCTTTCTTTCTTTCTTTCTTTTATTAATTAAGTTATTTATTTACTTTACATCTAGATCAAACTTTTTCTTTCTCCCTTTCCTCCTAATCCTCCCCTCTAACTGCACCCCTCACACACTCTTCCTCCTTTTCTCCTTAGAAAAGGGAGGGCCACCCTTGGCTATCAACCAGCCTTGATATATCAACTTGTCATTTTAAGTTGCAGTAAGATTAGGAACAGTTTCTCCCATTGAGGCTAGACTACACATCTCAGCTAATTCAGAGGTATCCTTTGGATAAAGGCACTCAATAGAATTGGAGACAGCCCCTGTTTCTACTTTTAGGAGTCCCATATGAAGACTAAGCTGCACAACTGTCACATATGCTCCTATAGTTTTTTTTAAGTCATTCATGAATATTATTAAGTACGTACAAGTATAGCTAATATGTATCAGGACTCAAATAATCTAAAATGGTAGACCTAGCACTTTTGCCTCTTAATTAAAATCTACTCATCCAATGATTCTTTCTTTAGAGGAGATGGTGCAAAAATAGCTTTGTGTTATTTTTTTTTCTTCCATTTAAAAGAGATATTTTATTTTGAGTATATGGATGTTTTGCCTGTATGTGTGTTTGTGCACTATGTTTGTGTATGGTGTGAAGAGAGGACATTAAACACCCTGGGACTTGGTAAGGACAGTTAGTTGTGATCTGCTATATGAGCTCTAGGAATTGCACTAGTGTCCTAGAATAACAGCAAGTATTCTTAACCACTGAGCCATCTCTTCGGTGCCCCTTTTCTCTTTTTCTTGTTTGATGGTAGAAGCATCAAATAAGAGTGCTTCACACAGTATGGTATTCATCCTTCATGGGACCAAGAATCTCCTGGGGGGAATTCGAGGGTGGGGAGGTGGGAGTGGGGGTGTAGGTGGAGGCACATCCTCATAGAAGCATGAGGAGGGAGGATGGGATAGGAGATTCCTGGGTGGTGGGGGGAAAGGGACTTAGGGGATAAAATCTGAAATGTAAATATAATAGCCAATACAAAAAAAGGAAAAAAACAAACACAAAAAAGAGTGCTTCACAAACAATTATCAGTTTTCTTCTTACCTGCTTTTAGTGACAGCAACAATAATAACAACAAACACAAGACCACTGGCAACAGTGGTGAAGAGCAACATCTGAGGCTCTGTGCATATTGTCTTTGGTGATGGGTGATCAATTTTCCTCTACAGAGTTGAAACATGATATTGTTTCAGAGAAAACGTGAACATAAAGTTAGTCATTTCTTGTAGACCCTTAAAACTATTCATAGTGGATCTGATAGGGTCTGAAATTCTTTTAGTAAAAGAAAAGCACACATTAATAACTACTAGTTGCCTTTGTGATTCTTTTATAAGTATTTGTTTCTTATCATATTATACATATTCATCACACACATACACACACGACACAGTTGGAATCATTATAAGATTCTGAAAATCAATAGAAAGAAGAGAATGGGTTGGCTTACTTATAATTATGTTCTCAAGGCCCATATGTTCACATATCTTAATTAAGTTTGTGATATATATATAATATACATATTATATATTATTTATTTTAAACACCAGATTTTATTCCCCTCTAATTGTTCCATATACCATCTCATACCTCCTTCACGCCCCTCTGTCTTCACAAGGATGTTCCCACCCCTACCCCTACCCCACCAGAACTCTAAACTACCTACCTAGGGCCTTCAGTCTCTTGAGGGTTAGGTGCATCTTCTCTGACTAAACCTAGACCTGTCAGTCCTCTGCTGTATATGTGTTGGGGGCCTCATATCATCTGGTGTATGCTGCTTGGTTGGTCTTCCAGTATCTAAAAGATCTTCAGAATCCAGGTTAATTGAGACTGCTTGTCCTCCTACAAGGTTGCCCTCCTCCTCAGCTTCTTCCAGCTTTCCCTTAATCCAGCCATAGGAGTCAGTCCATTGGTTGGGTGCAAATATCTGCATCTGACTCTTTTAGCTGCTTGTGGGTCTTATGGAGGGCAGTCATGATAGGTCCCTTTTTGTGAGTGCTCCGTAGCCTCCATGGTTAATTGTTCCATATAGATAAACAAACTATTAAAAAATGGATTTATAAAGTAACTGCAGTCCTTTCCTTGTATAGGGATTTGCTCTAAAAGAAGCATTTAGGAGTAGTCTCTTGCTATATTTCTCTAATCGTCTTGATACTTTCAGAAAAGTTGACTTCATAGGAGAGCTTAATCTGTGTGTCTCTCCTAATTTACCCTCTCAGAAGATGTTATGTTTGCTCGCACACTTCATTCTGCTGATTAAACTTCTTCAGAGATTCTGCATCACGTGGATCTTTATTTCCCTTTATTTCTGCCTTATCTTTGGCACTATAGTAATTAACACATATTTCTAGAGTCTAATCTATATGAAACCTTCTTCTATTATTCACTTAACCATTATTTTCATTGGATTTAAATTTTTATTGAAATTTTGTTTTATTTATATTTAATATACTTTATTCTGATTACATTTTACCATGCATATCTTATTCATTATAATTGTACTTATATTTTTACTGATATTGTTGGTTCACCTGCTTTTATTTTAAATGCACCTATAGGCATATTGGAAAATAAGATAATCTTCATTGACATGCCACTCATATGTATCAATTCCCAAATCTGATATATTGGCACATTGTCATTTGATTGAATGAATGCTTGAGACAAATGAACTTTCTAAACTAGTGCCTAATTCTCGGTATGTATTTATATTTGGAAATGTTCAATGTTGAAAAATATAGATTTTTCAATTTTTAAAAATTGTTTAAAAAGTACATTTGAAACTAACAAGTACTCTTCATATATTTTAATCAGCTGAACCTGTATGTCTGAAGGTTGAGTATGTAAAAGAAATAAAAATGTCTAAGAAATATTTCAACATCTTTAGTAATAAGTGAAGTACAGATTAGAATTATTTTGAGATTTTATCTTATCCCTGTCAAAGTGGATTACAACCAGAAAATAACTCACACACACCCTAGAAATCATTCAGTGAAGGGGCAAAGCTTATCCTCAGTTGGCAAAATTGAAAACTAATATATCTACTTATGGAAAAAAGTATGGAGAATCATCAAAATGTAGAATATACATATATTATATAATGTAGCTATACGACTTCTGTACATATGCCCAAAGGACTTGATATCCTACTTCAGATATTCTAGGGCAGTCTTGTACATTGACCCTCTGTTCACAATAGTTAGGAAATGCAAGCATCATAGATGTCTGTTGACTGATGAATGGATAATGAAAATTATATATCTATCTCTTCTCTCTCTGTTTATCTATCTCTATCTATCTCTATCTCTATCTCTATATACAAAATTCTAATCAGTGTCAAGGAAAAATGAAACTATGAAATAAACATGTAAATGGAAGAAATAGAATATACTATATGACTGAAATAACCCACACCTCCAAAATGCTGTTTTTCTTATTTTAAAAATTCTTATTATATAAAAATGTTTTTCTTATTTGTCGATCACAAATATTAATCTTTAGTATTGTGTATAAAGGCTATAGTAACCCAAGAAACTGGAAATGTAGGAAGGGACCAATGTTGAAGGAGGCAGAAGGAACTGTAGACAACTACAAGGATGAGATGGCCCCAACAGAGCAATAGTTGTACTGTTATCTTGGGGGCAAGAAGAACATATCTAGTTAGATCTGAAACCCACTCAAATAGTTGGAACTGATGCATGGCACTGTAAACCTAGCCCTTAATGCATGTTTGGAGAGTTCCTATACTGTACAGTAAAATCTATAACCACCACATTATCAAACAATTATATTTTCCAACTATCTTCTAAACAGTCATTTTTATACTTATAGATAAGTGCACCTCTCACATTTGATTAATGAAGCTTCATTATTCAGCAGCTAGAGATGTGCAAAATGTCAAAATGAAAAAAAAAATAAGTATTTGTGTGGTACTCAGAAACCACTGGTACATTTACATATAATATGAATACCTGAATACCAAAGGTTCAGGAAAGATGGAGGACAGGGAGGCTGAGAGACTATAAGAGCTTGTGAGAATTAGAGGGCTAGGATGGTGCAAACAGTGTTCTCATGTATAAAATCCTCAAATTAAACAGTATCCAAGAACATACAACTGAACTGACAAATACTTCTCATATCCCGCTAACCAGTTGAATCTAATAAGTCACAAAAAATAAAATTCTAAGAATCATTAATCAAATCAAATAAAAATTTAATCATTTTCCAAGCCAAGTCCCATGTCCTAATGTTGCATATTTCAACAGCAAGAAGCTGATGGAGAATTCAAGCAAATGCCTGTGAGAATTGGATAAAAATGCATCTCCTTTTATATTGTGCCTTAAGAAAGCATGAAAGTATTTAAATGTGGAAAGAAACCTTGAACTTAAAAGTAAATGCTAAAACCAGAAGTTTAATGCCCAGAATAAAGACAATCTGTTAATGCTAGTATAGTAATATATCACTCAAGCAGTGGTAACAAAGCATACCACAGACAGTGAAAGTACTGTGTACCAGGACATATTAGTCTGTAGTTTGTTCTATGTAATTCATTGTTCATTACCACCTTATTTTCTAGTGGATATGTAGTATTTGACTTGTGATTGCATATTTTTTGTATGTTGCCATAACGGTTTTCAATCTGTTAGGCTTCCCTTCAGTTCATGGCCATTTGTTAATATTATAGACTAACTACATATGATAAAGAAAAAAATAAAAAAAAATAATTTGAATTTAATACAAACAAAAATGTTTAAATGCCAGGCTACCATAACAATTTACAGACATGAAAAAAGGTACATGCAATACAGATACAAGGTTAAATGAGAAAAATCTACATTTTATTAAAACATGAGCAAAAGTTAGGCAAAACAGGATACAAATCACATGAAACAAAACTCAAACTGAGTAACTTCCCTTATGGTGGGAATATGAAAATTAAAGCACAGTGAGACAAGGCATCAAGATAAATTCTTGTTTAGGCAAAGACTGGAAGAAATAGTGAAGTAACACAGAATCTGTGTAATATAAATAGGCAGCACTATTTTTGAAATCTATCATCAATACCGAGTAAACTTAAGATATTCATAACCTACAACAAAGAAATTTTATTTATAAATATAGGGAGATGCATTCTCATTTAATAAGGCAACATCTGCAAGTGTGTCATAAATTAGTATTTTTAAGTGTCAGGAATATAAATAACCTTAGTATTTCAGAATGAACAAAAAAGCATATTTTAGTTGATTTGTATACATAAGATATTTATTGCATAAATGCATAGATATGTTATAAAGACATATAACATTATAAAGAGCTAAATAGAGAGGGGATCAGCATGACATGATAATTGTGTACACTTTAAGTCATATACAAAAGCCCTTATACTTTAGACATGTAATAAACAAGCCATATACAATTTATAATATTGTTATTTTATTAAGTAAGGAAAAAATGAATAAGGAAAGTTATATAAGCATGTACAAGCATGAGGACCTGAGTTCAAAATCTTAGCAATCACAGTACTACTCTGTAGTCCCAACACTGAGTGATGGAGTCAGACAGATCCAGGAGTGCACTGCCTAGCCAGTCCTGCCATGCAGTGAACTCCAAGTCCACTCCAAGTCCAGTTTCAGGTCTTATTTTCAAACATGTAAAGTTAAAAGAAATTGAGAAAGACATCCTATTATCAATCTCTGATGTCCACATGCCCCTACAAGGGCCAGTGAACCTGTATACACACACACACACACACACACACACACACACACACACACACACACACGACCAATGCGACCAAACCCACCAGCCACAGACATGCCTACTGCCACTACTACTGCTACTACTTCTAATCAGAAACAAATTCTTCTGGTAGTTGTATAATCTTACTGAAAGGCATATTCCAGCACATTATATTATTTTGTAGTTTCATGAATTTTGGTATTTTTGTATGTATTTTAAATTCTTTTTGGTTTAATACTAAACCTAAGAACAGCATAAATAATAAAATATCTGCCTTAGTCACTCAGAGCATGAATTTTAATCCTTAGTTAGAGGCTGTCAAGCTCAGAAAATTTTGTTCTCCACTATTGTTTCCTTATTTGCCTTGGATCTTCATGTCTGCAAGGAACACACAGCCAATGCCTGTTTAAGACAAATACATGGTTCCCTTGAATGGGATCCTATAATCTTTTCCCTAGGAAAAAAAAAAAGGGGGGAAATATAGCTATTTCTTTCTCTTCATGATGTGGGTACTCTTCTGTCACACCTTTTTGTGATGAAATGGCTGAAGCTAAGAGCAAACTGGATCCTTCCTGCTTGTTTGTTACTTAGTTCGGGTATCCATCACAGCAAGGACAAAAACAAGAAATCACACCTCGGAATTTACTTCTATTCCCTTTATATCTATGTAAGAAGGATTTTCTTCTCCTCTGTCCACTAAACAGTAAGTTTATGGACGTTAACACCTGGTTAACTTCCTTTGTCTTGTATCTTGGCAGTTATTTGCTGAAACTTATCTTGTACTGCATTTTGCTCCAGAGTTCCTTGCAAGCCCTGTCTTCTAAAAGTTGACAATTTCATTAATAAGGAAATTTCAGAATAATGTAATCAGTTGTACCAAGCAAGCACTGAGAAATGGCACAAGTCAGCCTGAATTGATTTATGCTCTGGCCTAAAGCTTCCTGGAGGAAAAGAAAGGGAGTTGATGGCATATTACCCAAACTTCGTGTCATAAGCAAGTTACCTCAACGTGTAAGATTTTTTTTCCTCCTGTTTAAAATTGAGTTGACACTGGGAGAGAATGTGGTAAGCATATACTATACACCACATGCTGCAGTATTGATCTTTGCCCATGTCTCATATACTGTCTCTACATAAAATGTTCTCAAAAATATTTTTGTATAAATAAAAAAGAAATGTCTGGCTTGCATTTTAAAAAATTAATTCCTAAATTCTTCCTAAGAACTGTTAAAGGAATTTATTTTCCTTCACATTTGCAGAGAGGGACAATAATCTTTTATTTTGGGCATTGTTCTTTAAGATAAGATAGAATCTCCCGTTGCCAAAGCTAGCTTCAAATACATTATGTATCTTAGATTAACCTTGTACTTGTGATTTGCCTGCCTTCACCCCTGGTACTGGAGTTACTGGCATTTGGCATTACATTGCACCTTTCCTTTGTGTTCTAAATGAACCAAAAATGCTAACAAAGTCGGAGAACAAAGTAAAAGGAAAGTCACTGGCAGTACTGACAAAGTTGTATCAGCATAGACAGTAAATTCAAACCCAGCAAGAATAGTAGTTACAAGACTCCATGCAGCTACAGGAAGAACAATTTTATGTTGAGGCAAACCCTTTCTGGAAAAAAAAATAAAAAACAACAGTGTGGAAAGAGCCACAAAGAGCTGTGGAAGTACTATTGATGAGAGTGTGGGGAGACAGGAAAAAGGGGATGAGACAGGTATGCTGCAAAGGATGCTGCGGCTGGCTCCTTAAGCACAGTTCTTGCAAAGGAGAAGCTCTTTTCTGACTTGCAGCTACCGTCACAGGTAGTGAGGCACATTTCCTCAGCCAGGAGGAGAAGGAGATTAAAGTAAAAGCATTACATAAGGAGAAAGACTATCCAAGATTAGACAGCTGCCAAGGCTCTGGTGCACACTTCCTGTTCCTGAAGCAAAAGGCATTTCTAGAGAAACAGCTGCAGTGAGCCAGACAGGATGTAGCTGGGAGGTAGCAGAACAAGGAGCTGAAGAGGAAGGCACAGACATTGGAGCTGACAGCCAGGCAGGCTCATCTTGAATTCCGCCTGATGTCAACTGACAGATGCAGGCAGGAACTACAGGGCAGAGGAAGTTAAAGCAGCTCTTACAAGAGTACTGAGTTGTTGCCTACAGGAAGGCAGTTAGGGAAAGCAGAAACAGCTGCTAAAACAGGGCTAGAGGAACTTTCAGGAGTGACTGTGGAGTTTGTGCTTGACTATGATGGGTACACAGAGATCTCATGGACGTAGGATGACCATTCAGATTTTAATTATAATAAGCACTTTGGTTTCCAGACCTTGGTTTTTGCTTAATGTCATTTTTGAAAACTTCATAGATTTTTACTTAGGGAGCATGTACTTTTCATAAGTGTGACAGGCTGTGACTAAACCAATAATTATTGATCTGTGGATGCTCAGAAGAGTATATGATTCCAAGTTTTGCTAATGCTCCTAAATTGTTAGAATCATCTTTCTCTTTTCTAAAAATTGCTGCTCATGAAAAAGAAATTCAAAATAACTTCTCATTTTATTCCCATGCAAAAACTACCTACATAAACAATTCTCCTTCAGTGGCCTTTAACTTATAGTTTTATCTTTTTGTGTGAAACATATACTTTGATTTTTAATAGGATTGTTATTTTAAAAATGAACTGACCAGTGATAAAGTAGGTATATGTTGATGGTCTGCCAGCCTCTGGGGGAAGGTGGTGGTTATTGGCTGCATTTGACTTCTTAGAGTTTTGAGCAATGTTTTATTCATGTGACTATGTTTAGAGAAGTCTCTAAGTATAGCTTAAAGACAACAGTCTTTCCTCCCAGGGTTTTCTATTGCCCTTGGAGCATTAAAAATCATCTCTAACTTTCTTACTGACACCATAAGGTCCTGTCACAATAATCTGCATTGTTGTCCTCTAACTGATAAGCCTTTCTCTTTAACACTTATCTGTCTCTGACACTGAGTATTTGACTTATATTTGTGAAGAGAACTGGTTTTTACAAATTTTAATATGATGATTGAAACATTGACCATTAAGACCAAGAAAAGTGCTCTAAAATGAACCCAAACAACCTCTCCCCTTCTACCTTTCCATTTTCTCTCCTACTCTCCATTGTGCAAATCAAGTAAATAAATTCAGAATTCTTAGGAAATTACAGCTGGAGAGAAAATCTAGCATGAACTCAAGTTAAGGAGAAATGCCTAGGGCTGGAGAGGTGGCTCAGTAGGTACGAACACATACTCCTCTTGCAGAGGATCCTACATAAGTTCATCAGGCAGCTGATGACATACTATTGTAATCATAGTTGCAGGGGCATTTGATGTTCTCTTGTGATCTCCAGAAGCACCTGCACAATGCAATGCAGCACACACACACACACACACACACACACACACACACACACTTAAATTTCAAAGCAAATTATTAAAAACAGAAAGAAAAGCTTGCAAAGAAGATTTTATTTAGAGATATTGTGCAGGGGTCCTATGTGACAAGCAAACATATGTTGATTCTTTGATATAAATTTCAGAAAAATGGAAAAGATATCTGAGAAAATATAGATGAGGGCAATGACATATGCTTAAAAAGTGAAGTATATTGACTGAAGAAACTCTCTTTGATCCTCATTCAGTAAAGTTTTTTTTTAAAAAAGATTTATTTATTTTATGAATATGAGTTCACTTCAGACACACCAGAAGAGGGCATCAGACCCCATTACAGATGGTTGTGAGCCACCATGTGGTTGCTGGGAATTCGACTCAGACCTCTGGAAGAGCAGTCAGTGCTCTTAACTGATGAAATATCTCTCCAGTCCCAATTAAGCCAAATTTTAATGTATTGCTTGATATTTTATTTACATTTTACCACTGCATTTTGTCAGAGTTTAGTCGAGTGAACAAATTTCTCTCAATTTCATAGCTAGACTGAAAAAATTTCTCTCAATTCCGTAGCTAGATTATGTGGATTTTTAGAGAACAGCTCTTTGAGAGGACTTCTTGTCCATACTGTTTTGGTATTTCTTGCCACATTAGGTTTCTGTTCTTAGAGAAGTGTCTAGAGAAGTATCCATGATCCGCTCATCAAATATGGTGTTGACGATCCAAAGGCTAAGTTTCCATGGAGCCCACGGTGCTTGTAACCATCGTGGGCTCTACAATGGTCACAACTTCCACAATGTATTTCTAGTTCACCTTGGATCCTGTATGATCTGTTTCATGCCAGCTTTGTAACTCAGAAAGTCTATTTTGTGGACAGGGTTAGAAATGTCCCCCTTGGGAGAGTGACTCACTTTTTCACAATACTCACTGATGTAATTCTGAGTCAAGAAACCCGGGGAATCATGATGTCAAGCAGAGACTGTATTGTGAGATGC
This sequence comes from Arvicanthis niloticus, assembly GCF_011762505.2. Lineage (NCBI taxonomy): Eukaryota > Metazoa > Chordata > Mammalia > Rodentia > Muridae > Arvicanthis > Arvicanthis niloticus. The sequence goes on along the minus strand of NC_133433.1, from coordinate 15,562,620 downwards.
CGCACAGTTCCATCTTACTCTAATACTGGGCTACTAGTAAGAACAAATGCTGTATTTGGTGTTAGGCAAAGGCAGAGAAGTGAACTTCTCTCCAATATTGAGCAGATTCTGGTAACTAGTAACATGAATTATAAGCCATCAAAATAAAGGAGTTGGAAAATTGCCAGATTTTCTTTTTTATTCTATTTCAGAGTTCAAATAAATATGAATTATGATCAGATTTCCTAATGAATTGTTTTGGATTACCTAAGGCAATTGTGTTGCAGACAGATGAAATACTCCTAAATGTTATATTGGAATTATTTGGAATAAGCAGGAAAACAAAGCTTTGGGCATTATATGCAGTATAATATGCATAATAAGATGTGGACAAATTAAATTATTGCCCATAAAGAATAGAAATTATTCTATTTTACCATTAGAGAAAGACCTACCATTTTCCATTGTTAAAAAATAAACAGTGATTGAAAATTAAAAACAGAAAAAGTAATAATGATGCTACAGAAACTAAAACAAAGGAACCAAGTTACTCCTGCTTGATATAATTTGTTCCCCTTGTCAGTTCAGGTTGCTAGAAACTGAAGCATGGCTTTAACATTGGGGCCACAAGCATTTTTCAAAAGTGCATGCATTTACAATTTCTCCCACAATTTTAAGATGTAATAAGAAAATATCTGTAGGTCTACACAGAGTATGAGGCTACTTTGCATTGGTCAACTTTCTGGTCTTTGTGAAAATTTGAGACAGTGCAGTAAGAAAGGGCTGCTTATTGGGATGTAGGTTGAGAAGTTCTCTGAGGTACTGCAGCTGGCAAAGAAAGAACTGCATCATGTTCCTCTCAAGTAGGCTTCTAAGACACCGGCACATGGACGCGATGACAGCAGCAGCAGAAGGCTTCCTTACACTCCACACTCTTGCCAAAATATGCACTGCCAAGCATTGCCTGTCGGCTCGACTGTTCTCACATTTAATTTTTAGACAATGATTTTTTTTTTTACTTCAGAGTTATCGCATACATAGAGCTGGAGTGGTATCTACTAATCACAGTTTAGACATTCTTCTCTGAGAAATACGATGCTCTGATGGATTGAAACAGTGATTGGAATTTCTACCCAGTGCTTGTCCAGTGCCAAGCTCTACATCGGATGCTTTATGTATCCCATCTCATTAAACTCTTGTTGCTAACTCTACCTGAAGGGTTATAGTTAGGTTTTGCATCATTTATAAGGAATATATGTGATAATGAACTAAACAGGTAAAGAGTTTAATCGTAAGTATCTCATGGTAGAAGGTTCTGGTCCTCTATAGTGCTTGCTGTTCCTCCTTGATACTTTTGAGTCTTTTCTTTCCTAGCAAAGAATGGGATTATATATTTTTTTTTCTTGGAGATTTTTTTAAATTTTTATTTATCATTACATTTGTTTACATCTCAAATGATAACCTACTTCCTGGTTACTCCCTCTAGCCACTCCCATCCCCACTTTCTGCTTACTCTTCCACCAGCCGCCCCATCCCACATCTATCCTTCTCCCTCCCTTTTGCCTGTATGAGAGTGCTCCCCCATTTTTTTATAGCCTTGATGTCAGACACGGCTATATAATAAAGTTAAGATTTTCTTTAACTAGTTAAATGTGATGAAGTGATGGGACAGCTCTGGAAAAAAGCCTGTATGGGATGGTATATGTTCTATTTATTTTATTTTTGATCATCATAGTGTCTGGCTTAGTAAGAACTGCTTTAGCTTTGGTCCTTGATAAGGGCATTTCTGCCCCATATGGTTCATGATTCATGTCAATGTGGAGCAAATTTACCTGTATTGCCATAATGGAAGGTAACATGAACAAAAAAATGAACCTTTCTTGTTTTACGCTGTTGCGTGTGTCCTTGCTGTGTTGGAATTACAATCACAGTAATCAGGGACCCACGTCCTATATTCTTCTTTACTTTAGTGGATGTACCCCTTATTTCCAAGCATTTTTCATAGAACAAGATGTATCTGTTAGCCCAATCCATGAAGCATTCAGTCCAGAGAGAAGTAGGGAAAAGACTGGCCATGGTATTGTTCTTTTTGTTAGACAATATTATTTTACAGTGTCATGAGTCACATCCATTGTGGCTCATTTTGTATAATTTAGATACATATAAGAAAGAGATTGATGGTCTTTTTTGATGTAGACGTGTCCTTATAGTTGGTTAATCTGTACTATTTTTGAGACCGGAGAACTGATAAGAGAAACCCACCTATTTCTAGGAAGATAGTTCTTATAATTTATACTGTCCTATAGATGAGAAAAAAGAAATGATAATGATTTAACTTAATCAAGATCATCCAACTAATGACAAGATATCTCATAGCTCAATTACAAGCAGTCTGACTCTAGTGTTACAGGTTGGTTGTAGGATTCACAATACATTGTTCCCTTACACAATGGAAATTCTAATTTTTGTATTGGAAAAAATTTTATAGAATCATACTGATTTGACACTTTTTATTTTTGATTTTTTTTCTTCACACTTAGAGTTAAAATATGGCTGAGGAGGCTAAAAAGGTTGCTTAAAATAATTTCAAATAATGGCTAAATAATTAATAATCTCTCAGCATTACAGATACTATTAAATGCACTTTTCTATGTTTATTAATAAACTTATAAACATTTTACAGACATTGCAAAGAATTTAGTATTGAGTGAAGAAAATCAGGAGAACTTTAATGAGAGTAAATAAAAATATAGTATAAGGTTTTTTAATTTATAATTTCTATTATCCATTCCCCTGATAATTGGTGATTCACAATCCTGTTGCTAGACTTAAACGTTGAATATACTGAATATATTTAAATATAAAATTATTAAAAGTCAGTTTTACTGTAGAAGCATTTCTTGCTGCATTTCTGGTACTCTTAGATTCATAGTCCCAAATACATGTGTGGCAGATTACAGAGGAAATTGGAAATGCATGCATGAAACAAATTTCTAGTTTTCTTAGCTTCTGAAAATGCTTCATGCTGTTACAGTATTTATTTCCACTAATATGTCTACGTTTTGAATCCACGAGTAATGTGGAAAGGTGGTAGAAATTCTCTTATTTTTTTGTATCTTATAATTGGTGAAATTCTCTTTTATACATTATTTTAATTTTTTTTACAGTTCAGTCATTACCCCCTCCTCCTTTAGTCCACTCTTCCAAAGTTTCTCATCCCATTTCTCCTCTCTCTGTCTTCAAGAGAATGTAATCACTTGCCAGGTTCTCTCACTCCCTGAGGCCTCAAGTCTCTTGAGGGTTAGGAGCATCTTCTCCCACTGAGGCCAGACCAGGCAGTTTTCTGCTGTATATGTTTCTGGGGCCTTGGGCCAGCTCGTGTATGCTGCCTGTGGTGACTCAGTATTGGAGAGATCTCAGGGGGTCCAGTTTAGTTGAGACTGCTGGTCTTCCTATGAGTGACCCTTCTCAGCTTCTTCCAGCCTTTCCCTAATTCAATTACAGGGTTCCCCCGACTTCAATCCATTGGTCGAGGGTAAGTATCTGCATCTGTCTCAATCAGCAGCTTGTTGGGCCTCTCACAGTCAAAAATCCTGACCCAGAATTATTTATCGCTAAAAGAACTGCAGGAACAAAACCTAAGAAGTGGCTGAGAGAAAGGAGGTACAGTGACCGGCCTAAGGCCTGACACTATTACTGATGCTATGGTGAACCTCTCTTATAGGAGAGAAAAAGCATCTGTTAATAGTTAATAGTAAATGATTGTACAATATGACTTTATTTATGGCATTAGGAGGTAAGGGCATTAGAAGGGACTCCTTAGCTTAGTCAATTACAAAGCAGTTCCTTTTTATCTTCACTTATAGGCAATTTACAATAGCTTGAGCTCATATTTATGCCACTTTGACTATATGGCAACCATTACAGTGCTTCATTCAGTAAGTATAATTCAGTGCTTGCTTACTCAGATCTGGGGAAGTATGAGGTATGACAGAAACAAAAGGAGTGATATGGTTCAATTGATTTACTTTTTATTTTAATTTTTAAAATGTCATATCTGTGTACTGGATTTACACTATGTTCCCACCTTCCAGTCTTCACTGTGTTCCGTTCCTCCCTCTCAAATTCATTCCTTATTTTTCTTTAATTAATTTTGTTACACATAGACCCACACACACACATACACACACACACACACCACACAACACACAAGTATAGAAATACAACTTGCTGAGTCCATTTACTGTTGTTTGTATGTATATGATTTTGGTGCTACTTGGTATTGAATAATTAATTAGGTGATTTATTTTATTTTGTTGTAGAATTCCAATGAATTCCCCTGGAGTCATGTTATTAAAAATCTGTGCTCAAACCAAAGTTTGAGTCTTTGAATTCAAGGTGACATTAATTCACCCCAAACAATAAGTATAATTTGTTAAAGAATAATAACACATATTTAAAATAGTTATGTAAATTCAGAAGTCACAATGTTCAAATTCATGCTGTCAGTCTGGGTGGCAAGTGTCTAACCCACTGATCTATCTTGCTAGATCATTTAGTTTTTTTAATAGTAATTATACAATGTAATGATCTTATGACACATGTATATTGTTGAGTTTTGCTCATGTTTTGCCTCTCCAACACTCTGCCTTGCCACCTTCTGCACAATTGTGCCAATCTCTTTCCATTCAAATATTCCCACAGCTGCTATCACGTCACTGTTTCTTTTTGAGTGTGTGTGTTTGTGGGGGGCATACTCAGGCCGGAAGTCAATGTCAGCTGTCATTTCAAGAGTACTCTTTTCCTCTTAAGACAGTCACTCACTGATCCAGAGTTTGATGAGCCAGCTAGCCTAACTGTCTCAACTGCCCCAGCTCTGGATTACAGTCACTTGGTAGGGATCAAATGCAGGTCTTCACACTTGTGAGAAAAGCATCTTACTCCTTCATCCATGGTCTAACCCCATTTCACTCTTATAATAAAATGACTATATATCTTAAGACTCAGATTTGATGGCTTAGATAAAGTTAAAGTAATCTGAGATTTATTGTTTGTATTGTTTACACAGGGTTGTGTATTTCATTTCCAGAATTATGTATGTAGAGATGTTGATCCACATGTCATATTAATTAAAGCATATGAATGATAAAAAGTACTGCATATTAATTAAAACGTATGAATGATACAAAGAATTGCATAGTTAGTAACTAATATCTTTTAGATGAACTTATCTTTAAAGTATTTATACACCAGAATGTTAACATGTGACTCTCTTTTTGAAAAAATATCATACTGTACTTTGATCACATTTTCCTCTTCTTCATTTCCTTCCAGATTCTCCCCAACACAGTAACATCCCAACTTCATGTTCCTTACATCACACATAAATCATGGACTCTGTTTCGTGTTAGATAATTGCACTTCATCATGAAGCCTGCCCTAATATGTGGTTCCTACACCCAGTATCATTTTACTGGAGAAAACTGTTCTTTTTTGTCCAAGCCAGTATGAACTGAAAATGACTTCTTAGATTTGTATGGACTTAGTGATATAAAAATAACCCCAATTTAATATTCAGTTATTCCTCATATTTCTAGGCTTTACAAATAAAACTTATTTTTTTTCAAGGTGAAGGTGCTATTGCTATCTTTAGTTTATAAAGGCTTCAGAAACCTCTTCATTTGTTTATTTTAAAAAGCCAATATATTTTAACTGCACATTGAAAAGCATATAAACTTGTTTTGTGATGTATTTTACAGTTTGCCTACATTTTGAAGTTTTTTTTATTGGATATTTTATTTGCATTTCAGTTGTAATCCCCTTTCCCCATTTCTCCTTCACCCAGAAAACTCCTCTCACATCCCCCTACTCCTGCTTCTATTAGAATGTGACCCCACATACCCATCCACTCCCACTTCACAGTCCTCAAATTCCCCCACACTGAGGCATCCAGCCTTCAAATGACCAAGGATTTTCTCTCCCACCTATGCCTCACAAGACCATTCTTCCCTACATATACAGCTGGAGCCATGAGCCCCTCCCACTGTGCTCCCAGGCTGGTAGTTTAGACCCTGGGAGCTCTGATTGGTTGTTATTGTTGCTCTCCACATGTGGCTGTAAACCCTTTCAGCTCTTTCAGTCTTCTTTTCTTGCAGGAGCTGCTCTAGTCACTGTATGTCCTTAGTAATCTCACATTTTCTCCTAAGCTCATCCTCTAATGTTTGGCCCAGGGCACTATGAAAACTTCTATTTTAGGGCCAACAGTCATTTCTTGCTAGGCCTATTAGTTTATTTGACAGCTATTTTCCCTCTATCAATATTTGACCCAATTAACCATTTTCTTCTCATTATTTCTTTCTGTCTTAGCTTTTAGGATCTTGATATTTCTTCCAGCCTACAAATGGTTACTTTAAGTATCCTGGCTCTCTTATTCTCTGCATTTAAACCCTTCAGGGTTTGACTTAATCTCTCATTGGAATAGTTAATTTCTTTCATCCTTTTTATCTCCTAACACACATATATTTTAAATCTAAGTTCCATTAACATTATTCATTAGAAAAACATGTGCTTTTAGTATTTTTGAGTCCATTTTTTCTTTTCTTAACGTAGTTATTACGAGTTGTAACTTTTGATACTGTCTTGACCTAATTTCCTCAAAATAATCACCTTATTTTTTCCCAAATATATCAATCAGTCTGTCTTTCCTGGTTCTCATCCTCTTTGTAGTGTTTTAACCATTCAGATTTTATTCCTTATGTCTTTTTTCTATCTTCATTTTCACACTGTGTTATCTTATCTAATTGTATAGCTTTGAATATTCTCTATATTTGAATAATTGCCATAATAGTTTAGAACTTTCCAGAAGCACACTATTGAACAAGAATTCAAATTTAAGAAATTATTTGGAAAATGACCTGAAGACACTTTATTTGAAACTCAAAAAGTGAGAAAAGTAACAGAAAAGTAAGGAGAACTGGGACATGGGTATAATAGCTACTACTGTGTGCCAATAAAGCCTGATTCCAGCAGAGGACTCTAGAAACAAGTATGTGGTACTTTTTACTACCTTAGAGAATGAAAGTCTCTACCACTTCTAATCCATCATGTATATAGATAATAGAGTGAACAGAAATTTTCCTCATGCTGAAGCCAACATACTGACAATTTGACATTATAATATATTTCTACCTTATATCAGATTTATTACATTTATCCTTTGTGTTGCTTTTATACTAGCTGGTCTCTCTCTTTTGTCTTTCTTCTTTCTGTGTCAATTTCATTCTACAAGAATTTTTTTTTTTTTTTTTTTTTAACAAAGTTGCACCCTATGTCTTGTCAAGTTTCTCTTCTGAACCTGACCTGGTTTTATTACTTTCATCACAATATACATAAAAGATATGTAGTTTCTATCTACATCTGTTCTCATACGTAAGTATGGAAACAGATTTCTACATTGTTTGCTTCTGTGTCTTCAGACCTAGAAATTTCTTGGTGCTGACCAAATCTAGAAGGGGAAAAGGGATATGAGGAGCAATCATGATAGTCTAAATGTTTTACTTCTTTCATAGTTTCCCAAGATAATTTTTCACATCAATTTAGTTTGAATGTATAGATGATATTGACAAAAATGTCATATAAGCAACATGTATGTAGAATTATGTATGTTGGTATATATTACCAACTTAAGAGTACAATCAACTTTATAGATTTCCAAATGTGCTTACCTTTTCTTTGTGGTTTATTAATTAAAATAAAATATTTCTTTAAAAGGAAATAAGTATTTTTATTAAAATATGTTGTCATAGAAATTTATAAAAATTATGCATCAGATGTTATTTTACAATGCCGCTAGTGGTACACTTAATAAAAGAGAGCATGCTTTTTATTTTCTTTCCTTAAATATAAGTTATTTGTAAAATGTTCACAAGATATTAGAAGCTAAAGGAATTAACAGGCCAGTGAGAAGGATGCAGTACAAATTCCAAGACCATAGTCACTCTACTGGGTACCAGACGATTCCATTTATCTTTATATTTTGGGTTAGTTTGAGATTTCTAGAATAATTTCTCTGGTATTTTAAAGATGGCAGTTGACATTCCCCTTAGAAAAAACAAAAACAAAACAAAAACTGAAAGTAATTGCTTCATTCCCTAATATTAATCATTGGCCTGTAATGAAAGAGGCAAGAATTAATATTATATGGACAGTTGATTAAACATACAGTAATGAGCAGCAAATTTTATGCATGCCTTTATAGAGGACCTTCTCTTTGCAATGTCGAAATGTGCATCTCAGATAGAGTTATAATTATACCCAGAGTTACAGGACATTAAGAAAGTACCAACACCAAACCGCTGGGGCTCATTAGGAAACTGTACATTTCAATTTATCTGGAACCAAGAATAAATAAGAAAGAACCATCACAAAAACTACCACTGTCTTATAAGGGCTTTTATACCTGGCAAAATACTTGCTATTCCTACTGAAACACATTAATATTTCTAAAGCATAGGAATATATTTTTATATTTGAAACATATATGTAGGGACTCTGTATAGATTCAATTAGAATAGAAAATATGCTGAATTTTTATGATTTTATGACAATTTTTATGATTCAGGGTGACATTAATAAATATTAAAGTTAAGGTATTTTATGGGTGTGTTGGGAAGAATTAGTTAGCATACATTTTGTAAGGATGTTCGGGGATTGGTGTTTGCTGTAAGAAGTAAGTGATAAGAAATCATGTTTAGGCTTTTGATGACTTTTAAAATGTAATGATAGCTACTTTGAAAAGAGACTCTAGATGTGCAAAGGTTGAAAGTGGCTAAAGGTAAAGGATCATATGATATAATATGATAGCATATGATATGATATACAATGGAAGAAATGTTCAGTGGAATGTACCAAGTAACATTTGAATAGATGCTCAGTGCGAAGTTAGTTATTCATTTGTAGTATCATTACAAATGAAGGTATTTTACATTACAATATATTTTTTCATTACTTTTTAAAATTTTTTATCCTTTATTACAATATATTTTTGTATATCCTTAGAAAGTTACTAGCTGTTATAGGCTGAGACTTAGAAAAAAATCACCATGATGGACACTAAAGTTACAGAAAATTCAGCTTACACAGAAAATTAATACGTAACACAAAGGCACATAGAATACTATCAGGAGGGAATGGGATGAACATTCAATGCACATGTTTATAAACAAGCTAGAAGTTATTCAACTTTTAACTTTTATATTGTTTAGAGTTCTATAGAAGGATGGAACTAACAGGGAGCTGTGTGTAATTCCAATGGCCAGAAAGCGTTGGATTCTACCATCTGTAACTTGAAGAAACAGAGCAGTTAGTAATGCGATTGAGTTAGAGTCTGGGAGTCTGAGAATGACAGTGAGGCAGGGATGATAGTGAAAACATTGGTTTAAGTTTGAGAAATTGGTTTGATTCTGATAAATAATAAGCTCCAGTATCAAATACAGAAGAAAAGATGAATGGCCACAGCTTATGCAAAAAATAGGACTTTCTCTTCTTCTACCTCTTTATTGTATTCAAGCTCTCAGTAGATTGGACAAGTGAGTCGATGTTAATGATAACAAATAATCTTGAGCTTTATTTGGCTTTAATGTAAATTTTTTTTGAAGTACAATCCGAGCTATGTACATAACTACTACTTTGACCAGATATGTGTGATCTCTTAGATTTGTCAGCTTTATACATAAAATCAGCCACCAGATATTTGCTTTGCCTGGTGCCACTTAGAATGTCAACAAGCATCTGAGGTTGCAGTGTGTCATCACAGTGAAAATTGTTTTTAGAATAATGATTTTTTTAATATCTCAAATTCAGTAATTCAAGATACTAGTTTTCCATTCAAGGTAACAACTATATATTAATTGTGTTATTTATTTGGAGAATACATTCTTCTCTCTGTCTCTTTGTCTCTATCTTTGTCTGGGTCTCTTTGTTCCAAAATCCCCCAGCATATATATGCTGGGGGTATAATATATATTATTATATAATAAAATATATATAATTAATATATTAATATATATTATATATTATTCATATATATTACTATATATATTATTCATATATATACTATATATTATAATATATATTATATATTATAATATATATAATATATAATATATGATATATAATATATAATATATATTTAATATATATATTTAATATATATTTAATATATATTATATATTATATAATATAAATAATATATATTATATTATATATAATATATTATATTATATATAATAAATATATAATTATATATAAATATGTATAAATGTATTTTTATATAAATATATTAATATATAATAGAAATATATTAATATATTCATATATGTAAATATATATATGATTTTGGTAAGGGATATGTTAATCCTAGTGTCTGCTGTTATGATACAAAGACAAAGTACCTGGGATACTGAGGAAATTCCTTGGAATACTATGGTGCTACAATATGAAAGAAGAAACTTATATTTCAGCATATGTACTGCACTAGATGTGAGTAAGAGCTTGTGGAAATTCATATGCTGATGCATAAGTGAAGTTTTCAAGTTTCTAATCATCTGCTACATGCTGAGATGTAAGTTCCAATGTAAAGTGTAAATGATTATATCCCATAATTACTATTACCAAGAAGAAAATAAAGCCACTTGTAGGTTGAGATTGCATTTGGAAGGTATGGTCTCAGACTTGAAAATGCTTTGACTAAGTTACTGACAGGAAAATCTGGGGATTTAAACAAGCCTAACAGGTGAAACATTTAAAGTACGTCTATGTTGTGGTGCAAAATCCCCTGGCATTATAATAAACCTTGAGAGATCTTGGTTATTAAACTTTAGGTCATGAGAAATATATGTGCAACTCTCCATGGAGTACTAAAGTACAAACCCCATGACTTCTAGAGCAGAGCCCCTGTGTCTACAGCTGACAATTCTAAACATTTCATTGGAAAAGTGACTAGCATTGTGTTGCATCTGGGAATATATAGTATATGACTATAAGGCACAAAATGTAATAGTTGCTATATGTTTTTAATTCATGAACTATTTACCTCAAACATAATTTCAAAAGGTGTTTGTGAATGTAAGAATGGAATGGTAATTTATAAAGCAGAATTGATATATGTGGGATGGGCATTTAGTATGTAGAGAAAACAGTTATGTTAAATAATTACATGAATACAGAATTCAATCTTATCTCATTCACTAATGATAAATTAATTATCCTCTTAGCTCCAAACTCAAAATTATCTTATTAGATTTCAGATGTGGCACAGTGGTTGTTTACTTGGTTTTCATGAACAAAGCCCCGGCTTTAATATTCAGCACTACCCAAAAGAAAACAAAACAAAACAAAAATAAACATAAATAAATCATGTAAACATCTTAGACAAAACCTAAGACAGATATGTATGTTGCTTTGTGGATGTGAGGTGAAAGTGAATCATTGTTACATAAGTCAGTTTGTATTCTATTGGGGCATGATGATGAATGAAAATGATGATAAGCCACCCAATGAGTGAAGTTTCATGATACCTACCAAGCCACCGACTTTGTGTAGGAAGAGAAACAGCTCTATTTGTGTGTGTGTGTGTGTGAGTGTGTGTGTGTGTGTGTGTGTGTGTGTGTGTGTGTGTGTAGATAGATAGATAGACAGACAGACAGACAGACAGACAGACAGACAGACAGACATATATGGATTGTGGACATTAGAAAATGATTTGTTTGATTTGATAGATAGTTACAGTAGACAGATGATTAGGTGGTATGTAAAAATTTTACTTGAAGTAGGGAAAGTCTGCCATTTGTGACAATATTAATAAAACTACTGGGCACAGAAAAATGCTTCAACAAAAGTAAGTCTAAGAATTTTTTAAAAAAATCAAAGGAAGGAAAGGTGGTAGGCACTGGAAATGGGGAAAGGGTTCTATTATATTGAGGTATGTTCCTGGTATCTCTTGTCTTGAGGAATTTGATTGTGAGCAGGTGTTGGATTTTTGTCAAATACATTTTCTGCATCAAATGATATGATAATATGGTTTTTGTTTTTTACTCTTTTAATATGGTGGACTAAACCCATGCAAAACATGGCCGAAGCAATTAAGAATCTGGAATGATATAGGCTATGGACCTAGAGTAAAACCAAATATCACTGTTCTTCTAAAGGAATGTAGCAATAGAATAATCTTCTGCTATATTTATACTACTGAGTATACTGGATATACTATTGAGCCATCATCAGAGAAGCTTACCTTGTATATGATAACAATTTCCAATACTCACAATGGGAAGATGTATAGAAAGTAAGAGACCTTGGACCACTCAGTCTTAGATGGAATGTCTCCATGTCTAAGTCAGATGAGTTCAAGCACTGAGAGAAGTATACACAATCCCCCATACCTACCCCAGATGCTGTCTTTAATTAATAAATGTGAACAATGGAGAGATTTGCTTTATCCTATGGAGTCTTGTTGGGTTTATAAATCACAGTTAAAGGCAGGCACCATGTCCAGCAGTAGATGACCAATGCAAAGCATACTTAATGGTATTTTCTCAGTCTTTTTGCCTCATAAGTTTTGTCTGGATTTTTTTTAACCTGACAAACATTTACACATATATTTTTGTTTGTGATTATATTTTTATGGGTTTTGTTTATTTACCAAACGTATGTTTCACTGTCATATTTTTTTCTGGTTCGTTGTTTCTTGTCTTTTTTTCTGATTTTGTTTGTTTTATCTATTTTTGTTTATTTTTATTTTATCTTATAATATTTGGCTGTTTGTATTCTATTGAAAAAGTAAGAACAGGTGCAGATTTTGGTGATGGAAGAAGTGGGGAGGATCTGGAAGGACTTGAGGGACAGGAAACAGAGTACAGTGTATGAAAATATCTATGTTTCAATAAACTAAGAAATGAATGAAATGGAATGTTATTAAAACTTTTAAATTGAGTAAGTTCTGCGTCCTCATTATACAGCATTTTTACTGTAGTTCATAGTATAATAGATCTTAATTTTCTAACCATATAAATGTAGAAATATATGAGGTTATCAATCAGTTAGTTAAATGGAATTTGGTAAGCATATCTTAGTATTGATATATCAAATGATTGTAGTATATTCCTTAAAAATTTTATTTTGTAATAGTATCTCAATAAACATGAGGGTAAAAGAAACTTGGAAGACTAAAGTGTCATCAGGATGGCAAGAAACCCGTAGATAGCCTGAGAGATGGGTTTACCATTCATATGTAATCAAGTAATCACCCATCATAGAGTGGGAACAAAATCCAATCTTAAAACTTGCTTCCTAGGATGGTGTTAGTCAGACTCACTGGGACTTGGCCAGTCCCATTTCTATTGAGAAGAGCATCTGATAAGGGAATTCACAGTAGTGGAGAGCAAGACTGTATGTAGGGGCTAAAGCATGGATTCCAACTCACTAAAGATCATGAAAGTACTGCCACTGCAGTTCTAGCTTGACGAAGTAGTGTCACAATCAAACCATGCAACAGTTACTAAAGCCGGCCCACAGAAACAGTGTCATCCTTCAGGGACGTGAACTAGCCACCTTGCAACTTCATGAAAGGTAAATTCATTTTGGTCAGAACTTATATGCTTAAGTTTCAGTATTAACTTTTGTTCTCACAGATTATCTGCCAGTACTATTAATTGAGGATATTAAGATCAGTTGTTCTATAATTAGAACTGCTGACTTGAAAGAATGATACATAAGATATACTGATATCTTTGATGACTTAATCTGCAGGAACAGGGAAGACATAGTATATAAAAACTTTATACTGATATTTGTTGGTATGCATCTCTGGTACAAAGAACACATTGGCATAAAAAACAAGGGACCAAATTAGAATTACTGTGTTCTCCATGATATAGAAAATGGTTCAGAATGGTGTTAGTCTCTAACAGGGAAACAACGCCTCTCCTAATAGACATTATAGGCTAACAAATTAAAAAGTCCAGTGTCAGGATTAGATTACTTCTTTTGCAGATGTTACACTCCACTTTCTATTATATGCATCTAGTATCATGTTATTTTTAATTAATATACAAAGACAAATGAACCTTTTTAGTTTTTAACATTCAGATCCTTAACATGGACAACTGTGTTTTCATTTTGGATTATTTGATCAAGTCAGAAAAGTGCTGACATTAAAAGTTGAAACTGAATGCTTTGCCTTTGATTTTGTTAAATGTCTTTAGAAAAAGAATTGGAATTTGGAGGAAGATCTCTGATTCAAAGCAGTTACTGCAGAAATACTTGAACTATCTTGTTTTATTTTACTCCAAAATTTGGTGAGCTTGGATACGTTTTTTTCTGACTTATTTTATAATGGTGGCATCACAGACATGTATTTATAAAGGGTGTCAAAGATTGAGGTGCTTATCTATATAATTCATCCCCACATTTCCCCAGACAACGAAAATGAGTAGTCTGTGATCTGAGTTATATAGATAATGGCTACAATTTTATCTCTACCAAGGGCATTATTAGTCATAGATACTTCAAAATAATGGCTTTGTTTTTCCCAAAATTCTATTTATGTTTTGTGGTTAAAATTCTGGTTTTTAAATGTCTTATCTTACAAAAATGTCTTCTTGCATCTAAGGTAAATCAAATAACTAAAAGGCTAGCTTTGGTCTGTTAACTTTCTTATAATAACAAACAAAACAAATATTTGTCTATCTAGTTAATATAATTAGGGAATGGATCCAATTTATCAGATAGTAATTATCTTCCAAACTTCATGCTGCAGAAATAAACCAGTTGAATACATGGTGAGAGCGATAGCAATGTGAGCAAATTTTAGTCATAAGGCTATGCACTTAGGCTGTGACTTAAATATATTATAATCTTTTGAAGCCAATGAAAGCATATTTACACATTTTATTAGAGTCTGTTGGGCCATGGGATTCAAAGGGTTATTTTCTTTAATTGTTTTGATTTAATTACTTACTAATTTTGCATAATTGATGTAGTAGATATGCCACATTGGAAGGAAGGACCAATTCAAGGTCAGTCATAATTACTGTTACTGAGAGTTGTTTCTGAATAAACTCCAAGACAATAAAAACAAAAAGGGAAATATGTAGCTCTAAATATGGATAATAGACGGTTGCACAGTGTATAATTTCTGGCAAAATAATGAGTCTTTTTTCATCTTTTTAGTAAATAGGTGAAGTTGCATGATAGTAACATAATAGTGCAATATTTAATGCCTTTACATTTTCTCAGGAAACGAATGATACAGTACAAGAGATGTTAGGTATAACTTAGAATATCTTTGCATATAATGAAGAAGAATTATATGAAAATCTAAATATGAATTTGGCAAATATAGTGTTTTCACAGATGTTTGAAGAATTGGGGATTTGAAGATTGCTAACAGAGTAACTGTTTTCTTTTTTTTGTAGTTGCATATATTGGAGATGATCACAAAACAAGTGTCCCTTTGTTCATCATTGAGTCTCTAGCATCTGGCACCATGCGTGGTATATAGTTAGAGTTCACGCACTTTGTCCAATGAATTTGATATACAGGTGAGGAGATTCCTGTATATTCTTCTTCCAATGTACTTTCTCTGCCAGTTTTTCTGACTATAGAAAGAGGAAAAGGTTGAAGTGAGATGAAAGAACACAAAATTAAAAGACAACATATTTAAATTTGCTTTTGTATTCAAAATATGTTCTTTTTATGTAACTTGGAAGCTCAAAAAGATGATAATGTTTTATTAATTTCAACCATTTTTTATAGAAACATAGGAAGATGTTTAACCTTTTGGTATAGTTTGTGTTAAAGCTTGTTTCATGAAATGGATGGCAGAACTTTTCATGTTCTGAACATTTCAAGTAGTTCCATATTACTTGAGGATGTGTCCAGAAACCCTGGGGCTAAAATCAATGTTTGGCATTACAGGAAAGCCTGAGTTCAATGGTAAATAACAGAGTCCCTTTGTCAGCAAGAGAATACAGGTTCAGCTTCCTTTTTCCCAATAAGAACTCATTCAACAATCACCTGAGATTTTCTGGAATACCTCCCCATGTTAAAAAGGCATCTCAGTATCTTAGCCTTCAGCCAATGACCTTTGTCCAGTTGGATTCTTACTCCCCATTTTCCTAAACTTTATAACCATTGACTCAACCTGAATAAAGTTGATCTGTCTCCCTGAAGCAGGTCCAGAAGTGTAGTCATTTCTATTTATACTCACGGGCCATTCTCAACTCTGCCCCCTTTTTCATAGAGTGCCTTTATTTCTCTAGCATATTTTAAGTAATAGAGTATTAGGAATTATTGTCAGTGGAAATTGTAAGGAAACATGATAAAGGCAAATTAAACTAGTGATAAAATCCTAATGAGTAAGCAACCTCTAGGAACTTTAGGTTCTAGAAGGTGTTTACTGGATCATCAACCCTTGGATATCATAATTTTGGTTTCCTTGCTTATGCTCTATGGAACACATGCCTGATAGCATAGCTATGAATGAGGGCCAAGAAATCTATACATGGTAGTTCAGTGTTGAATGCTAGAGCTAGATACCTATGATTTATAGCAAACAAGATAGATTTCATACACTTGTGTTCCAAGTCCTTGGCAGACAGCTGAGCAGGTTATATGCCTGTAATCTCCAGGGACTTCACTCTTTTTACCATTGGACAGAATGTTTCAAATACTATAAGGATTTCACTTGAGAAAAATCACAGGTATTAACCATTGAAAGCCTGTCTTTACGTGGGTGAAATTTAATAAAAGATTATTATTATTGGTAAGAAGAATAAAGACCAGATTTAGTGTAACACCAACTCGATATTATTTAAAGTAAGGAATAATAGATTTATTTTGTGCTTATATTGGGAAATTTAAAAGGATTATGTCTGTTTAATAGTTGGGGTCATGAAGGCAAATTGAACTAGATATCTAAAAATGAGTTGGCACCATGACTTTGTATGTGGCATATAGGTGATAATGATGAATTAAAAGCAAAGTCAGAAGAACAATTATTGACTGATATTCTATTCATAAACAGAGAAAACAATACCTATGGGGGAGAGGGAGATAAAATACAAAAGGCCAGGCAACCAGGAGAAGATGGGATTTTAGCCATCAAGTAGAGCTGTGATGATGGTGATCATGATCAACACACCAATCATTTATAAGAGTTTGTACAAGTAAGGAAATGCTGACCATATGATTTAGCAATTAAGGCAGATTCCCTACAATAGTTAAAATTAGATTTGGAAATACGCAAGACCAGAAACTCAAGGAGTTTGTTTCAAGGTGAACATGTGATGGTATTCTTTCAAATGGTGTGGCTATGCCAGGAAGTACATTAGGATGGAGCCAGGGGAATATGCATGTTTGACAAAGATTACTATCACAGGCACTGGGGAGGTGTTTTGGAGGGGACTCAAAAATATATGAAATGGAAGTTAGATAAAGCAGATGATTGAATAATTAGGCAGAAATGCAATGCAGAGAGCTGAGCTAAGAATGTAGAGACCATGAAATACAGAATATGCAGAGACTTGTCTTTATTAGGGAAAGGGCTTCCTCCTGATAGGGGAAAAAAAAACCAAAGGAAGCTAGGAAGGATAGGAGGGACAGAGGGAGAGATGTATTTGTTTGTAGTTTCATAATAAGAAACAAAATTTGTTGGGTGCATTCTATCTTCTTTGTGAAGTGAAGGCTTATGTATTCTGGCTGTAATAGAGACTATTTTAGACAGAAAAAAATACAGCCAATTTTCTGCTGAGGGGCTTTTCATAGACTTTATAATTAATATTAGAATCTTAAGGAAACACTATTAAATTTTGATCATCAATAATATATATATATATATATATATATATTACATTATATATAACCCATCAAAATTTTATCAAGATATACTGCATTTATAATATTACTATGTGACTCCATGATAACTATGATATGGAAATTTATTATATGTCTCTGAACCTGTCATTGAACTTATTGAGTTGTTCAAATCTCAGCTGGGGTAATCTGACCTTGATTATCCAGTTTGAAGAATGTCTGGGAACTGTTTTTCTTTAGCTACTTTAATTTAGAAAAAAATAATAATTACTAACTTTAAGCAATTTTTTATTTTCAAATTCTTTCACATGTGCCTTCTTTTGTGTTGCAATTGAATAGTTTATTATATGTGATCAGGCAGGGAGTTACATGAAAATACAGAAGTAAAGGAAGACTAAGAGAAGAAAGTAGAAATCAACATTCTGAATATTCAAGAAAGAACTGGAAACACTTGAGGAAATGTTCAGTAATAATGCTGATGACTTATTAAGAAAGCACCTTGGGTAAATAGACTCTAGAAATGCTACCTAATCAAAATCAAGTTGAGAAAAGTATTCATGAACTAGGAAGCACCTTAGGCTGCACAAGCTAGTGCAGCTGTAGATGTTGCTGAGGAAGAAACAATATCTAGTATGTAGTAGGTCTATTTGTGATGGGAATAAATATCTGAGTAAGAGAGAAGACTGATCCCAACTGAGATCACTTTTCTAAAATTATAGAACTGACTTGTGAGAAAAGCAATAGAAATCTAAATTTTCTAGTGACTTGGTTAATCATTTTTTTCCATTAAATTGGGCATTGTTTCTAAGAATTATGAAGGAAACTAGAAAATCACAGACTTAAAATGAACCAGTGCAGTAAAGCACAAGAGAAATAAAATTCTTTATCAGAAAGTTATCATGTGACACTAATGAAATATTTTGGGTTGAATTCATGAGTCTGGGATGTTTAGACTATCATGTTTCAGTCTTGCCAACTTGCTGGTTATGTGAGGAATTAGAGTGAAATTTTTAGAGCAAGACAGCACCTACTCCTCTCTCTTCTGTGATCTGAGTGCAATAGATTATTTTTTTCCCCCAAAGTGGCTGAACTATGTTAATCCAGGTCTACAGATGATATTTTTCTAAATTTTTATTGCTCATTTTATTACCTCCCTAGGTGACAACTTTTTTGTACCTTCTACTCATTACATACTTTTCTGGTTTACAATTAATAATGCTTCATATATCCTTGTCTTTATTATTCCAATACAAAATTCTTTATGTAACTATGTCTGGGTTAACTTATCATTGAACTGCCTATAATTATTTTTTCATTTTGGGTATTTATTCATATATATTTCTTAAAATCTACTGATCAGCAGCTCTGTTAATACTGTAACACAAAACTGAGAGTTGACAAAGTTTACCTTCTCTAAAATGTATTTGTATATGAACTATGCAGAAGATTTAAAATCATGATTATGATGAGTCTTGCTCATGGACCAAATTAACGTTATTCTAAATTGTGAAGAGATTCTCCAAATAGATTATTATGTGATAGATAGTAAGCAGTGGACTGTGTGTCAAGCAGCACATTTGGTAAGTTTCAGTTCATGTATCTTTTTACTCTTGTGGATAATGTTTTGGAATTATAAACCCAGATATAGTGAGATATTTTGTAAAATATTATTTAGGAGTTTTATGCATCTAGATTTTTATATTCAGTTCTATGGCTCATTTCAATTTAAATTTGGGTTGTTAGAAAGAATGTATATCTATTTAGAAAGCTATTGGTTTTTATATGCTCCAATGATCATATGGTATAACTTTTTTACTTTGTTAACATAGTGAATTGTGTAGGCTATTCTAAGAGTTTAACCATACTTAAATTCCTGAGATAAAATCAACTTGGTTGTGGTGTGTGTTGCAGGGAGAGGGGAGCCGTTGGTTTTTAGTATACGTTATTAAGATTTTTCATACATTGCCAGGCAAGATAGCACACACCTTTAACTCTACCACTCAAGAGACAGACATAGGTGAATCTTTGAGTTTGAAGCCAGTTTGTTCTATATAGTAATTTCCATGAGAGCTAATACTAAATTGTGAGAACTTGTCTCAAGCCAGCAGAATACTTTCTGCACATATGTCCTTAAAAAATACTTACACGTATTTTGGTAATATTTTTCTATGTTTTTGGTAACATGGTAATAGAGTTCACTTACATTGAATTGGGCAGTAATTCCTTCTCTATTGCCTGTCAGGCTTACATAGAATTGAAATCATACTTTAAATGTGTTGTTTGGAAACCAAAATTCAAAAACACAAACTTGGACCTCTATGTGGGATCTTTATATAACCACTTTAGAAATAGACTGCTATTGTTTTTTCTTTTCTTTTTCTTTCTTTTAAAATGAAGTAGATAACTTGATTTTTTGACACATTTTAATTTCAGCTTAATTATCATAAAATTTTTATATTACCCCTTGTATGTGTTGTACATGCAGTGATGTAATCTTCCATCTGTGTGCTGAATAGGTTTATTTTTCACTCCTCTCTGATTTTTCTAGATAATACTTCATTGCTTGTATAAATTTTAAAGCATAAGTTCTTCCTTCCTTCCTTCCTTCCTTCCTTCCTTCCTTCCTTCCTTCCTTCCTACCTTCTTTCTTTCTTTCCTTCCTCCCTCCCTTCTTCCCTTCTTCCCTTCTTCCCCCCCTTTCCTCTTAAGTCCCTCAATTTTCCTTTTCACCAACTTTTGTTCCTCTTTTGTGTACTTTCTAATGTCCCCTATCTCTCTGTCTTTCTGTCTCTCTCTTTCTCTCTCTCAATGCGTGTGCGCGCGCGCACACACACACACACACACACACACACACACACACTTTCTTTCACATCAATTCTTTCTACATTTGTTTTGTCTTTATTGAGACAGGCTATCTCTGTGGATTCCTGGCTGTCCTAGAACTTGCATTATGGACCAGGATAGCCTCAAAGTCAGAGATCAGTCTGCTTCTGCCTCTGGAGTTTTATGATAAAACATGTACCCCCATTGCCCAGATTTTACTTAGCTTTTTACTTAGATTTTAGTAGGACAAGTATAGTGTTTGAGTCTATTTTTCTTTATGTATTTACTCTCTGCTTTCTTGATTTTATTTACACCCAAATACTGAGTGTAAAAGTAGAGCTTTCTGGAGTTTAAAATTTTAGTAAAATGCTTTCTGTTGAGAGGCACCTCTTTCACCCACGCTACAGAATGTCGATGGTGTAACTGATTCCCTAATTTTATTTTCACCTTCTTTCATTTGTTTTTATTAATACTCTGTGAGACCTAGCTTAGCTTTACAAATGTATTACTTATTCTGTTTTTACTGCCACAATTATGGATTGATTTATAGACATAAATAGATCTTAAAATGTGCTGTGTACTAGCCAATCAACTTATTCACTATGAGGAAATTTTGAGAGGAATTATTTAAAAATCTTAAAAGTCCTTCTTAAAATAGTTTCATATAAGGCTAGTTTATTTTAATCTAGTTTTAGAGTAGTCTTTAGTAATAAAAATTGCTTTTTAAAATATGCTAACACAGCATTAACAAATATAAAGATAATCAGTTCTGTATTTCTCAAGAAAGTTTGCCCCAACCTGATTCACTTCACTTAGATACACACAACAAAACAAAGACAAATAATTGTGGGGAGCCAACAGAAGGCAGCTATCATCCTTGCAGCCATCTCGGGGAACAAGGGACTTGGAAAAAGAGAAGAAGAGAGACTTGAGAATAAACGGGACTGAATCACACTCTATCTGGTTTCCATTCTTCGAGTCTGCCCTCACTCTCTCTCTTGCTGAACCCTGACCTGCAGACCAGAGCAGCAGTATGAGCTGGGACAATTTAAGCCCCCAAAGCTTGGGGCAGTGCGGGCTCTAACAATTTTGGCCCCCAAGCTTTCGGCAGTATGGGTTCCAACATTTGGCAGAGCAGTCCCTGACAAATAATTTTCTGTTACAATTTGTCAACTTTAGTAGAATTTTCTTTGAAATGTTGCTAGCCACTGATGTCAAACAGTTTGTTTCTACAGAAATTGATGCAAGAAAATGTTCAAAACCTACTAATCATTTAAAATTTCAAAATATTTTACATTTTTATTAAAAATCAATTATTTTCTCATACAATATAGCCTGATTGCAGTTTTTCCTCCCTCTGTTCACCCCGTTCCTTCCCACCTCCTTTCCTATACTGACCTACTCCTTTTTTGTCTTTCCTTAGAGAAGAATAGGCTTCTATTAGGTAACAACAAAAGATAACAAAATAAAAATATAATAAGATAAAACAATAGTAACAATAGAAACAAAACCCCATCATATTCAAGTTGTATAAATCATACCAACAGAAGGAAGAGAGCCCAAGACCAAACATAGGAATCAGAGACCTACTCATTATCTGCTGTAGGAGTAAACTTCTCTAAGGCTGGCTGAGTAAGACACTGATCTATGAGTATAGCAACATATCATTAGGAGTGTTTTTATCATTACATTTTTGTTTGTTTTGTTTTTGTTTAAGACTGGCAGTATTTTCTACCCTAGATCTTTGAGTTTCTAATTAGTTTTTAGTCCTTGATCTTCCAAGCAGATATGAGTTCTATCTTGTGGAGCAGACTTTAAATCAAATTAGATATCTGGTTTTGTTTTTTTGTTTTTTTTCTACGAGCTTTGTGACACCATTGCCACAGCATATTTCAGGCAGACAGTACTGTAGATCACAGAATTTGTGGCAGTGTTGTTGCTTAGTTAATTGATTTGTTTGTTTTAATTTTGGGAGCTCGCAGAGAACTTTCCTGTACCAAGGATACTTCAAAATAGCAGTGAAGGTTCTGTGTAGCCACTAAATCAATCTTTCCATGTTCAATGAATTGTGTGGGTGTCATCTCCAGCAATGGGGCATTGCCATCAGTTTGTGAAGAGCGACCTACTGTGTTGGCAAAAGCCTGGGTTGTTTGGAGATTTCCATGTGGCCCTTTTGATCAACAACTCTATTAGAGATAATACAGTCTTGTATTGGAAGCATTGCTTGAAGATAAAAAGTTGGAAGTTATGACTGTGTCCGACTCCCCAGATGTTTGGAGACTTCATTATGATTTCTTTTGTATACTTTATGAAGTTTTCAATGTACTAGGTTTCCATATTACCCTTCAATCTCCCCTCCATTCTAGCTGTTTCTCCTCACATTTCTACCCTCAAGCTCATCTCAATATCCCCTCCTTCCTTTATTCCTCCCTTCTCCTCCCATTCATGTCCCTTCTCCCCCAATCTACCCAGGAAATTTATTCTATTTTCCCTTTCTTTGTATCCCCCTCAGTTCCTTCCTCTACACCTAACTTTTCTGGGTCTATGTGTTATTGTATGATTATCACTTGCATAATGGTTAATATCCACATTTATATAAGTGAATACAAGCCATAGTTATTTTTCTGAGTCTGGAATACCTCACTCAGGTTGACTTTTTTCTACTTGCATTGATTTTCTTTCAAATGTCATGATTTTGATTTCATTTTTTAAACAGCTGAGTAATACCCCATTGTGTAAATGGTACCATATTGTTGCAGCCCGAGCTACCCCACCTTTGGGGTGCTAAAATGTCAGGGACTGCTCTATCAATGTTGGAACTCAAACTGCCAAAAGCCTTGGGGGCTAAATTGTTAGAGCCCGCACTGCCCCAGGCTGCTCCGGTCCTCGGGTCAGGGTTCAGCAAGAGAGAGAGAGTGAGAATGGACGTGAAGAATGGACACCAGATAGAATGTAATTCAATCCTGTTTATTCTTCAGTCTCTCTTCCTAGTCCAAGTCCCAAGTCTTGAGTTCCTAGTCACTAGTTCCTAGTCCCTAGTGCCTCCAAGTTCCAAGTCTCAGGTCCTAATTCCTACTTCTCTGTTCAAGTGTCTGATTCCTAATAATCCTTTCTTCTGTCTGCCTCTTGCCTTTTATATGTCTCACTTCTAAGCCACACCTTTAAGTCACCCCTTTAAGTCATGCCCTTAGGTCTTAGCTCTAAATCTGATCTCTAAGTCACACCCTTAATCACACACCTTTAAGTTTCACACACCCAAGGGAAAATCCTGGGTATCTAAAACAAGATGTTATCAGAGTGTGCTCAGCTGTTGTAGGCTATTGTAATCAAGTCTCTTGTCAGGGTATATGGCTCAAGATGGCTGCAAGGATGATAGCCACCTTCTGTTGGCTCCCCACACCATATTTTATTTAACCATTCTTCTGTTAAGGGACATCTAAGTTGTTTCCAGTTTTTAGCTAATATGAATACAATAGCAATGATCATGGTTGAGAAAGTGTCTTTGTGGAAAGATGAATCATACTTTTGGTACAGGTCAAAATGTGGTATAGCTAGAACTACTGTACTGATATCTATATTGGCTGTTTAAGTTTACACTCCCATCAGCAATGGATGAGTTTTCCTCATACTTCACAATCTTGCTACCATGCACTATCATGTGTATTATTGATATTAGCAATTCTGACATGTTTAAGATGGATCTCAAGGCAATGTTGACTTGAATTTCTCTGATAGTGAAGTGTCCTAAAAAATTCAATTCTTAGCATCTATGCCTCAAACACAAGGCACTTAAGTTTGTAAAAGGAGCACAGCTTAAATTACAGATTGACTCTCCTACACTGGTAGTGAGAGAATCCAAAGCTCTAGAAAAAATGAAGAAGAAGAAGAGGAGGAAGAAGAAGAAGAAGAAGAAGAAGAAGAAGAAGAAGAAGAAGAAGAAGAAGAAGAAGAAGAAGAAGAAGAAGAAAAAGAAGAGGAGGAGGAGGAGGAGAAGGAGGAGGAGAAGGAGGAGGAGGAGGAGGAGGAGGAGGAAGAGGAGGAGGAGGAGAAGAAGAAATCACACCTAAAGACTAGATAGCAAGAAATAATTAAACTGAAAACTGTATAATTTTTTAAAAGAACAAAGAATTTAAGAAATAAAAAGTCGATTCATTGAGAAAATTAGAAAAATCAACAAACCTCTATCCAAATAAACTAAGGAGCAGAGACAAAATATCTCAATTAACAAAGTCAGAAATGAAAAGGAAGATATAACATCAGACATTGAGGAAATTCAAAAAATCATAAGGACTATACTTTAAAAAACTTGTGCTCTACCATATTGGAAAATCTAAAAGAAATGAATAATTTTCTCAGTAGGTATAATGTATGAAACTTAAATCTAGTGCAGATAATCATGTAAACAGATCTATAACTCCTAGTGAAATAGAGCAGTTATTAAATCCCCCAACCAAAAAAGAACAAAAGAAAGATGGTCTTTGTACAGAAATGTACCAGATATTTTTCTTATTATAGACCAATTTCCCTAATGAATATTGTAGAGTAACAGGCCAGTGGCAAATCACTCTGTCCCTGGATTACTCCCAGCCTCTGAAACTGGGAAATTTCCTTCCCAGTTACTCAGCATTAACTGCCAAACAATGTTTCAGTGTTAGTGGCTGAGCAATACTTCCAGCTCTGCTGTACTTTTTACTTAGCTCACTGTGCATCTTCCACAAGCTCACCTTTCTTTTTTTTTCGCATAATTGGGTTTATTTTTTTTAATTGGATATTTTATTTACACTTCAGATGCCATCACCTTTCCCCATCCCCCCCCCTTTAGAATACCCCTATCCTATGCCTCCTTTTCCTTTTTGCACTTATACATTTTTTAAAAAATGTTAATCAAAGGCTTTATAAGTTTGGTAATGCTCAATCAGAAGTGTAACCCACTACCCAATCTAGATATATCAACTATCTTTGACTGGTGGAGATACGTGAACATCTGCCTCCCTATCTCCCCCCCGTTTCTCTCTCTCATCACCTAGCTTCTCTTCTCCTTCTTCTCCTCCTTTCCTTACTTCTTCTCTTCCTCTCAGTACTCCTCCCACCTTAGCTCCTCCTACATATCACCCTTCCTGTTAAAATAAAACTTTTTTTCTCAAAATACAAGCTCCAAAGACCCTATAAAAGCCTGCCCATATGTCTAGCCCACTTCTGTCTCTCTTCCCATTCAGAGGGAACCACCATTCTGTTTTTCTCCCCAGTAAATCTTTTCTGTAAGTTTTCTTGGGTAGTGTGACTTTGTGATATATCTTTGCTCCCAATGGACAAGATACTATTTTACCAGAAAAACTTTCATGGAGTCTCAGATAGGCTCTCATGGTGCTCATTTGTGCTTCCTCTCTGAGTCTGAGTTGCAATGAGATCCTACCCCTCATCCCAATCTAACCACAACAGACTTACAGACTCACTTTCTAGCTCCTCACTCAGCAACTCACCCACCAAGGGTAATTTAGTCAGTTTCCCTTTCAGAGTGAAAGTTTTCTTAAATCTAATGAAGTGACTTTTGAGGGTTCAGCATCCCTCTGGTACTCTGGAAAGTTGTGGTCCTTTCAGCCACTGTCTTTAGAGCTATAGCTTGCCTATTTTTCTGACCCTGGCCTTGGCCCTGCCCTGGCCCTAAGTGAATGTACCCACCTTCTCATCACAGTATTTATGGCTATTCCTGCCCCTTTTTACTGACCCAGTATCCAACCCTCATAACCTCAATGCTGCAGCTTCCTTAAGCCTCACTGGGCATTGTGACCCTTTTCTTCCACCTTCATTTTCTGGCTCCCATTTAAAGCTGCCTATAATCTCGAAGCTACTCTGTGCCCTTGTTGATTTTTTTTAAATGACAATAGAGGACCCACTCTGATTTTTTCCCATGGATGAGACCATGTTCCTGAGCTCAATTGTTTTTTAAATTTTTTGTGGGTTATTTTGTTTATTCACGTTTCAAATGTTATCCCTCTTCCCACTTTCCCCTATCACATCTTTCTTCCTCCTGCTTCTATGAGGCTGTTCCCTAACCCACCTGCCCACTTCCTCCCCATTACCCTAGCATTTCCCTGGGGCATCAAGCCTTCACAGGACCATGAGCCTCTCTTCCCATTGATGCCAGACAAGGCCATCATCTGCTACATATATGGCTGGAGCCATGGGTCACTCCATGTGCACTCTCTGGTGGTTTAGTCCCTGGGAGCTCTGGGGGGTCTGGTTGGTTCATATTGTTGTTCCTCCTATGGGATGGCAAACCTTTTCAGCTCCTTTAGACCTTTCTCTAACTCCTCCATTGGGGACCCTGTGCTCAGTCCAGTAGTTGGCTGCGAGCATCCACCTCTGTACCTGTCAGGTTATGGCATAGACTCTCAGAAGACAGCTATATCAAGCTCCTGTCAGCAAGCACTTCTTGGCTTCCATGATAGTGTCTGGGTTTGATAACTGTATATTGGATAGATCCCTAGGTAAAGCAGTCTCTGGATGGCCTTTTATTCAGTCTCTGCTCCACACTTTGTCTCTGTATTTCCTCTCATGGGTATTTTGTTCCCTCTTCTGATTAGGACTGAAGTATCCACACTTTGGTCTTCCTTCTTCTCCAAAAGTTGTAAAGAACCCAGATGTACTTCAAAAGAGGAATAGATACAGAAAATGTGGTACACAATGACTTCATCAAACTTTTAGGCAAATGGATGGAACTATAAAATATCATTCTGATTGAGGTAACTCAATCACAAAAGAACACACATGGTATGTACTCATTGATAAGTGAATATTAGCCCAAAATCTCTGAATACCCAAGATACAATTCAAAGACCATATGAACATTTCCTTATGTGCTTCTCAGCCATGCAAGATTCCTCAGTCTAGAGTTCTCTGTTTAGCTCTGTACTTTATTTAAATAGGATTATTTGGTTCTCTGGAGTCTAATTTCTTGATTTTTTTTTGTATATTTTGGATATTAGCCCTCTATCAGATGTAGGGTTGGTAAATATCTTTTCCCATTCTGTAGGTTGCCATTTTGTCTTATTGACAGTGTCTTTTGACTTACAGAATCTTTTCAATTTTATAAGGTCCCATTTGTAGATTGTTGATCTTAGGGCATAAGCCATTGGTGTTCTGTTCAAAAAATTTTCCCCTGTGCCCAGGTGTTCAAGGCTCTTCCCCACTTCCTCTACTACTAGATTCAGTGTATCTGGTTTTGTGTAGAGATCCTTGATCCGCTTGGATTTGAGCTTTGTACAAAGAGATAAAGATGAATCAATTTGCATTCTTCTACATTCTAACCTCCACTTAAGCCAGCACAATTTGTTGAATATGCTGTCTTTCCCTCCCCCCACCCCAGGATTGTTTTAGCTTCTTTGTCGATGATCAAGTAACCAAAGATGTGTGGGCTCATTTGGTTCATTTCTGGATTTTCAATTCTATTCCATTGAACAATACTCCTTTGTCTGTACCAATACCATGAGTGTTGAATTTTTTTTTTATCATTACTGCTTTGTACTAGAGCTTTAGGTTTGACAAATTTTTGGGCTTTGTTGAAATTCCTAGTACCAGGCTTTGTATCACTTCATGTAGTTAGGTGTACCTTTGTTGAGTATGGAGAAAATTTAAAAAGAGTTGGATCCTCTATGGTTCTCCCCATGTCCTCGTATTGCCTTCAACTATAGGCTGCTATGACCATTTTTTTCTCCTCTCATATTATCCATGAAAATGGTGTCACCTATATCCTTTCACCTCTGATTCCCCTTAGAGACAGATGCCTCTTAGAAACCCTCCATTCGCTCCACTTGGCACCTGACCTGAAGGGCTCCAAACTTACTTACTTTATTAATCAAATTTGACCTTAATATCCTTTATACAACCAATGCAAATGACTACCTAATCAAAATGGCCACCCTAGATCTCAATATTGTTTGCGTCTTTTACAACTACTGTGAATGACAAGGGAAACTGGCTCATTTCTTCTTTGATTTCTAGCCTTCCTTTATGTCTGATCAAAACCTCATTTTTCTTTTTTCCTATTATCCCTCCTAACTCCTCCTAGCTATGAAGCCCAAACCACTACCAATTCAGTTATCCAGCCTCAACTCTCAGTTTCTTCACTTCCTCTAGCCCGTCTGATGTCTTGTTCTCTCTCTCCAGTGATAGGTTGGTGTAATCATCCCTCTCTGGCACCCACTTTTAGCCCTCTGAGAGCACTTAATCTTTCTGCTCCTCACTTTTGTTTTAGCATAGGAACCCCTCTCTTTCCCTCTACCTGGCATAACTTGTCAATGATTATCCCTTTGAGGGAGATTGCCATGGTGAACAGCTTGGTCAAGGTCCTTTTCTCCTTAAGTGATCTCTCTTAAGTAGAAAAGAGATTGGGATATTATGCTCCCAATCCCTCCAATATATCACCCAATCTTACAACCTCACCTACCATCATTGATTTTCATTAACATCCTTCTCTCCAAGTAATGCTGGAGAGTCTGTGGCAAGACAAGGGCACATACAGCTCAAATTCATCAAAATCATGCTGCCCATGCAACTGGAGTTTAGGCAGTCACTGACTGTGACTACAAGTGGAACTACAATACCATTGGAAGCATAAATGTATAGGGATTTATGAATAAGGATAAATGTACAATTTTCCCTGGACAGTCACTGTAAGGTTGCCCTTAAATCAGTAAGTGTGTGGATAGTTCTGTGTCTTTAGGTGTGTAAGTCTTGTGGCACATATGGGAGCTGAGAAGAAAATGAGTCAGGCTTAGTTAAATATAGGGGTGATGGTAGCCATCACATGTTTTGTTTTTGATTGGTCTCTTTTGAGTGTGTGAGCTTTCTGTGTTCTGTATTTATTGGTTCTGTTTTTTATTTTTCTGACACTGCCAGCTGCCAGATTTCACCATTAATGCCACTTGCCATATCTGCTTTGATGGCCAGGGCTCAGAATTTATCTTTAGATTTTCTGGTCACTAGATTAAATTTATCTGGGATTCAAACATCTTTTGAACATGGATAATAATAAAGTCATGTTATTCTTTTATGCTTTCTTGTGAAGTTGTTGGGTTATGGAATTCCCTCTTCTAGATCCAAGCATATTTTTATTGAAAACTTTCCTTCAAAATCTCTGTCCCCCGTGAGGTGGCATACCCAACTGTGACAGAGAAAAGGGAGAAAAAGAAGACAAAAGGATTTCAAGCAACTTGTTTTTCAATGACTGTGCTCAGTAATAATTACTCTTGTCTCTGGTAAATGAGTAGATGGAAAATGTAAACGTTTGATTCTTGAGTGTCTAAGAAACCTGAAACTAGTATTTTAAGGTATGTAAAAATAAGTTGTAATGGTATTAGAAGGTCATTTAAGGTAATAAAAATGTTTCTGATTTCTTTTTCCTCTATTTTGAAGGTTCAGAGTTTTAATATGAACCAATGTAATTGTGATAATCTGATAAAGCACTGACTACTGTTAACAGTCACAAGCTTATGATTTTAAATTTCCTTTGGTTGTCTTCTAAGTATAGACTTACAGGTGCCTCTTATTGTGCTAAAACCATCTCTATATGCCTAGCTCTCTGGATGGAAGATAAATGCTCATGCTTTTTTAACTGAAAGCTTTTTCTGTGACTCAAAGGATTGGCAGTTATTAGCTGTCTTCCTACAGTGTGGACTTCAGTATAGAGTACAAACCATGATTATGTTAATAAATATATACAACTTTTATTTATTCTGGTAAACCAAAAAAAAAAAAAAATCATGTAAAATCCAAGGAGTTGAGGATATCCTAAGACTTAGAACAACCTCTCATAGGTCAAATCAAATGGGTTCGAGATAAGTACAGCCTAATTTTCTCCACCTGCCTATTCCTGAGTGTGTTACATTTCCCTCTCTTGGTCTTGGAATGCCTTTATTTTCCCCAAATACCAGGACTATGGGACTGACCATACTAAATGTAAGATTTTACTTTAAGTTCACAAAGTTTTACTTTTGCTTCTGGTCTATAACTATTTTAGCAAATTTCTATTCAGCTGTTAGACACCATCCAGGAATCAACTGAGGACCACAAAGTGTCCCAAATGGCTTTAAGCCCCATTATTTCTGAAAGCCAATGTGAACCAGTCCAGCTGAGATGATTGCTCCCTGTTTCTTCAGATGGGCCAGTTAAACAGATGAATGCAGCATTGCCTGAATCCCTTCCAACAATTTGCCTTCCATTTCAGCCTATCTGGTTCCTGAAACTGATGTCCTAATGTTAGCAGGAAGTAGTTAAAGAAGAAAATACATTACCCCTTATCAACAAAAGAGTATAATGTTAGGTGAAAAGGAAGCTTACTGGCATAGGGAGCAAAATGTCGAACTACGTTGCTTATTGCTATACCTGTTAAAATGTAACAGGTTCAAATGTTAAAATGAAATCCCAATCAATCAATCAATCAATCAACAAATTCATTAAATGAAATAGTTCAACAATGTGATAGAGTACATGGCCTGTTTAACACAGGGTAAGGAAGAAATTTGTGGCTTTAAGAAAAAGTCTTATTTCTATGCAAACCACTTGTAAAGCATTGGAAAAAAAATTGGCAAGGGCTATATCTACTAAGAGTAGAGTGTCATTTATATCTTCATCAAGGAGTAATATTGTTTCTATGACAACCAATCAGGTTTACCAAGGTAAAATCTGCCAACTCCATGTGGATCTCCCAAAACAAAAGAGACAGCTCAACTACTCTGGCCAGTGAATTGTTGACGGTCCAACATGGAAAGGATATGGGATAATGCCTTTATTAACTCGTTTGTGTCCTTTTCCTAATTCTACATTTCTTCAATAACACAATCAAAAGATTTCTAGTCAGACTTTTAATCAGTTGGTATTATAGGAATATCAGCTCCTACCTATGAAATTACAGGCCTATGACTCTTGATTATGCCCCAGTGGTGAATATCAAGCTTGCCCCCATGGAATTCAATGACCTCTTACAACAGAAGGTATTTTAACGATAACATTGCCATCTTCATCCCATTAGTTATCTATAGCAAACAATAACAGGAAAAATGTAGGTTAATAGGAAGTGGAACATCACCCTATCCTCAGCCTTCTCATAGATAGGAAATATACGTTAACTGTCATGTTACAATAATGTTCACAGTTAATACCTACCTTTCTTTGTTAGGGTTTCTTTTACTGTGAAGAGACAACATGACCAAGGCAACCCTTATAAAGGACAATATCTAATTGTGGCTGACTAAAAGATTAGAGTTTCAGTCCAGTATCATCATGGCAGGAAGCTTAGCGCTGTCCAGGCAAGTGTAGCGCTGGAGGTGCTGAGAGTTCTACATCTTTATCCAAAGGAAGCCAGGAGCAGACTGTCTTCCAAGCAGCTAGGATAAAAGTATCAAAGCCCACCCCACAGTGCTACACTTTTTCCAACAAGGCCATACCTCCTAATAGTGCTACTTCTAAAGCCAACCATACTCAAATCACCACAATAACCAAGCAATACTTTTAGCTTCACCATACTTTTTCATTTGCTCAGTGCACATACTCCAACAACCCTAAAAAGCCTGACTTCTTCACCTTTAACTGCTATTTCTTTTCCCTTTCAAAGGCAGCAGCCATTCTGTTCTGACAAATAAATCTCATGTGTGAGGTTTATTGTGAGATGTAGATTTCTGGTATTCCTTGGCTTCTGACTGCCAAGATGCCCTTGTGTCAGAAAAACCCATTAAAATTTAGATGCAAATTACTGGACAAAATACTTGCAAATGGAATCCAAGAACACATCAAAAACATCATCTACCTTGAACAAGTTGGCTTCATTCCAGAAGTTCAGGGCTGGTTCAATATATAAAAATTAATAAATATAATCTACTATATAAACTGAAAGAAAAATTATCATATCATTAGATGCAGAAAACAACTTTAACAAAATTCAACATCCATTCATGATAAAAAGTCCTGGAGAGATCATAGATGCAGTGAACTACATAAACAAAATAAAGGCAATTTACAGAATTCCCATAGCCAATATCTACATAATCTAAAAGAAAGTCAAAGTAATTCCAATAAAATTAGGAAAAAGACAGAGTTGTCCACTCTGTCCATACCTATTTAACATAGTACTTGAAGTTTAGCTTAGTTGTCAATGTCAATAAGACAACTGAAAAATATCAAGTGGATACAAATTAGAAATAACACCTTCAAACTATCATTTCCAGATGTTATGATAGTATATATAAGTGACCCTAAAAATTCCACTCGTCAACCAACTCTTACAGATAAGGAACACTTTCGGTAAAGTAGCTGGATAATAAAATCACTCACAAAAGAGTAAGTAGCTCTCCTATATACAAATGGTAACTGGACTGAGAAGGCAGTCAAGGAAACAACACCTTTCACCGTATGGAAAGATTTCACATTTTCATGAATCAGTAGAATTAACACAATAAAAATATCCAACCATACCACCAAAATGCATCTACAGAATAAATTCAATCCCCATTCAAATTCTAACAAATTTCTTCACAGACCTTGAGAGAATAGTTATCAGCATAATTTGGAAACAGAAAAAAACATAATAGATAAAAAAAAATCTTGATCTTGATCAATTAAAGAAATGCTGGGGGGGGGGGGTCTTACCATTCTTAATTTCAAATTGTACTACAAAGCTACAGTAATAAAAAGAAACCATGGATAGTATTGACATTAAAACAGACTTGCTGCTCAATGGAATTCAACTGAGGACCCAGAAATAAATCCACATACATATGGGCACCTTATTTTAAAGCAATCACGAATGTACACTAGTAAAAACGACAGAATCCTCAACAAATGGTACTGTTCAAACCGATGTCTACATGTATAGGAGTGCATATAGTTGCAAACTTATCACTTTGCACTAAACTCATCTCCAAATCGACCAACGATATCAACATAAAACCGGAACACTAAAACTGATAGAAGAGAAAGGGGGGAATAGCCTTAGTCTCATTAGCCTAGATGTCTTTATCGACAAAACACTGATGGCCCAATGAACTAAGAACAACAATTTAAAAAATGGTACTTTATGAAACTGAAAAGCCTCTGTAACCCAAAGGATACTGTCATCTGGACAAAACAGAAGCCTGCAGAATAGGAAAATGATTTTTACTAACAGAAAAACTGATAGATTCTAATATCAAAATACATAAAGAACTTAAGAAACATAAGAAACTTAAGAAACTTAAGGATATAAAAAATCAGTTAGAAATGAATTACAGATCTAAAGAAACAAATATCAATAGAAGAAATCCAAAAGACTGAGAAACACTTAAAATTGTGGTTTAGGAATTTCAAATTTATGCTAGGCTCTTGTCTGCAAGCATATTCACGTATCATTCATAATGTCAGGATTGGTGTTTGCCCATGGGATGGACCTCAAGTTGGGCCAGTTATTGGTTGGACATTTCCTCAGTCTCTGCTCCATATTTGTCCCTGCACATCTTGTAGACAAGACAAAATTTGGTTTGAAAATTTTGTGGGTGGGTTCGTATCTTTATCCCTCCACTACAGATCCTTCCTGGCTATAGAAGGTGGCCACTTCAGGTTTCATACCATCACTGCTAGGAGTCTCCCTAGCTACAGTCACCCCTATAGAATTCCGAGAGCATCCCCTATCTCAGGTCTCTACCAAGTCCCAGTGATGCTCACCCTGACCCACCTGCCAATTTCCATTTTTTAAAAAAAATTTATTATTCATTCCATTCGTTTACATCTCAAATAATATCCCACTTCCTGGTTACCCCTCTGCTAAACCCCCATCCCACATCTGCTGTGCCTCTTTGTTTTGCCTGTATGAGAGTGCTCTCCCACTCACCCACACTCTCCCTCACCACTGTTCCAGCATCCCCCTACTCTGGGGCATCAAGCCTCCCAGGGATTAAGGGCCTCCCCTCTCTTTGCTGTCAGGCAAGGCCATCCTCTGCTACATATGTATCTGGAGACAAAGATTCAGTATACTTCTTGGTTGGTGGTCTAGTCTCTGGGAGAACTGGGTGGTCAGGCCAGCCTATTTTGTTCTTCCAATGGGGTTGCAACCCCCTCTGCTTTTCTAGTTTTTCTGCCAACTCCCCTACCAGGTTCTCTGAGTTGAGCCTAATGGTTTGCTCCAAGCATCTGCCTCTGCATTGGTCAATTACTGGCTGGACCTCCCCAGGAACTGCCACACTTGGTTCCTGTCTGCAATCACCTCTTGAGCATGGCAACAGTGTTAGATTTGGTATCTGCAGACATGATGTATTCTCAGTGGGGCCATTTCCCAGTTGGCCCTTCCTTCAGTCTCTGTTCTACTTTTTGTCCCTCTTCTTCCTTTCCCAGCCCTCTGGTTCTCTTTCTTCTGGTTCTTTGGTGATCTTTCCTCACACCTGATCCTGCCCCTGCCCTCTCCCCACACTCTACTCTCCATCCACTCTTGCACCCAATTACCTGCTTCTATCTGCCTACTGTGACTATTTTATTCTACTTTCTAAGTGAGATTTAAGCCTACTTGCTTGGACCTTCCATCTTGCTTAGCTTCTTTAGGTCTGTAGAGTATAGAGTATGGGTATCCTGTACTTTATGGCTAATATCCACTTTGTGCGTACATACCATGGATGTCCTTTTGGGTCTGGGTTACCTCATTCTGGATGATATATTCTAGTTCCATCCATTTGCCCGCAATATTATGGTGTCCTTGTTTTTAAAAGCTGAATCGTATTCCACTGTGTAAATGAACCACATTTTCTGTATCCATTCTTCAGTTGAGGAACATCTGGGTTGTTTTCAGTTTCTGGCTACTACAAATAAAGCTGCTATGAACATAGTGGAGCATGTGTCCCTGGGCTATTGTAAATAATCTTTCAGGTATATGCATAGGGTGGTTATAACTGGGTTTTTAGGTAGAACTATTCCCATTTTTTTGAGAAACTGCCAGATTGCTAGCATAACAGTCCTCTGAGAGGATCTATTTAGCAGCTGATTGAGATAGATGAAGAGAGACACAGCCAAGCTTTGGTCAGAGCTCAGGGAATCTTATGGCAGATTTTGGAAAAGGATAGAAGCCTCCTGTAGGGATAGAAACTCCACAGAAAGACCAACATTGTCAACTAACCTGGACTATTGTTGGCTCTCAGGAACTGAATCATCCACCAAAGAGCATACATGTGCTGGACCTGCTCCGTTGACCTGGCATATATATAGCAGATGTGCAGCTTGGTCTTTAAATGGATCTCCCAACAACTGGAGTAGGGGCTGTCTCTACATCTATTACCTGTGTAGTGAATAGGTTCTTCTAACTGTGCTGCCTTCTCTGGCCTCAGTGGGAGAGAATACACCTAACCCTGCAGAGACTTGGTGTGTCAGTGTGGGGAGATACCGGAGGGGGCTTCAACCCTTTCAGAAGAGAAGAGGACAGGATGTGGGGAGGAACTGTGTAAGGGTGGGACCAGGAAGAAGCAGCAATCAGGATGTAAAGTACATAAATTACTTAATGAAAAAATAAAATAGAAATTTTAAAAACTCAAATTTATATTACGTCAGGAATGCTTTACATAGAATGAACTTACATCCAAGAAACAACTTTTTAGTTTTCAAGACAAATGGAATATCACTTCTAAACATTCTAAAGAAGATGCACAATTGTTTTGTTTTTTTAAATGGCAAAGTATATTCAAATTCCAGTGGGGTTATTTCAGAGATGATATAGTGCAAAAATGTACAAAATTATCAAACTCTGTATGAGTAAGCCAAGAGTTAGTAAATCTAAAACTGAATTTAATATTTTGTGATTATCATTGACTGCCATTTTTACCTGTCACAACGTTCTGTTATCCATAAGTGAGAGTAAATTTGTTAGGAAGTAAGTAGTCCTTTGCATGTATTAGCCAATACTTTGTTAGGAGAATCACTGAAGTGCTCCTTTTCAATTATTCTGTTCAAGGATACCATTTTGCTGTCATGAAATTATGAATCTATGATTGTTTATATTTGCAAATGCTATATAGTGTAACCTTTCTCTAAATCTTGAGAAATAGTTGTTAAAACTTTACCAGCATAACACTGATTCTAATAGCCTAATAGCCCTGAGAGACTGTCAAATCTATTTTGTATATCTATCTGGAATGCAAAAAACTTCGGACCACATTTCAAATTCAAACAAAGAGTCATCAGGTGAATTGAAGGATTTAGAGTGTAGGAGAAAGGACATTCCTGAAATCATTGTAAAAAGGGAAAGACAGTGATTTTTAGTTTCAGATGCAAGTGTTGTTACACTGAGAAATGTCAAAAGTGAGGTGACCATCAAGTGTGCCCTTCCCCAGGCCTAAGAAAGCCTGCAAGTCATTTACCACAATAGATCAAGCAATAGTAGGACCTGAGATACATTGCATCACCAGTCTTGGTGCCTTGGAGCCTGCTACCTGAGCTAAGAAGAATGGACTGCCTGCTGAGCTAGCCTTGACACTTTCTGAACTGCTATCTCCTTACCCAGCCCTTGGGGGGTGGGGCTTCCCCTTTATATGTGGAAGCAAATTATTAAACTTGGGCCTTGCTCAGAATACTTTGTCTTGGCCCCACATTTCTCTTGCCCTCCATTCCCATTAATTCCCAGGCTTCATCTCAGGAGAAACTGGTACTCATGGCTGCAGGCAGCTACAATCAGGCAAAACATGAGTTCTTTGTATGCCATCTTTAGAGGATGAATTTTATTATTCTGCAGTGATAAAACTGTAAGTTCACAAATTAGGAGCCGTTTATTTTAGGTTTGTTTGTAAATACTAAAAGAACAGAGCTGAACAATCAGAAGAAAGATAATCTAGAGATTATTGGAAAGTTGCATGAATTCAATGGTGTGCTTGCTGTAAATGCACATGAACATATACATTACATTACATTACACTCAACTTTAAATATTTTCCCTAATACTAATCAAAGTGATTAGGAACTTGATGGCATGCTTATTGACATGTTTGCATTCATAGTAGTTTCTGACAAATAAATCTGTGTAATATATGTTCAATAAATATTTTTGGTACATTTCCTATACCAAAACTTATATAAAACCTAACTTCTCTATATACAAAAGTATTTGTGGACTCTGAATTCACTTTTGAAATGTTTGTGAAGCGATTTCTAGACACAACTTTACTTCAGCTTCTTTTAAACTATCCAAGACTGAGAAATTTACATTTCTCGATAGAGATCAAGAAAGAACCCACAAGATGGTTAATTAGCCAAATCATACTTCATTCCAAACAGTTAAAGATTTTCATGCCAATTAAAAAAGATTCACAAAGTTGTACTCTGACAGATTCTGGTAGTTGGGACTTTGGGATGAAAGGATATATGCCTTGAGTTTTCAGAGCATGGTTGTAGCACACAGCCAGTGACAAAACACACCAGATATAACCCCACTCATGCTCTGCAAATGTGCAACATCATCCTGGGAAACAATTGCTCACTTGCTACTGTGCATGTAGGTCTCATCCAATATGGGCTTAATGAGTTTCTTCATATGTAGAAACACTGAATGTGTAAAAGGAAATGAGTGTGCATATTTGATTTACTAGAAACTTAGTATTCTCTATGCTGTTTTGCTTTTGTATGGCAGAATATGTTATTAATGCCAAAACTTTATTTTCTTTGTTGTCTGGGTGGTTAGTACTCAGTTAGATTTTATGCCTTATTATTTTATTCATATTTCACAACTCAAAGTTAAGTCCTCTAGTCTCATATCAATGACTCAATCCAGTTTCTGTCCCTGTGTTTCTATCTCTTTTGTGTTGTTATAAATATACCTGATGTCTCCATGTACTTCTCTGTAGGTTTTGTTCATATCTACAGCTTCAACTGTCTTTGTGATGTGATACTTCAAATATTCAACTCAGGTCTATCCCTTTGCCTATCTTTCAACTAAAAATATTCATTTTCCTAAGCTCTCAGCTCCAATTTTTAACATTAAATCATTGGGCTGAGGGTTTCACTTGCTTCTAAAGATTCCAGCCTATTATACATGTTCAAGCTTCAAACATTTCAAGTATATTTTCTTACACATTCAGATTTAACGGCCAAGCATATTTATTCACCAAGCTTGTTTAAAGTTTATTTAAATTTGTTTTATGATACAGGAAATCAAACCCAGGACCTTGCACATACATGCTCGGCAAGTCTCTATCACTAAGGTACATCCACAGCAAGTTGCAAGATTATGGCTTTCTCTGTAAAATTGATCACAATTAATTAATTATGGATCTCAATTAATATATGGATCACCATAACTTACAGTTTTATTTCATTTGATCTATTGTTCTAATAATTGTTCACAATTTGCGGATAAATCTTTGTAGGACCTATTGTCCTCTATTCTGATAAATTCAGGTCATCAGTGGCAGATTTTGCATTCCTATGGCAAGCTGTTTCCTTGGTCCCTAATCTTTGCAGAATATGTGCCAATCTTTTCACAGTCTTGTAGGATGAACCTATTTATTTTTTACTTAACCTACATTTCCTATTTGGATTTATGGGTTTGACCCTTAAAATGATTTTCACTCCTATTTTGTAATATTGTTTAATAACTACTTTCAATATTCTGTTGTACAGTGCCTAATTGCCTAAAGAAACACTACAGCTACAACTTGATTTTCAGACATTCACTGAAATAATGAATAAGAAGACATGAGAAAGATTTCTAGTGAATCTTTCAATGTATAGAGTCTAGAATGTTTTCCCCATTCACCTGAGAGTTGCTGGTTTCTTCAAAAACATGACTGTTTGCCAAGGCAATGAAATGGAAACAAATATTACTCAAAGGTTAAATTTTGGGAGACACTGGTGTTAAGTGCGATCCTTATAAAATTCCTGTAAAGTAGAGGTTCCCACCAAAAGAACTCTTACTAAGACTTCACTATACATTTTTCTTTGTGTACTACTTAGTATTAACTGTCAAATTAAAATAGCTGGGAATCACCTGAAAAGAAAGTAACTGAGTGATTGACTTTACCAGGTTGGGTACGTTTAGGAGATTTTCTTGTCTTTTTAAATAGATATAGAAGTGATTAGACTATTGTGTATGTAACTGTTTACCAGTCAGATGGTTTTGTGCTATGTAAAGAAGGTAGGTGAGTGAGCCTGGCTGAGGATGAGAGCAAACTATCAGAAGTATCTTTCCAGGGTTTCAGCCTCCAGGTTCCTACCTTGAGTTCCCACCCTGACTTCCTTCAGTGATGGATTGTGACCTAGACGTGGAGGCAAACCAATTCCTTTTTCCCCCCAAGTAACTTTTTGTTAGAGTATTTTATTAGAGAGACTAAATAAAACTAGAGTAATTATTTTAGTCTCCTTTTGCTGTTATAAGAAAGCATATGAAACTGAACAT
Organism: Arvicanthis niloticus; assembly: GCF_011762505.2. Classification (NCBI taxonomy): domain Eukaryota; kingdom Metazoa; phylum Chordata; class Mammalia; order Rodentia; family Muridae; genus Arvicanthis; species Arvicanthis niloticus. The sequence goes on along the minus strand of NC_133433.1, from coordinate 15,522,557 downwards.
CTTTCACTTCTGGAGATGGTGAAGTTCAAGATTCAGGTGTTGGCATTGTGATCCAGATACTGGCATTCAATGAAGGTCTTTGTATTATGTCCTTTGCTGACAGAATCGGGTAAAGCAAAAGGTGGGACAACACTGTGAACTTGCATGGTTGAATTAACAAGAGCAATGCAGCTATTCTCGCTCCTCTGATCTCACTTAGAAGGCACCAATTCCTTCTAAAACCTTCACTTTTTAATGTCATCAGAACACAGATTAAATTTCAATAAGAATGCTCCAGGGACTCATTTTAGCTACTTTGCTTATATTTTTTATTTAGAGTTTGGCATTTGCTGTGTTCACTTGACTCACACTTGCAACAATTCTTGTTAAATCTGTCATGCTTCTTCATTTCTAGGTATGTGTTCATGTTTCTTAGCACTCAGTTTGGTTAAAAAAAAAAAAAAAAAAACCTTGAAATCCATGGCTAATTTAGAACTGACAGCAGCTTAGTACAAGAAGGAGAATAATAATGTTACAAATGAAGCAAAGCAAGGAAATCCAAGATGATTTTAATATAACCACATGATCAGCAAAGTATGTATAAACTTATTGAGCTTTTACAAATTAAGTAACAACTGCCATTGAAAGGGCTCTTGCTTGCAGTTTGGAAACTAGGGTTGATTTTGGGGAATTAATTATACAACTTTTGCTTCATTTGATTCTTTTTATTTTTACTATTGCCATATTATGATTGAACTCAGTTTATCTTTTTCTACTTTGATCTTGATTATTTTTATTTGAAAAATTTCATATATTATATTCTTTTTTAATATGAAAATCTTTATTGGATATTTTATTTACATTCCAGATACCATCCTCTTTCACATTTTCCCTCCCTAGAAAACCCCTATCCCAGCCCCACTTCTCCTTTTTGCTTTTATACTATTTTTTTAAATGTTAATCAAAAGCTTTATAAGTTTGATAATGCTCAATATCAATGAGAAGTGTAACCCAATACCCAACCTAGATATATCAACTATCTTTGACTGGCGGGAACACCCAAACATCCACCTCCATGTCCCCCACACCTTGTCACCTAGCTCCACCTCTCCTTCTCCTACTCCACTCCATACTCCTCCCACCTTAGCTCCTCCTACACATCACCCTTCCTGTTAAAATAAAATTTTTCTCTTAGAATACAATTAAAGCATAACTATACCAATTTGTGTCAGTAAGATACAAGATAGACCTAATACCTATTCATCATTTTGTTAACTAAACAGAACCTCTATTGTCCTTCCTAACTAAAAGACTTAATTCTGAATGTGTCTTGTTTCTTGGCTTTAGAATGACTGTCAGCTGAAAACATCCTCCCAAATCTTTTCTTTCAAAGTAAATAGCCGGGATTGGCTATGAGACTATAAGTCTTCAACCCGTCAGAAATCCAGAATGACTGAGTTAACTGAAATTATGGGAAGCACAAAGCATAGCTTCTAAAACTTAGCCAAATTATAGAGACTGCTAAGCGCCTGGACAGTCCCTATACTAAAAAAAACGTTGGAGCATTCGATCTTAAGCCTTCTGGCCCAGGATCATCTGACAGACCTAGTGATGCAGAATTATTAAGGGCTGATTATTCTGTCTTGGCAGATATAATCAGTCGACTATTCTGCAAGTGTGTCCTTTTCTGGACAGTAATTTGTCTGTAGATGAAAAGAGGCAATTCTTGCCTGGTGGCTGTCTCACCACAACTGGAGTAACTCCAAAGATGCTCAATTTCTTCTTAGAATCCAAGACAGGAAGCTGTCAGGAGCAAACAGGTCTCTAATCAAAATGGACATTAATACAGAAATGTTTGTAACGTCAATTCTGTGGAATTCTGATGTTTTGAAAACCAACTATCCATGTAAGGCAATCTGGACTATTGTTTGTTAACTCCTCTCAGCTAAATAAAATATAGAAAACACCTTAATAATAAACTTAGAGCCATGAATTTGCTATAGGCCCTTAAATCACAGGCTAACCACCTAAAATCAGTTTGAAAAGTTAAAAAAGGACTGGGTCTAAGTCTTCTATTCCTAAATGTGTTTATACAGGCACAATGCTTATAAAAGCAACAATATTAATCTCACTTTTATATCAGTAAGAAGCTGATACCAATAAAAACCTTAAATTTAAAATCAAAGTAAATTTTGTACCATTTAGGAAATTATAACTTCATCTTAATAACAATTATACATATTTATCCAATAGGTTATGGCTATGCAATAAATCCTAGCTAATCCTCCCCTTTCCAACAAAACCACTACTTTTCCCTAGACCCAATATTAGCCACCTCAGTTCCCAAGCCTAGGGAATAGGGGCACCAAGTCTTCATTAACTTCTTCAAGCTGATTGCGGGCCTTGAGATATTAGAAGAGGGGTGGGGGAAAAGAGTAAATTGTTAAGCCTCTGACACTGTGTCTTTACTGCATCTGGCTGCAAATCCAGAACAACAGAGGTTCAATCAGGTCTGCTCAGCTTGCTTGATGAGTATACACACCAAGGCTATATTCTGCAATATACAATTCTCAAAACAAATTTTAGTATCAAGATAATTGTTTGTTTGAATTCTGGAATCTAGTCTTCTGTTGGCCTGCCTCTGTCATCTCTAATCCATATAATTCTGGGAGTTTCTATGAGTGTGTACTACCACCATCCTCCCATATTCACCTCCCTGCTCTTAAATTCCCCAACACTTGGGAATCCAAACTTTCAGGCACCAAGGCCCTCTACTTCCACTAATGCTTAATCCCTTACCTCATCCCCCTCCTCCAATTACTATAAGGGTGTGCTCCCACCATCCTCTCATTCCCACCTCCCTGCTCTTGAAATTCCCCAACACTAGGCAATCCAAACTTTCAGGCACCAAGGCCCTCCACTTCCACTGATGCCTGGCAAGGCCACCCTCAACTACCTATACAAATGGAGCCATGAGTCCCTCCCTTTGTGTTCTCTGGCTGGAGATTTTAGAATGGCTACTCCAGCTTGTTTCTTAGGGCCATTTGCTTGAAAAATTGTTTTCCAACCTTTTACTCTAAGGTAGAGTCTGTCTTTTTCAATGAGGTGAGTTTCCTGTATGCAGCAAAATGCTGGGTTATGTTTAGGTTTCCAGTCCATTAGCCTATGTCTTTTAATTGTGGTATTGAGTCCATTGATATTAAGGAAGAGTGATTGTTGCTTCCTGTTATTTTTGTTATTAGAGGTGGAATTATCTTTGTGTGGCTATCTTCTTCTGGATTTGTTGGAAGAGGATTACTTTATTGCTCTTTCTAGGGTATAATTTCCCTCCTTGTACTGGAGTTTTCCTGCTATTATTCTTTGTAATGCTGGGTTTGTGGAAAGATATTGTGTAAATTTGGTTTTGTCATGAAATATCTTGGTTTCTCCATCTATGGTAATTGAGAGTTTTGCTGGGTATAGTAGTCTGGGCTCGCATTTGTGTTCTCTTAGGATCTGTATGACATCTGTCCAGCATCTTCTAGCTTTTGTAGTATCTGGTGAGATGTCTGGTGTAATTCTGATATGTCTGCCTTTATATGTTACTTGGCCTTTTTCTCTTACTGCACTTAATATTCTATCTTTGTTTTGTGCACTTAGTGTTTTGATTATTATGTGACAGGAGGTATTTCTTTTCTGGTCTAGTCTATTTGGTGTTCTATAGGCTTCTTGTATGTTTATAGGCATCTTGTTCTTTAGATTAGGGAAGTTTTCTTCTATAATTTTGTTAAAGATATTTATTGGCCCTTTAAGTTGTGAATCTTCACTCTCATCTATACCTATTAATTTTAGGTTTGGTCTCCTCATTGTGTCCTGGATTTCCTGGACATTTTGTGTTAAGAACTTTTTGCATTTATGTCCTGGATGTTTTCGTTCAATTCCTTCACCTGTTTGGTTGTGTTTTCTTGTAATTCTTTAAGAGATTTTTGTGTTTCCTCTTTAAGAGCTTCTACGTGTCTACCTGTGTTCTCCTCATATTCTTTGAGAGTGTTATTTATGTCCTTCTTAAAGTCCTCTGTCATCATCATTAGAAGTGATTTTAAGTCTGAATCTTGCTTTCCTAGTGATATGGGGAATTCAGGACTTTCTTGTGTGGGAGAACTAGGTTCTAATGATGCCAAGTACCCTGGTTTGCTGATGCTTATGTTCTTGAGCTTGCCTTTTGCTATCTGGATCTCCTTAGTGCTACCTGCCCTGTCTCTGACTGGAGCCTGTCTTTCCTATTATCTTGGTCTTATCAGAACTGTGAGGGGTGAGTGTTACTACTGGGATAAGAGCTAGGGCCTAAAATCTGTTCAGTGTTTTGGGCCAGGAGTAACTTCCTGGGTCCTAGTTGGTCCCAGTTACTCCCTGTTTGGGGCGAGCATTGCTGTCTGTTTACCTAAGAAAATGCTAGGGTTAGAGCACCTGGGATCCCTGCTTCCTCTGGGTTCTTAGAAATTGGGGGCAGAGCTTTCGACTGGGATCTGCTCAGTGCTCAGGCCTCCATATATTATATTCTAATTACAGTTTCTTCTTCAACTTTTCTCAGACCATTTTGGCCTACCACCTGATCCACCCCATATCTCTCTAGAAAACAATCAAAAAAAACCCAACAAAGTAAATAAATCATTATAAAAAACAAAATAAGGAGAAAACGCAAAGATGCTGACACATACACATACATACATGTATATACTCATAAACAAAACCTATGAAAATGAGAAAATCAGAAACCATGATATATGAGCAAAAGTTCAATATGAAAAGATGCACAAGCAAAAGAAAAATAAACAAAACACAGAGTTAACTTTGTGTTGGCCATGTACTGCTGGCATGGTGCTTTCTCTTAAGTATAGTTAATATATCCAATAAGATTTTATTGGAGATAACTAATTATTCATTAGCAAGCCAATTCCAATTGATGATAGCCTCTTGGTTGGACCTGGGAGCCCCATGGCAACTTCCTATCTCAGTACTGGAACCCCATTGGGCTTAAACCTGTGTACCTTAAGTTTGTGCTGTCACAGTCTCATTAATTCTGTTGTATCTGGAAGACAATGTTTCTGTGGAGTTATTCATCCCCTTTTTTTCTTACAGTCTTTTGGCCCCCTGTTCTTCATAGTTCCCTGGGAACTGTGGGAAAGTCTTTGATGATGATGTCTTACTTAGAAGTGATTGTTGTAAAATCACTCATGCTCTAAACATTGTCTAGTTGTAGGTCTCTATTAGTTTCTGTTTTTGCAAGATGAAGCTTCTCTTATGATGGCTTGGCAAGGGAAGAATTTATGGCTGCAGCTGAATATTGTTAGGAGTCATTTTATTATAGGGTGAATCCAGTTTTTAATGCCTTTTAAACAAATGCCCTACTTCTGAGGTGCTACCATCAGCTCTGTTTTTTTTTTTTTGTTTTTTTTTTGTTGTTGTTTTTTTTTTTTTTGACAAGTTCTCACTATATAGCTCAAGCTGTTCTTAAGCTAGTTACAAGCTCAGACTACACTCAGGTTGATAACACTAGTTTATCTCTTCCTAAAGTCTTGATCTACTCAATCATTAAGCAAGATCAAACAAGCAATTTATTCTACAATTCTTTCTCTTTCTAAGTAAGGATGAGTGTCTTAATTACAGAGTATTGACTAAGGAATGTGTATTAAGGAATGCATATTTTAAAAGTGCTTATTACTGATACTGACATAGGCTAACAAATGAATACTCACTGCTATCTTTATATTTCTCTTTTATGTCATTGTTTTGACAACTTAAAATTACTATTAATAATATTAATGTGAATAATAAATATACTATATTTCAAACTTTCCATCAAGTATGACATTCTAAATATGGGGGCAGGATTATTCATGGAAGCTATGACATTCCACAGATCATGCATACATAAACACACTATATACATGTACATATATACACACACAAAGAAAGAACTTACACATTTTTGACATAAAGTGACAATGACAAAATATTCTTATTCTAAAAGAAAGTATGAGCATAAGAAGATATTTGATCTAAAGAAAACTGAAATTCACCATGACTAACACTGCATCCTAAAGCTCCCTGTCTCCCACCTTGGGGCTTGGGATAGCACCATCTGGTCTGTGATTTAGTGGCCTTGGATAGCCATGCCCTTCTAGCTCTGATATGTGTGAAGCCTTGCTTTCAGCCAGCTCCACTCAATACCCAAAGCTTTCCTCAGTAAATAGGTTATACTTAAGGCATCTCCAATATCATGGGGTACCACTTATACAATAGTCAGCGCTATCTAAATAAATAGAACTATTAGAATGAATTTACACATATGCAAGATTGATTTTATTTAAATAACAATGATAGAATGAACATGTGTGTGTGAATTTATTAGAGGAGTAGTCATCATACACTGCAACGTTGTTGCATCTTCATAACTTTGCATAATAGACTGTCACAGCCTCCTACTAGAAGCTCTGATTCTGCTACACAGTGCCTGGATTTGGTGGCTTTCTGGAACCTTGAAACTTGTCTCCATGACCATTGTATGATAGCAAGCCTAGTACATTGTTTATGATACTCCCAACTTGAAATGTAGTCTGGGCTCCAGTCTGAGGCCTGCGGGTAAGTGCACCCAGGAGCCCCCCAGACACATTCTGGGGGATCCATAGGACCCATAGCCAGCGCTAGCACGCCCCTTCCACCGCTCGCCACTCCTCCAGTCTGAGGCCTGCGGGTAAGTGCACCCAGGAGCCCCCCAGACACATTCTGGGGGATCCATAGAACCCATAGCCAGCGCTAGCACGCCCCGTCCACCGCTCGCCCCTCCTGCAGTCTGAGGCCTGCGGGTAAGTGCACCCAGGAGCCACCCAGACACATTCTGGGGGATCCATAGAACACATAGCCAGCGCTAGCACGCCCCTTCCGCCGCTCGCCCCACCTCCAGTCTGAGGCCTGTGGGTAAGTGCACCCAGGAGCCCCCCAGACACATTCTGGGGGATCCATAGAACCCATAGCCAGCTCTAGCACGCCCCTTCCGCTGCTTGCCCCTCCTGCAGTCTGAGGCCTGTGGGTAAGTGCACCCAGGAGTCCCCCAGACACATTCTGGGGGATCCATAGAACCCATAGCCGGCATTCGCACGCTCCTTCTGCTGCTCGCCCCCCCTCCGGTCTGAGGCCTGCAGGGTCTGAGTCCCAGACCAGACCTCTACCAGGTCTGCAGTTGTGTGGACCCCGGATTCCACCTGAGACATACTGGAAGGTCCGCTCAACCCAGAGCCACAGAGGAAAAACTGAACTCAGAGTGTCAGACAACATACCCTGAGAGATATCCCAGAGGAGACACTGCACCCAGAACAGCAGACATCTAGCTGGACTGCTACCTTGGAGGCACCATATCCTGAGGCATCCTAGAGATACCACTGTAATCAGGGCAGCTGGAAAAAAACCACAAAGACATCTGGACTCCTAGAAGACCAAACAAAAGCGAGACAACTGGAAAGACAGGCTTCAATCAGAGACAGAAGTACAGGTAGCACTAGAATTAACCAGATGGCAAAAGGCAGGCGCAAGAACGTAAGCAACAGAAACCAAAGTTACATGGCATCATCAGAACCCAGTTCCCCCATCATAGCAAGCCCTGAACACCCCATCACACCAGAAAAGCAGGATTCAGAATTAAAATCACTTCTCATGATGATGATAGAGGACTTTAAGAAAGACATAAATAACACTCTCAAAGAACAGATAGAAACCCTTAGAGAGGAAACACAAAAATCCCTTAAGGAATTACAAGAAAATGCAACCAAACAGGAGAAGGAATTAAACAAAACCATGCAGGATCTAAAAACGGAAGTAGAAACAATAAAGAAATCACAAAGGGAGAACACCCTGGAAATAGAAAACTTAAAAAAAACGATCAGGAGTCATAGATACAAGTATTACCAACAGAATACAAGAGATGGAAGAGAGAATCTCATGTGCAGAAGATACCATGGAAAACATAGACACAACTGTCAAAGAAAATGCAAAATACAAAAAGCTACTAACCCAAAATATACAAGAAATCCAAGACACAATGAGAAGGCCAAACCTAAGGATAATAGGAATAGATGAGGGGGAAGACTCCCAACTTAAAGGACCAGTAAATATTCTCAACAAAATTATAGAGGAAAACTTCCCTAACCTAAAGAAAGAGATGTCCATAAATATACAAGAAGCCTACAGAACTCCAAATAGTTTAGACCAGAAAAGAAATACTTCCCGCCACATAATAGTCAAAACATCAAATGTACAAAACAAAGAAAAAATACTAAAAGCAGTAAGGGAAAAAGGCAAAGTAACATATAAAGGCAGACCTATAAGAATTACATCAGACTTCTCACCAGAGACCATAAAAGCCAGAAGATCCTGGACTGATATCATACAGACCCTAAAAGAACATAAATGTCAGCCCAGACTACTATACCCAGCAAAACTGTCAATCATTATTGATGGAGAAACCAAAATATTCCATGACAAATCCAAATTTACACAGTATCTCAACACAAACCCAGCACTTCAAAGGATAATTGGTGGAAAACTCCATCACAAGGAGGGAAACTACAACCTGGAAAAAGCAGGAAAGTAATCTTCCAAAAACCGTAAAAGAAGGTAGCTACACAAACATATCTCCACTGCCAATAACAAAAATAACAGGAAACAACACTCATTTTTCCTTAATATCTCTTAATATCAATGGACTCAATTCTCCAGTAAAAAGACATAGACTATCAGACTGGATACGTAAACAGGACCCAACATTTTGCTGCATTCAGGAAACTCACCTCTGTGGAAAGGACAGACACTACCTCAGAGTAAAAGGTTGGAAAACAATCTACCAAGCAAATGGTCCCAAGAAACAAGCTGGAGTAGCGATTCTAATATCAAATAAAATCAGTTTTCAACCAGAAGTAATCAAAAAAGATAAAGAAGGACACTTCATATTCATGAAAGGAAAAATGTACCAAGAGGAACTTGCAATTCTCAACATCTATGCCCCAAATGTAAGGGCACCCACATACATAAATGACACTTTACTAAAACTTAAAGCATACATTGCACCCTACACAATAATAGTGGGAGATTTCAACACCCCACTCTCAGCTATGGACAGATCATGGAAACAGAAACTAAATCGAGACACAATGAAACTAACAGAAGTTATGAACCAATTGGACTTAACTGACATCTATAGAACATTTCACCCTAAAACAAAAGAATACACCTTCTTCTCAGCACCTCATGGTACCTTCTCGAAAATAGACCATATAATTGGTCACAAAACAGGCCTCAACAGATACAAAAAGATTGAAATAATCCCCAGCACCTTATCAGACCACCATGGATTAAGACTTGTCTTTGACATGGACAAAACCATCAGAAAACCGACATACACTTGGCAACTGAACTATGCTCTACTCAATGATAACTTGGTCAAGGAAGAAATTAAGAAAGAAATTAAAGACTTTTTAGATTTAAATGAAAATGAGGACACATCATATCAAAACATGTGGGACTCATTGAAAGCAGTACTAAGAGGAAAAATCATAGCTCTAAGTGCTCACAAAAAGAAAGTGGAAAGAGCATACATCAACAACTTGACAGCAAACCTGAAAGCATTAGAACAAAAAGAAGCTAGTATACCCAAGAGGAGTAGACGGCAGGAAATAGTCAAACTCAGGGCTGAAATCAACCAAGTCGAAAAAAAAAGAACTATACAAAATATCAACAAAACCAGGAGCTGGTTCTTTGAGAAAATCAACAAGATAGACAAACCCTTAGCCAGACTAACCAAAGGGCGCAGTGACAGCATTCAAATTAATAAAATCAGAACTGAAAAGGGAGACATAACAACAGAAACAGAGGAAATTAAAAAAATTATCAGATCCTACTACAAAGGCCTATACTCAACAAAATTGGAAAATCTGGAGGAAATGGACAATTTTCTAGATAGATACCAGGTACCAAAGTTAAACGAGGAGCAGATAAACCACCTAAACAGTCCCATAACGCCTAAAGAAATAGACACAGTCATTAAAAATCTTCCCACCAAAAAATGTCCGGGGCCAGATGGTTTCAGTGCAGAATTCTTTCAGACCTTCAAGGAAGACCTAATACCAATCCTCTTCAAGTTATTCCATCGAATAGAAACAGAAGGAACACTACCCAATTCATTCTATGAAGCTACCATTACACTCATACCTAAACCACAGAAAGACCCAACAAAGAAAGAGAACTACAGACCAATCTCTCTTATGAATATTGATGCAAAAATACTCAATAAAATTCTCGCAAACCGAATCCAACAACACATCAAAACAATTATCCATCAAGATCAAGTAGGCTTTATCCCAGGAATGCAGGGATGGTTCAATATTCGGAAATCCATCAATGTAATCCACTACATAAATAAACTCAGAGAGAAAAACCACATGGTCATATCACTAGATGCTGAGAAAGCATTTGACAAAATTCAACATCCCTTCATGTTAAAAGTCTTGGAAAGATCAGGAATACAAGGCCCATATCTAAACATAGTAAAAGCAATATACAGCAAGCCAGTAGCCAACATCAAACTAAATGGAGAGAAACTTGAAGCAATCCCACTAAGATCAGGGACTAGGCAAGGCTGCCCACTCTCACCTTACCTATTCAATATAGTACTGGAAGTCTTAGCTAGAGCAATTAGACAACAAAAGGAAGTCAAAGGGATACAGATAGGAAAGGAAGAAGTCAAAATTTCACTATTTGCAGATGACATGATAGTATACTTAAGTGAACCTAAAACTTCCACCAGAGAACTCCTAAACCTGATAAACAACTTTAGCAATGTGGCTGGATATAAAATCAACTCAAACAAATCAGTAGCCTTCGTCTACTCAAAGGATAAACAGGCAGAGAAAGAAATCAGGGAAATGACACCCTTCACAATAGCCACGAATAAAATAAATTACCTTGGAGTGAATCTAACAAAGCAAGTGAAAGATCTGTATGACAAGAACTTCAAGTCTCTCAAGAAAGAAATTGAAGAACATCTCAGAAGATGGAAAGATCTCCCATGCTCCTGGATTGGCAAGATTAATTTAGTAAAAATGGCTATCCTGCCAAAAGCAATCTACAGATTCAATGCAATACCCATCAAAATTCCAAATCAATTCTTCATAGAGATAGAAAGAGCAATTTACAAATTCATTTGGAATAACAAAAAACCTAGGATAGCGAGAACTATTCTCAACAATAAAAGAACCTCTGGGGGAATCACCATTCCGGACCTCAAACTGTACTACAGAGCAGTAGTGATAAAAACTGCATGGTATTGGTACAGAGACAGAAAGGACGATCAATGGAACAGAATTGAAGACCCAGAAATGAACCCGCATACCTATGGTCACTTGATATTTGACAAGGGAGCTAAATTCATCCAGTGGAAAAAGGACAGCATTTTCAACAAGTGGTGCTGGCTCAACTGGAGGTCAACATGTAGAAGAATGCAAATTAATCCATTCTTATCTCCTTGCACAAAGCTCAACTCCAAGTGGATAAAGGACCTTCACATAAAGCCAGGTACACTGAAAATATTAGAAGAGAAGTTGGGGAAGACCCTCGAATACCTAGGCACAGGGGAAAAGTTCCTGAACAGAACACCAATGGCTTATGCTCTAAGATCAAGAATCGACAAATGGGACCTCATCAAATTGCAAAGCTTCTGTAAGGCAAAGGACACTGTCAACAAGACAAAACGGCAACCAACAGATTGGGAAAAGATCATTACCAATCCTACATCTGATAGGGGGCTAATATCTAATATTTACAAAGAACTCAAGAAATTAGATGCCAAACAACAAAATAACCCCATTAAAAAATGGGGTACAGAGCTAAACAAAGAATTCTCAACTGAGGAAACTCGAATGGCCGAGAAGCACCTTAAGAAATGCTCAACATCCTTAGTCATCAGGGAAATGCAAATCAAAACAACACTGAGATACCACCTCACACCAGTCAGAATGGCTAAGATCAAAAACTCAGGTGATAGTAGATGCTGTCGAGGATGTGAAGAAAGAGGAACACTCCTGTATTGTTGGTGGGGTTGCAAGCTGGTACAACCACTTTGGAAGTCAGTCTGGCGGTTCCTCAGAAAATTGGACATAGCACTACCTGAGGACCCAGCTATACCACTTCTGGGTATATACCCAGAAAATGCCCCAACAAATAACAAAGACATATGCTCCACTATGTTCATAGCAGCCCTATTTATAATAGCCAGAAGCTGGAAAGAACCCAGATGCCCTTCAACAGAGGAATGGATACAAAAAATGTGGTACATTTACACAATGGAATATTACTCAGCTATTAAAAATAATGAATTCCAGAAATTCTTAGGTAAATGGATGGAACTAGAAAATATCATCCTGAGTGAGGTAACCCAATCACAAAAATACATGGTATTTACTCACTGATAAGTGGAGACTAGCCCAAAAGTTTGAAACAACAAAGATTCAACTACCAGACGACATGAAGCTCATGAAGAAGAAAGAACAAGTGAGGATGCCTAGGTCTTTCTTAGGAGGAGTAACTAAATAACCAAGGGAGCAAATATGGAGACAAAGTGTGGGTCAGAATCTGAAGGGGGGGTTGTAGGGAGACCATTGCATCTGGGTATTCATTCCATAGGCAGTCACCAAAAATAGACGCTCATAGGGATGTCAGGATGGGAAAGCTGACAGCAGCCGGATAAGGCTGTCTCCTTAGAGGTCTCTCAGAGTCGGACATACCCAGAGACAGATACCCACAGCTATCCATTAATCTGATCAAAGTTCCCAATGGAGGAGTTAGAGAGTAAATTGAACGAACTGTGAACCGTAAGGGCTCGTGGCCCCGTGAGGAAAGCAACAATACCAACCAGCCAGAGCTCCCCAGGGTCTAAACCACCAGCCTAGGTGCACATAGGGAGAGACACATGACTCCAGCTGTATATGTAGGGGAGGATGGCCCTGTTGGGCATAGGTGGGAGACAAGATAATTAGTACCCTGAAGGCTGAGCACTGAGGGGGGGGATCTTAGGGTGGGGAGGGAGGCTGGGGGTAGGTGGGTAAACACCTTCATAGAGGCAGGAGGAGGGGGGATGGGATAAGGGGTTCCTGGGTGGTGGGGGAAATATGGAAAGGGGATAAAATTTGAAATGTAAATATTATATCCAATAAAAGAGGGGAAAAATAGAAAAGCGGTTAGAACCAACATTCTTAATAAAATGTCAGCCCTCTTCTAAAAAAAAAACCAAAACTATCTTGATACTAAAATTTGTTTTGAGAATTGTATATTGCAGAATGATCAGCCTTGGTGTATCTACTCAACAAGCAAGCTGGGCAGACCTGCTCAAACCTCTGAGGTCCGTGAATTCCTTCTGGAGGCAGCGAAGACACAGCATCAGAGGATTGTCAATTTGCTCTCCCCCCCACTCCTCTTCTAATATCTCAACGCCCATAATCAGCTTGAAGAAGCTAATGATGAGTCAGTGCCCCTATTCCCTGGGCATGGGGACTAAGGTGGTAAATGTTGGGCTGTCTCCCTAGGGAAAAGTAGTGGTTTTGTCGGAATAGAGAGGATTAGCTAGGGTTTATTGCATAGCCATAACCTATTAGTAGAAATCTGTATAATTAATATCAAGATGAAGATATAAATTCTTAAATGGCACCAATTTACTTTGTTTACAAATTTTAAGGTTTTCATTGGCATGAGCTTCTTAGTGATATAAGAGTGAGATGCATATTGTTACTCTCATAGGCATTGTACCAGTATAACACACTTAGGAATACAAAGCTTAGACCCAGTCCTTCTTTAACTTTTTTAACTGATTTGAGATGGTCAGCCTGTGAGTTAAGGGACTATAGCAAATTCATGACTTGGAGTTTATTATAAGGGTGTTCTCTATGTTTTATTTAGAAATAGCTGAGTGGAGTTAACAGGCAACAGTCCAGATTACCTTACATGGATAGTTGGTTTTCAAAACATCAGAAATCCTTAGAATTGACATGACAAACATTTCAGTATTAATGTTCATTTTCATTAGAGACCTGTCTGCTCCGGACAGCTTCCTATGTTAAATTCTAAGAAGAAATTGAGCATCCTTGGAGTTACTCCAGTTGTGGTGAGACAGCCACTAGGCAAGAATTGCCACTTTCCTTCTACAGACAAATTACTGTCCAGAAAAGGACACACTTGCAGAATAGTCGACTGATTATATCTGCCTAGACAGAGTAATCAGCCCTTAATAATTCTGCAGCACTAAGGTCTGTCAGATGATCCTGGGCCAGAAGGCAGAAGAACAGATGCTCCAACGTTTTGAAGTAGAGCGAGTGTCCAGGTGTTCAAAGGTCTCTATAAATTGGCTAAGTTTTAGAAGCTATGCTTTGTGCTTCCCACAATTATAGTCAACTCAGTCATTCTGGATTTCTGACGGGGTTGAAAACTTATAGCTATTTACTTTGAGAGAAAAGATCTGAGTGTATGGTCATCAGCTGACATTCATCCTAAAGCCAAGGAAAAAGCCAGGTTCAGAACTAAGTGTTTTAGTTAGGATAGATGACAGAGGTGCTGGTTAGTCAACAAAAGGATGGACTGGGTATTAGGACTATCTTGTACCTCACTGGTACAAATAGGCATAATTATGCTCTACTTGTATTTTGAGAGAAAAGTTTCCTTTTAACAGGAAGGGTGATGTGTAGGAGGAGCTAAGGTGGGAGGAGTACTGAGAGGAAGAAAAGGAGTAAGAAGAGGAGAAGAAGAAGGAGAGGAGAAGCTAGGTGATGAAAGAGAGATAGAGGGGGGAGACAGGGAAGCAGATGTTCATGTATCTCCACCAGTCAAAGATAGTTGATATATCTAGGTTGGGTAGTGGGTTACACCTCTGATTGAACAATACCAAACTTATAAAGCCTATGATTAACATTTCTTAAAAAAATGTATAAATGCAAAATGAAAAGGGGGCATGGGATAGGGGTTTTCTAAGGGGGGGGGAAATGGGGAAACGGGATGGTATCTGAAGTGTAAATGAAAGATCTAATAAAAAAAAACAAAAAACAAAACAAAACAAAAAAAACAAAAAAAAAGGAAAAAAAACAAACAAACAAACAAACAAACAAACAAAAAAAAGAAATGTAGTCTGGGCTTTAGAGACAAGAGTTATAGCAGGTTCTAAGGTTCAACTTGGGATAAAACACTCACTAATAAGTGCTTTCTAAAAAAGAAAAAAAGCCCCAGTTTATTGTATTAGTTTAGACTATTTTTTTAAAATAAATTTTCATTTCTAGAAGCTGGAGCCTTCAATGGGTGAAGCTCACCACCAGACAAATCATCTTTTGGGTTCCAGTGCTGAGTGTGTGGCTTCTCCCTCATGACTCCAATGTACTTGATAGCTATAAACATTTTTTGATTGTCTCTGCCTCTAATCTGTGTGTAGTTGTAACCATGCTACTGTCCTTTTTCTCATAAAACTATCCACTTTAATTTCACCTTGCTTTGAATTTTAATAAAATTCACTAAATGGAGCTAGCAATAGCAATGACATTACCTGAAGTATTGTGCTCTCATAATTTCCCCCAGCAAAGTAGTCCTTCATTTTACAGTTCTGCCTCACTCAAAGTATCAAAACATGGGTACAATTAAGTCAGACTTTTCAGATATAATATGAATTGTTTGTCTTCAAATTTGTTATAGAATCTTTTGTTTTTCTTCTGAAACACTCTCCTATTGCAAACTCTCATCAAAATAATAAGTTAAGGTCTGTGTTTTTAACATTAGCACTTCTCCACAGCTCTCCTAATTCCTCCCACAAATTAGTTCAAAAAGCCTGTATGCCACACATGGTTATATTTATCATAGCAGTTATCATGTTTCTTAGTACTGATTTGTTTTGCTGTTTTAGACTTCCTGGCAAACACTTTGAAAGAGGAGTGATTTATTTAGTCTGAAGATATATTCTATCCGTGCAAGGAATGCATAGTAGTATGAAGATCTCAAGCCTCTAGTGGAATGGGCTTGATGCTATACACTCTATCTCCATAGATAAAGCAGAGATGGAGCAAGAACTGAAATTTCAATATTAACATTAAGGCTTCCAATAACCTACCTCATGCTACTAGGCCCTATATTTTGAAGGTTCTATAACTTCCTCAACAGAGCCACCAAGTGGGGCCTAAGTGTTCAAATAGATGCATCTGTCAGAGACAGTTCTTATTCATACCATATGTAAATAAATTGTTTAATATTAATAATTTTGAGAGTTCTAGGCTTTAGTTAAATATCTAGTTGGTAAAAAAGCAACAGAAAGCTCAAAAGTGTTAGAGAGGTGTCAGTAGTTAATTATATAACAAGCAAAGCGTGAGATAAACCACAGATCTTTAATAATTTACAGATGATATCTTTTATGTTAGTGTTCTCAGAGAAACAAAAGAAAAACATGTTTATTATACATTTATTAGTATGTATGCAGGCATGCAGGACATAGAAATTTCATCAATTTTATAATGGTTACCCCATAAGATGATAACATTTATTAATGTTATGCCTTTCTTACTATTTGATATACTCATATAAGAATATACTAGCATGGTATCAGAATGTATCCTGCTATTAACCAGTACATCATGTGCAGGTGTCTCTGTGGATACACATAATAAAACTGGCTTCGTGGTTTGCCAAACTTAGAAACATATTGTAAGCTAGAGATGTAGATGATCCAGTGGTGTCATTTTAGTCAGAGTTTCAAGGCTGAATTTTACAAAAGCTGGTTTTGTAAGTTCCATCCATGTGTAAAAGAATATGGATGGATGTTCCGGTTAGGAAATAGTCTGAGAGAGTAAACTCTTACCCTGACTTCTCTTCTATCCAGATCTCAGATATGTAAGGTAAGGCTTACTCATAATGGGGAGGTTAATATAATATACTCAGCCTACTGATTCATATGATAATATTATTCTGAAACTTCCCTATACACATATTCTGAATAATGTTTCACCAAAGCCATGGCCACTTGACTCACTCTCTGTGAGTGAGTCAAATTGATATATCAAATCAGTTGTTACACCTGGTTATGTTAAGTACTTATTCTTGTTTGTGTCATGTGTTAAAATCTCTTCTGAATTTCATATATAGATATGAGTAGCTATCTTTAGAATTATTTTCAGAAGTGTTGTTCTCATTTTAATAGCTTAATTCTTGGATATATGAAGCAATGTTAAAGTCAATGGAGCATATGTTCAGTTCTACCTGGTATTTTTTTTTTTTTTTGCACAAATTGATCTTTATTGTGCTTTAACTCTTGGGCTCAATATTATTATTTAGAAATTCTCATAGTTCTCAATTCAGAATAAATAATATCATTTACATATAGTAAATGCGGGCTGTTTAGATGGCTCAGTGGTCAAAAATGCTTGCTCTCAAGCCTGACAACTTGAGTTTGACCCCTGGGACCCAGCAGAACAAATGTCTATATCAGTACCATATTATCCATGTGCCCACACATGCATACAAACACATGGACAACATAAATGTATAAACTATACAATAAAAATCATTAGTCATATATTGACTAAATTTATGCAGTTCTCTCAATTTGTATGCTACTTATACATGGAAGATTGGCTCAGACAAATTAATGTTTTCCTTCATCTCTCTGGCATGTATATCCTAAGCACAACTGTAACCAAATGATACACATAAAAGCAAAGAACTTTCATGTCCTATGCAGATTATTTTATTGGACCTGTGTGGTTCCTAGTTATATAGCTACATCCTAAAACCCTTTGAAAGGTGTGGATCTTTTCAATGCATTCACAATGTGAACCTTATATTGTTTATAAATATTTATTTTACTAGTTTTGAGAGTTTCATATGTAAGTACTCTATTTACATAATTTCTACCTCAAATTGTTTTCTCTTCAACTCATCCACCCTCTACGTAAGCCTAAGAGACAGCTTCACTGTGTTATCTACAAGACACTACCTTGTATCATACATCTTGGCCTTTTGGGTTTTACAATTATTTTTTCCCTAGCAGCACTATGTTGCCTGTGCCTTTGGTGTAAGATAGCATTGCAGCTGTGTCCACTGTGGCTGGGATCCAGAGTCTATACAAACATGCCTCATTGGACTGCACAGTCACTTATAATCTGCATTTTGACAACTTGTGATCTTTCTAGTGGCTATCACTTGCTTAAAAATAAAAGAAGCTTTCTTTTGGTGGAAGGGAGGTCAGGGGTGAGAGACACTTAAGTAAAAGTTACATTTATTTGCCAGATATAATTATCATCTTGGAGGCTTCCTGCTGAATAGGATCACCCTTTTTAGTTAGTTTTAAACTGTGGCTAGCTGGTTCAACTCAGCTCTTCTGTCCCAGACTCATCTCTATGCTAACTGATTCAATCTGGCTTCTCCAGGCTTCTCAACAAATTTCTCTACTTTGAAAAAAGCTGCCACTGAATTCCAAAAACTGAACTCCATTCACTGAACTGACTGTATGATCTGAACTGTCCAAACCAAACTAAACAAACTAAATGAAACGCAACAACCTCAACTGACTGACCCCTCTTTTTCCCTGAACTGCTCTTAAGTAGCCTCCCTTTCCTGTGCTGTTCTTTTGAGAAATGGGAATATACTATCTCTGACTCATTCTGTCATATCTTTCTTTGATTCATCACTTTGTCTGTCCCTCAAATAGCCTTCACTTTCAATCATGGCTGCTTTCATATATAAACTAACGTTTAGGGATTAAAAGTGTGGATTAAGGGTATCTTTGAGTTCCAGATAGATCATAAAGACCTAGAAGGTCTTTGGGTGCAATCCCTTGCCAGAGCAGCCATGTTGCTGGATTAAAATTCCTCTCCACACTTACTTGAGGACACAATGATAAACTTTTAAAGTGTAATTGAGACTATTCTACTTTAAAGAATTGCAATTAGTAGGTTTGCCTCTCCATTCCATTGTTTTACCTGTCACATGTACTTGGCTAGGTCTATATTCCCAAGCATGAATCCTGCTGAGTGGGATGTAAATCCAATTAGACACTTGTTGGTTACCCTGACAACAATGGCACCATTGAACATTTAAGAACATCTTGCTGTGATGACTAGTGTTTTTGTTATTTAGGCTTTATAGATGACTAAGACTATTGCTTGAGTTTCTTCAATGGCAGCTAGTGTGGTACCTTCAGGGTCTATGAGAACTAGTTCCTAGTCAGTTGCAGGTCCATTCCTCCAAGTCCTATGTCAAATGATAGTGCTATCTTTATTAATAGTATCTGACCTTCAAGTTCTGAGAGGTACCAAAAGCAATAACAAAAACCTATATTGTTTTGTGATGGAAACATTCAAGTATATTATAGTATACTGACATAAAGCATAGATATTTAATATTAGTCATGTGTATTACTGGAAATGTATTATTAACAATATTTAGGTTAGAATCTTGATTATTCAAAAATTACATTATGAAACTTTTTTACTAAGAACTTAAAAACTTTGGAATAATTTGGGTTATAATAACATTTTATAGCTTATAACCTAAAGCTATTGTTTTCTGCTCATATATGAGCATATATGGACAGACACACAAATAAACTCTGATGTCCTTGTCCATTAACGGAAAACCATCCTTATGGTTGCAGTATGTTTAAAAGGTGAAAATGCCTTTCTTTTTGTTACATGCCAGGCATTTACAAGGGCAAGTCTATACAGCCATACATAAAGTGAATAAAAATTTTCAGGGGGAAGCAATTTAGGTTAAATAAGCTTCTTATAAGCCATTTTCTGGAATTTGTATATGCCATTAAGCATCAATGCTGTTGCTCTGACACACCTAGCTTTTAGATTATAATAGATGCATCAACTCTTTGGCATGACAAAGAAAAGACCACATTCAATTCAATTTACTTTTCAAAACAGATTTTTTTTTGCTCTTTCACAAGACTCGGCAATATTGTGACTATGTTAAAGGCTATGTGTTAGTGGTAAATTATTTTTGAAATACTGGTTGTGTTGCCTTGCCAATTTCATTTTTCAAATTTGCTTGATGTACATCAGGGAAGATCATTACGTTAATGCTCCATGGTCCATGGAAAATTTGCAATTTCCAGAATATGCAGCAGCTGTTGCTGTCCTCAGATTCATCTCTACATATTTCCATTTTCTATTAACATCTTACAGGCACATTTAGCTAAAACTGCAAGACAGGGTGGGGCAGTAATGAATGAATCAAAGGCTGTGCTCATGCTTAGGGAACACAGAGGTATCTAAACTTTAACCTATTAACATCTCTTCTGAACTTGAGATTTTTTTTTCCTTTGAAACTTGTAAGAGGGAAAAGCTCAAAAGATTTGTATGTGCTACTCAATGAAATGCCAGCAGTTAACATGAAGAAAAAATTGTCTTGGCAAGTGAAATCAGGTTATGTAGATACCATATATGTAAGCTATGTGGTGCTTTGGATGCAGGCACACTCTCGCATAGCTTCTCATGGCATACTCATCTCATGCTTTACTTCCCTACACAGTGTCATCTTGAATGATGGGCTGGAAGAAAAAAAGTGTCAAATTCTGTCAACTTCTACGTCGTTTTATTCTGGTTTGATATAGTTTCTAAGTGGTTCTTTTTGTCACACTCCATTGTATCCTCATTTTTGCCTTTTAAGTTATAAGCAAATACAGTTCATTCATCCTGGTACACAGACAAGTAGATTTTAACAAATACAAACTTGTGAATCTGCCAACACAATAATAGAAAGCTTTCCCATCACTGCCACAGTTCATTTGTAGAGAAATTTCCTCTTTGCAGTCTCTTGTCCTGGCCTACTTTCTGGAAACAACTGCTGAAGTTTATATTCTTATGGTTTTGGAATTTAGGGACCTAAATCAGGCTGTAAATTATGTAGCTTTTTGCATGTGACTTATCCAAATCCATCTCAGATCCACTCATGTATTAGTGAGAATCAGTTCTTTGTTCCCTATGTAGTCACACCACTCCATTGTGTAGAGACATGGGTGATTATTAGTTGAATAGTTGAATGTCTGGATCCTTTCTATTTCTGACAATTATGGCTAGAGATAATACATTTGTGCAGATGCCTTATGAATACAAGGTTTTTGGCAATGGGTCCCTGAGCAGTAAGATCAATGTGTATTTAATATTAGAAGAAAACTCTAGCTAGGACTGATGGAGTAGAACTGTACTCCCAGCTATAGTGGCTGGGGCAGGAGGTTACAGGATTCAAATCCTGACTGGGATACAAAGTGAGTTTAAGGTCATTGTGAGGAACTTAGCACAACTGTCTTTCAATAAAAAAATAAAGATATAAGCTAGATGGGACCACAACATAGATTTATTTTCTAAGATTAATTTGTAATATTTCATGTTTACATGTATGTTTGTGTGTCTGTGTGATTGAATGCCACATATGTAAAAGTGTAAATGAAAGATCTAATAAAAAAATTTAAAAAAAAATAAAAAAAAAACCCTTAATAATAAAAAGAACCTCTTTTACTTGCTGTGGGTTATGAGTTCTCTGATTATTGCAGGGATGATTCGAGTGAGCTTGCCTGTGTAACTAAACACTTCCGTTTCCTATTCATTACGTAAATATCAGTTGAAATTTGAGGCATATTATATGTATGTATTAGTTAGCAAACGAGAGACGTCTTTAAGCCTCATAACACAAAACAGGAGATAAAATATCATTATGTATATTACTTTGTCTTGATGGCTTATAAGAGCTTCTTGTTTTCCTAAGATTCTTATTCTTTGTTTTTATAATATAATATTTAATTTAAAAATTGCAATTAGCTTCTACATATAACATATTATTGCCGTGCAACATTTTCTTTTATTTTATGTGTTACATAGAGATCTCTGACATTATATACCTGATTTTATGGAATTTCAGATATCTTTCCTCAAACTAATATGTCAACTGTTACATGTTTCATTTCCATATCTATATAGCTTAATTTATATATTTTATATTTAAGTTGCTAGTTTTTCCCATATTTGTCATAGGAAGCATGAGTTATCTATATTTTCATGTTAAATGTAAAAGTATGTTTCAATCATAGAAAATTGTTTATTTAGCAAAGATATTTTATAATATACTAATTTGTTTCTTAGTATTTTCTGCCATTTTGGTTCATTTATTTAGTCTCTGGTGTAGCTACCTTTATATCCGGTACTCTACATCTTCTATTTATGCAGGTAGTTTTTCTGACTTCAGGGATAAAGACACACACACACACACACACATACACACTCACATACATACATACATTTTTCTATTTTGAATAATTTTTAAAGTTTCTTTGTTATGTCCCCAAACCTCTCAGTAGAACTTTGATTCAACTTATGATAAATTGATAAATTTATAGGTCAATTTTTAGAAATAGAGAGTTTTATCATCTTGAAAGCACCTGCTCAGGGACACTATAAGTCTGTCTATTAATTCATACTTTCTTTTTATTTCTCTCAGTTGAGTATTCCATATAAAGCTCTTACAGATGTCACATGAAATTTATCCATAGACATTTCCTAATTATGTTAACACCTTACACCTTTTCTCAGTTATTTAGCGACACATGAGTTTGAGGTCATCAAAGATGACCAAAGAAGTACAGAAGGGAGTGAATCAGAATATTCATATCCATGGGAACCTAGCTGTGAAAGGAAGTCTCTGGCTTATTATTTGTGTAATACCTCATAAATTGTTTTTTTATTATTATTTATCATTTGACAATTTTGTAGCTATAGAAAATGTGTTTATATTATACTATTCCTTATTCATCATATCTTCTCAGACCTTCTTTTCTGACCATAATCCCCTCCCAAATTTATGCTCTCTTTTTAAAAAAATATGTTTCATATTTTTGGACATCGTAATATGATTATGCCACTTGTCCTTTTTCTTCCCTCCAAACCCACTCAGGTATGACTGTTGCTCTAGATTTCTTAACAATGTGTCCTTTTTGAAATTATATTATGTGAATATTCATTCTTCACCTGTCATTTTAAAAATCATCTAATGTCTTTTTTTAACATTTGTCATCCTTTAAACAAAATAACCATTATCATCTTCATAGAAGATTTCATGACTATAAGAGGTTCTCATTATCTTGCCAGTTGATGTTCCTTCACAGAAGGGCTGTGCCATTAAGCCCTCAGCAGGGCTTCCAGCCACTCCTATATATATATATATATCTTAGCTGTGTAATTCTTCCCAGGTTTCACGTAGTCTACTGGTCTCCAGATTTTAATAGAGTAATATATAAAGCATGGAAACTTAAGTTGAAAGAAATTTCATATATGCAATTATGAAGAAATTGTAATGCATGTTGTGGTGAGAATTTTCATCGGTTGGACTACTGAGTGGACATTTCCATTCATATCAGTAACTTCTGATTCATGCTCTGATTCAAGTAAACCCAATCAACTCACTAGATCTCCAAGTTGAACTTTGCTGAAGTCTTTATTTTGGTCTGTCATTGTTGTCCTGTTTGGGGTGAGTACACATTTGTCTACAACTCCTACATGAACATTCAAAACTTCTTACAATATAGAATTTTCACATATTTCTTAGCTTAAAGACAAGGGGTAAGTTTCCCTATTTTTACATAAATGGAAGTAGTAGCCACTTGTAGCATTTGTAGAACACATGAGAAATAAGCTATTACTTGATATCTTCTACCACAGTCTCTTCAGCTTTCATGGTTGTGTCCTTTACCTTTTGAGGATTCACTATGGTCCCAAACTGGTTCCCTATACTGGAAGGCACCATCTTCTTCTTCAGCATCTTAACAGGATTTTGAAAGCCCCTTTACACAGAATTTCAGCTCTTTCTCTCTCTTCGTGTGCTTCTTCTCCTCTGGCTGTGGGCTAGTATAACCTAGGGTGAGGCCTCTGTTCCCACATTTCTTTTCAGCTTTGATATACTTTGTTTTCTTGTAATTTGATAATGCCATGCAGAATCACTCTGCTTTCGTCAGAAAAGTCAGATTATTTTTATATGATTCCGTTTGGTTTTGTGCCATCTACTATTCAAGGCTTTTGGTCCTATTTAATATTTTACCTCAATTTCATCTGTAATGATTGTTTTAAATCTTTCATTCTATTTCATTACCTGATTGGTGTTTAGTAATATCTCTCAAAGAAAAACATAGGAGGTTAGATTTTTCAGTGAGCTCTACTTGCTTAATTGATTTTTCTTTGCTGAGTGTCTTTAAAATCTTATTTCCTCATAAACTAACATTTTCAGTTACTTGCTCATTGGATAAAACAGGTGCTAAAACAATGGAAGAACCTGCTAGAAGGGACAAATAGGTTCCCAGAAAAGGAGATATATTGCAACATAAAGTATTAGAGAGCAATAATAAACACAGAATGTAGATACTTGACTAGAAAAAGCACAAACCATAGAAATGTCTACAGTATAAAGGTTTACTTTAATTTCTTTTGTTTATTCATTTGTTTCTTCTTTTCTAATTTTTGTTTTCTGTTTGCCTTTTGTTTTTTCTTTTGTTTGTTTTGTTTACTGCATTGTGTTTAACCAAGAAATCACTGAAGTGATAAGGTTTATTAGCATTTGACACATGATTTTCACAATATGAAAGAACCAGATGCTGTCTGTGACTCTTAGAAAGAGTAGGCAGGCATGTCTCCTAGAACACAGCTAACTACAAATGGTTTTCACAACATCTAGGACAAGACAACCCTAAAAGTACAATGAATTCAGATGACTCAAATAGGAGCAATATTGGTGACAAGAGGCTTGTCTACAGGAGACTACAACTTGTTTTTAGAGTTAACAGTCTTGATTTTATATTTGAACAGGGCACAATGGTTTTGGCTGTTTCTGTATGATAAGATTTAAGTAAGTTTCAACTGCCTTCTTTTTTAACTGATTAACTTCTTTCATCCTTTTCCCTTCCAATTCTTTAGTACCTGAAATTTGGCCATCTCAGAATTTATCTGGTATTAAAGGTAAAGATGTTTCTAAGAACTTGCTTCTTGTTAATTGTTGGTGCAGAGGTTTGTATTGGTATAGTGCTCCATAACACAGTGACTCAGTCACTAGCAGGAATTTGTGTAGTTTCATTCTTTCTGTTTCTGATTTAACTTCTGCATTGTAATATGCAACCTATACATATCAGAAGTGAAATTTTATATACATGACACATAGACAAGCAGCTAAGATTATATTAGCCTAATGCAGCCAAATTAAATTGGTACAACATTATCTTGTTACCACACCAGTAATAAGTTATTTCACTGTATCAATTATTTATTAAGAAGAATAATGGCATAATCCTTAGACATTCCAAAAAAGCAGCTCAGTTCATGGGAGCTTACATTTAAGTAATATAGCTTATATGGGGATTTTTGCCTACATTTCCAGCACTGGAAGATACAGACTGGAAGATACAGACTGGAAGATACAGACCCTGGCAGCTCATTACATAGCCAATCTAGCCAATCAATAAATCCTATGAGAAACTATGAGATATTTGCCTAAAACAAACAAGTAGATAAATAAACAAATAAATAAGTAAAATAGAGAATGATAAAAACAGCACTTAGTATTGGCCTCTGTTCCCCAGAGCTGCATGCCCAAATGTAGGTACCTACATACAATACAACCGCCTAAGATCCACTAAACATACAACCCAAACAAACCATAGAAAATTACTAAAATATTATGATTACTGTTAGTTGCAGTAAAATAAGCTTAGTTTGGTTGCTACATCTCTACTTTCTTCTTCTACACCTGGAATAAGAATGTAAAACCTTTTTTGCACTGAGTATGGAAGTCTTTCATAAGAGAGAGAGAGAGAGAGAGAGAGAGAGAGAGAGAGAGAGAGAGAGAGGTGGGGGGTGAATTGAGACAGAAAAGTCAGACTCATTGATTAATGGTAAAATGAAACACTACTCAATAAGGACTATTTAATACATAAAATAACGTATCTTTTTCTTACAAATTATGTTTGGGAAATAGTTACTGCAAAAAAATTTCAACGAAACTTCCAATGCCTCTATTTATTTTCAGCAATGTATAAATCAATAACCATTTATTTTTAGCATCATTTACTTTTAATTTTTTCATGTGCGTTTTAGTTCTAAGAAGTTCACAGACACCACAGATGTTTAATTTGAAAGTATCATCTGATTTTTGCTTTCTTAGACACATAATGTCTGACATTTGCCATCTGTACTCATTGGAACAGTATTACACACCTTATGAAAACAAGATGCAGATCTCTTGATCAATTTCTATGTCAAAAGATAGTACATATTTTAGGACTCTCCTTAGGGATCCTAAATGCATGTACCACTGAAATGACATTTACACATCACTGTGTGATTCATACCAACCACTGATCAATTGGTTTAAACTAAATCATTTTTTTTTGTGAGCCAAGACTACAGAACAGATTTTTTGTAGTATAATTTGGTGATTAACCACACCATCCTTCATGTTACAAGCTGTAAGATTATCCTTGGTTTTCTTTGTTTATAAACTGGAAGATATATTATTTAATCTCATAGAGCAATGCATCCTGAAATACCTTATGAAGCTCTATTCTTATAATAAAAAACCAACCAACAGATGAGCACTTAATATCAGGTTTCAATTTCAGAGATCTCTAATATTATCTTGGGTTTGACATTTCCATTGTAAATTTAGGATTCACTAGAATGGTGGTATTTTTAACAGAAGGCTCATGTTAATGAATAATCCTATGTCAATTCACCCTAGGATATTAGAATGAGCCTTGCTCACTGTGACATTGTTGTGTCAGGCATTCCAGTAATTATCATGGCATTTGCATTTTTTTCCTGTAGTTGTTTGCCTGTTGATTAATGATGCCATTTTCTTCTCCAAGTTTGAACTCTGATATTATCTTGCTCATTTGCTATTTTTGTTAGTATACCTTTGGTGGTTGAAATTTGTTAATCAGGTAATTTTCCTTTGAGAAATTCTTCTTATACTTCAGTGCTAAGTTATTTATTTATGACTCTTTCAAACTTCCCTTTTTGTATTAATTATGCCTTCATCATCCTTGTAGGGATATTAGACAGAAATTAATATGACCTAATAAAGGTGCATGGTAGGGTTTTTTGGTAGCTTTTCTAGCACAAGGATGTAAATAAATTGCATTGACCATAGCCAGACCAGTACTTGATTCACTTTCTTCCTTGTCTTTATTAGCTACTGAACTTAGGTACTTGAAAGTTGTAAGCATGCATTGTGGAAGTGAACTTCATTCACAATCTAGCCTGATTATGTTGTTCTTCTTATAATTCATGATTTGTGGACAGGCAGATTTGAATAAGCTTACTGTTTTGCAAGCTAGTTTTCTACAAAGAAGTTTATTGGTAATAATTTATTTGATTCAACTTATTGTAAATAATCGGTTCGTAAAATATTATGTATCAAAATAGCTAAATTCTCAATGTAGTTGGAACTTCTTTCAAGGTTAAAGAAATCTGTTCTTCAAATTGTTTTCATGGCTTTGTGTTGTATGCCACTATTCCCTGGGAAATGTGAAGAAATGTTTACTCTTCTCAGAGAACAAACATAGATAGATGAAAGAATATCACCAAGATTCAGTCAGTCTTACTGGATTAGCAATATGGGCAAAGTGTTACTTGGAGGAATGGAGATTATTCAAAGAAAGCTGGCCTCTAATTCTTTCAGGCTACTTGGTTGTTCTGCCTCTTCTAGGAAGCTAGGCTGCTCTGAGAGTCTTTTAGGCAACATAGTTCCTATGTGTTTCCTTCACGTGGCCTTGCACATGACTCTCAGGAGTCCTTATTGTTTGTATACACACAGGGAGTGATAGACCTAATATATCAGGTCAGTTTCAGGAACTTCTGAAGCTTTTGAATTGTTTGATATCTAAGATTAGTGAGCCTTCCTGTAGGATGGAGTCTTTCACCTCTCATTAGACTATTTGTGTCTTAAGCTTCCCTTCAAGATGGAAGGTTATTTAAGAAGAGATTAAGATAGAACACTCAGAATAAGGTCTTGTTTTTATACGAACCATTTTAGCCAATGTACCAATATCTGTTTCCAGTGGATATTGCAGTTTTAAGTTTTCATTGCTTGTAGAGTCTTCCGTTAAGCATATTCATTTTCATTTTTAAGGCAAGTTAAACTTCATTTTAATCAGTTCTTTAATGTTTAGTATTTATTATTGTGTTTCCAGAATTGATACTTATATGTGCCTGTGAGATAATATATCCTAGATGATTTTGTATGTATGTATGATATATATTTACTTGTTCCTTTCAATATACAATTATTAGATACATATTTCTTTGTATATCAATGTTTAGTTTGGGGTTATAATTATAACTTGAACACATTAAAATTTCACTCTAATAAAGTAACTTTTCTATTCATATATCTATCTCCACTAACTAATTATAAAACTTTTCATAGGAGCTTGACATTTTAACTTTGATAAGAAAAGACTTTTATAATTTAAAGCTATAATTAACCTGTGTTCTCTTGGCATCTAAAAATCAGCTATATTTGTAGTCACTTTTGTAATCTTTGAGTGTTAATGCTCAACACTGTGTGGTTTCCAGTTCAGGAAATACAGATGGAAATTTCAGTAACTAATAATTTTTAGAGCTGGGGATGTGACTGAAGTATTTGTTTAACGTACACAAAGCCCTATATCTAATCCCCAACACTTCATGAACTGGGCATGGTAGTTAATGCCTATGGTTCCAGCTGTAGGGACATAGAATGGAGAAGAACAGAAACCCAAGTCACTTTCAATTACACAGGGAGGCCAATGGCAGCTTGGGATAAGGAGATTCTCAAAACAAGAAAGTAAACAAAATTTTCTAAAGAACAAGACACTAGTTTATTTTTTTGGTCATGTTTATTTTTATTTTGGTTTTGTTTTTAAATAAACAAAAACAAACGAACAAAAAAACCAGCCAACCAAGTAAACAAACCCCAAACTTTATATATCTTGAGGTCCTAGCATAAGAGCTGTCTTTTCTCTTGCTTTTGTGTGTGTGTGTGTGTGTGTGTGTTAAGATTTTCATCTATAAAAAATTGTTATCACATACTATTGTGTTTTTATACTGAATACAGTTTCATCTTGCATACTTTTAGAATAATGTATGTTTGGTATATTTGCTTGTATATGTCTGTATATGTGTGTGTGTACATGTGTATATAAGCTTGAACTGCCCAAGTGTTTTCTCACCTTACTTTTAAGCTTTCTGCATATTTTTTTGCATTTTTATTTCTGGTCAATTGTGATTCCTATGATATATATTTTTTTTTGTTGCTTTGCCCTTTTCTTATCAAATGTCTGTTTTTTGTTGTTGTTCTTGTTTGTTTATTGTTTTTCTACCCAGATTTTTTAAATCTAACTTGGGGTTTTATTTTGAATCTAGGTTTTAGCAATTCTGAAGAACTGTGACATCACTCTTTTACTCTTCTCTGACCATCTCTTTTAGGAGAGTCACATGTATGCCAAATATCCTTCTTAGAAACTCCCAATTCTCCTTCTGGTCTCTCTCTGTTTTATAAATTAGATAATTTCTTCACGATTATTTCTGTTCTGTATGTTTTCTAGATGTGTCTAACCCATGTTCAATTCATTATGTTTTTCACATATAATGACTGGGATTCTTTCATTTTTTTAACAGTTTTATTTTTGTCTTATCAATGTTTTTATATTAAATGTTATAAATACCTCTACATTATAATTATAGATTTATGAAGATTTCAGGATAAATCTTAATAACTCACACTTATAGTGAGTTGTTTCCTTGTTAATTTTCTTATTTGTACTTGACCCTACATCACATGTCTTATTTTACAGTGAACATGCATACTGTTCTGAGAAAGGCACTCTCAATATGGCTCCAGCCACATATGTATGATGGCCATGTTGGGCATCAATAGGAGGAGAGGCTATTGGTCCAGTAAAGGCCTGATGCCCCAGTGTAGGGAAATTTGAGAGCAGGAGGCAGGAATGGGTGTGTGGATGGGGGAGCATCCTGATAGAAGCAGGAGAAGAGAGATGGGATAAGTAGTTTGGGGGGGGGGGCTGGAAAGGGGGTAACATTTGAAATGTAAAAAAAAATATCCAATCAAAAAAGAAAGAAAAGGAAAAAAGAAGTAAGTAAATAAAAGTACAATACAAGATTGGAAGAAAAGAAAGAAGAATGGCTTGAGGGCTATACAGTGTAGGCATTGCATCAAGATTTCCAAGGACCTTTTGACAGGTGTTGAGTATCCAACCTTATCACTTCTGTTTCCTACTTCTGTGACTTTTAATCTTATTCTCCTTGATTCAGCACCAGTTAAACACTGAAGTGTATAAGATATACAATACACCTTTACAGGCTTAATCCCTTTTTCTGAAAGTTTATATTCATCAGGATAAGATCTAAAGTTGTTTCCCTATCTTTTCCAGGACTTTTTAGGAGCTGTTTCCAAGTGGAATTCATTTTTTTTTTTTTTTTTTTTTTTTGTTTTGGTTTTTTGGGTTTTGTTTTGTTTTGTTTTGTTTTGTTTTGTTTTTTCAGAGCTGAGATCCAAACCCAGGGCCTTGCACTTGCTAGGCAAGTGCTCTACCACTGAGCTAAATCCCCAAACCCTGCCTGGAATTCCTTAATGTGTCTCTTGCTTTTCTCTTTTTGAATCCTCATATATCATTCTGTTCTGGGCTGGTTTTCTTTTTTTAATTTATTTTATATTGGATATTTTATTTACATTTCAGATGCTATCCCCTTTCCCCATTTCCCCTCCATAGAAAACCCATATCCCATGCCCCCTTCTCCTTTTTGATTTTATACAATTTTTTGAATGTTAATCAAAGGCTTTATAAGTTTGGCAATGCTCAATATCAATCAGAAGTGAAACCCAATACCAACCTAGATATAGCAACTATCTTTGACTGACAGAAACACAGGAACATCCACCTCCATGATCCCCACCCCTCTCTCTTTTTCTCTCTTGTCACCTAGCTCCTCCTTCCCTTACTCCTCTTTCTCTCTGTACTCCTCTCACCTAGCTCCTCCTACATATCACCCTTCCTGTTAAAATAAAACTTTTCTCTCAAAATACAATTAGAGCATAACTATACTAATTTGTGTCAGTAAGGTGCAAGATAGATCTAATACCCAGTCTATCATTTTTTTTTTTCTTTTTTGACTAAACAGAACTTCTGTCATCTCTCCAAACTAAAAGACTTAGCTCTGAACCTGGCTTTTGTCTTGGCTTTAGAATGAATATCAGCTGAAAACCATCCTCTCAAATCTTTTTTTTAAAGTAAATAGCCAGTATTGGCTATGAGACTATAAGTTTTCCATCCCATCAGAAATCTAGAATGACTGAGTTAACTGAAATTATGGGAAGCACAAAGCATAGCTTTTAAACTTGGCCAATTTATAGAGATCACTGGACACCTGGACAGTTCCTATACTACAAAACGTTGGAGTATCTGATATTCAACCTTCTGGCCCAAGATCATCTGACAGACCTAGTAATGCAGAATTATTAAGGGCTGATTACTCTGTCTTGGCAGATATAATCAGTTGACTATTCCGCAAGTGTGTCCTTTTCTGGACAGTAATTTGTCTGTAGATGAAAAGAGACAATTCTTGCCTAGTGGCTGTCTCACCACAACTGGAGTAACTCCAAAGATGCTCAATTTCTTCTTAGACTCCAAGACAGGAAGCTCTCAGGAGCAGACATGTCTCTAATCAAAATGGACATTAATGCAGAAATGTTTGTAACGTCAATTCTGTGGACTTCTGATGTTTTGAAAACCAACTATCCATGTAAGGTAATCTGGACTGTTGTCTGTTAACTCCTCTTGGCTCTTTCTAAATAAAATATAGAAAACACCCTAACAATAATAACTAATAAACTCAAAGCCATGAATTTGCTATAGGCCCTTAAATCACAGGCTAAGCATCTCAAATCAGTTTAAAAAGTTAAAGAAGGACTGGGTGTAAGCCTTGTATTCCTAAATGTGTTATACAGTCACAGTGCCTATGAAAGTAACAATATTCATCTCACTTTTATATCAATAAGAAGCTCATACCAATAAAGACCTTAAATTTAAAATCAAAGTAAATTTTGTACCATTTAAGAAATTATAACTTCATCTTAATAACAATTATACATATTTCTGCCAATAGGTTATGGCTATGCAATAAATCCTAGCTAATCCTCCCTGTTCCAACAGAACCACTACTTTTCCCTAGAAAGACAGCCCAATATTAACCACCTCAGTTCCCAAGCCTAGGGAATAGGGGCGCTGACTCTTCGTTAACTTCTTCAAGCTGATTATGGGCCTTGAGATATTAGAAGAGGGGTGAGGAAAAGAGTAAATTGATAAGCCTCTGATGCTGTGTCTTCACTGCATCCAGACGGAATTCCAGGACAACAGAGGTTTGAGCAAGTCTGCTCAGCTTGTTTGATGAGTATACACACCAAGGCTATGTATTCTGCAATATACAATTCTCAAAACAAATTTTAGTATCAAGATAATTGTTTGTTTGAATTCTGGAATCTAGTCTTCTGGCAGCCTGCCTCTGCCATGTCTAATCCATATAATTCTGGGAGTTTCTATGAGTGTGTACTACCACCATCCTCCCATATTCACCTCCCTGCTCTTAAATTCCCCAACACTTGGGAATCCAAACTTTCAGGCACCAAGGCCCTCTACTTCCACTAATGCTTAATCCCTTACCTCATCCCCCTCCTCCAATTACTATAAGGGTGTACTCCCACCATCCTCTCATTCCCAACTCCCTGCTCTTGAAATTCCCCAACACTAGGCAATCCAAACTTTCAGGTACCAAGGCTGTCCACTTCCACTGATGCCTGGCAAGGCCACCCTCAACTACCTATACAGATGGAGCCATGAGTCCCTGCCTTTGTGTTCTCTGGCTGGAGATTTTAGAATGGCTACTCCAGCTTGTTTCTTAGGGCCATTTGCTTGAAAAATTGTTTTCCAGCCTTTTACTCTAAGGTAGAGTCTGTCTTTTTCAATGAGGTGGGTTTCCTGTATGCAGCAAAATGCTGGGTTATGTTTATGTTTCCAGTCCATTAGCCTATGTGTTTTAATTGGGGGATTGAGTACATTGATGTTAAGAGATATTAAGGAACAGTGATTGTTGTTTCCTGTTATTTTTGTTATTATATATGGAATTATCTTTGTGTGGCTACCTTCTTTTGGATTTGTTGGAAGAAGATTACTTTCTTGCTCTTTCTAGGGTATAATTTCCCTCCTTGTATTGGAGTTTTCCTGCTATTATCCTTTGTAATGCTGGGTTTGTGGAAAGATATTGTGTAAATTTGGTTTTGTCATGGAATATCTTGATTTCTCTATCTATGGTAATTTAGAATTTTGCTGGGTATAGTAGCCTGGGCTGGCATTTGTGTTCTCTTAGGGTCTGTATGACATCTGTCCAGCATCTTCTAGCTTTTATAGTATCTCGTGAGAAGTCTGGTGTAATTCTGATAGGTCTGTCTTTATATGTTACTTGGCCCTTTTCCCTTACTTCATTTAATATTCTTTCTTTGCTTTGCGCACTTGGTGCTTTGATTATTATGTGACAGGAGGTATTTTTTTTTCTGGTATAATGTATTTGGCGTTCTATAGGCTTCTTACATGTTTATGGGCATCTTGTTCTTTAGATTAGGGAAGTTTTCTTCTATAATTTTGTTGAAGATATTTATTGGCGCTTTAAGTTGGGAATCTTCACTCTCATCTATACCTATTATCCTTAGGTTTGGTCTTCTCATTGTGTCCTAGATTTCCTGGATGTTTTGTGTTAAGAACTTTTTGCATTTTGTGTTTTCTTTGATAGTTGTGTCAATATTTTCTATGGTATCGTCTGCACCTGAGATTCTCTCTTCTATCTCTTGTATTATGTTGGTGATGCTTGTGTCTGTGACTTCTGATCCCTTTTCTAGGTTTTCTATCTCCAGGGTAGTCGTTCTTTGTGATTTCTTTATTGTTTCTACTTGCATTTTTATGTCCTGGATGGTTTTGTTCAATTTCTTCACCTGTTTTTTTTTTTGTGTGTGTGTGTATGTGTGTGTGTGTGTGTGTGTGTGTGTGTGTGTGTGTGTGTGTGTATGGGTGTGTGTGTGTGTGTGTTCTCTTGTAATTCTTTAAGGGATTTTTATGCTTCCTCTTTAAGGGCTTCTTCCTGTTTACCTGTGTTGTTCTCAATTTTTTTTGAGACTATTATTTATGTCCTTCTTAAAGTCCTCTATCATCATCATTAGAAGTGATTTTAAATCTGAATTTTGCTTTCCTAGTGATATGGGGAATTCAGGACTTTCTTGTGTGGGAGAACTAGGTTCTAATGATGCCAAGTACCCTGGGTTGCTGATGCTTATGTTTCTGTGCTTGCCTTTCGCCATCTGGATCTCCTTAGTGCTACCTGCCCTGTCTCTGACTGGAGCCTGTCTTTCCTATTATCTTGGTTGTATCAGAACTGTGTGGGGTGGGTGTTACTACTGGGGTTCGAGCTGGGGCCCAAAATCTGCTCAGTGCTCAGGTGCAGACACAAAGGAGCCAGTGCTTCAGGCCAGGAGTGACTTTCTGGGTCCTAGTGTGTCCCTGTTTGGGGTGGGCATTGCTGTCTGCTTACCTAAGATACTGCCTGGTTTACAGCTCCTGGGAGGCCTGCTTCCTCTGGGTTCTGTAAGATTGGGGATTGCTGCCCAGGATCTGCTCAGTGCATGGGCACTTCTCTGGTTTTCATATGTATAAGATATTCTTCCACATCAAAGCATTCATGCCCACTCCTCTGAGCAAATGCTCTTTTCTATGTGAATATGCAGTATAGTCACATATCACTGCTCTGTGAAACCTTCTTTGGCTTTGTCTGAAATTTTTGGAGTTTGTTCATATTTGGTTCACCTCCGATACCCTTTCTGTGTCCATTTATAATTTCAGGTTTTAGCTCTAATGGATCTTACTTATCTTGATTATGTTCCATTCTCAGACATGGTACAAGACAGAACGTGTATTTGCATTCTTTTTCAGTCAGCCACAGCAACTGAAGTAATGTTTAGTATAGTTGATGCCATCTAAATTTTTTCTTGATGGATGAATGAATGAATAAACAAAGCATATAATGCCTTTTTCATGGAAATGATATATACAAAGCAAGTACTAGAAGAATATTAGGCAGGGGATCCTTGGCTTTCTTTTTTACTGAATCTACTTTACATTTCTATTAGTATCTTCTATTCTGTACTATTTACAGCCAGAAACTTAAGTTAAAAAAGCAAAACTGTGACAAGTCACATAACATTTGTTGCCATTGGCCATACAATTCATATCCAGGACCCACCCCTTCCTTGCTTTATAATTTCTGCTGAGGGATTAATTCATTTAAGGATCAGTATTCTACAAAATAGAACCTAAACACCAAATTATATGCTAAAATTAATATGGAATAAGATAGTGTCTACAAAATACCTGTAATGAAGTGCTCAATCACTAAAAGTTTTATGTTTTACTGAGATATTAAAACAGCTAGAAACTCTATATCTAGCATATAAATCAGGTTTGTTTATCTTCACTGGAGGAAATAGCTACCACAAAATAGACTAAAATATCTGTATCCCTAACATGATTTTATCATGGGAAATTTACAGTGAATAGTTAAGCTCTATCTTAGCAAATTTCACATGTACTTTACTTTACATGTAATGTACATTGATGTACATTACAATGTGATTAACTATCATCATGCTGTATATTATATTCTCAGACTTCTTCCTTTTGTATAACTTAACTTCGAAATGACTCATTTTCTCTACCATTTAAACCTTGAATATCTCCATTGTATGTTACCTCTATGAAGTTGATCTTTTTAATTCTATGTATAAATAACAACACTTATAATTAGTTTTCACCTTCTGTTTCTGAATTATCTCACTTAGAATACTATTTTCTAGGTTCCACTTTATTGTCACAAATGGTGGATTTTTATTACAAGGATAAGTCACATTTTCTTTACCTACTTATTAGTTGATAAATACTTAAGATGAGTCAACTTCTTGGTTATTGCAATGAACAGAAGTGTGTTTCTTTTGCATACTGATTACATTTATATGAAATATATACTAAGTGGTTGATCTATTAATAGTTTTAATTTTATTTTCTTGATTTTTATGAGATGTAGGATAAAGAGAGACTACTCCTGAATTGTATTTCTCAGGGCTATAGCAACAACCCTGGTGCTCAATATAATATCACTTCCTTCTCTATGACAAATCACCAGCTAGTGGGATTTCCAACAGCATGAAACTGTACTAACATCAGGGGTGAATGATGGATGTGAAGCAATTGGTTTCCTTCCCCCACTCAGTCTGTTGGATAACACTTTCCCTGGACTTGTGGAGTCTTCCACAACAGTTGTTGAGAATATAGAACAGATCACCTGTCCATTTTGCTCTCCTGTCATCACCTATATTATTGTCCAAGTAATGTGGACACAA
Source organism: Arvicanthis niloticus (assembly GCF_011762505.2). Classification (NCBI taxonomy): domain Eukaryota; kingdom Metazoa; phylum Chordata; class Mammalia; order Rodentia; family Muridae; genus Arvicanthis; species Arvicanthis niloticus. The sequence continues at coordinate 15,486,002 of NC_133433.1, read as the reverse complement.
TTCTGTATAGTAGTGGTGTTTTGAAGACGAAAAAAAATATAAAATGCCTGATTTAATAAATTAAGAATATTTTGCATGATAAGCATTAAGCAATTGATAGTAAAGGAGCCCTCTGGCAAAATTCTCTATGAAAAATGATGGTAATTCTCAAAAATGAATCAATAAAATGGATCAAATAATTTCTACAATACTCAAGGACAAGGTACTCACTGTCCCTGAGAGATTCAGTTTCTCAACTCTTTGTGTCTTTGCTTGGCTGGAAGCTCTGCATAAAGTTTTCAGTTGTGAAATTTCTCAAATACATTTGTTGCAGCCACTTCCCAAAGGTTTTCACTTGTACACTTGAGGACAAGTTTAAGTAGTAGGAAATCTATTGGTTTTAAAAGATTTTATCCTCAGAGTTAAATGGGAGCACTGTTAAGCATGATTATCAATGCTTATAATGAAATTTTTATGTTTTAAGTTTTCATTTGTGACAAAAACTGATTATAATACTGAACAATGTCACAAACTGTTCTCAGCTTTTCTGTTCTTACGTTTTTCTCCTCCAAGGAAGAATAAAATGTGTAATAAGGAATAGTAATGTGCCCTAATATGTAACTTCCATCCGTGTTCAAGGGCTGTGGACATTGAAGAAATTTAAAATAATAAACAACCCAATTGAAAAGTGAAAAACAGTAATATTGGCAGGTCTCAGAAATTCAAACGCAAGGATACATATCACCATGTACATCTAAGTACACTGGTTGGGCACAGAACAGGAGGGTGAAAGTACAGAGGACAAGGAGCAGGCAAAAGTACTATTTCTTGAAATGGTCTTCATGTGAACTAAGAAAGCACAGTAAAATAAATTTTATTTAACAAAGATGGCACAAAGAGAAGGACATAGCCCCGAGAAAGAATGGAATAGTTCAAAGCCAGAGCCATGGTGACAGCAGACAAAACCAAGCAAGTTGTCCTTAGATAAATTCTTTGTTCATTGTTTTCCTGTGTGTGTGTGTGTGTGTGTGTGTGTGTGTGTGTGTGTGTGTGTGATTGAATGTGACTGTGGAAGCTGGTCAGCATCACTGCAGGGTCAGTGTCCTCCATTATTCTCCATGTTCTCTTTATTTTTAAGAAAGAGATAGTCAGTGATCACAGACTGATTTGCCTTCAAGCATTAGGAATCCTCCTATCTCTCTGTCTCTGGTGCTAAGTTTACAGGAAGCACCATGTTACCCAGATTTTTATTGGGGATGTAAATGTAGGTCCTGATGCTACAGAGCCACCTCCCTGGCTTCTATTGTGGCTATTTCTTCTCTACATGTACGGCCTATGTGTTGCTTAAGATCTTATACTCAAACTTTGTTAGCCTTGTTATCATTCCTGCTTTGAGCATTTCAGACCTGAAATTCTATTACAGTCATTTTAACAGCATTGCATAATCCGATTTTTCCTTGATTCTATTAAATTAAAATTACAGATCACCAGAAAGTAAATTCCTGAAGGAGGAATTTGAAGTTCTATTTGTTTTCAATCTCCAAAGTTTAACACAAAGCTCGCTGCACACTAAGAGTTTAATAAATGTTATTTAGCTCTATAATTGTGTTCTGTTTTCTTATGGAATGGGCCCTGGTGACATAATGGCAATATGTCTCCAAGTTGCATTGGCATCATTGTTTTGCTGTCATCTGTGGCAATGTTTCAATGATTCAGATGTGTTTTCACACTTCATTTCACCCCATGAACAATCTATCTTTATTGGATCACCATAAAGAAGTAACTTTGGAAGGCAGCTGTTCTCCATTAGTCTCCCATATCCACTCACCAAAGCTGAATATTGCCCTTCTTTCAAAGGCAGGCTAATCTCTGGAGCTTAGAGAGTGAGTGGTAGGAGTGGAGGATGGACATGGTTGTCATTGAGTAAAAAACACAAAACAGGGCATTATATTCCCAGTTGCATAGAGACACTTAGAAGCTTCTTGATTCTTAGCTTACCCCAGCAAGTCTGGCAACTTTAGTTTGTTCATACCATACTGAAAATTTTCTGGATGAGAATACTTTCTCAAAACTCATTGGTAAAAATGCAGAATACAGAGGGAACTCATTATCTTTAGTTTGACTTAATAAAATAATAGATGAAAAGCTCTTTTAAGAAGCAGGTCACATTGTAAGTCATGTCAGCTATAACAGCCTGAGTACATAAAGGTTACTGTTTTATATTTCAGAGGTGTTACCATATGTATAATTTAAATGCCACTGCTTAGTGCATTCCTCAGGATCATCTTGCCTGTCTGTTAATCCAGAAGAGAGTGATAGCTTGTTCCCAGGTCATAGAGGTTTGGCCTCTGTTTTCCTTTGTCCCAAGTGCTGTGACCTTTCCTGCTCCACTAAAGACTGACAACTGGCATCTGAGTACTCCAGATGCCACACTACTGCATAGCTGGTGTGTGCTGGGACTGATGAGGTGATGTTTTGACTTTCAAGTTCTATTCTCATTAAAGGGATTGAGATGGGAGGTTTTGCCTTCTGAAATTGCACACTTTGACGAAATAGTGGAGCAAAGTTTTTGAGACTTGTTTAGGTGTAAGAAATCTGCTTGAATTTGATCTTACTACTTTTTTTTTTCAGTTTTTAAGGCAGCTGTTTTTTATCAAGGTATTTTCTTTGAAATCATATGGACATAAATATAGCTCTTGAGGTCCCCATATTCCATGGCTTAGCTTTTCTCACATTCCTTGACACAAAATTACCACTTAGGAAATGATTGCATTTTGGTTTGGGAGCCCTGGCTTCACATGTGAGCAGGTATCAACAATTTTCACTTTTTATCTTTTCTCTGGAATTTTCCCAGGACATCTAGAACTATTCTATAAGCATACTAAAAATTCAGCATTGCCTTTTAGAAGGCAATGGATGCTGAATAATCCCTGACATGTATAGAAAAAAACTGTAAAGATATATTTAAAATTGAAACAGATGACAATTATCCCAATGAATGAAACAAGTGATGTCATGCAAAATCTTATTCACACACACTCATGAATAGAAATGATTTGATGAACGCATGTTTACAGGAGGCTATTGGCAACTTTCATCTTGAAGAAACTTCTACACTGTTTGCCTGACTCTTCACATGAATACAAGGAAGTTCAAGCAATGTCTTAGTACAGTTAATCATTATTAAAGGCAGCAGATCCTAAATCAAATCTCAAAACTTGGAGCACCTAATGATTATGCCAATTCTTGCTCTGTCAGCTACTGTTGCTCTCAGAACTTGAAGATATTGTTTCATATATAAGTAATATTATACATCACACTTTTGGTGCATCTCAAGTATTTCATCTACTGTTCTCTAGAGTGAAAGAATTCTATTTTCTATTCTGTGTTCTCAAATACATACCATACTGGGCAAATTAGGAGACTATAAAATGTACTTGTGTTGACCTTTTGCTACTGATAGCATTTTGGATATAGTCAAGTTATAAATTTCTTAAACTAAGCAAGAATTGCAACTGTGTTACTATTAGGAAAATATTTTTTTGTGATTTTGTGACTTCACTCAAAATGTTTAAAAGATATTAGTCTTCCTAAGTGCGTGGGTTCTATGTGTAACAGCTGAACCTGAAAAATTTGCTGGTTTGGTGACTCTACATACTTTGTTGAGCCTGCAAAAAGAGGGGAAAACCACATTGGACAGAGTTTACACTCTGAGCAAATGTTCTCCAAGATGTCAGTTTTGACTTTTCAACCTTTTTAAATAGAGGAAAAAAGCAAACCCAAACAAAACCAGTGACAACCAAGAACAAATAAATAGGAAGATGCTTTTTTGTTTTTTGTTTTTTGTTTTTTTTTTAATTGGATGAACAATATTTATTCACATTTTATTACTGGAATAAAATAAGATTTATAAGAAATGAAATATACATGACATATAGCATATTGATAAATGTTGGTTACAATTATTTAATATTAGGTTGGGAAACACCTGAAGAAATAGAATTTTTCTAGAAATTCACAGTTGTCAAGGTCTGTAACAAATGCTCACAAGTTAGTTACAATGGATACACTGGGGGGGAGGCAATACAATAACACAAGATAAAATAAATGAGTATGGAGGATCATGAATGATTGTTTCCTACAGTCAATAATGTATATATATGTATGTGTATATATATGATGTATATGTATACATATACATGTACGTGTTTGTGTACATGAACGTAAATGATGTATGTGTATGTATATGATGTATATGTATGTGCATGTGTATATGTATACATGTATTTATTCCTGATTAGCATAGAGATTGACTCTGTAGCCTGGCTACTCTCTCTCTCTCTCTCTCTCTCTCTCTCTCTTTCTCTTTCTCTTTTTCTCTCTCTCTTTCTCTCTCCCTCTCCTAAAATACATTAATCTAGATTTGTAAAAATATGACTTAATTTTGAGGTATGTTTTAAGTTTCATTTTTTTCTTTATTAACAACTAATGAAGGCTGTAAGTGCAGAGTTATTAAGGATGCCTAGAAACTTAGAATAACTGCATGCATGCATTGAGTATCTAGCTAGAAGGAAAGCAGGGAAAGAGTGCTAAAGTTGCCTGGTAGCCACTCCCTTGTTCATCACTAGAGATGGTTAATATCTTGAAGTATTTAAATTTGAGGTGTAATGAGTGTCCCTGGTAGGAAGGTGTAGAGTATTGAGTCTGGCACTTAGTGGCAAATTTAGGGCAAAGGTTTCTCCAGTTTGTGGGAAAGCACATCATTGCTTGTGGCTATTCAATCTAGCATCAACTGGGGACTGATTATCTCTTTGAAAACAGTCTTTATATTTAATAGATTGTCTCCTTCTGAGCTGCTAATTGGTTGTCCCCGAGCAGTAATCATGTTGACGGACAGTGTAGTTTTCTCAGCCGAAAAAGATTATGTCATTGTCAGATAAATGTGGTTTCCTTTATGCATTCATGTCATTCAAAATAAATATAGTTTTCACATTCCAGTCCTAATTTTTCCAAAAATTATTTAAGCTAGTCTCTGAACTCTAGTTATGACATACATCTAAAGAGAGATTTAGGAGGACAAAAAACTATTTTTAACCAATCTATTTATAGTCTATGGGATAAAGGATATCATTCTACACTTAAAAAGTACATCTGAGTAACATTAAAATGTACAGAGAGCTTACCACTTAAAATGTATTCTGCTTCAATGTATGAATTGATAGAAACAAATATTTAAGAGTGCTTCAATCTTTGTTTCAACTTCAGAAACTCCAAGGTGGTTAATGTAACTTCATGTACTTTATTATGCATTTTATATTACACAAACTGGGACCATTCTAGAGAGTTAGCAAAAGGAAACTGCAGCTCATCACTGGGATAATGAGAACTTGGATACTGAAGAGAAACTGAACAAATTATGTTAGAGTTGAAGTGGTCTGAGTTATTTTATTGTAATTTATATAAATTTTAATTTTCTAAGGCTTATCCAAAAGAACACATGAGAAAAACTTCCATTAAGCCAACCACCAATTGTGGGAGTAGAATGGATAAAATGAAAAGCATGAATAAAAGAGTGAGTAGTGCTAACTGATCTAGTTAATATTGTTTTTATTGATTATTTTCATAAAATTTTTAATTTTTTAATATTTTCTTTACAAGTTCTCCTTCTCCAACTTCTCCCAGGGCCTCTCCATTTGTTGAACATTACACTGTTTTTCTCTATGTTTAGAAAAACTAAACAGGTTAAAAAACACATTAAAACAAGAAATGTGCACAGGCATGTGTGTGTGTGTGTGTGTGTGTACATACTCACAAAATTCCATAAGACATAAATTTGAAAACTGAAAATATACAAGCAAAAGAGCTGTTAGACAATAAATAAATAAATAAATAAACAAAAACCAAAATAAAGCATTATAAAACAAAAAGTCTACAAAAATACCCTTAACTACTGGATTTATAATATCAACTTATAAACACTGTAAAAGGCATTTCTGATGGCCAGCACTATAGTAACATGTTTATACTACTCATATATATTATTGGAAGGACATATATCAAGAAGCCAGACATCAGGCTTTTTAGATGTGCAGGAATTATTTGGATATACTCCAGAACAAGCATTATTCTCTTTTTAAAGCTATTTTTAATTAAATGAAAAATCTATTAAAAAAGGAGAAAATACTATATAAGACAGGTGTATCAAAGAGGGTAAAAGTGGAAATTGTCTGTGTTATTTTTCTAGTATCTCTAATTGTGAAAAATAAAAAATTAAAAAATTAAATAAATAAATATACAAATTATGAAAAATAAAGGAGAAATTACTATATAAGACAGGTGTATCAAAAAGTATAAAAGTGGAAATTGTCTGTGTTATTTTATCCAGCATCTCTAATTGTGTGTGACATTGCAATTTGTATATGCTCTTTATTTGTTGGCTTAGTCTCTGGGAGCTCCCAGGGGTCCAGGTTAGTTGATCCTGTTGGTCTTTCTGTGGACTTGCTGTCCCCTTCAATCCTTACCCTCTTACTGCTCACTGGTCAGTCATTCCTTCAGTCTCTGCTCCATCTTTATTCCTGCTTTCTTTTTAGACAGGACTGATTGAGGGTTGAAATTTTGTAGGTGGGTTCCTGTCCCCAACCCTCCACTGAGGGTCCTGTTTGGCTACTGGAGGTGGTTTCTTTAGGTTTCATATCCCCACTGTAGTGCATTTTGACTAAGGTCATCAGCATAGGGTCCCGGTTCCCTGGGACTTCCTAGAGATTTCTATTAAATAGCCAATCAAGTGACTCATGTCTATAAAAGACTCATGTGTCTTCTTTCAAAAGTCATTATTATATAAAATAAAGCTTAAAAAATAATATAATTTTCTTAAGAATTTAGGAATAGAAGTTGAAATTAAATCCAAAGAAGGAAACAAAATTAAGAGCAGTTATTTGTGAAGTAAAACTAAATAAAATATTATAATAGGTAATAAAAGCAAAAGCTGAGTGTTTGAAAATATCTTATATATACATATACATGTACATAAATAGTATTTTCCTATACCTCTATCTATATAGTGATTAAGAAAGAAAGCATACTGCCATTTTTTTCACAGAAGGAAAGGTAGTCAATACATATCCTTTATAAATTAGAAAAGGAGACTGGACTCAGTGGGAGAAGATGCTCTTAATCTTTCAAAGACATTTAGATATGGCAAAATTACTTAGGAGTCAATAGTCATGAATAGTCATTGACACTTAGTAGCTGCCTCTGAAATCACTGACTGCAATTCAGGAAGGGAAATCACAGAACATCATTCCTGAGGTATGAGGTAGATCTGTGTAAATAGGTATTTTCCTTTAATACCATATGATGAAATGTACATGTATGTTCTCTTTCTGGTAGTTTTATTTTTATATTTGGATGTGCTGACTTCTTTGGTAATCACATTTGGGCATTACTCTTTGACTTTCAATTAGAAGGCTGGAATTCAGCATATTCATGACACCCACTCTATTCTCCAAATCTCTTTGTACCCAGAATGCTTATATCACAAATCACAGTTGTTTATAAGTTAATGTATAATGCTTGCATTTTAGTTGAACTTGTTTCAAACCCTTTGTTCCACTTTCTTCTAGCAAGGGAATAAAATTTCTTTAAATTACTAAATTTGCTATTTTTTTTACATGATGTTTCTTCAATATATTGCTTAGAATCCTCTTTTCTTTTACTAGTCTACCACTGCATCTGTTTCTAATGGTCTCGGTTTTATTACATCAAGGGCACCATTTCCCTCATAACTTACATTCCAATACAATGGAAATTTCTCTAACATGTTTTAAAGACAATAAAACATTTCTGTAGTTATTTATCCTATTAAAGTACAATACTATATCTCTGGTCAAAGAGATGCTTGCAACTAAATGAGAATGGATAAAGATGTGTAAGACTCGGGAAGCCCCCAAAGGGGACCCCACTCGAGTCACAGGATGGTGCGCACCCAAAGGACACATGGAAGACCAACTTGCTGCAAGAACACGAGGTAGTTTAATGGCGGAACATTCTGGGCCGACACGTGTCTCAATGTGGGAGACAGGGGCATCGACCTCCTGGCTCCAGGGTTTAGGGTTAATATAAGCTCGGGGTGGGGAAAAGGAGAAACTTTCACGCGGGTGCACACGATTTGTTGTTTTCCAATTTTTGAACATCTGGCCAAACCGGTCCATGGGGGCGGGGAGCAGTTCCTGTAGGCAGATGTTTATCTCTTATCTTCATTCCTGGGATGCCTCCGTAGCCCATTGTCCTGTATCTCTGCATTCTTTGTTTAAGGATTAACTGGCCTCTGGTTGGCAAACCAGAGGGGCAACTTTAGCTACTCAGGCTAGGGAAAAAGAATCTATAATTCATGGGACCCATAAAATTTTCTTTTAGATGAAGCAACCCAATAAAGAAACTCAGGACAAATTATTAAAGAACTTTCCCCCCCTCATCTCACCAGATCTAATATTGTTAAATGACAGTACACTCAATGTAATGTATTGATTCTGTGCAATTTTTTTTCTCAAAAATCTACTGCTCTTCTTAAAATGCTTCTAAAACTGAATTAAATGAATCAACAAAATTGAAAATAATATGGTAAAATTGTGTCACAAAGAAAATAAAACCACATGGAAGAAGGACAATATTTAATTCAGTATTATCAGAAGCCATTCTCAGATATGTGTGTTAAAAATAAAAGAAGTCCATGACCAGTACTGCCTAGATGACAGGGTTCCAAAGGACTGCTGCCTCAGAAATCTAGGTTAGAACCAAACACAACTGACCAACCAAACAAACAAACAAAGAAGCAAACAAGTCCAAGAAATGATTTCTGATGATATTCTGTTATATCCACAGATTAGTGCCTAGCCCAGTCATCCTTAGAGAGGCTTCCTTCAGCATCTCGTGGAAACTCATACAGAGACTGACAGTGAAACATTAGATGGAGCTCAGAACAACATAGATGAGGAGCAGAAAGGATCTTGTAGCCAAGAGGTACTGAGGACACTAGGATAACATAGCCCGCAGAATCACCTAAGCCAGGCTCATAGGGGCTCACTGAGACTCAGTCAGCCATCACAAACACTGCCTGCATGGATCTGCTCTAAGCCCTCTGCATATATGATCTGGTCATTTAGCCTGGGGTTTTTGTTGGATTCCTAACAGTGTTGAATGTCCTAACAGTGGAAACCTCTCAGAGGACAGCCATTGTAGGCTCCTATCTGCAAGCACAATGTAGCATAGTGCATATAGGAGTGCCCATACTCACACTCACAAACCAATAATAATAGTAATTAATAATAACAATAAACATTTAAAACATTTAATGGTTCTTATGGAATCTTAGAGCTGGTTTTTAATGTCACTGTATCAACAATCTTTTCCCATTTTTCTTACAAGTGTGTGCGTACGTGTACATAATAATATATCCTTAAGACCCCAGGCCTTTACAGAAATAAAGGAGGAAGCAGCATTACCTTGATGAGTCGGTCACTAAAGGAATGCATGACTAAGAAAGTATGATGTAGACCAATGTACCATGAAATAGCATTACATCAGAATGAGGATACAGGATCATCCTGTTTACCCTGAAATAAAATATGTGATACAATGATTATATTTATAGCATGAGCTCAGAAACAGACTATTGTGTTGTTTTCCTCAGAAAGATACACATTCAATTCTCTCAACAAAATTTGTGGTAGTTCTCATGACCTTAACTCTAACCTTTCAAGTTCTTCAAAGCTGCTCAGATAGTGAAGTCCTTTTTGAAAGCTTGTATTAAAGCAAATTAAAGTTGAGTTTTTAGAGTTCTCTAAGCATGGAACATAGTCAAAGCTGTTTGATAGTTAAGGAGAACTCTTATGTTAAGAAATAAACTATTGCCTTTTCCTTGTGATTTTGCTTAATCCATTTTTAGTTTCTAGTAGTTTATAGTAGTAGTGTTTTTAAAAATAACAAATATTTCAAAAATACAGTCTGTAAAATTTAATGTACAATTTTTAATATATATTTGGCCAGAGTAAGTTCTTGACAATCTTGCCTATGCTTAGTTACTGCACTCTTTTGGTTTTGTTTGACTAATAATATATTTAATTGTAACTTTTTGTACATTAAGTCCCAAAAGCAATGGGATCATGCCTTGGAGAATTGTCTCATAGAAATGAGAGACTGTCCAAAGAGAAACTATAAAAGAAACTGCTTATAGACATAAAAAAGAAAATTTAAATCACACTCACCAAATTTTACAGAAATACAGTACAAATGAAACAATATTTATAAATTATAGAATTCAATAAACTTTTAACTCAATATACTAATAAAATTTGTACATCGACAAAAGAAGGCATGTATATGATACAGAAACAACCTCTCTTGTCTCTTCTTTTCATTATCTTCACATAAATATTGTTACAAATTTGACTTTTACCAACATAGAGTAGCTATTATAAAAGCAAACTTCAAGTATGGAGATTTTGATTTTCTGGACATCACAATGTGTTAGTGTATACATTGGCAGGTTGCTCATTTTTAGTGATTTGAATTATTTAATTGCATGTTCATATCTGATATTCATTTTGTATATCTAATTATTATTATATGTATTATTCTTTATCTAGTGGACTTATAGGTTTTCTCCTATTAGAAAACTATAAATATTGATATTAAGCTTTTCATATGGATCTTTCACAATTCACATCAGTCATTTCTTTAACAATTTTATTGTTATTATTATTATTATTATTATTATTATTATTATTATTATTATTTGGTTTTTCAAGACAGGGTTTCTCTGTGTAGCCCTGGGTGTCCTGGAACTCACTCTGTAGATCAGGCTGGCCTCGAACTCAGAAATCCGCCTGCCTCTGCCTCCCAAGTACTGGGACTAAAGGCGTGCGCCACCAGTGCCCGGCAACAATTTTATTTTTATATTGTGTTACTTGCACATTTAGCTTTCTGTGATTCTGTCGTTTCCAAAGTGATGTATTAATGCATATTCGTGCTATCAGATGTGTAGTTATGTCATCTAATGATTTAAATCATATACTGTTGGTTTTTATATTCTTTTAAAGAGTGAACTCTTTAGTTTTTATATCTATTTAAAAGTTAACCATCTCTCTTTTCTTCATTTTTAGAGAAGTATTCTGTGGGTGGTGTGGGGTAGTGGCCATGTATGTGTGTGTGTGTGTGTGTGTGTGTGTGTGTGTGTGTGCTGTATATGCATATATGTGTGTTTAGGGTGCATGCTTCTTTGCATACACAAACACCAGAGAAGAAAGTTAGCTTTTTCTCTCTCAGACTTGTTCCCCTGAAACAGATGCTTTCATTGACACTGAAGCTAGAGTGAAAACCAGTGAGCTGCAATAATCCTCTTGGCTCTAGCGCCTAACCCAGAGTACTGGGGTTATATGCACACATATCTAGAGTTGGATATTATTTGCATGCTGGGATTTGATCTCAGGTCCTAATGCTCTTAGCCACTGAGCCACATCTCCAGCCTCATTAGGGACTTGGAAGATACAGGTATCATATATTTTCCAATATAGTGAATTGGATCTGAAATGTTCCTAGAAGACTTATGTGTTGAATGCTTGGCTTCAACTGGGGCACTGTGGAAGTTGACAAAAAAACAAGGCTACACCTAGTATCAGTGGTTTGATTCATGGATGAGTTTATAGAAAAATGGACAATAAGCAAATGAAGACTGTATAGAAGTATACCATAGGGAATAGAGACTACTTATAGTTTGCAACTAATCTGTCATTTTTTGTGTGCTTTATGAATAAGCTTTTCCAATTTCATCTAACTTATTAGTTTTAAAAGAATAATTTATTTTTACTAATAATTTAAAATTTATTTTACTTTTTTAGAAATTTCACACTTCTGTATTAACTTGATTTTTCTCAATCAATTATATTAGTTACTTGTCTGCTTTTATGACAAAAGAGCCAACAAAATAACTTAAAAGAGGATGTTTTGTGTAGCTCACACTGCCAGGGCATGGGCAATGCTGAATTAGAAGTAATGGCTACAGAAACATATATTTTACACCCTCAAATAGAGATTAATATTGGTACTTAGGTCACTGTTCACTGATTATAATATAATTACATCATTTATTGATTTTTCTCTTTTTTAACCCTTCCCTATACTCTTTCATGCTTGTCTCATTTTCTAGTAATTATTGCTATATGCATGTATAAGTATACACATATACTCACATATATATTAATATACACATATATGTATATTTGTATGTGTATATCTATTATCTATCTATCTATCTATCTATCTATCTATCTATCTATCTACCTATCCATCTACTTATGTATCTATATGATGCATATATTTATAAATACAATCTATCCGATTTATATAATGTTATTTGTATGATTGTTTACAGGAATGAGAACTTGATATTGGATAACCAATAATTGATATACTACAAAGGAATCAGCAAGCATGAAAATTGAGTGGGGGAAGAGAAGCTTACATGTATGGTTCAGGATTCACAAGTCTGACTTAGGTGGGAATTGGTATGAGGGGAGAATGGAGGGCCCCTGTGCTAGCAGGCTACTCAGAGTATCTTGGCTTGCTCCAGAGGACTCAAAAACCAGGAAGGATTTGTGCTGGAAGGGTAGCTTATCTGTATGGTTCAGGGTCAGCAGGTTAAAGGTTGTAGAAGAAGTAGGGGGAAAATAGAGTTTCTCTTAAGGAAAGATCTACTATGCTCATTAGCATAGCAAAATGGCCATCTTACCAAAAGCAATCTACAAATTCAATGCAATCCCCATCAAAATTATAGCACATTTTTTTTATAGACCTTGATAGAGCAAATGTCAACTTCGTATGGAAAAACAAAAAATCCAGAATACCCAAAACAATACTGAACAATAAAAGAACTTTGGGAAGAATCACCATCCCTGACCTCAGTTTGTACTACAGAGCAGTAGTCAAAAAAAAAAAAAAAAAAAAAAAAAAAAAAAAAAAAAAAAAAAAAAAGCATGGTATTGGTACAGCATCAGACGCATTGATCAATGGAATCAAATCAAAGGCACAAAAATGAACCCACATACCTATGTACACTTGATTATTGATAAAGAAGCCAAAATCATACAATGGAAAGAAGAAAGTATTTTCAACAAACAGTGCTGATTTATCTGGATGTCTACATGTAGAAGAACGAAAATAGATCCACATTTATGACCTAGTACAAAATGTAAGTTCAAGTGGATCAAGGATTCAAAATAAGACTGGATACACTAAATCTCATAGAGGAAAATAGCCTTGAGTGCACTGGGACAGGAGACAGGTTCCTGAATAGAACACTGATGGCTCAGGCTCTAAGATTAACAATTGATAAATGGGACCTTATGGGACTGCAAAGCTATAAGACAAATGATGCTATTGATAGGATAAATCTACAGCCCATAGATTAGAAAAGGATTGTCACCAACCATGTATCTGACAGAGGGCCTATGTCCAAAATTTACAAAGAACTCAAAAAGTTAGAAACCAACAACCCAAATAACCCAATTAAGAATTGTTATACAGAACTAAACAGAGAAGTCTCAATGGAGGAATCTTGAAGGCAACAAGCACTTGAAATGTTCAAAGTCCTTAGTCATCAGGAAAATACAAATAAAAAACTTTGAGGTTCCATCTTATCCCTATCAACATGACTAAGATCAAAAACTCAAGAGATAGCACAAGCTGACAAGGATATGGAGCAAGGAGAACACTCCTCCATTGATAGTGAAAGAGAAAGCTTGTAAAACCACTTTGTAAATTAATTTGGTGGGTTTTCAGAAAATTGGGAATAGTTCTACACAGCTATACCACTCCTGGGCATACACCCAAAATATGGAACACTATAGCACAAGGACATTCATCCTGGCTTTATTCATAGTGGACAAAAACTGGAAATAGCCTATATGTCCTTCAAACAAAGAATAGTTAAAGGAAATGTGTCACATTTACTCAATGGAATATGATTCAGCTATTAGAAACAAAGACATCATGAATTTTGCATTTATATAGATAGATCTTGAGTGTATCATCCTGAGTGAGGTAACCTAGTTCCAAAAGAACATGTATGGTATGTTCTCACTTATAAATGGATATTAATCATAAAATACAGGGTACCCATGCTATATTCCACAGACCCAAAGAAGCTAAACAAGAAGAAAGATCCAAGGGAGGATGCTTGAATCTCACTTTGAAGAGGGAATAAAACAGTCATAAGAGGCAAATGGAGAGAGTTAACTAGGTGGGAGAAGAGATGGGGAGGGGAATGGGAGTTTTAGGATCAGGTGTAGGGAAAGACAGAAAAGATGGCCAGATGAGTATAAGAATGAATGAAAATCTGCAACTAATTGGGCTCAAGAGGGGATAGGGACCATCTCCATGAAGAAACAGATACCTGGTATAAAAGAGGCACCCAAGAATCAATGGGGGTGTCCTTAGCTGTGACTCATAAAACTGGGGATATGAAACCTGAAGAGGCCACCTTCTGTAGCCAGGCAGAAACCTCAATGGAGCAATAGGGACACCAACCCATCCACAAAACTTTTGACCCCATATTCATCCTGTCTACAAGAACATAGAGCAGAGCCTGAGGGAATGGCCAACCCATAACAGGCCCAACTTGAGACCCATCCCATGGGCAAGTACTAATCCCTGACACCATTATTGGTATTATACTATCCTTGCAGACAGGAGTCTAGCACGGCTGTCCTCTGAGAGGCTCCACCTAGAAACTGACCCAGACAGATGTAGATGCCACAGTCAAACAGTGGATAAGACTTGAGGAGTCTTGCAAAAGAACAGAAAGACGAAATGTGGATCATGGAGGAGATAGTAACAATACAGGACCACCCACAGACATTGGATCCTTGGGACACTCAGATACAAATCCACTAACCAAAGAACATATATAGGCTGGACCTAGGCCACCCTGCACATATGTAGTAGATGTGCAGCTTGGTCTTCATGTGGGTCCTGAAAAACTACAACTGGGCTATTCCAAAAGCTGCTTTTAGTATGTAGAATATGTTCTTCTAACTGGGCTGCTTTTATTTGGGGCCTCAGTGGAAGAGGATGTGCCTATAGTCTCATAAAGACTTAATGTTCCAGGGTTGGTGGATACTAGGGAGCCTCTACTTGCTCAGAGAAGGGGACGGGAAACTGGGGAAAGATTGTGGGTGGGGTTCATGGTGAGAGTTTCAGTGAGCTGGAGGTAAAGTGAATAATTTTTTTTAAAAGTGGTATACTCTTCCTCTGGGAACATCATTTCTCCTATGTTTTAAACTTCTTAGTTGATTGTACTCCTTTTTGATAGGTGTTTTACTGGGTTTCCTAGCCTACTTTGGCATCTCTATTCTTCTTCTTTCTATTCAGTTAAGCACATATTTTTGTCTTTCCATCTCAGCAAATTCATTTGAAATTGTTTGTGACTGTATATACAGGTTTGTCTCCTAAATATAGATCTTGTCAAAGTAACAATTAATATTAAGTACCATATTGATGTAGTTATATTTTATGACCATTTTATATTAAAATATGTATTAATATCTAGCTAACTTCTGAGACTATAAATTTGGTACATTTAAAAAGATAAAACTAAATGTTTCAGGAAAATACTTGTACTATACCAAAATACATCCCGTGGCTCAGTTCAGAATGTTCCATTTGAGAAAATGTCACTGGATCTGGCTAAACTTAGGAAGATTTGTATTTCCATCATAATACCTTCTGTTTGCCTCTGATGCTCCTTTGCTAAGACATTCAATATCTTGAGAAGTTATCAGCAGAGGTCCTTCCTGGAAGGCATCTGTTTCTGCCTTTGTGTACTGTTTTTCCTGAGTCAGTCATGCTCCTTCTTTAGTAAGTATTCCTGGTCTTTCTCTTCTTCATTCATCATATACTGTAAAATTTCAGAGTTGTAAAGTACCCTGTGGTTCTAAGCTCAAGTATTGTTGAAGACAAATACTTAAATGGAAAATGAACATATTATATTCCTGTGGAAGAAAATAAACAGATTAAAAACAAATAAGTAGGTGTGAAGTAGAAATTTCTAGTTTTGTTGGAGATTCAGTTGTGTCATTTGATGTTTTTCTAGAAACTATCTTATAAGAAGATGTTTTACTGAGAAAAGACATGGTGATTTTTTTCTGGAAGTTGCCTGATGAAAGGGCATTTGATATATTGCTGGAGTGAATGCTTGAGTGGTACCTAATGTTTGAAAAGAATATAAATATAACCCAACAGACGGCAGAACGTGCTCTTGCATTGCTTTGTCTTTCGACTCTTTGCTGGTCATCATTGGGTTTCATTGATGCTGGTCTTTGCTGATGGCACTTTTGTATTGACTTGCCGTGCTTTCTTTGCTGATCTTCACTTGTTGTGACTCCATAGAGAGAAATGCACCAAGGAACTTCTGGTAGTATTCCAGCTGCTTCCTGGACTTCTGCAGCCTCATGGTGATTGGTAGAACTTCAGAGTTTCTTATGGAACAAGCTGCTGCTACTGATGTATGTTTAGTGTTTGCAAAATGAACTAGACTGCCAGTGCTTATTCATGCTTGATGTTTTGCTAGTGGACTGGACTGCTGACAATGAAGACTGGAATTGCCCCAAAGAACTATTTCTAAATAAGCCCACAAACCCTGTTTTCTATTAACCTTTCTTTCCCCTTACTTCTGGTGGTGTTAGGTTTGAAGGAAGGATGAAGCATTAAAGAACCATAATTAAAGTAGGTCTTGAAAAATCTAAGCCTACATAATTGTTCAGCATTTTGTTACCTTTCCCTTAGCTTCCATAAACTTTGATTTATAAGAAACAAAATTGAATCCAAAAGTTGTCATTGGAGAACTATAAATAACTATGCCAATAATTAATGATGATCATAATAATGCATAGCTTACTATAGCTTTGACATTTGCAATTGATGAATAATTTATAGATTATAAAGAACATATAAATGGCAGTTTCTGTCTCCATTGTGAAGTCAGTGAACAAACAAGGAACTGGAAGTTGTAACTTTCAATACACCTTGAGGTTTTAGTTTAGTCCGTGTTTAGTGTTGTGCTCGAATAATGTGATTTCTTTAGGCAACACAAATGTGTGAATGATGGTGTGTTTAAGTTGTAAACATTTAAATCTAATAGGTAAATTTTTAGATGCCAAAAGAAAGTTTTGAAATGTTACACAATGTGACTTAAATATTAAAAAGGAAACAATATAACTATGTTATGTATGGTAAGTTTTAAGAGTATACTGGCAGTCATGTTCTTATTATGCTGTGGCCTAGATGACTTGGAAGTAGTTTAAGTAAAACAGGAATTTAGGTATAGATTTGACTCAAATATGAATATATTTTGACCATAGTATTTACCACTTTTAAAGTCATAGAACTTTGGTTAGGACTCCGTTCATAAACACTTCTCACATTGATTTAACCTAATTCAGTTATTTAGAGTTCAAAATACCACCTATTAGTATGTATCAAATGGCTTATAATTGACTCTATCAATCTATAGGGAAGTATTAAAAGTTAGAAACTAAAATTGTGACTAATTACATTCATCTGTAAAATATGAACTAGAGTGGTACTTTGTTGAATATCCTTTAGACAAATGAAAGAAGTTTTATGAGAATTGTCATTTTTTGACAGACTTCTGTCGCACTGTTTTGGTATATTTAAAAATTCTAGTAAAATTTACATCATTTTAGTTTTGAAGAAATAGTTTAAAAGCATGTAGAATTCTAAATATAGCCTTGATACACACCACCTAACAATTATAGATATGTGTGTAAATTAAGTATTTTTATTACAATCCTTATTTCTTGGAATTATCTACACATTGTTTCCTCTTAACATAGAGTCTGGCTGATATGTAAAAAGGAGTTATTTACTCATTGGCCAGGTTTCTGCAGAGCATATGAAACAAGAACAAAAGATATTAAGTGAACACAATCATAGTATTTTCACTATTTCCCTTAGTATTGGATTAATGCATCTAGCGCATTATTACCAAGCAACTGTAGTGACAATGAATAAGTTAATGGGAGCCTTGACCCATCAAAATAACTTTCTAATTTGTATATAAACAGTTCCTTGTTTCTGTATAGCAAATTTACTGCAGAACTACACTAACCCTTCTTTTTCTACTCTGCTGTTTCTTGTGAAAATAAATTGATGAAAATAAAATGTAGAAGAATGAATGAATTTTGAAGGACAGCGAGAAGAAAATATAGATATATTTTTCATTCTTTATTCTTTAGTGCACCAATCAAATATGTAAGTATGTTGTTGTCTGGCAAACCCAAGCATAGGAACCCACCATGTTTTCACAAGAATAATACAACCATGATCATATTCTGGTTGGCACAATCATCATTCTACAGACCTATTGTCATCTCATGTAGTATTGTACTGGTTTTGTACATTGCTTATTTGTGAAATATCTTTCCCTTACAGGATTAGCATCTTAGGTGTTTTGAACTATGAAAAAAATCATTATATATATATATATATATTATATAATATATTATATTATATATATTATAATATATTATATTATATATATTATGTGTGTATATATAATAATATATATGCACATATATACATATATATGTACATATAATATATGTGTAAATACATACACACACATATATATGTATAATATATATATATATTATACATATATATATATATAGTCAAACAGGACAAATTAAATAATCTTAAAAGAATTAATTAGGGCATACTTATTCTTCATTTCTATCCATTTGTTAGTTTTTCTTTTTAGTTATGCTTAAGTCTAAATATTTTCTAATAGAATCGATGGCTTTATTGGTGACTTGTTGTCTTTAGGTTAGGCTTTATTTTCTGTTTTTTCATCTTTTACTGCAATAAGATAGATGCACTGATCTTTTATCATATGACTACAGCTTTGGTCCTGACTTTATCCTTCCTGGAATGCTTTTTCCTGTATATATTCACTTGACTTTCTGTCTTTCTTCAGATGTCAACTGCAACCTCTGAATGAAAACCTCTGAAATAAAACTTCTGTCTTTAGTACGTCCCTGATGATACTCTTATAAGCATGGTTGAATTTAACAGTGCTTGAAATATAAAAACAACTCAAGAGTCAAATTTGTTGGGGGCCGGCTTTTAGCAGAAAGCAGCTATCAGCTTTGCAGCCATCTTGAGCCATACCCTGACATGAGACTTGGATTACAATAGCCTACAACAGCTGAGCACACTCCGATAATCTTGGTTTAGATACCTTGGGTGTGTGAGATTAAAGGTGTGTGAGAATAAAGGTGTGTAATTTAAGAGTTTGATTTAGAAGTGTAGAGATCAGATTTAGAGACAAGACCTAAGGGCATGATTAAAGGTGTGACCAAAAGGCATGGCTTAGAAGTGAGAGATATAAAAGGCAGAGGCAGACGGTAGAGAATCAGACAGAGATCAGAGAATCAGACAGAGGAGACAGAGAAGCAGGCACTTGGAAGAGAACTTGGAAGAAGTAACTTTGAACTTGGATGCACTAGGAACTAGAAACTCAAGACTTGGGACTTGGACTAGGAAGAGAGACTGAAGAATAAACGGGATTGAAGCACACTCTGTCTGGTCTCCATTCTTCGAGTCTGCCCTCAATCTCTCTCTTGCTGAACCCCGACCTGCGGACTGGAGTGGCAGCTTGGGCCGGGCTACAGTGACCGCCAAACTTGGGGCAGCCCAAGCCTCTACATTTTCTTGGTTCGCAACATATTTTGGCCACCCGAACGTGGGACTAGTGCGGTTCCCAACACAAATTATAAACAATATATGAAGATAAGTAAATAATGTAAAATTGTTACAGGAAGGGAACAAACAATAGGAGACTGAAACTACTTTGGATGGAGTAGTTAGTTGAAGCTTCAGGGGACTTTGTTGTTTAATGTTAAGACTCATTTAAGAACAAAGGATGAAAAAGACACATAGAGAAGGGGTTTTGATTACAAAAAACAGTGAATGCTAGTGCCCTAAGGTTGGAAATTTTGATTCAACATTATTATTACTCAAAGACCCATTATGTAAACAACAGTAGTGAGAGACATGATTGGAGAAATATATAGCAGAGATTTGTAGACCTTGCTAAGAAGGTTTTAGGTCTTTATTAGAAGTACAAGCATAAATACATGTATATTTATGATGTATGTATAAGGAAAGATGTGAAAGCAAAGAAATAATTTTATAGGATTAATAAAAAACACTGTTGCTGCTTTTTAAAATAATTGATTATATGGATTCAGGTTATATGGTAGATTTGAAAGCAACTAGTAAATGAGAATATCAACCCAAAAATATTATATTCTATTCCAAAGAGAAAAACTAAGATGAAAAATATTATAAATCACAGAGGTAATAGAATAAATGAAAATAAATAAAAATAATATGTAATAAAAGCAGTATACAGAAAACTGTCTCTAGTTTTTTTACCTAGTGAAGACAGAAGTCACAGGACCTCATTCTGAATGTTAATGAGATTGTCCTAGTGAAAAAAAGACTAAGAGTCACAATCAGAACAAATCCATCGTTCTGGGAAGTCCAAAGTCCATTTGGAGGACCTGATGATGACAGTGAGTAGTCCTGTGTGACCATCAACACAAGGGTATACACTTTGTTACTCCTGATATCTCCAGCACTGTACCAGCTTCAGAGGCAAAAGAGTATGTTTATCCCAGAAGTTGACCATAGTGGTAGAACTGACCAAATTATCTGCTAAACAATTCACTGCCATCATAAACTGACAGCTCTGGGGAGGACTTGCCTTCTACAACTCTTCATTCAGGTCATGCTTCATATTGAGCAGGTTTTGGAAGCACTGAGGATAATTCATTTGTATAAAACTTGGACTCCTTTTGTCTTCCTTAATACCTTTGTGTAGACTTGTCCTTTGTGTAGAAAACTGAACTTAGATTCGCCGTATGAGCAGCAAACCTTAACTACTAAGCCAAATCTTCATCCTTCATTTTATTATATTTTTTGAAAAGATGTTGTTCATAACATTTGTTTTTCTCCTTAAACATCTACGTTTCTCATGGATTTTTTTTCTGTTGCACTCTTTTCTGGCACTGTAGAGAGTTCTGTTTTTCATTCTTCTTACCATTTCCTTTTTAAACTACAACTCATTATTTTTCTTTTCCTTTTTTTTTCTTTTTTCTGCCCCTTTATTTTCTTCACTTACTAGTTTCATATTTACCATCAGTAATCTATCACTTTATAGTATGATTTCTGTCACTTTTTGTTCTATGGTTTGTATTGTTCAGTGGTTGACTGTAATCAATTTTATGTGTATTTCTACATCTTACTGGTTTGATGTTATTACCATCGTTGTGTCTTTTTTATCTTTTTTTTTTTTTTTTTTTTTTTTTTTTTTTTTTAAACAGTAATGTGTAAGAAGCCCAAACTAAAGCCCAAAGATGTTTCAGTAAGGACACATGTACAAATCATAACACAAGAAATGTGAAAAATCAAGGCAACCTAATATCTCCAAATGAACATAATTCCTCAATTAGTGAATCTACTAAATATACTAGAACAGTCAAAACATTGGGAAAAAATTCAAAATTCTTCTTATGTAAATGATCAGTTGTTTCAAAAATGATACAGTCAGTGAATCAAGTGAGGGAGTAAGATATAATGTTGATGGGAAAGTCAGTGAAAGAAGAGAAAGTCTAAAATCATGTTGTGAAATGCAGAAAGAAAACAAGTTTTGAAGAAAAAAAGGGTTTCTGATGAAAAACTTAGTCTAATGAAAAACAGTAGAAGCATCAGGCATAGACAGATTAATCAGAAAAAATAATACCAAAAATAGAATTCTAGATAGAGGAATTAAGAGTATAGGACCAAATTATATAAAAACCTTTTAGAAAAAAGTTCTAGGCAAACATATCAGTTTAAAATCCAAGCTGTCTCCTGAGACTCTGAAGCATGCTTTGATTTATTTTAAGCCTCAAAGCAAATAATTACCAAAGAATTAACATATATGGCAAAGTCATCTTTAAAAGTAACTGAGAAATAGACATTTCAATATGACACTAATTATGGCAGTTCTTGTCTAGTGACGAAGAGGAGAATAAGGTGCTAAGTATTCAACCGTGTTTGAGGGAGAGTCACATGGTACCCTGCTTCTTGCAGGAAGGCTATTGGAATCTGAGAGTGACTGGAAAATTTAGAAAGTCATTGTCTTCAAGGACATAGCCTTGACAAATTTCTCATACCCCAGTGCATAGTTCTTGGCCATATGAGTGGCCTTGGCTAAACCTAGCATGTCACAAATAAAAACAAAGATAAGAAAAAAGAAAAATACTACATGAAAGTGGAATGGAGACTTTGCAGAAGAAGGGGAGAGAGTTTTGGCATGTAAGAGAGGAAGATTAAAAGGGGTAAAGAGAGATGTGAACAATATACATGTATAAAATTGTCAAAGAATAAATTAATTTAAATTTTTTTCTTTTTTTATTGGGTATTTTATTTACAACTCAGATGTTATTCCCTTACCTTATTCCCCCCACCCCAACCCAGGAACCCCCTATTCCATCCCACCTCCTCCTGCTTCAATGAGGATGTGCCCCCTCCAACCCCCCCCCCAACCTTCCCATCCTCGAATTTCCCCACACATGGCATCCAGCCTTTATGGAACCAAGGAGTCCAGCCTTTATGGAACCAAGGATCTCCTCTCCCACCTTTGTGTACCCTTTCCCCAGGCTGCCAGCCTGTCAGGCCTGCTATTTACCACTAGAGACCGAATAACAAAGGACCTGGGAAGCAGCCTGCATTGGAGACCTGCAGTCTGCCACAGGAGTTGAGTTGAACAGATTGCCTGCTGAGCTTGCTTGATACATCTCCGGCCTGTGATTAAGGATGCTTACCCCTTACCCAGCTGCTGAGCTGAATCGCCAAAGACACTCTTCTTGTGGGGGTGGGGTCTCCCCCTTTTTATCTTATGGTCTTACATTAAACTTTAAGCCTCGATCAGAGAACTTTGTCCTGACTTCATCTCTTCCCACCCTTCTCCCATCCCCAGCCTCTCTTGCAGGTGAACCCGGTTCAACTGTGGCTGCTGGCAGCTACACCTATGCCCAACAGGGCCATCCTCCCCTACATATACAGCTGGAGCCATGGGTCCCTCCCTATGTGCTCCCAGGCTGGTGGTTTAGACTCTGGGAGCTCTGGTTGATTGGTATTATTGCTCTCCTCATGGGGCCACAGATTCCTTCAACTCCTTCAGTCTTCTCTCTAACTCTTCCATTGGGAACCACTTGATCAGTTCAGTGGTTAGCTGTGAGAATGATCACCATACTTAGCCATCAAGAAAATGTAAATAAAGAATATTCTATTTTTATCCCAGTCATAAAAGCTGGAAAAAAGAAAAGTTGTCTCAGTTGGGATGCAGGAAAAAAATCTATGTGCTGGTTTGGAATGTAAACTAGTAGATGCAATATAGAAATCAGTAAATCAGTAATAAAGATTTCTCAAGAAATGAAAAATATAAATGTCATATGATCCAGATTTGCCACTCCTTGTTCTAAATGTGAAAGAAACTAAGTCAGAACAACATGAAATATTTATGTATTCATATTAATTAATTAAAACAGCAAAAACAGGAATCCTGTCTAGATGACAAACAGCAAATGAATGTGTTGCATTAAGCAAAATAAGCCAGAGGAAGTAAAATAAAAAATCACATATTTTAGCTCACACATATAACATGACATCTAAGGAGTCAATAGCGAGAGTATGAAAGTGTCTAAAGTGAAGATGGAGGGGGTCATTTACAGGGAAGAAAGACATAGAGTCAATGTTTTCTCTAATGTACAATCTTGATCATATAAAACACGAACATACCTACGCATATAATTATTTTGAGGCTGTTTAAATTTCCAACTGTGAGAATTCACTTTTATTCTTAAAGATTCTAATTTTCATCTTTACTCATGTCCATTCTGTTATACATATTGTATTGTTTGGATGATAATGTTAGATGTTTTAAAAATTGTGCATGATTGTTGTTAGAACACTTTAAACTATTGCTTAGTTTATAAATTCTTGCATGTCTATAATAATAAATGGTTCAGTCTCCTCCAGAATTCTCATTTATACCTGTTATTTTACATAGCTGATAATATTAACTATATTTATTTTCAAAATTATCATTTGTACAATATAATATATATTTCCTTTAAACAATAGTAACAGAAATGTTGAATTAAAAAAGAAAAATACATGTTTTATATAAATTTACTTATATGTTTATATATATAAATATTCATTAGTTGTAAATGAGTATTGAGTAAGGTGCCATAGGCAGGCAGAGTACGACAAATGCAATTTTATTGATAACTACATACTACCCTATCACAACCTAAGTCATCATTACCTATGTTTTAACTTACATAAGTCCACCGTGCCAAGGTCACATAAAATATAATTTCCTGTAGTATTTACTTTTCTTGCTCCTCATTATATCAGTAACAGTACATCATTACCTCTAATACCAGAAATATTTTTAAAATTTTGTAAATGACATTGAAAATACTAACAACCTGTGAGCAGAGTTTCTTGTCTTTAGAAGAACATCCACTTTCCACTCAGTTATTGTGTTATTCTACTAGCTACTCTTTTTTTGTTTTATGCTGTTACTTGTGAAAATTTATTAAAGAGATGTGCATATTCCCACTCCCTTTTGTTCCTCATTATAAATATATTAAATTTAATATCAGTTACTTTACAGTTCAAAATCCTCATATTGATCACCTTTCTGGCTAACAGGGTTTGAAAGTTGACTTCCAGTGAGACACATACTGAGAGGAATTTTAAATCTTTTATGAAATTAGAGGAGTGGCCACTGACACTAATTACTTAAGAGGATTTCAAGTACACCTCAATTTTTTAACTACTCTGATGTCTGATTCTGTGTCACCACAACATTCAGTTTTTCTAAAAATACAAGGGAAATAGCAAAATGATATATTGCAGGGATTTCCAAGGGTTTCACTCTTGATTAGAAATTCTTTTTTAGTAATAATATAGAACAAATTTTTAAAATATTCTCTAAATGCTTAGACTGCTTTCTACAGGAAAACTGAATACAGTTGAAAACATGTTATTGCTGGGACTGGAGAAATGGCTCAGTTGAAAGAAAGATGAAAGAAAATCCGGCCGCCGTGCAGAATAGACTACTCCAGACAACGCAGTTCCAAGGGGGGGGGGGGGGGTGGGAGGAGGTTTATTGGGGAAAGAACAAAAGTGGGGAGACAGTGGGGGAGGTAAGAAGTTAAAGAGGGCGCGAGTCCGGGGTACTGCCTGTTTTATATGGGCGGTCACGTGGTATCTCCCAGGTACAGGTGAGGGAGCCAGGTGGATTCTGGGAGTGTGGGGCTGTTCCCTCGGCAACGATGTGGGAGTCGCCTAGAAGCGACGTCACTGGGTTCGGAGGCTGATACCAACATCAGTGGTTAAGAGCAATGTCAACTCTTACAGAGAAATCAAGCTCAGTTCTCCGCACCTCTACAGCAGTTTGCAACTATCTGTAACTACATTTCCAGGGAATTTGGTGCCACTTCCTGGTTTCTGCAAGTGCCAGACATACAGATGGTGCACATATATACATGCAGTCAAACACTCACACAGATAAAATACAAATAAATAAATTAAAAAATATTTTTGCTCTCCAATATATGACAAAGCTTATACATAGGCATTCTGCACCTTCTTGTTGTTAGTTATATAGCTTGGTAAGAAGTAGTAAAGACATAATTTGTTATTTTTAGGTTAAAATAGCTTATATATACTCCTACTTCCATTTCTCATAGTTATTCTTATTTTACATTCATACATGTTCTATACCCTAAAACCAAAAATACGCTTTGAAGTAAGAAATGTGGTAGTATGTCAAACAAGTAAAATGATACATTAGTCTGAAAGTTCTAGTGTTTTATAATCTTTATAACTGATATTGAGGTTCAGGCAAAATAAAATGAAACAAATTACCTGTGCCTCAAAATCTTATAAAGGAAGAATAAATATGACTTTTAGGAGAGAACAGAATGTAATTTTACTTCCATGTGGATGTTCTCCTATAAAGTAGCTGTAGAATAAACACTAGACTGCTTCTTAGTGTTTTATTTTCATCTCTTATGTTCAAAATTGAGATCAGTCACAAGACATGCATTCTATTTCAACAACCATAATATAATATTTAACTATTATAATTATATGTCTAAGAAAACCTTTAATTGCCTCACACTTTTCTCAGGTTGAGTTTGTTGGGAATGCTCATCTATGCTCTCTGATTTATCAGAATCTCAAAGGTTGTGTGATTCACCTTTAGTGAAAGCTAATGCCATTAAAGCTTGTCTGAAGGACAGATACAAGCAAGCAAAGCCTCTTGGTTACACTTGTGCAGTTTTCTCCATGTATTGGTAAAATACTGCAGCCAATAAAATAACTTGCTGTTTGCCTTCACTGCAAATGCTTTGCAGCAAATGAGAATAAGGTAAATGGTATTTAGGTTGAGCATTGATATTTAATGTTAGATATGTCTTGCAGATTGAGAACATTTGTATTTGAAAGGGAACTTTAAGTCATATTGGCCAGAGTATCTTCTGTAAGTTTCCAGTCCCAATGATCAAACACAATCAAGGTAAGTATTTTACTTAAATACATCAATATATTGTATTTTGTGAACATGAAACAACACATGCACACACACATGAAATGATTTGAAAACTTGGTGGGTTAGGCATTAAAGAATTATGAACATTATGTAGTCAGATGTTGCAAAGGAAGCACAGAGAAAGCAAGTTTTGGGGTTCATAGAGAAGAGGAGTGAGGTCAGGGCTCTGAAGGATGTAGGTAATAAATTTAGGTTAGTTGTCACGACAAAAGGATGAAAGGAAGAACTTACATACAATGGTGGCAATGTATTGGTGTGAAAAAAAGAGAGATGCTTCATATTTTAAAAATTGGTAACATGTATAGACATGGAAGGATTTCAGTCTTGGAATTTAAGGGTTTATTCTGAAGTTTATAATCCAGTGTTTTATTTCTATAAAATTCCAGGTAATGGTGACCTCACAATATTTGTTTCTGGTTAAATAAACACGTGGCTCAAATCAGTTACAGATTGTCTTTTACAGTGTTAGCATCAAATTTTAATCATAAAATTACTATCTTAAAATTCTTGCTGTATTTTTTAAGATTTCATTCTATTTTTAGAAATATTACTTAACAATATTTGAACATGGTATACAATTATTATTATTATTATTATTATTATTATTATTATTATTATTTGAATCCATGGGCTTATTTATACTTATACAGAGATCACCTTTTCAATGTCTCCGTAGGTAACATCTAATGAGGAAGTTGGCTTTAAATCTACATTGCTGCTGTTAGTCATCGCAGTACTGTAATAACTATATTTGTGCAGCAATTCACTTGGAATATTAAAAATCATGCAAAACCTGCTAAAGAATTGGAAGCAACAGTAGTTTCTATCTGTTCATTTTGCAGTCTCAGCCTTTCAGAACTTCAAGGCATCTGAAACCTGCAATTCACCTGCCTCAAAGGCTATTTCCCTCTCTAGCGTAAGCCTGTCTTTGAAGGTTTTAATAACCTCAAGAAGAAATTTTTATAGAGCAAAATAGAACTGTTCATGCTTTCTTTTATAGATTTTCCAAGATAATTTAAAAATGAAACTTTTTCCTTTAATTTTAAAAATACTTTTTACTTAATAGAATTTTTCAATTTTTTTTTCTAATTTATTGTCAGACTGTCAAAACACTGACCGCTTATTATACAAAGGGCATTATATGAAATGGCACAAAATACTATCATTCTCTCCTATAGCTCTTCAAAATCATGAGAACTTCCTTATGCCCTGTCTCTCTTGAGCTTTCAAATGATACTGTAAGAAATAGTCATCAGAGGTCATCAAAAAGGCCCAGTTGTTAAAGCAAGCATGAGGGCTTGAGTTCTGACCTCTATTGCCTACGTAAAAGCCAGGGATGGCAAAGAGTACCTATAATGTTTAGAAGGCAGAGACAAGAGGTTCATAGGAGCTCATTCCATATTTAACCTAGACAAAACAGTGGGCCTCAGTTTTAGGAAGAGAACCTAGCTCTAAAATAAGGTGGTACAGGAAGGTCTTTCCATCTTCAGTTTCTCCCTTCAGTGTCTTGAAGGATTTATTACAACATGAACTTCCACCAGAGAACTCCGAAACCTGATAAACAACTTCAGCAAAGTGGCTGTATATAAATTAATTCAAACAAATCAGTAGCTTTCCTCTATTCAAAAGATAAACAGGCTGAGAAAAAAATTAGGGAAATGACACCCTTTACAATAGCCCTTTTCTTAGTTAAATTTAACC
Organism: Arvicanthis niloticus; assembly: GCF_011762505.2. Taxonomy (NCBI): domain Eukaryota; kingdom Metazoa; phylum Chordata; class Mammalia; order Rodentia; family Muridae; genus Arvicanthis; species Arvicanthis niloticus. Next base: position 15,457,570 of record NC_133433.1, on the reverse strand, counting down.
CAAGATCTACATTTTTTTCCAGGCTATCATGAGTGGGACTGGTTTCTAGATTTCTTTCTGAGTAAGCTTGTTGTTTTGTATAAAGGTAGGCTATTGAATTTTGTGTGTTCATTTTGTACCCTGCTTCTTTGCTGAGTGCTTTTGTTAATGGTATCAGTTTTCTGGCGGAGTCTTTAAGCCCTTTTATTCAGAATTGTATCATCTAAAATAAGGATAATTTGACTTCTCCTTTCCTTATGCATGTTCCTTTCATCTCTGTTCCTTGTCACATTGCTCTGTAAGACTCCAAGCACTACAGTGAATAGGAGCCCAAAGAGAAGATGTAGTTATCTTATTGCTTATTTTAGTGAGAATGCTTTGTGGTCTTTTTCATTTACAATGATTTTGGCTGGGTGCATGTGTATTTTTACATTCACTAGAGATTGAATTTTGAAAGAACTTATAAAACTATTTTCCCTCCAAAAAAAACGTGAATTAAGTAAAGATGATCTACATTTTTGACCACCCATCTAACCGCCTCCAACTCCAGTTCCCTCAACTTTTATGAAATCTAGATTATTTTCTATTAACAATTTTTTGCCCAACTTACCTATATTTCCATTCTCCAAAATACTTTAAAATATCAGGGCTATTCTTATATTCATTATTTATTAAGTATTTATCTCTATGGAAAAGAGAATATGCACACATTCTTATAATTTAATATTTAAATAACAATTACAGAGATGCTCTTGCATGCACTTATAGATATTACATTACATCTTTTATCAGAATTTGTATTGAGATGGGCAATGGTAGAGATGATTATATGTCCAGGTTTGCATGAATCATTTAGTAAGAAAATGAGAATAAGACCTTACAGCATAGATTCAAGACCTATGACTTCAACCACTGTGTCTGTGGTCTTCAATCCAGCAACCGTGAGCTGGATAAGACATTTTCCAAACACACAGTCTTCATAAAATATTGTTGCATAGGTGAGTTAAATATGTGCAAGGGTCTGGAATATAGTTTTGAAATTCATTTTTATGACTATATTAAAATTTTTTATCATTTATTCCTTTTTTTATTAGATATTTTATTTACACTTCAGATGGCATCCCCTATCCCCATTTCCCCCCACCCCCCTTAGGAAACCCCTATCCCATGCCCCCTTTTCCTTTTTGCATTTATACATTTTTTTAAAATAATGTTAATCATAGGCTTTATAAGTTTGGTATTGTTCAATCAGAGGTGTAACCCACTGACTAACCTAGATATAACAACTATCTTTGACTGGTGGAGATACATGAATATCTGCCTCCCTGTCCCCCCCCCTCTTTCTCTCTTTCAACACCTAGCTTCTCCTCTCCTTCTTCTTCTCCTCTTCTTACTCCTTTTCTTCCTCTCAGTACTCCTCCTACCTTAGCTCTTCCTACACATCACCCTTTCTGTTATAATGAAACTTTTCTCTCAAAATACAAGTAGAGCATAATTATGCCAATTTGTACCAGTGAGGTACAGGATAGTCCTAATACCCAGTCCATCCTTTTGTTGACTAACCAGCTCCTCTGTCATCTATTTTAACTAAAACATTTAGTTCTGAACCTGGCTTTAGGATGAATGTCAGCTGACGACCATCCACTCAGATCTTTTCTCTTAAGGTCAATAGCTATATGTTTTCAACCCCATCAGAAATCCAGAATGACTGAGTTGACTATAATTGTGGGAAGCACAAATCATAGTTTCTAAAACTTAGCCAATTTATAGAGACCTCTGAACACCTGGACACTCGCTCTACTTCAAAACGTTGGAGCATCTGTTCTTCTGCCTTCTGGCCCAGGATCATCTGACAGACCTTAGTGCCGCAGAATTATTAAGGGCTGATTACTCTGTCTAGGCAGATATATTAAAATTTTATCACACTATTATTTTTGCTGGCATTGTTGTTTTAATCCCTTTTTGAAATTATCTTCTTTTAGGTTCTTTTAAGATGCTTTGCATTATGATTGCTCTTTATATGGGGATTATCTTTAAATTGACCTATGACGAAGGTAACCCAAGGGTTTTAAGCACCAGTTTCTGTGCCATCATTCTAGTTATGATTCAAGGATATGGATCTGCACAATGTGTCTTTCTGGTTCTCATGGATATTGATATCTCAGATGTGGTCTTTAAATATGTGTAACATTTTACAATGTTCAGTGGTGGATAGATTTCATAAGATTTAGATGATAAATGAAAAGTGGTCAATTTTACAGAAGGAAGCAATGAAGAAATTCAGTTACTCAAAAAAGTTTTCAATAATTTATTCCAGATATTTTACTGTTATCATCAGGTTGTTATTAGCATAGCAGTTATGTTTTTAGTAAATGTTAGTTTTCCAAAAATAAAATGAGCTTTAGGCATAAGGACATTTGTTGGTAAAGGTCAATAAAGATGCCTTCCACAAAGTAATTATGTATATATTTCTAAGTATTTAAGTGTCTTAGGGCTGTTTTTGTGTGTCATGAGAAGTGTAGAACTATTTTAGAACATTGTTTATTTCCTTTCATTGAGAGTATTAAACCCAGGTTAATACAATTGCCATCAAGTTATTGATTCAAGTCATTGCTTTTACTCTTACAAAAAATATCTTCTTCAAGTTTCTTTCTGCTTATTAATATTAGGCAAAAATGAAAGATTTTGAATATATATCTAGCATAAATGGCATATTAAGCACATAAATGCATGGATAGGTATATATATATATATATATATATATATATATATATATATATATAGACATATATACATAGACACACATGTGGAGAGACGAGAGAGAGAGAGAGAGAGAGAGAGAGAGAGAGAGAGAGAGAGAGAGAGAGAGAGACTGATAGAAAATATTAAATTTGCATCTGACCAAACAACAAGAGTAGAGAGCTATGTATTCCAGCCAAGACTACAATTAGAAATGAGTTTCTACTGGAGAAATCAGGCATAAAGTCATGCAATCTAGAAACAAATTTATATTGCAGATGTTTTCTATCACTTATTATTCAATGTAATAAAACAAATAGTTTAGTTTTTCTTTAGCTATTTTCTGTATTTTTATAAAATATATTACAATATCTAATACAAACATTTCAAACCTCTCCAAATACTTCTATAATACATATGAAATCCTTGAAAAAAATGAAGCCTACTTCGTTTTGTTATTTTGAAATTTTTATATTCTCAGTATTCCTCTTGACTAGATCACAAAAGTCTCATCATTCATAAACAATGGATTTATAAGTATATGTGTAATTTTAGACATATCAGGATTCTTTTAATTCAAGACATTGAAAGTCACCCTTTGTTTTTAAATTAGTACTTTCCTGGTACACTTCACATTCTGAGCTTGTCAGAGCTGATTGCTTATCAGATTGTTGCCAAGCATTAGCACATTGAGATCATTTTTCTCTCTATGTAGCTATTGTTTCTCTCTAATCAGTTCATTGCTTAGATACTTCATGTGGATACCTTAATTAATTCCAGCTACTGTTTGGGTGCCATCATACCCCTGCATAAAGCATAAAGCATAAAGCAGCAGAGATAGATATGATTTTGTTCACGTTAAGTAATTATAGATAGTTTCAGTGATTTAATTGCTAACTATTGGTGGAGGTTGTCTGTATGAATGACTCTATTTTAGAAAGAATTAGCAATTATCTATACTTCTGTATTGATTTACATTCAATTTTATCTAGAAATTAAAGATATTGATAATAAGACATTTCATTAGATTCCACTACAATAGATTTAATGATTTAATTTAATGATGAATAAATTGGTCTCCCTTCTACTAGCTTGATTTAGCAACAACTTGCTAAATGTAGAAGAAAGTATTATAAGTGAAGCATTAAGGAGTAAATGTAGTAGCAACTCTAAAATGTGTTGATTAGATAGGGAGGAAAGAAGGTTAAATCACTACTTCTTTTTGTTATTTAACATTGTTGTTATTTTATTTATTTATTTTCTTATTCTATACATTTGACCTGTCAAGTTTGAGTGTGTGTCCATAAGAAAACTATCACAATAAAATAAAACAAAAATGTGCGAGCTAGTATTTTAATATATAGGAAGAACACCCATTAGATGAATAGTTACTATTTTGCGTTACTTGATGAAATAGAATTGTAGCGTTTTCCATGACAATATAAAAACTGAAGAATTATTGCACTGATTTGTTTCTGTATGGTAAAAATTAAATGCACTTCAATCTCTTGTCATCTATGTGATAATGTGTCAGTCTGTGTGTGCTTCGTTTCTCTCACTAGGACTTTCATTGACTTAAAGGACTTCTAGTCAGCCTTTTCTACTTGAATAAATTCTATGGCATCAAAAATAGGTTGATTTTGCAGTCTGTACAATTTCCATTCTGTTGAAGCATGCATACTGCAAATTTTAATACATACTTGTAGAATTTATCAGTAGAAGGATATCTGAAGTATTTCCTACTCTGAAGTGATACAGTTTTGTATTTCTTGCTGTAAATGAGACGAGAAAACAAAAAATACAATAAAATTAAAATTGTGGTTCTCAACCTTCCTAATGTTACAACCTGTTAATACAGTTCCATGTTGTGATAACTCTCATCCATAACATTATTCCATTACTTCGTCATATCTGTAATTTTGCTACTGCTATGAATCTTGATGTAAATATATGATATATAGAATATCTGTACAATGTAAACATCTGACATGCAAGGTCATGACATGGAGATTACGAACCACTGGTTAAAAAGGAGAACAAAATTAGGAGAAATGTAAACAAAATTCTAGATAGAGTAAGTCAAAGTGATATGGATCACAGTATTGATCTGAGACCTCTGGGCTTGGGGATTTAATTATTTCTTTCATTTTTCATAAATATTGAGACATTTCATGTATTCTAAAAATTCAGATTATGTGTTTGTCCCCAAGGATAAATTATGTAATAACTGGTAAAGATGATTGTGGGGCTGTGGCTCATGCTTGGGTGTGGGTTCTGTTGGGCCGAGTTGTGGATCTTGTGTGTCTGCCAAGGCTCAGCGGGGCAGAAGCACAGGAATTCGACTGAGTTCACTCCACGCAGTGCTGGCCAGACACTGGGCTAGGGGAAGCCACTGAGTTTCACTCCAGGTGTGGGGAGATCCCAGTCTGAGGTCCCATGGGGGCAGAGCTCTTGGGTCAGGGGTCTCCAGGGTAAGGTGGCTGTCCAGAGACTGGCTGGTCTCAGCCCTTGGGCTATGGGCTGGACCAGCCTGCAGCTGAAAGGGGTGAGGGTGAGAAGTTCTGGAGGTGCCCTGTGGGGTAGATGAGACTCTTGGTCAAGGTGACTCACTTGGCTGGGTCATGGCTGGCTCGGCTAGCTTGCTTGAGTTGACAGGCCTCTGTGACTGGAACTAGAGAAGTCCTCTGGCAGGAGATTAGGTCAGTAGTTGAAGATCATCTCCATGGTCCCTCAAGGCAAGCCCCGAAGACAAGCAGAAGATCATGGTTTTTAAAGGTTTATTGTCATGGCAGAAAGTGGATGAAGCTGTACCCCGTTTCCTCAGGGCGAGCCTGAGGTTAAATACCATTTGTAAAAAGGAGGGTCTGGGAAGGAATGCTTAATTGGCTATGCCTTCTGTTCTTTAGGTATCTCATTAATAGGGTGATCTCTTGAGGCTCTGTGGCCTGTAGTCATGCCCTCTACTGTGCTACATGACATAAACCTCTCTTTGGGAGGGGCTATGGATGGCTGAAGCTAAGTGAAAGGAACCAAGGCCCAGGAGCAAGGCTGAAGTCCTACCATCTCTTTCGGGTACCCAGGGTTCAAGGCCTGCACTCGACCAGGTACCCAGCTTCCTTTCACAGCCCACTGCCCCACAGATGATAAAATTCTTTTTACCCAATACAACCATAATTCACTAGGTAAACTAAAGCAATAGCCCTGCCTTTTGTGTTGCTTCTTTCTGGAGTCTAGTATATTTTCTATGGAAGTAGAGATGTAGAAGGCACATCACATTTATTCAGAGTTCTCTACTGATTTTCTCCCTCAACATAGGATACAATACATGCAGTCTGATGAATTCATCATAATTTAAGCTAGTACAATTTCCAATAATAAATATATTTTACATATGTAAAAATTTATATTGCAAATCTCATTTTTATGTCATTTTCACTGATAGATGAAGCTCATTTGTTTCTTCTACTCTGTGATATAGTTAGTAGAAAGACTCAGTAAAGATGAGAAAACTTGAGAGGAAGAAGAAAGCAATCACAGGAAGGGAGATGGATGGAGGAACCTGGGTGGGAAAGGGTACAGGGAGAGGAAGAAGGGAACAGGATCAGGTATTGAGAGGGGGGAACAGGATGAAACCCTGAGGACCAGAAGAAAGAATGGAAACAGGCAATCTCCAGAGGTAGGAGGTGGAGAGACCACCTAGAATGTACCAGAAACCCGGGAAGTAAGAGACTCTCAGATAGGACTTTGGATGAAATGCTCTACAATGGGGAGAGTGAACTTGTAGAGTCCACCTCCAACAGAAAGACAGGACAGCAAGTAGAAGGATGGGGTTGTCATTCCATAGCCAAAAACTCTGACTCAGAATTATTACTCTCTAAAAGACCTTCAGGGATGAAAATGGAGAAGAGACCGAGGAAAAGAAGGTCCAGTGACATGCCCAAATTGGGATCCAGCTCAAGGGTGAGTCTCCATGGTCTAACACTATTACTGATGCTATGTTGTGCTTACAGACAGGAGCCCAGCATGGCTGCCTTCTAGAAGACTGCCTGGTCTGGCTTCAGTGAGAGAAGATGTACCTAACCCTTGAGAGACTTGGGGCCCTAGGGAGTGGGGATATTTGGTGGAGTGGGAGTGGGTACATCCTCTTGAAGACAGGGATGAGGGAGGAGGGGTAAAATTTGTGACAGTCAGAGGGTAGACTGGGAGGGGTATAAAGTCTGGACTGTAAGAAAAGATTAAAGAATAAGTAAAAAGTGAAAAAAAAGATGAAAGAATGGTTTTGGTGACTCAATCAAATTTGGAGTCAATTTCACTAGTCAGCCTATTTTCTATAGTCTTGGTGTTTGTAAACTTTCACAATGCACATTCTGTAATCTGCTGTCAATATAATATGATTGGGAGAGAGGCTGTTGGAAAATGATTAAATCAGAAAAATAGGTTACTGAGGACCTGCACAGGTTGCCTGTAAAAATGTACCCAGAGGACTGCCTGCCTTTTGCTCCTACCCAGTAAGTACACTGGGAGAGTGGCATTAAGTACAGTACTGGCTGAAGTTTTGTAAAGGTGACAGTAGCCTAGACAATGAGGAAATTAGTGAATGGCCATTGGAAATTGATAGAGATTGAGATCAATCACTAAAGGCAAACCTTCTATAGATACACAAGCTGCCAAATTACTCAACATTGACCATTCAATGGTTGTTCAGCATTTGAAAATAATTAGAAAGGTGAAAATGCTCAATAAGTGGCTGTGCCATAAACTAAGAAAGAACCACACTTCCCAGTAGTCAAAAATGCCATTCTTTCTCACTATTTTCTCTTCTCTTCTCTTCTCTTCTCTTCTCTTCTCTTCTCTTCTCTTCTCTTCTCTTCTCTTCTCTTCTCTTCTCTTCTCTTCTCTTCTCTTCCCTTCCCTTCCCTTCCCTTCCCTCCCCTCCCCTCCCCTCCCCTCCCCTCCCCTCCCCTCCCCTCCCCTCCCCTCCCCTCCCTTCCCCTCCCCTCCTCTCCTCTCTTCTTTTCTCTTCTCTTCAGTTTTTCTCTTTTCTCTTAATTTTCTTTCTTTCCTTCTTTCTTTTTACAAACATAAAGTTAATTTAATTTTTTATAGATCCTTTATTTTGTTTAGTATGTTGTCATACTGCCTGCATGAATGTCTGAGTTCCATTTTTGTCCCACACATTTATGATGTGCGGAGCTAAATAAGGGAATTGGATCCTTTGGAAGTGGGGTTATAGGAGATTGTGAGCTGTAATATGGGTGCCAAAAAGCAAGCCCTTTGTTTTGTAACAGCTTCAATTTCTCTTTACTTCTATCTTTTCAGTCATATTACAACCAGGAACAATCTTGATGGGGTTTTTGATGTGCAACCAAAAGTGGATTGTGGAGACAAATTCTGAGGAGGTGCTCATTTGGATCAAGAGGTCTAGTAACTAATAAAAAAACTAAACAATAAAATAGGATGATTATTGTTTGGTAATATGATGCTCATCTGATCCACTGCAACTATCTTACATATGTAACCACTGCATTTTTGAAGCACACTGATCAATCAATGGGATGAATACATATTTTATTTCTGCTAGAAAAAGAAGCAAGCTCATCTCTCATGACAAAACTTTGTCGATTATGATAGTTCTTGGTTTTGACTAATAAAGATGTATCTGAAGTTAGTTATAAAAATTTAAAATGCAATTTCTTTCCACCAACTGAATATCAAAAAGTAGCCAGGTGGTATGTATCTGTAATCCTAGTACCTGTGAGTAGAAACAAAATGCTTAGACTTATTCATGTCTGCAGAGCAAGTGAGAGATCAACTTGTGCTTTATGAGACCCTAGGTTAAGAATAAAAAGAAACAAACAAGGTTCTGTATAGGGAAGTTTTTGTTTGTTTGTTTGTTTTGTTTTTTTCTAACAAAACATACTTGAAGAAATCTTTCAACAGGTACTTCAGATGAGTTATGACTGTCTCTAGATTTGCCTGTACATAAGTCTACTGGAGTATTTTCTAGATTGGTGAGAGATAGGAAAGACTCAGCCTACTATGGGATGTGTGATTCTAAAGCAGATGGTCCTTGACTTTTTTTTTGAACAGGCAAGCTGAGCAAGCCCTGGGAAACAAAGCAGAAAGCAGTATTCATTAGTCACTGCTACAGTTCCTGGCTCCATTTTCCTAGCATGAGTTCATTCCCTGACTTTCCTCAATGATGGAAAGTGAAAGGGTACTTAAATTTTCTAGGAATTTGCAATTTACCACAAAGTCACACCAAATGGCAGGGTCTCACTTGAGAGATTTATTAAGCCAAGATGCAAAATGGCTGCTTCTGAATGGAAACCAGAGACAGGATTAAGTAAAGCTGGAATAGAGGTTTATACAAGGTAACCAGGAGCATGCTCACATAAAGGTAAACTATAAGATGAGCAGGGACATATGCACCTAAATGTAAAGAAGTACAGCAGCTGTGGCCAAGACATTGATAACAGAGGTAGATTAAATCTATGAAACCTAGATGCAGAGTTAAGCAGAGGTCAGGGCCTTAGTAACTCTTCATTTGCCCAATAGAGAGTGATTTGGAAATATAAACTGAAAGAATCCTTTCCTCCTCAAGCTGTTTTGGTCATGGTGATTTTACCACATTAATAGATTTCTCCCATAGAATACAAACTAGAATATTTTCTCAAGCTGAAGCTTTTTTTTTAATCAGTAGAATATTTGCCAGACATATCTCTTGCAAGATTGAGTTAGGAAGATTGTGAATTATAGGCCAGCCTGTGCTATGTAATCAATATTGCAGCTCAAAACAACAGCAGTGAAAAGGAATGGATGGAAAAATAGAAAGAAAAAAAACTACAAAAGCAAATAATGAAAAATACACACACACACACACACACACACACACCACATTACTTTTCCTATTACAAACAAATTAAAAGACAAAAATTTATTTTGGCTCTGCGATTTGGAGGTCCCCTGCACTACAAGATCCCTTAGTCGGTCCTTTGTTATCAGGAAACCACATTTGTATGGGGTTGTGTGGTAGAGTGAAACCATCATATTATAACAGAACACAGATGAGTGAAAGAGGCATACACCCATAAGCCAGAGCTCTCTTGGGAAGCATGGCACCCATGACCTTAAATTGACATTAAGCCCAGTCCCTTAAAGTTTTACCAACTTTAATCAGAAAAGACCTTGCAGGACATATAAGATAAGGTCTGAAAAAAATCTAGTTTTGAAATATGGCTAGCAAGACATTGAATAATGTCTTCGATTATTTCTTGTGTATAAATGTAACTTTATAATACAATGAATTTTCCTCTGATATCTATTTTTACTTCATCTAACAGATTTTGTGATCACTACTTTTTCCAGAAACTTTGCAGGTATGGTATTTCACGTTTTGCTCAAGAATTGTTAAAAGGGTGCTTAATATTATTTATCCTTTTTTTTTTTTAGATAAAAGGACCACTGAAAGTTGAAAACTCTGATTTGTCATTAAATTTTCAATTTGTGTTATTAAAATATTTTAAAATTTGATCATTATTAATTGTTAGTACAATTGCATGTTTTAAATTACATAAAATTTTTTTGTGGGTGAATTTATTATCAATATATCCATAGGTGAATCCATAGTCTTACACATAAATTTAAATGAAACAAGAGCTCTGTATGCCTAACATAATTAATGATCATGAATTATCTTTTTGTATATCTATACTTAACTACAAGTATATATGTGTATAAATATGTGTACAAACACATTTCTTTTCAAAATTCTTACCTTGTTACTCAGGGCTTTTGTAACCCTTGCCTGGTTTGGTTACTATAGCCTCATATACTGACAAAACAGAATAGAATCTATCATTCTTAGGAATTTTATATCAATTTTTTGCACATCTGTAGTTTTCCTTCTTTTTGTGGCAAACTGTTATTGCTTTGTGATTCATGTTCATAGTTTCTTGTTTACAACTGTTGATTTTTCAATACTTTATATTATTTTTTCATATAAATTAGTTTTTTTTTATATTTGATTACTTATCATTCATTTCTTTTTTCTCCCCAAAACAATTTAATGCACACTCCTAATTTTTTCTAACTCTTCTTTCTTTTAAATATCCTTTTACAATCAGTAACTGTTGCTTTCAGTACCTAATTTGTACTTCAGGTTCCTGAAATATATATTTATAGCAAGCACATTGGACAGTTTCTAATGACTCTCCCCAAACTCCTTCTCACTCAATGTCATGATAGCATGCTAAATCTGAAATCATATTCTTCATGTTAAAAAACAGCCAAACCAAACCAAACAAAAAGCAAACAGACAAACAACAACAACAAATAAAAACAACAAGACTCAAATTGACTGAGCATTCAGGATCATTTCTGATTTTCATGCCTCTCTTCCTAATGCTATGGCATCTAAAGTCCACATGCAGTGTGTGTAGTTAACCGGGAACAATGTTCATGTAACTTGCCTGATTTTCATCTAGCTTCACTTTTCCTAGTTTTTGATAAAGATGTAAAAGTATGTTCTTGTTATAATTTCAACATTGAATGTATAGTTTCCAAATAAATTTAAACTCTTTAGTGTTTAGTTTATTAGACTTGGATTTCAGCATTATTGTGCTGATTATCTAACATATTCTGACAACTGCTCACTTAAATGAGCATGCTTTCATGCATTATTTTGCATTCTATAGAAATGGTACTACAATGACAAAATAAATGTTAACTGGCTAAGGTAAAGGAAGTAACATAATTATTGGCTTAGGTAATGCATGTCTGCATGTAGAGCTGTTTATTCATGCCTTTATTCATGCATAGATCCAGATTCCATACCCTACCCTAGATTTTTATGTCTCACTTCCTTTGGATCAAGGAAACATTAGTTGTCATTTGGGGACAGTTTGTTCATCTGTCTAGACTTTGCAAGTTATTGCTTCTCTGAACTGTTATCCACCCATAGGGAAAAATTTGTAGAATTCATTATTGGCAGGAATACAGGCAACTTTAAATTTTCAGATGGAATGTTGTCAAGGTGTGTCACTAGAGACAATAAGGGAAAAAAATGTATGCTTTTGTTGAAATTTGGAGCCACTTCATGAGTTTGTCTTTCCTATTACTGATTATGTTTTCTGCAGTGTTTGCAGGCACATTTTATAGCTATAAACATTTTCCTCAGAAGCTTTCATTGACCTGCTCAGTCTTATTGTCTACATTATAAGCTGTGCTTATGTTTACACTAACATTTTTATATATTTTACTTTTATTTCTGTTTCACATTTTTATTTTAAATCAGTACAAATATAATTTCTATTTTCATGTTTTCTGACATTATTGTTATAATTAAGCTTTCTTCTTCTGTCTTCAAAATTATATATTTTGCAGTATATATTATCTTAGCAAGTCACGTGACATCATTTTTCCCTCAATTTTCAACTATTAAATGGTAAAAATTGGTAAATGTAATTTTATCTTTCTTTTTTTGACTACTGTGGTATTTGACAAGAGTATCTCATATTATCATTTAAAGTAGATATAAAGAGATTTGATAAACAGATTTGAAAATTTTATAGAACATAGGGGAACATGTATACTTATTATATGTTAGAGCATCTTTTGGGATATATGACCAGGAGTTGTATAGCTGGGTCTTCAGTTAGTACTATGTCCAATTTTCTGAGGAACCACCAGACTGATTTCCATAGTGGTTGTACCAGCTTGCAATTTCACCAGCAATGGAGAAATATTCCTCATTTCTACATGCTTGACAGCATCTGCTTTAAGTGCTTTTCAGCCATTCAGTATTCCTCAGTTGAGAATTATTTGTTTAACTTTGTACCCCAATTTTAATAGGGTTACTTGGTTGTCTGGAGTCTAACTTCTTGAGTTCTTTGTATATATCTATTAGGTTTAGTACTGGTAAAGATCAACAACCCAGATGTTCCTCAGCAAAGGAATGGATACAGAAAATGTGATACACTTACACAATGGAGTACTACTCAGCAATTAAAAACAATGAATTCATAAAATTCTTAGGCAAATGGATGGAACTGGAAAATATCATCTTGAGTGAGTTAACCCAGTCACAAATGAACACAAATGGTATGTACATACTGATAAGTGGATATTAGGCAAAAAGCTCGAAGTGTCCATGATACAACTAATGGACCATATGAAGCTCAAGAAGAAGAAGGATCAAAGTGTTGATGCTTTAGTTCTACTTAGAAGGAACAAATAATCATGGAAGGTAGAGGTTGAGAAGAGCATAGGAGGAAGAAAGGAGGTAGAGGGAAAATTGGGGACAGGATCAGGTATGGGAGGATACAGGGGTGATATACAAAGTGTCAGAAAATTGAACAGTGGTGTGTAGCTATGGGGGATGGGGAACTGGTAATAGCCATCAGAAAGTTCCAGATGCCAGGAATGCAAGAGGCTCCCAAAACTCAATAGGAATGACATTAGCTGAAATACCCAACAAAGGGGAGAAAGAATCTGTAGAGACCATATCCAAAGTTTAGGCATAGCCCCTGTTTGAGGGATGGGGCCACCCACTCATCTCCAAAATTTTAATCCAGAATTGCTTCTATCTAAAGGATAGAAATACAGGGACAAAGACTGGAGCAGAGACTGATGGAAAGACCATCCAGAGACTGACCCACTTGGGGATCCATCCATATTCAGACACCAAACCCAGACACTATTGCTGATGCCAAGAAGTACTTGCTGACAGGAGCCTGATATAGCTGTCTCCTTAGAGGCTCTGCTAGAGCCTGACCAATAGAGATGCGTATCCTTGAAGCTAACCATCAGACTAAGCATGAAGACAACCAATGAAGGAGTTAGGGGAAGGACCGAAGGAGCTAAAGAGATTTGCAACACCATAGGAAGAACAACAATATTAAGCAACCAGACTCCCGAATATTCCCATGGACATAACCACCAGCCAAAGTGTACACATGGAGGGTATGAATGGCTCTAGCTGCATATGTAGGAGAGAAAGGTCTTATCTGGCATCAATGGGAGGGAAGGGTCCTGTAGAGGCTCAATGACCCAGTGTAGGGGATTGCTTAGGAGGTGAGGTAGGAGTGGCTGGATGGGGGAGCACTCTCAAAAATTAGAGGGAGGGAATATGAGATGGGGGGGTGTGGAGGGGAAACTGAGAAAGGAGATAACATTTGAAATGTAAATAAATAAAATATCCAATAAAAATAATTTTTAAAAATTTATTGATAAAATTTCTATTGATTATTGAGAAAACTATTTCATTATGACCTAGTAATGTTTTTAATTCAATGGAAAATATTTTGGATACTTTAAAGTTAACTATACCCATAAAGTCTCATTAACATGATGGCCAAACATGAGATGAACAGGGATGTTACCAACAGCATGCTACTGGATGGAGAAAAACCCACAAGGGTCTCAACCCTATAAAGAACTAGAGGTAGCTGAGCAAAGTTGGGGATAGAGACAACTTCTCTTCTTCTTCTCCAGAAAAGAGTACCCAAGTTGGTTGGAATATATATGAATATATATGAATATATATATATATATATATATATATATATATATATATATATATGAATAATAGAACAACAAATGATTTCAAAAGAAGCCAAGAAGCCCTGACTTTGAAAGAGAGCAAGAAGGAGGATTTAGGAGGATTTGGAATGCAGAAAGGGAAGTGAGATATACAATTAAATTATAGTATCAAAACCAACCAACCAAAACCACTTCTATAGAATGTTTAAAATATACCCTACTCATGTCAGAATGAATTTGTACAAGTAATTAATAAAACTTTTTTTATATTTTGAATCCCTTTTCCTCAATGTTTATACTTTTTATGATGTTCTATGTATTTTATCCCCCTTTAAAGAAAAATAAGGCTGTATTCTACTTCTTTAAAGCATTCACTACTGCTTATAAAAAATACTATAAAAAATACTGCTCGAAAATATATTTCCAGATGTTGATGCTAGTTCATACTTTAAGTTACTAGACAGTGTTAAGTGAAAGCACACACATGTATACACACACACACACACACACACACACACAGACACACACACACACACACACACACCCTCATTAAATGGTTTTAGGTGATCAGAAAGATGACTGGTAGGAAGCTCCATGAATACCAATAGATTAACAACTTAATAAATCTGTGCAATGTTACCAAGTGTGGCTCTATAAAGGCAGATTGTAAGTTGGATTCTTCAAATTTCTATAAAAATCTATATATCTTAGAACCAGTGAAATGTTACATTACATATTCCCCTCTAGAAATATAACAGATTAATGAGGCTAGTGTTACATAAGAAGACAGAATGTATGCTTATTGGCTTCCAGGAGACTCAACTACACATTTCTCTCTTTTCATCAACTTGAATTTTGATGATTCTGATGGCTACTATGTTCATTTGTTGTATTCTTCAATTTAGCAGTAAAAGGCAGCAAGTTCCTTTGTAAGCCTAAGGATGAATATTATACTCCAAATATCAACAATTGTGGCAAATACTGCTTGCTCCCTAGTGTCAGTCTTCCTTTATATCTCACTTATTCTTTTTATTTAAAATGAACTCTTGGATCCTCTAAGACTAGATTCATCTGTATGATCATGTGTATGAAATTATTCATTAGAGTTTGATTGTTTCTCCATAGAGAAGGAGATTAGAGAGAGTAGGTGTTGAGTTATAATAATCAGAATTCACTTATGTCTTAGGTTGGTAAGACTCTGTGCAGAATCTTACCCATCCTTGGCTTGCCAGCCTGTTAATTTAATAACTCTGTCTGGGGATCCATTTTCAGATTCAAGCCATGTACTTTGGCTGCCAACATGTTGATGTTTTTAAAGACAAGTTTTAACACTATGGGCAGGAATAAAAGTATTCCCAGGACAAAAAAGGCTAGCATGATCAAGCTATATATGTCTTTCTTGAACCTTGACTAAAGTAAAAATACTGACCTCAGGCCATGGGTAATGTTATCAGCAGTATCTACCGAATAAATGCTCAGCAGAGCATCATTCTTGAAATTCATAAGCTCACAACATAATGTTAAACTTATGCCAAATACACTGCAAGTGTCTTTAAACTTCTTCCTAATTATGGCTACCACTGTAAATTTTAGAACTAACATGTATCCAATGGTATTTGGCATGACACTCGAGATGGATCCTTACCTTTAAATTCTGAACCTCCTTCAAATAACTTGAATAGGATAAAGAGCATCAATCCGTTCTTCCAAATACCTATCTAAATCCTCTTGTATATTCACCACATTAATAACATTTTTTTATTAAATGATTAACAAAAGTAGCTGTCTTAACTTCTTGTGTCACAGCAATTGCAGAAGCAGTGGTGCTAGCAATTAATGTAATTAAAGCTGTTATACTAGCAATCATCAAGCCCACTATCCTCTTGCTTCTGCTTAAACCTTAACTCATTTCTTCAAGTACTTGCGAGTAATAAAATGACACCTAATGACATTTTTCTATACTCATAGATCAGCGACTTGCTCACCAATCATAAGAGAAGCTTTCTCCTAAAATATTTACTATTAAATACAGATGCACAGTCAAAAAATTGTAGGGTGATGAGAACACTCAACCTTAAATCGAATGTGCCCATAAAATTCACTCCTCAAGTATCAGGCAACTTTCTGGAAGAAAATACAGAGTGTGAGAATCATAGGAGATAGAGGAAACCACAGAAATAAGACCTTCAAAAACACAGTACAACTGATACACATATGAACTCACTGATACTCAGGCAGCATTCATATGACCTGTACGGGTTTGCACCAGATGATGTCTTAGAGCTGAACAAAGTGGACATATATCTTTACCACTAACCAAAAAGTCAAAAGCTATTTCTTATTGATAATGATTTAGAAATAAAAGTTTAATATTCTATTCTAAGAGGGTCTTATCAGAGAAAGAAACTCCTATTAGGTCCCATGCTTAGCAATAAATGACCAATACAAAAAGAATTCAATGACATCTTTGGAGGGATATTTTTGACTCATAAGGGTGTCAAAGATTTTTTTTTTTTTTAAACATGCATGTCCTTTGTTTGTATTATGGTTTCCAGGTTTTGTTTTTATGAGAGCTCTGTGTATGGGGAATGTGTACATTCCTGCATCTATGTTTGTTTCTTGCATTTCAGTTTGGCTTTTTTCTTGTTTTTCTCTATTCTGATTTGTTTGTTTATGTTTCATCATTTTATTTTAGTTCAGTTTAGTTTATTATTACTATTTCTTCGATACCCATGTGTTTTCTGAGGGCAAAGAGCTGTGTAAATTATGACAGTGGGTTCATATGACAGGGCAAGACAGTACAGAGTTTCTTCTATCTCATATTTTTCTGGAGGTTGTTTTATGTTTGACTAGCTTTTGACCTACTTGATGGAAACTCTTGAAGAAAAATTACCGAATCCTAATATAGGAACTGAAGGTCAATATGCCACTGCTGATTGATTTTGGGATGTAAACTGCATACATGTGTAAATATTTTTGTCTAACTAGCTGCTTATCATAGCTTCTGTTAAACTGCTTGCTTGTGCAAAATTGTACTCTGCAGCAGAAAATCAAGATAATAGAATGTGAATTTTTCCTTTAAAAATATTTTGCTCCAAATGCTCAGGGCTACATTTTGGTCCAGAACACCTTAGTGTAGGCCATGGAAGGAAGACTGGGATGTGGATTACATTTGAAATATAAACAAATAAAATGGTTATGTATATGTACATATACAAATAACTTATAGGCTAAGATAGAAGGTAAAAATAATAAATAGGAAGGAAAATAATTTTATTTATGGTTTCAAAACAATATCTTTTACAGAACAGATATAAAGCATTTATTATAATTAGAGTACATGTTATGACCAGTTTTATGACATTTTAAAAGTATATGCCTCAGAATTTCTTATCTTTTATAGAATTACTTTGAAATATTTGAAGATTATTAATACAGTAGCAATATTTAAATGTCATAAGTACCATGTTATTCATACCCTAACATATATGGATAGTAAGTTTCCATACATTCCTGTGTGTTTGGGATCTGGGTGTAAGTGTTAGATCATGTTTTCTCAAAAAAAAAAAAAAAAAAAGGAATTATCTAGAGCTATTTGAAACTAAATCCATGAAATCTGTGTAACTTGGCTGCCTGAACATAACCTGAATGAGGGCAGTAGACATACTAATATGTAAAAAGAAAACCTCTCAAGGACTCGACAATAGACCAATGACTATGGGAAGATAAGCAATGTTGAGAGAGCAGATTAAACATTTAATGTTCTTAATAAAGTTAAATAAAAATGAGAAAATTTATAAAGAAAGTACTTTAATTCTATGGCATAAAATGAAGACTTATTTATCCTTAAAGGACTATAGCCAACTGCTCAGAAATGATCAGACATTTCAAATTTACCTCCCATCTATTAAGAAAAATATTTCTGCTTGAAAAATAAGGCAAAATCCTTGGATAGAGAAAAAAGTCATGAAAATTATATTTCTTTTTGTTTAATGATTAAATGCCTAGAATTTCCCCTTGATGCTAAGAGTTATCAATGAAGAATGAAATTTGATTTCTAGAGGAACAATTATTATAAAACATCCTATATATAGCAAGGCTTAATTAGGAAAAAACCAATTCGTGTTGTATTTTCTTATCATTAGCACTGAATGTCTTGCCTCTTAGGAAGCTTTGCTATGTTTAATAAAATATGGCTGGTTATTTGGTCTATTTACTTAATATAGATGTAGTTCTAAAAAACACAAAAGATGATTAAGATGAAATTTTCGAGTCTCAACACTGGAACTTCCAGAAAAGCCAGAAGAAAGAGAGAGAGAGAGGGAGAGAGAGAGAGAGAGAGAGAGAGAGAGAGAGAGAGAGAGAGAGAGAGAAAGGAGGGAGAAAGGGAGGGAGGAAAGGAGGGAGGGAGGAAAGAAAGAAAGGAAGAAATCAAGAAAGAAAGGAAAAAAGAAAAAAACTGTAGTGTTGAAGTTATTTAGGAAAATTTTACAGAATAACACCACTTGGGTGCATTCAAGACTGCTTAGGAGTTGATTGTGAATAATTAATAATTATTGTATATTAAACACAACTATCTTGTTTATTATTTATCATTACTACTTAGTTCAAATAAATTAATTTACTTGGTCTGATTAATCACTTTTGATGAGTAAAACATGATTTAAAAATAGAAGAAAAAATTTAACTGATACTTATACCCTTTCATTTTCAAAAAAATACATAGAGAATGCCATCTCAGAGTGCTTTGCGCTTTCAGTGCTGCCAACATTTAGTGGACTAAGTAGTAGAAACTAAACAATATTATTATTGCTAAGTAAAAAGCAACATTTTCTTCATTATTAAATTTCTTTTAATATATTATTATTGTTGTTGTTGTTATTTAATCTTTTTCTTACAATCTAGTCCATCTCCAGGTCTGTCCTCTGACTTCCTCATCCCCCACCTCTGTGATACATCCTCCCCTGTCTCCAAGAGTATGTCACCACTCCCCCACCCCCATCCCATCAGACTTCACCACTCCCAGGGGCCTCAAACTTCTCAAGGGTTAGGTGTGTCTTCTTTCATTGAGGCTAGACCAGGCAGTCCTCTTGGAAGGCAGCAATGCTAGGCTCCAGTCTGTAAGCACACCATAACATTAGTAAGAGTGTCAAGCCTTGGAGCCTCCCCTTGAGTTGGATCCCAATTTGAGCTTGTCACTCGACCTCCTTTCCCTCAGTTTCTTCTCCATTTTTGTCCCTACAGTTCTTTTAGACAGACATAATTCTGGGTCAGAGTTTTTGACTGTGGAATGGCAACCTCATCACTCCACTTGATGTTCTGTCTTTCTACTGGAAGTAGATTCTACAAGTTTCCTCTCTCTACACTGTAGGGTATTTCATCTAAGATCCCCCCCCCCTTTGAGTCCTGAGAGTCTCTAAATTCATAGGTCTCTGGAACATTCTAGAGAATGCCCCCCACCTCCTGGGATTGGTACAATTCTCTTCAGAATTATCTAAGTTTTGGTGTATTTTTTGGATAATTTGGCAATGAGGAGATTTCATAAGTGACCTACATTGAGACAGTTTTAATTAAAATAAACTCTGTGCTGATAAATTTATTTTATATCCCAGGTGGTTAATATCAGACTGGAATACAGTAAGAACCTAAGGAGGCATATATGACTTACATCATGTTTGCTCAGAAACTGATCAGCCACCACTCTGAATTTCTTTGCTCCAAATGAATTTCACAAATAAATAAAGGAATGGGTGTTATAATAAATGTATATATTTTTGGGGATAAGGAAAAAGATATTATAGCCTTTATTGATATTATCAGAAGAAAAATACGTGTGTGTGTGTGTTTGCACGTGTAGTATGTATGTTAAGATAAGAAGAAAACATTGTGAGTCAAATTTGAATGAAATTGACTGACAGTTTTCTTCATTAGAATTCTTTATTTATCTGAAATTCATCCATATGTAGAAAGACAATACTGATGAACCCAAAAGAAGGTTCAGTGAATGAAAATATTTACAATGCAAATCTGATGACCCGAGTTTTATCTGAACATACACGGAACATAGTAGCAAGCCTCAACTTATTCCCATGATCCTTTCAGGCCTTCAAAATCAGGACCACATGGGAGATGCTTATATATTATTTGCCAAGTTCTACAGCCAGTTTCCGATGCAGCCTTGTAGTTCATAGAACACAATTTCTGTGTGCTGGCCCTGAAGAAATACTTGCAGGAGATTTCATCTTGTTGGTACTCTTCTCTTATTAATCACACTGACTTTTCAGTCTTGGATAACCAGCATCAATTCTGCCAATAAACCAAATATTTCTCACCACTGGTACTAGTGTCTTTTACTCATAGCTAGCCCATCAGCCCCAGAACCAGAAACTATAATTATTTATTCAAAATACCAACAAATGTCTGTGACAACGTTTGTGAGGAACATTTTTTTTCATAAGCCAAGTACCCATAATAAACTTTTTTCTCAGCATCCTTATCTTCCAAGATCCCACAGAATAGCCCATTAGATTCTAAGCACTTAATGGCTTTTCCAACCCAAAGACTTCAAGTCCTTCCATAATGCTCACCAAAACCAACATGGCCATGTCCAACACAGCAACATCCCACATTTCTGGGTTATCAATTTATGATCTATTATGCTTTTTAGTACTTGGGGAAAAAAATGCTGCAAAAGTACAACTTTGGAAGGGAAGGATTTTCTCAGTATAAAAGCTACAGCCCATCATCAGGAGAAAACATTACAGGGAGTCAAACAGGCCTGCAGAGAAAACCTGTGTACTAGCCCATTATCTGTTGGAGGTACAAAAGGCCATGGTCTCATAGAGAAACAAGGAACCATGAATGTTAAATACATAGAGGCCTCTCATCAAAGGAGGAATTACCTGTTTTTTTGCCCAGAATGATTGAAATGGATATTGATAACATTACTCAGGATGAGATTTTTAGTGAATATTAACCCAAAAGTTTGGAATACCCAAAATAAAATTCACAGACCATATGAAGGTCAAGAAGATGGTAGACCAAAGTATGAATGCTTCAGTCCTTCTTAGAAGGGAGAACAAAATACTCATGGGATGAAATATGGAGACAAAGTGTGAAGCAGAGACTGAAGAAAAGGCGATCCAGAGACTGCCCCACTTTGGGATCTATCCCATATGCAGTCACCAGACACAGAGACTATTGTGGATGCCAAGAAGTGTATGCTGACAGGAGCCTGATATAGCTGTTACTGAGAGGTTCTACCAGAGCCTGACGAATACAGAGGTGGATGTTCACAGCCAAACATTGGTCTGAGCAAGTGTCCCCAAATGGAGAGGTTAGAGAATAAACTGAAGAAGCTGAGTGGGTTTACAACCCCTAGGAAAAACAATATTAACCAGCCAGACTCTCCCCCTCCCAGAACTCACAGGGACTAAACAACCAACCAAAGAGGACTCATGGCTCCAACTGCATATGTACCAGAGAATGGCCTTTTCAGGTATCAATGGGAGGAGAGGCCCTTGGTCCTGTGAAGGTTTGATGCCTCAGTGTAGGAGAATGCCAGGGCAGGGAGGCAGGAGTGAGTGGGTAGGGGAACACCCTCATAGAAACAAAGGGAAGGGGATGGAATAGGAGTATTCCAGGGGGGAAACTGGGAATAACATTTGAAGTGTAAATATGGTAAATATCTAATTTAAAAAAAAAGAAAAAATAAGAACAGAATTGGCTCTCATAAAAAACAAAACAACAACAAAGAAACCACACACAAACTGGTAACCTGGATTTTGTTGTAAGATTACAGCATCAAAATAAGTAAAATTATAATGCTTACTTCAACAGTTGAAAACGATTATTTTTTCATATGCATTAAATTTATTTGAAAATCTGTTCTATAAGAAGATTGTAAATAGATACTTTGCACACAGATAACTTGTAAAATGAACATTCAGTCCTTATACTTTCTCCCTCCTGTTCATTTCTTCAGTCCACTACAGACTCTTCCCTCACTTATAAACTGCAGCGGATATTCCTTAATAAGTATTTAATAAACAAGTTAGAACAAAGTACACTTTGAAAATAATTAAGGTAGAACGCAACGGGTCTTTGTTTTTCAGACTTTCATGTTTCATAAGCATAGAGTTTTATAATACAGAGATGTGGGGCTCCAATACAAAGAAGCATCTGGAACAGGTAAAAGCATAGAGATAAAGATGGATCAATGATTCTCTAAGGTTGGAAATACAGAGAATGAAGACTGATTAACTGAAGAGCTTGTGGGCTCCCTTTAGATGTGCTGAAATTGTTTTGAAAATGTGATGATAATCATAAAATATTTTGAATATACTTAATATTACTTTATTGTATACTTTTAAATAGTTATTAATTAATTTTGCTGTATGTGGACTTTACTAAATTGCAGCATAATTTCAAAACCAAAGAATAAAAGTTCTTTTACAAATTGAGGCCAAAAAGGAGTGTAAGTCTCTTACAGCTGATGGACACTCTTGAATTAGCTACCTGATTTATTTCTTTAGTTAGCAAATATCAGAAACGAATATGAAAATTGTAAATGTTGAAGAACGAATGAACAAAACTAATGAGATCCCTGTGTTCAAAAAATTACATATCCACAGTAATATACACGTTTACACTCTCATCAATATCTTTGATAAAGTTTTATTAAATTATACTTTAAAATATATATAAAACAAAGTTTTTGGTCAGATATTCTGGTAAGAAATTTTAAACAGGATTAATTCTTAATGCTTATTATATCAAAAAATGTTAAATTTATTTTTATTTCATGAAAGAGTTTCATCATTTTAAAACCAAAAAGCCTAAAGACAAATACTTCAAATATTACATTCAACTTTAATTTTTTCTCAGTAATGAACTATTTTCATGCATGCAATGTAAAAATTAACCACACTATGAGAATGTGTCTTCTTTTAAAGCATACAGAATGAGTGGATTATTTATCTTCTACAATCTGATACTTATACTAGAAATATAATTTTAATAATTCCTTTTCATATTTTAATTGCTCAGTATAAAATAGATGAAAATTGAAAAGAAGGTTCAATATAGATTTATTGTGATTAAGTAACTGGTAGGTTTCTAGGTCTAATAGTAAATATTAAATAAAGAATAAAATCTAACTCCTGTGTTAGATGACTTGCCAATCTTCTCTTTGAGTAATGAAGTCTTGATAACTGATAACTCTCCCCTCTCTGTGTGTATGTCTCTCTCTTTTTCTCTCTCTCTTTCTGTGTATGTATGTATGTATGTATGTATGTATGTATGTATGTATGTGTGTGCAATAATAGGAACCAAAATATTGCAAGAGGCAAGTGGTAAAATTGCACTTAACTGCATGTACTTCTCTTGCAGAAGATTATCTCTGTTCCAAGTATGTACATAGTGGCTCACAATAATTTATTAACTATTTCTTAGTGTTCTTGAGCCTATTCTGTCCTCTTTAACACTGCCTAAATAATATAGCACATACAAATACATTCAGACAAAGCACTCATGCAAATTTAAAACAGTGTAAGAATATACTTTTAAAAGTGTAAGAATAATGGAGTTATAATATTTAAACTGAAATGTGAAAGTTTCTAGCACACTGCAACAGATTTTATGAATGATGATATTGTGGACCAGGGGAGGAATTCTGAAAAGAGATTTAAAATAAAATAAAGGTGTTTAGAACAATGGTAAAACAATAAGCAAATGAAACAATGATTAATATCAGAACATATATAGTGATTTAATCATAGTTTACTATATTTTATTACTGTTTTTATACATAGACACCTGCATCATTTCAGAAAAGAAGCAACTTTATTAATTCTTTTCAATCAGTAGTGATGTGTGTGTGTATGTGTGTGTTTGTGCGTGTGTGTGTATGTGTTTATGTGTTCATGTGTATACAGGTGGTTCTTCTTAGGTGAGTGTACCTCTGTGTGAGAAGGTGGAAGCCAGAGGAGAATTTTTGGTTCTGACTCTATTCATTCGGCCTCATTTCCTTAAAAAATTGTCTCCCACTGAGCCTGGAACATGGTTTCTGGTCTGTAGCCAGCAAGCCTAGCATCTTCTTATACCTGTTCCATCTTCCAGTTGTGTTTGGGTAGGCATGATTGGCTTTTTATATGGCTGCCAGCTTTAAACTAAGGTCATAGTGAATGAGCAGCAAGTAATGCATACCTGTTGAGACTTCTCTCTAGCTTCATCATTTACTGTTTTACTCTCCCTTCTCCTCATGACATTTTTGCTTTGCTTTGAGAGCTATGTAGTGGAAAGAGGAAACGTTTTGGTTTTGTTTCTCATTCTAGGTATAATGTTATCTACAAGAATTCCTTTATATATTTTCTAAGTGGTGTAAAAACATCCTGCCTAGTACTTCTCTGTTAAGAGTATATTTTATTTTGAATTCTGCATGAGAAGAATGGACAAATATGTAGTAATGAAATGTTTTATTATGCTTAATTTAAAATGCAGATAATGTTTTCAGTCAACCAACCAGTCATAGTTGATAAAACTTACATCATATCTTATAGTCCTGAGTACCAATTTTAACTAAAAGAAATTGCTAAGCATCTTTTAAAAACAACAAATTCTCAAAGATTTTAAACCATTACATTGACATAATTGAGATTAGCTGTGACAGAAAGGTGTTTGACTATGATAAAGAATGATTGGGAGAGAAATATATAGCTTTCAAGAATAAAAGTATTTCTTGAGATTCACAAAACAAAGACTCTGCCTCTGTCCTAGAAAGTTCTTACCTGTGAGTGAGCAATAAGGTGACTCTTCCATAAATAGCTAACATAAAGAGGGTAAACAGCAATGGGATTAAAATGTAAACATATAATTTGAATCTGCAGAATTTTTCATTAACAGAAATATAATTGATGCCTTGCTCCTTTTGTTAGAATGCATTGTGATTTTTATCACAACATCAAAGTCATAGATATATTACATGAAGAGTTACAAGCCTTAGTGTTTTACAAAGTCTGTTGCTTTTCAATAAACTATAGTATCATAGATTTTTCTTTGCTGTGAAATAGCAAATCATATTTCTAGAAAATGCATAACTGTGTCAGGTAATTGGATAATTGTTGTATTTAGAATAAAATGTAATGATCTGAACTAAAAGGAGGAGGGGTATATTAAATCAGAATTGATACCATGTTGTTTATTGTTAAGAAGATAGGATTGAGAG
Organism: Arvicanthis niloticus; assembly: GCF_011762505.2. NCBI lineage: Eukaryota > Metazoa > Chordata > Mammalia > Rodentia > Muridae > Arvicanthis > Arvicanthis niloticus. The sequence continues at coordinate 15,432,087 of NC_133433.1, read as the reverse complement.
ACGCTGTGAGAGTCAGCACAGGGCTTTAACTGGTTTATAATCATTTGACTGCCCATTGTCATGCATTAGTCTTCAATGGAACATGACTGAGGGAAGTACATGTATTTGTTGGAAGCCTACTGAAGAAGGCTCACAGTCAAATGAGAAAGGGATTGAGGGGAAAAACATGTACTATTTGGCTCAGTTCATAGGAAGCTTCTGATGAATGAAGAAGTAGACCATATAAGCCTATGTTTTAATGTGATTTTTTTATACAATGGAATCTCTGCATGAAGAAAGTATTTTCCATCCTACCTCAGAATTTCTAGTTGTTAAGCTTTGAACCTAAGATTTTAAGTGTTTAAATATGTTTTCAATTGTATGTTTATCTGTCAATTTTCTAATTATGTTTCCTTTGAGAAAGAAAATGATCTTAAATTTCTGCATATCTTTAAGGATATATTTATAGATGATAGGAGTGACTATCAGATGAATGATGAAGATCAAGATTTGGGACTAAAATGGTTAATTAACTAGTTAATAGTTAAATTAACTAAATAGTTTTGACTGATTGTCATGTTCACATGAGAAGCTAATCTCTTACAAGAATTTTATATTTCAGTTACATGCTTCAGTATTTCCTTTTTTTAATATGGGGAATAGGTATTACTATACTCATAAAATAAATATTGCCTGTAGTAATATCAAATTGAAAATAATATTTACTAAAGTAGAACCTATTACTATTACTGTTAAATAAACTAGGTAATAAACTGTCCACTAAGTTTCTATCTTTAGATTCATAGGCTAGTGCGTCTCTCAACACTCATTAAAGTAGCTCTTCTTGCAGCAGTGATAGTGGTTAATACAGAGACCTACATTTGTCAGCATGCAGAGAAAAGGGACCATAGTAATCTTGACTCTAAATATGGAAATTATATTACACATTCTTCCCCTCAAGCCTCATATTTCATCATGATAGAGGAAGTGGAAAGACTATAAAAGCCAAAGTGGGTAGCCGTCTGTAGCAGAAAAGTTTCTGCTGGACACAAGGCTGTAGCACACATGAGCTAATAAGAGCTGTGACTATAATCAGCTTGTATATTCTCCCAAAATCTCAACATGAATTTTGGAGGGGATTATGAAGTCCTAAGCTTAGTTAAAGAGATATTGACAACTTATTGTTGCTTGAAGAGGGCAAAGTTGCTTCTTCAGGGATACAGACCCAGAGAGTCTACATGTGTCCCAATACTCATGAGTATACAAGCAGCATTAAATGCATTCAGTGGGTTTAAAATGGGAGAGTGGAGGGTGACACAGGGAGGGAGGGAGAGAGAGATAGAGAGAGAAAGAGAGGAAAAAGAAACAAGTGTAGGCAATGTAGAAAATACTGAAGGCTGAAGGGGAGGAAATGTGAGTGGGTTTGTTCTCAAAACACACTATATGCATGCATGGAATTCTCAAAAAAATAAAATTTTATTTTAAAAAGACAAATTCATGCATTCTAAGGGAAAATCTTTTATGTGGGTCTACTATGAATGGTAAAAACTACACACATGTCATGAAAAAACTGACAATCTTACATTTTAATAAAAAAGTATGGATAATTCATGTTTTGGAGTTTAAATTGAACTTAATGTTAGTCTTTTTAAATTTAATTACTGGGCTAAAAATATTTCAGATGACTCCATAATTATTCTATACATTTTTCAATTGTGGAAGATGCAGAATGGAAAATTCTACTGATAAAGTGTACTCATCCCACTGAGAGTTACACGGCATAATTTTATTATGGTCCACTAGTAACTATTATGAGTTCTCCTCACTTTTGTATATCTTCCTTTTCTTGGTCCTTAAGGAAGATGACCAATAGAACAAAAACAAGGTAGTAGAAAATACAGTGCCTATGGCAGCCACAGGAAGTGACTTATAAAATCACAAAGGTTCTTAGTTGTGTGGGAGAGGTAGTTGTTGCTTCTTTGATTTTGTTAATAGTATATGTTATAGGTAATCTATCCTACAATGAAAGGGAGGGGAAGTCAGGGAGAGTTTGGAGGATTTCAGAAAAGTCTTTTATTCAGTGTATGTGTTATCTACAAAAATTCTGACATTGAGGCTAATTCTCCTTAATAACATTTTTAAAAATTAGGAACACAGAAATAATAAATTACTACATGGTCATTTCTATAGAAAGCTGTCTAAAAGATAGCTATAATTATACTAAAGATACAGCAAAAAAAAGAGAATAATGACTCTTGTTCAGAAAATAGAATACAGTGGCACAGGCACTTCCCTGAGTGTGGGTTTTTTTTTTTTTTTTTTTTTTTTTTTTTTTTTTTTTTTTTTTTTTTTTTTGACATTTCACTGGGAAAAAAAAACCAATTTTCCCTTTCCTAGCATTTATCCATTGCAAACAGCTTCTTGATTAGGGGTCAAATTTTATGTCTACTTTTGATTCTCTGTGCTGGACTGTTATCTAGTTTAGACCTGTTTATGTTTTGCACATGTTGTCAGTTTCTGTGACCTCATGTTTGCATCTTTCCTGCTGTTGTGTCTGAAAGACACTATTTCTAGCAGTCATCCACCACCTTTAGCACCTACACTCTTTCTGCCTCCTCTTCCCAATAAATACCTGGGCTTGAAGAGGTAGGATTTGATAAAATCATTCCATTTCCATCTAAATTCTCCAAAGTCTCTCACTCTCTGCACATCATTTAGTTGTGAATCTAGGTATTAAGTGCAATCAACTGAAAGAATCAACATATCTAAAGAGGGTTGAATAAGGCATTGATAACAAATGTTATTAAGAGTCATTTTATTTCCATGTTTTATTAGCAGAATAATACTAGTAGGTTTTTCTGTAGGCTCTTTGACCTATTTATTCTATCATCTTTGTTCTCTAACACTACCGTTTGGGATCTAGCTCATGGGATAAGTTTAAATACAACTAAATAGTAATTAATTACTCCCATAGCACTTATGCAACCATTGCATGAGTATATTTACAGGCAGGCTGCTGTTGTAGGTCACAGAGTTTGTAGCTAGACAATATTAATTATTATTTTTATCCTTTAGTAATGTACAAAGTACCTTCTAGCACCATGAATGTTAGTCAGTGAGGATGAAGCTTCAAATTGGGCACCATCTTCAGCAAAATTGTGTCATTATCTTGTTGTAGAAAAAAAACAATAGCCTTGGCAATAGTTTGTGATATTTCAGAAAGGTCGATGTGATCCCTTTGGCCATTGATTCAACTGTTACTCATTCTTTGAGCTAAAGTTTTTACTTGGTGAGACAAGATATATTGTTCAAGAATTGCCTTTCCCATTATATATTGACACTATATTTTCAGAAGCTTCAAGAATTGTAGTTTCCATATGGCTTTGAAAGGGCCTTTAGTGTTAAGTGTCTCTCTCCATATTTCCTCCTTTATGCTAACATCCCATCATTTCCCCCATTTAATCACAATATTATACTTACCCCTTTTATAATGCTGATTTCTATCTCTCTTCTCAGAAGAGCTTTCCATCTCCCCTGGCTCTTTATGAGCAACTTAACCTATGGATATTCTAAGTGAAACATACATACCAAATACTTGAGTGCTAACAATCCACATATAAGAAAATACATAAATTGTGTGACTAGAGGTCTGAGGTCTGTCCCTAAGGATATTTGTCACTGGCTCTTTCCACTTCACACAAGTTTTATAATTGATTTATAATCTTTACTTTTTAAAAATACAAATTTTATTCAATTACATCAGTTATTCTCTGCTTTATTTTCTTGTGTTTAACCCTTTCTATTAATTTTCAACTGTCTAGAAATTAGTGAGAGTATTGCTAAGTGGAAAATAAAATGGAAAGGCACACTGGCACATTGGAAGGATTAAACTAACAATCACCTTTATAAATTTGAACAGTGGTCTTTATGAATTCTAATAACTATGTACTATTATTCATGAATAAATGATGGATATAAAATTAAGTGGATATTAGAAAACATATGTATGTCCATTACTTGTATTCTAACCAAAGTTTAAAGATTGTTATAAACATTAGCTCTTGTTTTCACAAACAAAAGCTACTAATTTTAATGCTAATTTTCAGGTTATAGATAGAGTGAATTATTAATCATTCTTTTGGGAATAAATCTATTCTCTTATGCCTGTTTTTATCCCTTTTCTAATTTATAAAGTTGTTCTTTTTCATCCATTACTTAATTCCAAATTAAATTGCTTTATTAATTGTATTTATTATAATTAATAAAATCTGTATTACAATTAAATTGTATTTATTAATACAGATTATTTTCTAAAAATATCCCACTTCTTCCCCCACTTATTCCTTTTGTTTACTCTGCTTTTAAACACTTAATAGATTTTTTTTCCATAGATTATATTTCCATGAATTTTCTGTATGTGCCCTACACTTGGAAATTTACTTAAAAATGGAATTAGGAGTGGGTTATTCATAAATATTCTCTCATATTATTTTATTTTGATTAAGCTATTAGTTTGACTTTCATGTGTTACTTTAGTCTACATTTAGAATTATGTAACATTCTAAGAAATAATTTATTGATCTATCTACTTTGATTGACATTTGATTTATTTTCAAACTCTTCTATAAAATTTGCTGTATAAAACCATTTTTATAATTTCTCTAAGGATAAATTTAGGAGTGGAAACCAGTAAATATGCACATTTTAAAAAATTTTATATGCCCAATTTTTTAAAATCAATTTATATTCAAATTAATACTTGTTAGCTCTTGTTATATATATTTACATACCTTGTTAACGATAAATGAGCCATTCAAATTGGGAAATTTTAGAAGAAGTCAGTTAAAAGTTATTTATGCGCACCCAGGAGCCCCCCAGACACATTCTGGGGGATCCATAGAACCCATAGCCAGCGCTAGCACGCCCCGTCCGCCGCTCGCCCCTCCTGCAGTCTGAGGCCTGCAGGTAAGTGCACCCAGGAACCCCCAGACACATTCTGGGGGATCCATAGAACACATAGCCAGTGCTAGCACGCCCCTTCCGCCGCTCGCCCCTCCTCCAGTCTGAGGCCTGCGGGTAAGTGCACCCAGGAGCCCCCCAGACACATTCTGGGGGATCCATAGAACCCATAGCCAGTGCTAGCACGCCCTGTCCACCGCTCACCCCTCCTGCAGTCTGAGGCCTGCGGGTAAGTGCACCCAGGAGCCCCCCAGACACATTCTGGGGGATCCATAGAACACATAGCCAGCGCTAGCACGCCCCTTCCCCTGCTCGCCCCTCTTGCAGTCTGAGGCCTGCAGATAAGTGCACCCAGGAGTCCCCCAGACACATTCTGGGGGATCCATAGAACCCATAGCCAGCACTAGCACGCTCCTTCTGCTGCTCGCCCCCCCTCCGGTCTGAGGCCTGCAGGGTCTGAGTCCCAGACCAGACCTCTACCAGGTCTGCAGTTGTGTGGACCCCGGATTCCACCTGAGACATACTGGAAGGTCCGCTCAACCCAGAGCCACAGAGGAACAACTGAACTCAGAGTGTCAGACAACATACCCTGAGATATCCAAGAGGAGACACTGCACCCAGAACAGCAGACATCTAGCTGGACTGCTACCTTGGAGGCACCATATCCTGAGGCATCCTAGAGATACCACTGTAATCAGGGCAGCTGAAAAAAAAACCACAAAGACATCTGGACTCCTAGAAGACCAAACAAAAGCGAGACAACTGGAAAGACAGGCTTCAATCAGAGACAGAAGTACAGGTAGCACTAGAATTAACCAGATGGCAAAAGGCAGGCGCAAGAACGTAAGCAACAGAAACCAAAGTTACATGGCATCATCAGAACCCAGTTCCCCCATCATAGCAAGCCCTGAACACCCCATCACACCAGAAAAGCAGGATTCAGAATTAAAATCACTTCTCATGATGATGATAGAGGACTTTAAGAAAGACATAAATAACACTCTCAAAGAACAGATAGAAACCCTTAGAGAGGAAACACAAAAATCCCTTAAGGAATTACAAGAAAATGCAACCAAACAGGAGAAGGAATTAAACAAAACCATGCAGGATCTAAAAACGGAAGTAGAAACAATAAAGAAATCACAAAGGGAGAACACCCTGGAGATAGAAAACTTAAAAAAACGATCAGGAGTCATAGATACAAGTATTACCAACAGAATACAAGAGATGGAAGAGAGAATCTCATGTGCAGAAGATACCATGGAAAACATAGACACAACTGTCAAAGAAAATGCAAAATACAAACAGCTACTAACCCAAAATATACAAGAAATCCAAGACACAATGAGAAGGCCAAACCTAAGGATAATAGGAATAGATGAGGGGGAAGACTCCCAACTTAAAGGACCAGTAAATATTCTCAACAAAATTATAGAGGAAAACTTCCCTAACCTAAAGAAAGAGATGTCCATAAATATACAAGAAGCCTACAGAACTCCAAATAGTTTAGACCAGAAAAGAAATACTTCCCGCCACATAATAGTCAAAACATCAAATGTACAAAACAAAGAAAAAATACTAAAAGCAGTAAGGGAAAAAGGCAAAGTAACATACAAAGGCAGACCTATAAGAATTACACCAGACTTCTCACCAGAGACCATAAAAGCCAGAAGATCCTGGACTGATATCATACAGACCCTAAAAGAACATAAATGTCAGCCCAGACTACTATACCCAGCAAAACTGTCAATCATTATTGATGGAGAAACCAAAATATTCCATGACAAATCCAAATTTACACAGTATCTCAACACAAACCCAGCACTTCAAAGGATAATTGGTGGAAAACTCCATCACAAGGAGGGAAACTACAACCTGGAAAAAGCAGGAAAGTAATCTTCCAAAAACCGTAAAAGAAGGTAGCTACACAAACATATCCCCACTGCCAATAACAAAAATAACAGGAAACAACACTCATTTTTCCTTAATATCTCTTAATATCAATGGACTCAATTCTCCAGTAAAAAGACATAGACTATCAGACTGGATACGTAAACAGGACCCAACATTTTGCTGCATTCAGGAAACGCACCTCTGTGGAAAGGACAGACACTACCTCAGAGTAAAAGGTTGGAAAACAATCTACCAAGCAAATGGTCCCAAGAAACAAGCTGGAGTAGCGATTCTAATATCAAATAAAATCAGCTTTCAACCAGAAGTAATCAAAAAAGATAAAGAAGGACACTTCATATTCATGAAAGGAAAAATGTACCAAGAGGAACTTGCAATTCTCAACATCTATGCCCCAAATGTAAGGGCACCCACATACATAAAAGACACTTTACTAAAACTTAAAGCATACATTGCACCCTACACAATAATAGTGGGAGATTTCAACACCCCACTCTCAGCTATGGACAGGTCATGGAAACAGAAACTAAATCGAGACACAATGAAACTAACAGAAGTTATGAACCAATTGGACTTAACTGACATCTATAGAACATTTCACCCTAAAACAAAAGAATACACCTTCTTCTCAGCACCTCATGGTACCTTCTCGAAAATAGACCATATAATTGGTCACAAAACAGGCCTCAACAGATACAAAAAGATTGAAATAATCCCCAGCACCTTATCAGACCACCATGGATTAAGACTTGTCTTTGACATGGACAAAAACATCAGAAAACCGACATACACTTGGCAACTGAACAATGCTCTACTCAATGACAACTTGGTCAAGGAAGAAATTAAGAAAGAAATTAAAGACTTTTTAGATTTAAATGAAAATGAGGACACATCATATCAAAACATGTGGGACTCATTGAAAGCAGTACTAAGAGGAAAAATCATAGCTCTAAGTGCTCACAAAAAGAAAGTGGAAAGAGCATACATCAACAACTTGACAGCAAACCTGAAAGCATTAGAACAAAAAGAAGCTAGTATACCCAAGAGGAGTAGACGGCAGGAAATAATCAAACTCAGGGCTGAAATCAACCAAGTTGAAACAAAAAGAACTATACAAAATATCAACAAAACCAGGAGCTGGTTCTTTGAGAAAATCAACAAGATAAACAAACCCTTAGCCAGACTAACCAAAGGGCGCAGAGACAGCATTCAAATTAATAAAATCAGAACTGAAAAGGGAGACATAACAACAGAAACAGAGGAAATTAAAAAAATTATCAGATCCTACTACAAAGGCCTATACTCAACAAAATTGGAAAATCTGGAGGAAATGGACAATTTTCTAGATAGATACCAGGTACCAAAGTTAAACGAGGAGCAGATAAACCACCTAAACAGTCCCATAACGCCTAAAGAAATAGACACAGTCATTAAAAATCTTCCCACCAAAAAATGTCCGGGGCCAGATGGTTTCAGTGCAGAATTCTTTCAGACCTTCAAGGAAGACCTAATACCAATCCTCTTCAAGTTATTCCATCGAATAGAAACAGAAGGAACACTACCCAATTCATTCTATGAAGCTACCATTACACTCATACCTAAACCACAGAAAGACCCAACAAAGAAAGAGAACTACAGACCAATCTCTCTTATGAATATTGATGCAAAAATACTCAATAAAATTCTCACAAACCGAATCCAACAACACATCAAAACAATTATCCATCAAGATCAAGTAGGCTTTATCCCAGGAATGCAGGGATGGTTCAATATTCGGAAATCCATCAATGTAATCCACTACATAAATAAACTCAGAGAGAAAAACCACATGGTCATATCACTAGATGCTGAGAAAGCATTTGACAAAATTCAACATCCCTTCATGTTAAAAGTCTTGGAAAGATCAGGAATACAAGGCCCATATCTAAACATAGTAAAAGCAATATACAGCAAGCCAGTAGCCAACATCAAACTAAATGGAGAGAAACTGGAAGCAATCCCACTAAGATCAGGGACTAGGCAAGGCTGCTCACTCTCACCTTACCTATTCAATATAGTACTGGAAGTCTTAGCTAGAGCAATTAGACAACAAAAGGAAGTCAAAGGGATACAAATAGGAAAGGAAGAAGTCAAAATTTCACTATTTACGGATGACATGATAGTATACTTAAGTGAACCCAAAACTTCCACCAGAGAACTCCTAAACCTGATAAACAACTTTAGCAATGTGGCTGGATATAAAATCAACTCAAACAAATCAGTAGCCTTCCTCTACTCAAAGGATAAACAGGCAGAGAAAGAAATCAGGGAAATGACACCCTTCACAATAGCCACGAATAAAATAAATTATCTTGGAGTGAATCTAACAAAGCAAGTGAAAGATCTGTATGACAAGAACTTCAAGTCTCTCAAGAAAGAAATTGAAGAACATCTCAGAAGATGGAAAGATCTCCCGTGCTCCTGGATTGGCAAGATTAATTTAGTAAAAATGGCTATCCTGCCAAAAGCAATCTACAGATTCAATGCAATACCCATCAAAATTCCAAATCAATTCTTCATAGAGATAGAAAAAGCAATTTACAAATTCATTTGGAATAACAAAAAACCTAGGATAGCGAGAACTATTCTCAACAATAAAAGAACCTCTGGGGGAATCATCATTCCGGACCTCAAACTGTACTACAGAGCAGTAGTGATAAAAACTGCTTGGTATTGGTACAGAGACAGAAAGGACGATCAATGGAACAGAATTGAAGACCCAGAAATGAACCCGCATACCTATGGTCACTTGATATTTGACAAGGGAGCTAAATTCATCCAGTGGAAAAAGGACAGCATTTTCAACAAGTGGTGCTGGCTCAACTGGAGGTCAACATGTAGAAGAATGCAAATTAATCCATTCTTATCTCCTTGCACAAAGCTCAACTCCAAGTGGATAAAGGACCTTCACATAAAGCCAGGTACACTGAAAATATTAGAAGAGAAGTTGGGGAAGACCCTCGAATACCTAGGCACAGGGGAAAAGTTCCTGAACAGAACACCAATGGCTTATGCTCTAAGATCAAGAATCGACAAATGGGACCTCATCAAATTGCAAAGCTTCTGTAAGGCAAAGGACACTGTCAACAAGATAAAACGGCAACCAACAGATTGGGAAAAGATCATTACCAATCCTACATCTGATAGGGGGCTAATATCTAATATTTACAAAGAACTCAAGAAATTAGACGCCAAACAACAAAATAACCCCATTAAAATATGGGGTACAGAGCTAAACAAAGAATTCTCAACTGAGGAAACTCAAATGGCCAAGAAGCACCTTAAGAAATGCTCAACATCCTTAGTCATCAGGGAAATGCAAATCAAAACAACACTGAGATACCACCTCACACCAGTCAGAATGGCTAAGATCAAAAACTCAGGTGATAGTAGATGCTGGCGAGGATGTGAAGAAAGAGGAACACTCCTGCATTGTTGGTGGGGTTGCAAGCTGGTACAACCACTTTGGAAGTCAGTCTGGCGGTTCCTCAGAAAATTGGACATAGCACTACCTGAGGACCCAGCTATACCACTTCTGGGTATATACCCAGAAAATGCCTCAACAAATAACAAAGACATATGCTCCACTATGTTCATAGCAGCCCTATTTATAATAGCCAGAAGCTGGAAAGAACCCAGATGCCCTTCAACAGAGGAATGGATACAAAAATGTGGTACATTTACACAATGGAATATTACTCAGCTATTAAAAATAATGAATTCGAGAAATTCTTAGGTAAATGGATGGATCTAGAAAATATCATCCTGAGTGAGGTAACCCAATCACAAAAGAACACACATGGTATTTACTCACTGATAAGCGGAGATTAGCCCAAAAGTTTGAAACAACAAAGATTCAACTACCAGAAGACACGAAGCTCATGAAGAAGAAAGAACAAGTGAGGATGCCTAGGTCTTTCTTAGAAGGAGTAACTAAATAACCAAGGGAGCAAATATGGAGACACAGTGTGGGTCAGAATCATAAGGGGGGGTTGTAGGGAGACCATTGTGTCTGGGTATTCATTCCATAGGCAGTCACCAAAAATAGACGCTGATAGGGATGTCAGGATGGGAAAGCTGACAGCAGCCTGATAAGGCTGTCTCCTTAGAGGTCTCTCAGAGTCGGACATACCCAGAGACAGATACCCACAGCTATCCATTAATCTGATCAAAGTTCCCAATGGAGGAGTTAGAGAGTAAATTGAGGGAACCGTGAACCATACGGGCTGGTGGCCCTGTGAGGAGAGCAAGAATACCAACCAGCCAGAGCTCCCCAGGGTCTAAACCACCAGCCCAGGTGCACATAGGGAGAGACACATGACTCCAGCTGTATATGTAGGGGAGGATGGCCCTGTTGGGCATAGGTGGGAGACAAGATCATTGGTACCCTGAAGGCTGAGCACTGAGGGGGGGAATCTGAGGGTGGGGAGGGAGGCTGGGGGTAGGTGGGTAACACCTTCATAGAGGCAGGAGGAGGGGGGATGGGATAAGGGGTTCCTGGGTGGTGGGGGAAATATGGTAAGGGGATAAAATTTGAAATGTAAATATTATATCCAATAAAAGAGGGGAAAAATAGAAAAGTGGTTAGAACCAACATTCTTAATAAAATGTCAGCCCTCTTTAAAAAAAAAACAAACTATCTTGATACTAAAATTTGTTTTGAGAATTGTATATTGCAGAATGATCAGCCTTGGTGTATCTACTCAACAAGCAAGCTGGGCAGACCTGCTCAAACCTCTGAGGTCCGTGAATTCCATCTGGAGGCAGCGAAGACACAGCATCAGAGGATTGTCAACTTGCTCTCCCCCCCACTCCTCTTCTAATATCTCAACGCCCATAATCAGCTTGAAGAAGCTAATGATGAGTCAGCGCCCTATTCCCTGAGCATGGGGACTAAGGTGGTAAATGTTGGGCTGTCTCCCTAGGGAAAAGTAGTGGTTTTGTCGGAATAGAGAGGATTAGCTAGGGTTTATTGCATAGCCATAACCTATTAGTAGAAATCTGTATAATTAATATCAAGATGAAGATATAAATTCTTAAATGGCACCAATTTACTTTGTTTACAAATTTTAAGGTTTTCATTGGCATGAGCTTCTTAGTGATATAAGAGTGAGATGAATATTGTTACTCTCATAGGCATTGTACCAGTATAACACACTTAGGAATACAAAGCTTAGACCCAGTCCTTCTTTAACTTTTTTAACTGATTTGAGATGGTCAGCCTGTGAGTTAAGGGACTATAGCAAATTCAGGACTTGGAGTTTATTATAAGGGTGTTCTCTATGTTTTATTTAGAAATAGCTGAGTGGAGTTAACAGGCAACAGTCCAGATTACCTTACATGGATAGCTGGTTTTCAAAACATCAGAAATCCTTAGAATTGACATGACAAACATTTCAGTATTAATGTTCATTTTCATTAGAGACCTGTCTGCTCCGGACAGCTTCCTATGTTAAATTCTAAGAAGAAATTGAGCATCCTTGGAGTTACTCCAGTTGTGGTGAGACAGCCACTAGGCAAGAATTGCCACTTTCCTTCTACAGACAAATTACTGTCCAGAAAAGGACACACTTGCAGAATAGTCAACTGATTATATCTGCCTAGACAGAGTAATCAGCCCTTAATAATTCTGCAGCACTAAGGTCTGTCAGATGATCCTGGGCCAGAAGGCAGAAGAACAGATGCTCCAACGTTTTGAAATAGAGCGAGTGTCCAGGTGTTCAGAGGTCTCTATAAATTGGCTAAGTTTTAGAAGCTATGCTTTGTGCTTCCCACAATTATAGTCAACTCAGTCATTCTGGATTTCTGATGGGGTTGAAAACTTATAGCTATTTACTTTGAGAGAAAAGATCAGAGTGTATGGTCATCAGCTGACATTCATTCTAAAGCCAAGGAAAAAGCCAGGTTCAGAACTAAGTGTTTTAGTTAGGATAGATGACAGAGGTGCTGGTTAGTCAACAAAAGGATGGACTGGGTATTAGGACTATCTTGTACCTCACTGGTACAAATAGGCATAATTATGCTCCAATTGTATTTTGAGAGAAAAGTTTCCTTTTAACAGGAAGGGTGATGTGTAGGAGGAGCTAAGGTGGGAGGAGTACTGAGAGGAAGAAAAGGAGTAAGAAGAGGAGAAGAAGAAGGAGAGGAGAAGCTAGGTGATGAAAGAGAGATAGAGGGGGGAGACAGGGAAGCAGATGTTCATGTATCTCCACCAGTCAAAGATAGTTGATATATCTAGGTTGGGTAGTGGGTTACACCTCTGATTGAGCAATACCAAACTTATAAAGCCTATGATTAACATTTCTTAAAAAAATGTATAAATGCAAAATGAAAAGGGGGCATGGGATAGGGGTTTTCTAAGGGGGGGGATGGGGAAAAAGGATGGTATCTGAAGTGTAAATGAAAGATCTAATAAAAAAAAATTCCTTTTCTTCTACTGCAAAAAAAAAAAAGTTATTTATGCTAGGTAGAATAAAAGAGAATTGCATAAAGAATAGTGATCAACTTTAATTTTAGAATAGCCGAATATTGCTATTTTTTCACATGAGGAAAAAAATGAGTGGTTCCTGCAGATGGATGTGAATTAGTAAACAGATAAGTTCAGCTGATCTGTCCTTTGTGAAAGATGTCAGATTCAATGACCTAAAAAGACAGAAACATTGTTAGACCACAAGCTACTCTGACCACATTCTTCTTGAATTTTAATACCATTCTTGCAAGTTTCAGAAACTTATACAATTAGGCAGTTAAGGGCCATGGAAGCATATTAATAATATGCACATTTTCCCTCAGCTTAAGAACCTAGGTATTTTAGTTAGTTTTTTATTTCTGTGAAAAGACAACATGTCTAAGTCAAATTTTATTAAAGAAACCATTTAACTGGAGCTGGGTTACAATTTTAGAGGTTCAGTGCATTATCATCATGGCAGGAAGCATGGCAGCCTGCAGGTAGACATGGTGATTTGTGGTGAGCCAACAGAAGGTGGCTATCATCCTTGCAGCCATCTTGAGCCATATACCCTGACAAGAGACTTGATTACATCAGCCTACAACAGCTGAGCACACTCTGATAACATCTTACTTTAGATACCCAGGATGTTCCCTTGGGTGTGTGAGACTTAAAGCTGTGATTTAGAGCCAAGACTTAAGGGCATGACATAGAGATCAGATTTAGAGACAAGGCCTAAGGGAATGACTTAAAGGTGTGACTTAAAGGTGTGGCTTAGAAGTGAGACATATAAAAGGCGAGAGGCAGACAGAAGAAAGCAACAGATTATTAGGCACTCGGGAGTACAACTAAGAGTACAACTTGGAACTGGGAATTAGGTGAGAGAGTACAACTTAGAATACAACTTGGAGTAGGAATTAGGCATTGAGGAAGAAGACTTATTAGGTATTAGGCAGAAGACAGTTGGACTAGAGAACTCAGAAGAACTAGGTAGTAGGCATTAGGCACTTGGAAGGGAGCTTGGAAGAAGTAACTTGGAACTTGAAGGCACTAGGGACTAGGAACTAGGGATTAGAAACTCTAGACTTGGGACTTGAAGAGAAGAAGAGAGACTGAAGAATAAACGGGATTGAATCACACTCTGTCTGGTCTCCATTCTTCACGTCCATCCTCACTCTCTCTTGCTAAACCCCGACTCGTGGACTGGAGCAGCTTGGGGCAGAGTGAGCTCTAACAGTTTTACCCCCAAGGCTTTGGCAGTGCTGGTCCAACATTGATAGAGTGGTCCTCAACATTTTGGCTCCCAAGTGTGGGGCAGCTCGGGCCACAACAGTGATTGAAGACCTAAGACTTCAGGCAGCCATGAGATGACTGTATTCTGCACTGGACAGAGGTTGAGTATAAGAGGATATCAAAACCACCTATCCAGTGACATATTTCCCCCAAGAAGGCCACATCTATTCCAAAAAGACCATACATCACAAGGTGCCACTTCCCATGGGCCAACCATATTCAAACCACCACACTAGTTTTTTTCAGATATTTGTTCTTCTCATGAATATTTGATGACTTCAACACTGACATTTTAATCAACCTGGTGTGTAAGAACCAGTCTCTGATGATTTTTAACTTGAATATTTTTTATGAGTACAATAGAAATTTTTTAAAAAAACTATTTCATATGTTGTTTATATTTCCTTGCCCTATGGATATAAATACCTCTTTCAGGAGTCATGCTTAAAAATGTATTTGTAATTTTGTTAATGAAGTAAAAAAATAAACTTTTGTGTTTAAAACTTTAATGGTCTATTCTTTTTTTCTGATTTTTACACATGAATTAATCCTAAATAGCCATTTAAGATTGTAAATATTTGAAATCAAATACTAGTTGTCACTATAAAATTTGAATCAATCTCTAAAATAGTATGATTCAATTATTTTTATATGAATAACAATTGTCCTAGTGATTTGTGGAAAATAGTTTACTTATCTGGGTTATCAGGTTTTTTGTGGATTTAATTCCTCCATTGTGTTGTATCCTATGAGTGTTCAGTTCTCTTATACTTATTTATTTGTTCCTTTGGAGTTGGTAACATGCTGTCTGGATTATTACAACTTTAGAACAAATTAGTCTTTAGTAGAATATCAGATCATTTATATCAGTGGTTTTTAATCTTGCTCATGTTGTGGTGACCTGCTACCATAAAATTAGTTTGTTACTATTCAATGACTATAATTTTGATAATCTTATGAATCATAATTTAAATAGTTGCTATCCTAGATATTCAATATATGACCTCTATAAAAGGGTCATGAACCACAGGGAAAAAAATTCCTATTCCAGACTGTTTATCAGTTAAGACTTAAGTTAGCAGACTTTCTCCCACACCTTGACTACCACGTGCTTGGATACAAACAGGGTCACAGGGGAGATACACCTCCCATGGAGGCAGGCTATATACAGCCTGCCCTGGTGGAGACACATATTCCTTCCAGCCCACAACTTGGCCTGGGACAAAGCCAGCACTCATGACAAAATTATAGAAGAAAACTTCCCTAACCTAAAGAAAGAGATGTACATAAACACACAAGAAAACCAAATAGATTTGTTCAGAAAAAAAAATGTTCCTGTTACATAATAATCAAAACACTAAATGCGTAGAACAAAGATTGAATAATGAAAGTGGTAAAAGAAAAAGGTCAAGTAAACAAATCCAAAAGACCTATCAGAATTAAAGCAGATTCTCAACAGAGACTCTAAAGGCCAGAAGATCTTTGGCAGATGTCATTCAGACCCTAAGTGAATACAAATACAAGCCCAGGCTATTATATCCAGCAAAATTCTCAATCACCATAAATGGAGAAACCAAGATATTTCATGACAAAACCAAATTCAAACAATATTTTTTCTACCAATCCAGCTCTATGTAGGATAATAGAAGGAAAACTATAACACAAAGCAGGAAAGTACAGCCAAGAAAAACCAGGAAATTAATCATCTCAAAACACCCAAAAGAAGAGAATCACACAAACATAGTAACACACTAATACAAAAATAACAGGAACCAACAATCATTGATCTTTAATATCTCTCAACAACAATAAACTTAATTCCCCAATAAAAAGACATAGACTAACAGACTGGATACATAATGAAGACCCACAATTTTGCTGCATACAGGAAACACACTGCAGTAACAAAGACAGACACTACCTCAGACTAAAAGGGTGAAAAAAAAATTTTAGTTAATGGTCCCATGAAACAAGCTATCTTTATACACCTAAAAACTCTTATTGTGTCTGGAGAAATTAGAGTGGAGTCTACATCTATGTAATTACTGCAGGAAACTCTCTTCCCTGATGGGTTAGACTTTTCAGTTTTACAGATTTCTAGTGGTCACTACCCTGTAAGGAACCCTCACCTACATTCTATCCAAAAGTAAGCCCAATAAATCAATTAGTTCCCCCAGAGTACTCATTGATGGAATCTTGTGGTAGATTGTTTTTTGTTGCGGCCCTCTCCACTCCATGCTTGGCAGCCACTGTATCCCGGCCCAAGCTGCCACTCCAGTCTGCGGGTCAGGGTTCAGCAAGAGAGAGAGTGAGGAAGGACTCGAAGAATGGAGACCAGACAGAGTGTGTTTCAATTCTTCAGTCTCTTTTCCTAGTCCAAGTCCCAAGTCTTGAGTTCCTAGTTCCTAGTTCCTAGTTGTACTCAATTTGTTCTTTTCCAAGTGTCTGATGTCTACTCCTACTCCTAGTGTCTGAATCTCTGTTACTCCAAATTGTTCTCTCTAAAGTGTCTGATTCTCTGGTCTTTTATATGTCTCACTTCTAAGCCATGCCTGTTGGTCATGCCTTTAATCATGCCCTTAGGTCTTGTCTCTAAATCTGATCTCTAAGTCACACTCTTAAGTTACACACCTTTAATCTCACACACCTTTAATCTCACACACCTTTAATCTCACACACCTTTAATCTCACACACCTTTAATCTCACACACCCAAAGAAAGTCCTGGGTATCTAAAGCAAGATGTTATCAGAGTGTGCTCAGCTGTTGTAGGCTATTGTAATCTAAGTCTCATGTCAGGGTATATGGCTCAAGATGGCTGCAAAGCTGATAGCCGCTTTCTGCTAAAAGTCGGCTCCCAACATTTTTGAAACCTGAGGAGGAAGGATAGAAATCACTCAAGTATTCCACTCTGAAGGAACTTTAGTAACAGCTGTTATTATTATCACAGTGTTCATATTCCTTCAGGGAAAAAATATCCTTGGAGAAAATATGTAAAAACAATTATTTTTAAGTCAAACATTTTTGAAGATAATCCTCTTGGTTCAGTTAATTTATATCCCAATTTCTTATGTAGAAATGATATCATTAAATTAATGTTCATATTTTTCAAATTATGCGACTTGTAAAACATTGCAGAAACTTACACAAACATTCCCAAATTTGAGGATACAAAGTTATTTTGTTGGGGACTCACTGGTCCTCATGATAGACACTTGACTTTATGTGCCTTGAAGTTTATCCATGCTAAAATTGCTTTGGCTGTGGTTTTTGATATGGAGACTTTGGGAGTTTGATTACAAAGACCTATAAATGCTTTCTGAGGTAATTGTTAACCATGTGTGCAGCTAGTCATTTGAGGAAAGGATTCATGATCATACTCTTTGCTCATCACTGTGCTGGTTGGAGTGCAAGAAATATTAAATAAAGAGAATAGCATCAGTATAGGATACATTAGACCTTCATTCTAGTACATTAATCATGTTTTAAAGCAACCATGCACATTTTCTTCATTAGTTATAGATATATAACTTTTTGATCATCATAGTCAGAATTAACACCACTTTATGCTTTCATGTTAAAATGATATCCCTAAGTACAGTCCCATCCACAATATGAACAGTGCTTCTCACAAGATTTCTATTAGTTAGCATTTAGGGCATCCCTAGAGGTGTCAGACTGGGAAGCAACCCACTTTAAGACATGAGAATAAACACTTACTGCATATTGGATTTTCCAAACTGAATCAGACTTTGAGGGTGTGTATTGTCAGGTGGTCCATTTTTAACATATTTAAAACACAGGTTTTAAATTTGGGGAGAGGTTTCAAGGTAACAATCTGTCAAGTTCCAGGTACATAATAAAGCTTAAAGTTTGACTACATAGAAAGTTACTTACAAAGCACATGTTACCACAAGGATGGGTTCTAATGATAAAAGACCCAGAGTCTAATATAACCTCTGACCAAGATATAATTGATGTCAATAGACTATAAAGAGCATGAGACATCTCTCCTAAGGATGGGTTCTATTACTTTAGAGATAATGAAAGGTCTGGAATAAACATCCTGGGAAATTTGGGTGACATCTACCTTTATAGCAAATATCGGATGAAGTCTGCTCCCACAGTGAGCAAAAAGGTAATAAGGTCATTAACAAAATCTACTCTCAGCTTTCTGGATGGAATGCAGGTTTTTGACTTTCTCTCATTCACTGAGGAGACAATCATGCATGATTAACATTCCTGGTTCTCTTGGTGCTTCTCTGTTAGTACAAGGTCCTCTATACCCTCTATGTTATTTCCTTAGAAGCTTATTTCTTGTTTACATGAGAATTTAAATAGTAGCTAAGAAAACCATAATTGTCATCTACATCTCACACAAATTGGCAGATGAATCAAAAAAGGAAGATAGTTTTAATGTTTTATATCTTTTATTAATTATTGAAGAATTAAACTAAAATATGATTGCATCACTTTCTTTATTACTTGTCCTCTATCTGATTTTATGTCTCTCATTACTCCCTCTAAAATGAACTGCTTCTTAATACATACATACATACATTTACCTACACACACACACACACACACACACACACAACTTGCTGAGTCCATTTAGTGTGATTTGTATAATTTCATGGCTTATAACTCGGCATGGAATAATTAAACAACTAAGGGGTCATTCTTGGTAGATGCTAATTCTTCCTCTTTCAGCATTCATCACTGTTCAGGTATTGTTTAACAAACCCTCCACTTGTGCTATTATGGCTATGGCTACTCTGTCATTTCTAGGAGATAAAGTTTTGCAGGAGGCTATCTTGGTCTTCTACATTTTTCTATTTTCTCTTTGAAGATATTCCCTGAGTCTTAGGTATAGGAGTTATATTTTAGAAGTGTTGGTTGGTCCTATGTAACAAGTGATATGTTGATTTTTGCTTTATGAATTGTGTTTTCTGTCACAATCTCTATTGGGTATAAAGAGAAGCTGTTGTGATGAGGGGTAGAGGCTACATGTATCAGTGGGCATAAGAATAAGTTTTAGGATGTAGTTCAGAACTATGTTTACCTAATAAATGGGCATGACATAGTAGGTTATCTTTTGAGGTTCATAGCCACACTAGCCGTGAGTAGTTGCCTAAGTATTAATACAAGTCACGATTACTTTTCTATTGAGTCAAGTTAGACAGATGTTGGTTAACCACCATTACACCATTAGGGTTGTCTTGCTATCCTGGATATCATTTTAAGTCATTGGTGTCACAGCTGGATAGGACCATTGATTATTTCACTCCCTTAGAAATTTAAATAGTACTTTATGATACTATGAAAGCTAGAATGTAGGAAGGAGGCTTTCTGGTTAGATACTAGTTGACTCATGTGTCTGTTGTGTGTTGTCTTGAGAAACAGACATTTATCTTTAGGGAAAACAGCAAAAGCCTAGGTCATGGTGTCACATGTCTTGTGTGGGAAAATTTATTAGTCTATGGATCTTGTGGGCATTTTCATCCCACGTAATATAACATGTGTATGTCTGTGTGTCTGTGTAATTTACCAAATATAGACGATGTTGCTATAGCTATAGTTATAGACATGGATAGTACTTGTAGATAATTTTAGGAAAATATAAAATTATTCAATTACTTGAGAATTTATCAACACACTTGTTATTTTCAGGTCTTCTTCTGTATTGACCTTCCTCTTCCATTTTTAATTAGAGCTCCCCTCCCATATTTCCATTTTCTAAGAAACTATGTCTGAAATGAAATAGCTGAATGCCATCCAAGTAGGATCCATTACAA
The DNA here is from genome assembly GCF_011762505.2 of Arvicanthis niloticus. NCBI lineage: Eukaryota > Metazoa > Chordata > Mammalia > Rodentia > Muridae > Arvicanthis > Arvicanthis niloticus. The sequence goes on along the minus strand of NC_133433.1, from coordinate 15,411,664 downwards.
TGAACCCAATAAAATGTTTATTGTTATGAATGTTAGCTACTAAGAAGAGATGTAGGCCCAGTATGCTGAAAATAATGTATATTTTAGAGAACTTCTAAAACTTTCTGCTATATAACTAAACCGCCAAAGGTTCTAACTTTTATTTTTTTAGTAAGTCCAGATAGTCTAAAATTGTGTGATTTTACAGTATCATTTTAGTGTATTTGATGGCTATTTTATTGAATTGGCCTTTTTTAATCCTATTATTTTATCTAACTAAATATTATTGCAAAGTTCTGTTGAAGAGAGTTCAGCATTTTACTTCCTGAAGGGATATTCAGAATGAGTTTCTGTGTAGTATTACATATGTTTCCTCTGACTGATGAATTGCTGAGGATAACATAATGCATTTATTTTATAATTTCATAACTATGTTTTTCTTTTCTTTTGGCATGGATCTAAAACTTATATCAAACCCATTGTAGTTCATTATAGGACTTTTTCTGTAGCTTATACTAACATTTTCTTCTATTAATAACTGATTTCTATCAATATTGCTTCTCTGTGGTAAGTGTTTCTCTTTGTACTGATAGATAAGTGTAGGTCTCATACCTCATCAAAAAACCCATTTCTCCCAACAAATGGCAGCTACCTCAGTGATCCAGAAGTGAACAAATTGCAGATAATATTTTGTGATCTGAATCCTAGCTGTTACATATACAAACAATTTTTTTTCATCTAAAAGTCCAGGTAAATCACAGAAGGATAGACAGAGAGTCAGATCCAGAGATTTAGATCAACAATATTGTTGCCTGAACTAGACTTGTATAATGACTCTACATGACAGGTGAAGATGAGAGGAAGAAATTTTACAACTCTCTACCCTTACGTAGACAGCATCATACTACCAATGACTAAACAGAAAGGGGACTCAGGTTTATCTAGGAGCTAGATTCCTGATACATTATCCAATCTCAAGTGACCAGTCATGAAAATAAGACAAACAGGATTCTATAGGTTGTACACACATATATAGATGACCACACACACACACACACACACACACACACACACACACACACACTTCATAGTAATAATTAGAAAAGAGTTAATAGATTAAAGACAAAGTTGGGAGAGACACAGGAAGTGCCAAAATGAAACATGAAAAAGTGGACATGATCTAAGTACCACGTTTGCCTCTGTGTATAGAATTCTCAAAAATATAAAGATTATACTTTTTAATATGGCATAATATTTTTAAATACACAGGTTATTTTCTGTGTTGATAATTTATATCACTGTTGTCATATGTAAATTTGGATACAAATTCACCAATTGTGATCATATACTTTTTAAATTAGAGCAAAAGCAATGATGGAATCAGTCAAAAAGATGACACTGTCCCATAACTGGACAAATGAGAAGTGGGAGCAACATGAAATGACCTCATTGCTCTCATATTAAAGAAGCACTCACATTAGATCCTGTTTTGTGTGTAGGACTGTGAGGTTTCAAAAGTAAAACCTAAAGGAAATTGGAAATAACAGATCAACAGGTCCTTTGGCTGTGAAAGCACCTTCTGTGTTTTTTGTTTTGTTTTGTTTTTTTGTCATCACAGTTCATATTAAACAATGGCATCTCAGAGTCACAGACTCTGATATAATCTTTGGGTGGTTGTCATTTCTGACACTAACTTAGCTGTTATTTTCAAATTATAATATCTGATGCAAACTATGTAAGAACCATTTCAAAAAGGAATATGTGTCCCAGGCATGATATAAGGAACTTTCATTGTCATCTATTATCAAAACACAATCGGCACTGATTTGCTGAATATTATAGTCAGCTTTAGAGAATATTTCTGATAACACACAGAATAGTGGTAAAAAAATTAATTGTTATGTGTTAATGCTTTTGAAATTCCAGGAAAGCTCCAACATTGGTAACTGACCAAGAAATATCCCAGTGCCTGTATAATATAAAGAACTTCAAGGAAGCTTTCTCTGTGGATTCAGCATCATGGAAATCACCTGGCCAATCAATAATGCCAGCATACAGAGCTCATAGCTTCTCACTTGTAATCCTTTTTTTAAAAATTGGTTATTTTATTTATTTATATTTCAAATATTATCCCCCTTCCCCTTTTCCCCTCCACAAACTTTTTATCCTTTCCCCCTTCCAACTGCTTCTATAGGGGATTTCTGCCACCTACCCACGCACTCCCCTCACTTTCCTATCAATCTCCAGTGACACAAGACCAAAGGCCTTCCTTCTCATTAGTGCCAGATAAGGTAATCCTCTTCTATATAAGCATCTAGAGTAATGGGTCCATCCATGTGTATTCCTTGGTTGGTGGTTTAGTCTCTGAGAGTTTTGGGGACAGGGGTCTAATTGGTTTATATTGTTGTTCTTCCAATAGGTTTAAAAAACCTTTTCATCTCCTTCAGTCCTTACCCCAACTCCTTCATTGGGGTCCCCATGCTCAGTCTGATGGTTGGCTGATAGCATTCACTTCTGTATTGGCCAGGCTCCGGCAGAGGCTCTCAGGAAACAGTCATACCAGGTTCCTCTCAGCAAGAGCTTCTTGGCATCAGCAACAGTGTCTGGGTTTGGAGTCTGCAGATGGGATGAACCCCTAGGTGGGGTGGACTCTGGATGGCCTTTCCTTCAGTCTCAGCTCTACTCTTTGTCCCTGCATTTCCTTTACACAGGAGCAATTCTGTGATAATATTTTTGAGATGAGTGGGCTTCTCCTCTGTAATCTTTAAGCAGAGAGGGTAGTATATATTTATTTACTTTTCTAAAGATAACATCTTACATTTATTTGTACCTGCAGATAAACTAGGAAAAAAATTAGAGGTTTTGTTTGTTTCTTTATCTAACACTTTACTGTAGACAGTTGTTGAAGATTAAAATTCAGCTCTATCTACGTAGATAATACATTTTCAGAACCTGCTCCAGAAAAAATATATATGCTGAGCATGCACTGGAGATAGGAGGAAGGATGAACACCCATCACTTACTCGTGAGCAAATGGTTCTTTGCCGGCTTCAGACATCAGATATTTTTCTACTGATTATTCAAAAGCATACTAAACACTGTGTCTGTGAGTGTGTGAGTGTGTGTGTGTGTGTGTGTGTGTGTGTGTGTGTGTGTGTCTATGGTTTATGTGAATGTGTGTGCATGTATGTATTTATGTATGTATGCATGTATGTATGTGAAGGAGAGTCACAGAGATAGAGATAGAGAGAGGGGAAATGATAGATAGATAGATAGATAGATAGATAGATAGATGATAAATACACAGAGATAGAAAGATAGAGAGAGATCTTGTATTAGGAACACTATCATGTGATTTCTATATGGCACAAAGAAAATTGAAAGCCCTGCATTTATAATTCTAAAGAGTTCTTGGGTTAATGTACATTATAAGTCTGTTCTTTATGGGTATTTTATTTTTAATTTTTGTTATAACAATCAACAGCTTTAATAAATATTCTCAGACAGAGACAAGCATGATTTTAATTGTTTTTATTAATTCTTAGAGAATTTCAAGCGGTACAGTTTAGTAATACATATGTGCCTCTTCCAGGTAATAACACATCCATCACTACTTCCCTGCCTTTCAACTTGGAACCTATGCACACTCTGTTTTACCTTATTAATTTATTGAAGATATATTTTTGAATTACATTTATTTTTGTATTTTGATGTGTTCTTGCATCTTTCAGAAAAAGACTATCTGTTCACAGAGGATGATATTTTAATGTGATCTGAGATTCATTTTGAGAATATTTTATTGAATATTTTTGCATCAGTGTTTTCGGTGAAACTTGGTCTTAAATGCTCTTTTCTTGTTTTTGGTTTGGGTATCAGGGTAACTGTGGCCTCATAAAATAAATCAGGCAGTGTTCCACCTGTTTTTATTTGGTGAAATATTCTCGGGAGTATTAGAATTAATTTTTCTTTGAATGTCTCATAGAATTTCAAGCAAAAACACCCTAGATGTGGCTTTTTTCTCATTTCTTTTTCTTCTTTGATTGGGAAACTTTTAATGATTTCTTCTGTTTCTCTAATGGTTGTAGGTCAACTTAAATTATTTATTAGATCTTGATTTAACTTCGGTAAGTGGTACCTATTGAGAAAACTATCCATTTCACTTATATTTTTCCAATTTTGTGGATTATATGGTTTTAAAGTATGTTCTTATTATTGTCTTGACTTCCTCAGTGTCTGTTGTTACATCCTTCCTTGGTATTTCCGATTTTGTTAATTAGAACATTCTTTCACTGCCTTTTAATTAGTTTGTATAAGGATTTATCTATCTTTTTTATTTTCTCAAAGAACCAACTTTTTATTTTATTGATTCTTTGTGTTCTGTTTGTTTCTATTGTGTTGATTTCAGTCCTCGGTTTGATTATTTTTTGTCTCTATTCTTATTGCTGGTGCTTACTTCTTTTTGTTCTAGAGCTTTCAGGTGTGCTGTTAATTTGCTCTTGTGAGATTTTTTCCAAATTTTTTTATGTAGGCAGTTAGTTCTATGAACTTTCCTCTTAGAACTGCTCTCATTGTGTCAAAAAAGTTTTAGTATGCTGTGTATCATTTGCATTGATGCCTAGAAAGTTTTTAATTTATTTCTTTATTTCTGCCTTGACCCATTTTCTTCCAGTACAGGGTTGTTCAGTTTATATGAAATTGTAAAGTTTCTGTTCTTATAAATAAACTGAATGATCATAATCTGCTCATTAGATGCTGAAGAAACCTTTGAAAAAAATCCAACCCCATTTCATGATGAAAGTACTGGAAAGATTAGGGATATAAGGGACATACGTAAATATAACAAAGAGAATTTGCAGCAAGCCTATAGCCAACATCAAATGAAATGGAGAGAAAGTAAATGCAATTCTCCTAAAATCAGGAAAAACATGGTTACCCATACTCTCAATATCAATTCAATATAATACTTGAAATTTAACTAGAATAATAAGACAACTAAGGGAGATCAAAAGGTACAAATTCTGAAGGAAATACCATGGCATTGTTACTTGAGGTCGATATGACACTATACATAAATGACTCTAAAATGCCACTATGATAGTCCTACACCTGATAAACACTTGCAGCAAAATGGCTGGAGATAAGATTAAGTTAAAAAAAAGTGAGTATCTCTCTTATATATAAATGATAAATTGATTGAGAAATTAATAAGGGAAACAACACCCTTCACCATAGCCACAAATCATATAAAATACATTGGGGTAATGTTAACCTAGCAAGTGAAAGACATTTATGACACAAACTTCAATTCTTTGAATAAAGAAATATAAGATGGTATCGGAAGATGGAAAGAATTCCATATTTATGGATCAGTATGATTAATATAGTAAAAATGGCCATCTTCTCAAAAGCAATCTAAGATTCATCAAAATCATCATCAAAGTTCCAACACAATCCTTTACAGACTTGGAAAAGATAATTCTCATTTTGAGATGGAAAATTATGCAAAACCAGGATGGCTAAAACAATTCTGAACAATTAAAAAACCACTACTGGAGGTATCAGCGTGTCATATTTTAAGATTTACTATAGAGCTATAATATTAAAATCCCAATGATACTAGAATAAAAACAAAAACTTTGACAAACTGAATCAAATTGAAAACAAATACATAAATTCACATACCCATGGACACTTGATTTTTAATAAAGAAGCCAGAAATAATGAAACAGTGAAAATACAGAAACACCAAAATACAAAAACACTGAAAAAAAAGAGCATCTTCAAAAAATGATGCTAGTCAAACTTAATATCTGCATGTAAATGAATACAAAAGAATCTATAATTCCACACAAAACTCAAGTACAAATGGATTAAAGATTACATCATAGAAGCAGACACAGTGAAGCTGATAGGGGAACAAAGTACAAAGTGGTCTTGAATGCATTGGCACAGGAGACAACTTTCTGAGCATAGCACCAATATCTCACTTATTAAGATCAACAGTTAATAAATAGGACCTTGGGAAACTGGAAATCTTCTGTAACTCAAATGAGACTGTCCTTAAGGTACACATGCACCTACAGAAAAAAAAAAAAAGGATTTTAGCAATTCTATATCTGAGAGAGGTCCAATAATGAAAATATATAAAGAACTCAAGAAATTACACATCAAAAAACCTCACAAATTATTCAATTAAAAATGGGGTACAGGTCTACATAGAAAATTCTCAATAGAAGGACCTCACAAGTGACTGAGAAATAGTAAGAAAAGTTCAACATCATTACCCATTAGGGAAATGCAAATCAAAACTACTTTGAAATTCCATCTTTCACCTGTTGAAAAGGTGAAGATCAATAACACAAGTGACAGCATATTCTGGCAAGGATGTGGAGCAAGGCAAACACTTCATTGCTGGTGGAAAAATGTAGGAAGCCGCTGTTAGCAGTGGCTATACATTTGCATTTCCAAGATGGCGCTTCTCCAGATGTAAACAATTATCTGCGCAGTTGCTAGGCTGATAGGCGTGCCAAAGTCACTGCCAATCCCGAGGCATAATACTGGGTGGTGAGCGAACAGCCAATCAGAAGTGAATACGTCACTCTAGACTGTACTTAAGCCGGACCCCTTCCTCAGCTCTCCCATTCCGCGCCTCTCCACGTTTCCCCACGTGTGTGAGAAAGATTAAAAAGCCTCGTTTTGCAGTAACTACCTGATCTCTGCGTCTCGTGCTTTCTCTCCCACGGATGCAAGGCTCGAGGGGGGCGCGTTAGAGAAAAATAAGTATATACAGCAACTATGGGAATCAATATTAGTTTCTAAGAAAACTAAAAGCTGTTCTACCTCAAAGCTCAGCTATAGCACTCCTGGGCATTCACCCAAAAGACGCTCCAATCTACCACAAGGACACTTGTTCAGTTATGTTCATTGAAGCTTTATTCATAATAGCCAGAAACTGAAACAACCTAGATGTTCTTGCTGAGGAATGGATAAAGAAAAATATGGTACATCTACACAATGGAGTATTACTCAGCTGTTTAAAAAAAAAAAATGAAACCATGAAATTTACAGGCAAACGTGTGGAACTAGGAAGGACAATCCTGAGTGAGAGTCAGAAAAATAAATATGGTGTGTATACTCACTTTAAAGTGCTCTTAAGTAGTTGATAATCAAGCTACAACCCACAGACTCAGAGAGATTAGATGAAGAGTGCTCTGGTGGGGACACATGGTCTTCTTAAAAGAAGGGAAATAGAATAAATTTTATAGGTGGACTAAGGGCAGGTAGACAACAATGAGGATAGAAGGTTGCTCATACAAAATTGACAGCAGGGGCCCATGTCTGAGGACAATAGCCACATAGATCATTGAATGTAGAGAAGCTTGGCTAATGCTTACATGGTGCCTTCTTCCCTATGTTCTAGACTCTTTTGTAGGAGATGGTTCACTACAGGTTATGGAAAGAGAAACGTGGACACCAACTCAGTCACAAATCCCCAACCTACAATCTGTCCTACCTGCAAGTGCTTGGACAATGGCCGTGGAGAACTTGTGGGAGTAGTCAACCAATGTTTTAATTTTAGGCCTATGCCAAGAGAGGGAACTGATGATGGACACTGCATGGTTGGCTAGTAACTGAGGACTGGATAACCCTCAGACCTAGGGTAGAACCATTGAGGTCTGGAAATAAATGAAATTTATAATGATATCCTGCCATACTCACGGATTGGTGGTTTGTCCAGTCAGCATAAGAAAGACTTCTCCAATAGCAGATGGAAATGCATGTAAATTCCCACCAACTACATTATGTAGAAATGGAGTCTCAATTAAAGTTTTCCATCAGGTTCTGCTCCTAGGTGCTCAGGGATCCCAGTAGAGGAGGGGAAGGAAGATTCTAAGAGTCAGAGGGGATAGAGGACATCAAGTGAGCATAACTCACTGAATCAACTAATAAGGCTTTATATAAGCTCACAGAGACTGAAGTGTCAAGAACAAGGCCTGCACCAATTCCTCTGCATATATATTGTATCTCTTAGCTTTGTGTTTTGTGGAACACTTTATAGAAGTCAGTGTGACTTGTATTTGGTTGTTGTCTTATGAAGTTTTTTTTTATTTTTTCTGAAGTAAAACAGAGGTGTAGTGAAACTGGTAGTGAGAGAGAGGGGGCTTGGATGAGTAGAGGTAGATGAAACTTTGGTTGGTGTGTATTATATGAAAAAAGAAACTACTTTTAATGAAAAATACAAAAAAAAGAAAATATTTTCTGTCAAACAACATACTGAGATTAATTTCCTTCTCCCACAACATCAACCAGATTCTTGTCTTTTCCACACTCATTAAAGTCTATACCTTCCATTTGTCTCTAAGAGGGTGCTCCCCCAACCACCACCCACTCCCTGCTCACCCCTCCATCATCCCACTTTGCTGGGGCAACTAACCTCCACAGGACCAAGCCTCTCCCCTCCCATTGATGCCAAATAGGGCAATACGCTGCTACATACGTAGCTGGAGCCATGGGCCCACTCATGTATATTCTTTGCTTGGTGGTTTAGTCCCTGGGAGCTCTGAGGGATCTGGTTAGTTGATACTGTGGTTCTTCCTATGGGATTGCAATATCCTTCAGCTTCTTCAGTCCTTCCCCAACTCATCTTTTGGGATCCCTGGTCTCAGAACAATAGATGGCTGTGAGTACCTGCATCTGTCTTAGGCTTTGGCAGAGCCTCTCACAAGACAATCCTACTGGGCTCCTGTCTGCAAGCACTTCTTATCATCAGCAATAGTGTTGAGGTATGAAGTTTGTAGATGAGATGGATCCCAAGGTGGGGTGGCCTCTGGATGGCCTTTTCTTCAGTTTTTGTTCTTTTTTTTTTTTTTTTTTTTTTTTTTTTCCGTGTTTCATTTAGACAGGAACAATTCTGGGTTAATAATTTTGAAATGGGTGGGTGGCCCCATCCCTTCACTGGGAGACATGTCTATCCACTGTAGGTATTCTATTCAGGTTCTAACTCCACTGTTGAATATTTTAGCTAAAGTCATCCCAATTGGGTCCTGGGAGCATCTTGAATCCCAGGTATCTGGGACTTTCTATGGTTCTCCCCAACCCAGTTTCCCATCTACCACTGCTACGTATTTCTATTCATTCTCCTGGCCCTCTGGATTTCTTTCCTGTCTCATCCCATACCAGATTCTGCCTCCTTTTTCTCTCTTCTTCCCCTCTCCCACTCACATCTTTCTGTCCCATGTCTTTGTTATATATTGGAGCACATGTCTTTGTTATATATTGGAGCACCTTTTGGGTATATGACCAGTAGCTGGGTCTTCAGGTAGAACTATTTCCAACTTTCTGGGGAACAGCCAGATTAATTTCCAAAGTGGTTGTACTAGCTTGGAATTCCACCAGTAGTGGAGGAGTGTTTCACTTCACTTCCTCTCCAGCATCTGCTGTCATGTGAGTTTTTGATCTTAGACATTCTTATTTGTGTAAGTTGGAATCTCAGGGTCGTTTTGATTTGCATTTCCCTGATAACTAAGGACATTGAACATTTCTTAAGTGCTTCTTGGCCATTTGAGATTCATCAGTTGATATTTCTTTTCTTAGCTCTGTACCCTGTGTGTGTGTGTGTGTGTGTTTTTTTTTTTTGTTTTTTTTTTTTTTTTTGTTTTTTTTTTTTAATTGGGTTATTTGGTTTTCTGGCATCTAACCTCTTGAGTTCTTTCTGTATTTTGGCATATTAACCCTCTATTTGATGTAGGGTTGCCAAATATATTTTCTCGATCTGTTGGTTGCTGTTTTGTCTTACTGACAGTGTCCTTTGCCTTACAGATTCTTGTCAGTTTCATGAGGTCCCATTTGTCAATTGTTAATCTTAGAGCCTGAGCCATTGGTGTTCTGTTCAGGAAAATTCCCCCGTGCTGATGTGTTTTCACTTACTCTTCGATTAAATTCAGTGTATCTGGTTTTATATGGATCTCCTTGATCCACCTGGATTTGAGCTTTGTTCAAGGAGATAAAAATTCATCAATTTGCATTCTTCTACCTGCAGACCTCCAGTTAGACCAGCATCATTTGTTGAAAATGCTTTTTTTTTAACTATTTGTTTTTGATGTCTTTCTCAAAGATCAATCAAGTGACCATAGATGTATGCATTTATTTCTAAAATAATATTATTTCAATAATAATAATAAATTATTTGAAATATATACAACACAGAATAGGATAATGCAAAAAAAACCTATTAATATTTTTAAAGAGACAAATCAAAAGATCTATAGCAGCAAAAGAAAGTGTCCAGACAAAACATCATGAAACAAAAAAAATTTTCCAAAACATCATTACATTCATTTTTAGTTCAACTCTATTGAGCAACAAACATGTCTCTTCTAAAGCCAATACCATGCTGTTCTAATAACTATAGATCTGTAGTACAATTTGAAGGCTGGGATGGTGATAACTCCAGCAGTTCTTTTATTATTCATGAATTTTGCTATCTGAGTGTTCCATGTTTCCATATGAAGCTGAAAGTTGTCTTTTCAGGTTATGTGAAGAAGTCAGTTGAAATTTTAATGGTTATTGCATTGAATCATCAGACTGATTTTAGAGTGATGAACATTGTCACAATATTAATCCTACTTACCAGTAAGTATAGATAATTTGGTCCTTGATCTCTTCTTTAAATTTTGGCAATGTCCAAAGTTTGGTATTACATAAATCTTTCACTTTCTTGGATAGAGTTAACCAAAGAGATATTTTTGAGGCCATTGTGATAAGTATCGTTCTTCTGAATCTTTCTTAGTTGGTGTGTCAATTATACATAGAAAGAAAACCAATATTTATGTGTTAATGTCATATCCTTCTACTTTGCTAAGTGTTTTTCATCTGCAGAAGTCTGCTGGTAGAATTTCAAGAGTGATTAATTTATGCAATCCTATAAATTTTATGTAAAGGTACTTTGATTTCTTTCCTTTCTATATCCCCTTGATCTCTTCGAGTTGTTCTATTTTTTCCTGTTAAGACTTCAGGTATTATTTAATAAGTATGAAGAGCATGGACTTTTTTGTCTTCTTTCTTAATTTAATGGAAATACTTTTAGTTTCTCTTCATTTAGGATAATATGTTTTGTAGGCTTCCAATAAGTCTCTATTTTGTTGAGTCCCTTTCCTGGACTTTTATCATGATGAGTGTTTGATTTAGTCAAGGGCCTAAACTACATCTAATGAGATGGTCATGTGGTTTTCCTTTCAATCTGTTTTTATGGAAGATTGCATTCTTTTTTTCATTTTTATTGGGTATTTTATTTATTTATACTTTGAATGTTATCCCCCTTATCAGGTTCCCCTCCACGAACCCTCTCCCCCTACTCCTTTGTCCTGCTTCTATAAGTGTACTCTCCCACCCACCCACCAACTCATACATTAACTCCCTAGCATTTCTCAACTTTGGGAGCCTCCATAGGACCAAGGGGATACCCTCCCATTGACTCCCGATAAGGCAGTCCTCTGATACATATGCAGGTGGAACCATGGGTCCCTCCATGTGTATTCTTTGGTTGGTGGTTTAGTCCTTGAGAGCTTTGTGGGTTCTGGTTGGTTAATATTGTTGTTCTTCCTATGGGATTGCAACCCCTTTAGTTCCTTCAATCTTTGAACTACCTTCTCCATTGGGGTCCCTAGAGATCAGTCTGCGTTCATCTGCATTTGTTTTGCTCAGGTTCTGCCAGGCACTCTCAGGAGACAGCTTTTCCAGGCTCCTGTAAGCAAGTGCTTCTTGGCATCAGCAGTAGTGTCTGGTTTTAGAGTCTGAGGATGGGATTTATCCCTAGGTGTGGCAGTCTCTGGATGACCTTTCCTTCACATTCTGCTCTACTCTTTGTTCCTGCTTTTCATTTTGGCAGGAGAAATTCTGAATTAATATTTTTGAGGTGGGTGGGCGGCCCCATCCCTCAATCGGAGGCCATGCCTCTACAGGTTTTATCTCCCTTTGTTGGGTATTTCAGCTAGTGTCCTCCCTGTTGGGTCCTGGAAACCTCTTGGATCCCTGGCATCTGGGACATTCTAGTGGCTATCCCCCAGTTCCCCCATCCCCAAATGCTATATAACTCCTTTCAAATTTTTGACCCTCTGTACATCTCCCCCATCTACTACCATATCTGACCAGGCCGCCATTTTTCCCTCCCCTTTCTCTCTTCCTCCCAAATTCCTCACTTCCTCTATTTCCTGATATTATTTTGTTTCCCCTTCTGAATAGACTGTAGCATCCATACTTTGGTGTGGTCTTCTTTCAATCAGTGAGTACATACCATGTGTGTTCTTTTGTGACTGAGTTACCTCACTCAGGATGATATTTTCAAGTTCCATCTATTTACCTGCAAGTCTATTAAGTCATCACTTTTAATAGCTGAGTAGTAAGTACTCCACTGTGTAAATATACCACATTTTTTTGTATCCATTTCTCTGAAGAAGAACATCTATGTTGTTTCCAGCTTTGATATATTGAAACACAGCCACTACTCTGGGTTGAAATCCACTTGATCATTGAGGGTGACAATGTAATATGTTCTTCAATTTAGCATGCAAGTATTTTTGAGAAACTCTGTATCTATGTTCAAAAGGAATATTGATCTTTAATCTTCTTACTGTGTCAAGCTTACATGTCTTGGTAATTTTGGACCTGTAATAAGAGCTGTGCAATATTATTTGTTTCTATTTTGTATAATACTTTGAGGTATATTAATATTAATTCTTCTTTTAAAACTTGGTAGAATTCTTTTGAATTCATCTGGTCCTAAACTTATTTTGGTTGAGAGATTTTAATTACTACTTCTATCTCACTAGGAGTTATAAGTCTGTTTAAATTGCTTGCTATAAATTTTGTAGGTAATATATATCAAGAAATTTATTCTTTTATTCTGTTTTTCAGTTTGGTGTAATATAGGTTTTGAAAGTATGTTCTTCTGGTCCTATGGATTTTCTTGGTGTTTGATCTTATTTCTGCCTTATATCTCTAGTTTTGTTAATTAGGATATTCTCTCCTCATATTTTAATACATTTTTCTAACGGTTTGTCAATCATTGATTTTTTTCAAAGTTTCAACTCTTTGTTTTATTGATTCTCTGCTGTTTTGCTTTGTTTTGAGCCCTGACTTTTATTATTTCTTTCAATCTATTCTATTTTTTCTTTTAATTATTCTGGAGTTTTCAATTGTGCCCTCAAGTTACTAATATATGATGTTTCTAATATTTTTATGTACGTGTTCGATGTTACAATCTTGCCTCTTAGGACCATATGTTCATTATGTCCTGTAGATTTTGTTATGTTGTATTTTCATTTTCATTAACATCTACAACTTTTAAGTATCTTTCTTAATTTTTGTCTTGACTTACTTTTTATTTAGTATTGAATTTTAGTTTCTATGCATTTTAAAACTTTCTGCTATTGTTGATAACCAATGTTCTATATGGTGGTCAGATAGGATGCATAATGTTATTTCAATTTGTGTGTATTTGTTGTGACTTGATTTGTTTTCATTTTAGATAAAGTTCCATGAGTTGTTTAGAAGAAGGTATACACTTTTATTGTCTGAAATGTTCTGTTATATCTCTAATATCTGTGTGGTTTTTGACATCATTTAGCTTCAGAATTTCTTTGTTAAGATTCAATTTAGATGACCTGTCTATTCAAGACAATTGATATTGATGTCACCCACTATCAATGAGGGTCAGTTTGTGAATTTTTTTCCTGTACTAATTTTTTAATAATTTTTTTGCCTAGATATTAAGAATTTTAATAACATATCATGAAAATTTTCTTTGTATATAGTATTGATACCCCCACCCCTTGGTTTTTCAAAACAGTTTGTGTGTGTGTGTGTGGGGGGGGTGTGTGCCTGTAATAATCCTGGAAACTCCTGACTCTCTTTGTAGACCAGGCTGGCTGCAAACTTACAGAGATCAAATTGCCTCTCCCTCCCAAGTGCTGGGATTAAAGGCATGTCCTACTCCATCTTATTCATTCCTGTCTCTTTTCATTAGTTTTTGTGTCCATTTTTTTTTTTTTTTTTGGATATTAAATATCTACACTCGATTGCTTCTTTTCTCCATTTGCCTTGGATATCATTTTTCTTCATTTTACCCTATGGTGAACTCTATCCTTAATGTTAAGTTATTTTTATTGTATGTAATTTTTAATATTCTGTATTTGTTCCATATGTTTAGTGTGTTGATCACTGTGTGTGATGGAAAAATTTTTTTCTGGTCCTCTATTATTCGGCGTGCTTGTGCCTTGATTGGTACCTTCCTCTATACCCTAGGGCAGTTTTCTTCTTTGGTTTTGTTGAAAATATTTTCAGTGCTTTTAACTTGTGTTTCTTCTCCTTCCTTTATTTCTATTATTCTTAGATTTTCTCTTTTCATAGTATTCCAGGTTTTCTGGATTTTTCTGTGCTTGGATTTTGTTTCTTTCACTGAAATAGGCATCTCTTCTCTCTTGTCTCCAGTGCATGAGCTCTCTCTTCCATTTATTGTACTCTCTTGTTGTGGCCCACTTTCTCTTTCTATAACTTATCATATCCAATATAATCTATACTTTTGAATATATGGCCTTCTGGTGATTTTTTTGTTACCCATCTATTATTTCCTCTGTTACATATCTGGACACACATTATATAATTTCTTTTGTAAACTCATAGATAACTATATTTTCATCAGAAATATAAGAGAATATATCAAAAATATACTTTTTACATTCTTAGGCTTTGGGTTTCAGTACTTTTATATTTGACCCTCTAACCCCCCTCGTATATAACCATGTCTTCTGGGATCAATGTTGCCCACATACTCAGGATAATTTTAGTCAAACTCTACTGAGTTTTTTCCTTCATGCATCATTTAGCTATTTACTCCTGTTCTCTTGGAGTGTACCCCAGTTTTCTTTGAGTTGTTTGAACTTAGTTGGAACAATCCTTTTCTATTCTTGTATTCAAATTATTCTTACTGAAAGTTGTTACTACAGGTTTAGTAAATTTTGAAGCTGCCATACTGTCTTCTTTTCTATTATTTCTATTAGCTCTGTGTTTATTAATTTATTTTTATTGTTTCTGAACTGGGACTTGTACATCTGGAGCTGGCTAGCTGAGGTTCTCTCTCCCTCCCTCCCTCCCTCCTCTATCTATCTATCTATCTATATCTATATCTATATCTATATCTATATCTATATCTATCTATCTATATATATATATCCCTCTTTATCCTCCTCCTTCTCGTCTGCCTCTTCCTCTTCCTCCTTCCTGAATCCAGAATTGTCAGGTTATAGGTAAACACAGCACATGATTGTCCTGTGAAGAGCTTCTGTAGTCATTCATTCTGTAGATTGAATGGACTCACTTGTGTGCTGTGTAGAATAATATTTGGAACATGGCCAATGCTAAAATATATATTTAGTTAAGAATTTTAACATTATCAGACTGAATAGAGAGCTCAGTAGTTAATAACCATGCCTTCTCCTGAAGAAAATTTGTGTTTGAGTCTCTGTGTCTACAAAGGGACTCACAATCTTCTGCAACTTCATTTTGGACATATAATGTTTGCTGTCCTCAAAAAACAGTATGCAAAATGGCCATACACATAAAATAAATAAAATAATAAATGAGAATTTATTCTTTGTGTCTTATTTAGTGAAAAGATTATTTTATAATGAGTATGTCTATATTCAAGTACATATAGATGTTAGGTTCAATAAACTGTATTAAATAGCCTCAACACATATTTGTAATAATGAAGTTCTACTCAGTATTACATAGCTACTTTCTAGCAATATGTATGTAATCATTTTATTTATTCCTAAAATAAATCTTGCAATAGTTTTGTTCATCCCATTTGTTCTGTACAGAAATTTGGAGAATAGCTTGTTTTTAGATATCAAGCAAAACAAATGAGCACTTAATTCTGGCTTTTCTTTCCTAAGCAAATTTCATATGTATCTTTTAAATCTATATACCTTTATATCTGCTCAAACTATGTGAAATTTAATAAAATATTCCAGACATGACTGTGCCATTATTGAACTCTCTATATTCTACTTTGGAAACACTATAATCTTAGATGTTTAAATAACATTGATACTAGTGCAATAAGAAATTTCTGAAAAGTAGACTAAGAAGCAAAATTGAACAGCAATTTTGTTACAAAATTGAACAGATAAATAAATAGCTGACCAATCACAACCACTTGGGATAAATGTTCTTTAATATATTGAAGAGCTAGGATTTACAAAGTAATCATCTCCAACCAAAAAAATAAACAATATCAAGTATATGCTGTCTTCTGCAGTTTTGATTTATGAAAATTATATAGATTAGTGCCCAGAAAAGAAAACTCATCAAATAACTTATTTCTTGAAAACTCCATATACCAGAAAAATAGCTGCTTCTACAGTGAATATTCATTTAAACTATAGATTTCTAGATTTGTGTAACTGAAAATACTCATTTTAATTTTTGCTAGACATGTACTTATTCACACACTGCCAGAATCTCCATTGCTGCAGAGTCCACAGACTGAGAAAATAACTCATAAATGACATTTTGGTGAACCTTTTCTATAGTAATTTTAATCAAGACTTAATTGTTTTGCCAGGTGTTATACACATTTATTTTGACCAGATGTGCTGGGTCCTGTTCTTTTAAAATATCTCAGTAACTTTGGGCATTCTTCCTTTAAATTATATGTGACTGCCTTTGGATCTCAAGCTGGGAAGTGATAGAGATAAAGTTCAAACTCATGTTTGGAAAGACTATTCTGCCAACGTGAATCCAGTAAATTTTCTAAATGATGATATTATTTTCATGCTTTTGGGAAGGGTCGCTATGGGTTCTGTTTATGCTCTGTGCTTTGGTTAAACTGACTTCTCCCCTGTCACTGCCTGTAAAGATCAGGCCGGAGAAAACTTATGTGCAATAGCATGTACTCTATTTTCGTCTGTCTTCTGGGAAGACATTTGACTTTCCTGAAAAGGCTTCCCTTTTCAGTGACACTGTCCCTTGTATAAGGAGATTGGGGGAAAGCTGGGAAGGAAGTAGGACATCTTGTTTATTACCATCCTTGTTATGGGAAGACGCTATTACTAAAGACAGGAAGTCCTATGTGGAGATAAAGAATTATGTGGATTTAATGAAATATTTTCTAGAAACTAGATTAGGATTAGAGAGTTTTAGACAGTAAATTGGATCGGTCAGTCACATTTTAGTCACATTCTAGAATATATGGTAAAGAGGGAGTGATATTAGACATAGTTTCTGTTATCTTTATTACTTTCTTTTACTCTGGTTAGGTTGTAGAAAATTTTGTGGCTTGCCCATATTGCCTGCAAACTACAGTTGTTTATATTTTTATTGAGTTATATATTTTATCATGGATTCTATGATGATTTGATACAATGTAATTTTATCACACCTTCAACCTTTTTCTAATTTCTCATTGTCTGAATGAGACATAAAAGAGATCACTTGACTTAGATTTGGCTGTCCAGAGACATGCCTGAGATAGAGATGATATCAGGCCTAACATGACTAAATTTGAGGACCAGAATGGTTCTATGATGCCAAAAGCAGGTAGATAGAGAAGTCTAGCTCCTGCCCTGATGATATCTGTTCATAAACCAGCTACATACCCTAATCTTCTAATTTTTTTAAATCCTTAGTCTTCATTTTGATTGTTAATGTTCTAAGTGTTAAATATTAAGTCTTAAGAGAATGTGAGTATACTCTTAAAATCTAACCAAAATTAATACACAAAAATAATCTGATAAAATTTCATCAACAACAGAATTTTGTATTGAGCATGTTTAAAGCATTTAAGATGTCATAACTTCTCCTCTACTTAGATATAGTTTAAAATTGATGAAATGCATAATGTTGAAAATATTTTGAAAGCTAGTCCCAACTCAAAAAAAGTCAGACTGAATTTTAATCATTCAGATACAAAAGATGGAACAAATTATTGTGAGTTCTTGAATGCTATGGTAATCTAATATTACATTAGATTAAATTCCATAACACTGTGGATATTTAAATTTCAACACTGTGGAATGATGATATTTACTATTTTATATATTAATTGTTCTTGAGCTAAGGCAGTGGTCCCAGCTGATTTCAGTTTATGAATGAATAATTTGATATTCCATAAAATCTAATTTGATTTGCTAAAAATTAATTAGCTCTGCAATCAAAAGTGCCAACTCTTAGTACCAAGGGCTCTTTTTTTAGAATTGTAAACAGTGAAATATCAGCAGATGACTAAAATGTTTTGTGTACTTAGTGTTCTCTTCTGTGAACCAAAGCTGTTTATAAGCTGGCTATGTATCAATTCCAGTCAGTATAGTTTTCTCTTGAGAGACATGTTGATATGAAGAAATATTAACTCTGACTCTTTACTGTCTAATATACTAAAATATGAGGGATTTTATTTTTCATTTGTGGAATAAGATCTGATAAAGACTATTATACAGAGAATTATTATGAAGGAAAAATGGGACCAACAGTGTCTGGAACATGGGATAGTTCTTGTTATATAAAGAAGTACTCTACAGATGTCTGATTTAATTTATTTTTAAGTTTTATTCAAACCTTTTGATTATTTTTAAATATATTGACATTATTTATTTTCTTTTTATAAAACAGAAAAAATGATATAGTTTGTTAATGTATGAAATTTAAGTTATTTTCTCAGTGACTAGTGTTGAGTTATCACCTGAAGAACAAATAAGACTTTTTTTTTATAGTCTTAACATACCGAAATGCCAAGCAGTTGCTTCATTCAAGAATTCTATACACAAAATCACAGGTGTGGGTTGTTCCTTAGAACCATGTTACCCTATCTGCCTTGAACAGTCCATAGTTGAGACTGATTCTCACATTATTCCCTAACACTTCTCCACCCTTGGATGACAAATCATTCTGAACGTTCCTTGAATAATGATAGTCGAACAGAATCACTAAAGGAAGTAGAGAAAATGAAACTGCAGAGAACCAGGGAGAGGGATAAATTTATCTTATCCTAGCTGATAAATTCTTGAAGAGGTCGGTGGTTAAAGTAACATTTTCTTCTTTCTATCCTGCATGTGTAATAAAACAAGGATGTACCTTATCTTTGTATAGGTTTTAGCCCTTAATTTACTAAATAAACTCAGTACTCTGTCTCTTTGGGCAAACATAATGCATACACTATGGGCTTGGATATTTCAAACTGCTGCCGTGCATAGCCCATCAGTTCTGGGACTGTGTCAATAGATCACAGAGAGGGCTCATCTAGAGGAAAGTTCCCTTCAAGAAATACTTCTCCAAAGTTTTAAAAGTTCTCATTCTAAGGCATGAGAGGTAGCTAAGAGATTTAGAATGTGTTCTGTTCTTTCAGAGGCCTAGAATTAGGCTACCAACACCCAAGGCCTTACAATAACCTGCAGTTACAAAGTTAAGGCACTGAAAGCTCTCTTCTGATCTCAGGAACTGGTACTCACATGCATGAATCCACACACAGGCACACACATGTACAAAGAATTAGAAAGAGAATAATAAATATTTTTAGAATATTCTGATTTGGTTTTAGTTATTGAAAGGTCCACTACATTTTATTACAAAACTAAATAATGAAAATAATAAGGAAGAATGGGACTTTTAAAACCTCTTATTTTTGTACTCATATTTTCATGAAAAACATCTAGATGTTTGTCAGTATATCATTAATAAAGACTTTTTTGAAATCTGAAATAGAAATCTAATTTTACTAAATGGTAAGTGACACCCAAAGGCTACTTTGTATTGTAGTCCATGGTTTCTTTGACCTCGTGGGGAACAGGAAGTCTGGGGACTTGTGGAAGATGAGGAAGTTGAAAATACTACTATTCCTTGTGATAAGAAACATTGTGCTTGGGTTTTTTTTTTCTCTGTCAACTCTGGTTTTGTGACCTGTTGCCTGATCATTTTACCACTTTGGTAGCCGAACTTTTATTTTCCGAATTGATATCTTGCTTCATAGTCTTAAACTTAAAGAATAAATATGTTGAACACTGCCAAAAATCCCCCCAAAATTCTCCTGTGTCTGACTAAAGTGGCTAACATTCATCAGTTGTCAGTTTGATGAGACTTTACTTGCTTCTACACATAAGTAAGGACATACTCCTATTCAGTGGTCACAAGAATAACCATCAGAGATGGTCATTAAAACTCATAGGCAGCTGTTGTATATCTCTGTTTTCCCCAAACATGAGTGAATGAGAGAGGGTTGAAAATTTGTACAAAATTTTGGCACTTCTACTATCAGAAAATATTTCATTTCTGAAATTTTATTCACTGAAAAATATTTTACTTCTGAGACATAATTTCTGATCTTGAAAAACTTACTTAGTAGAAAAAAAATTACTACTGGAACTCTAGCTTTGCCTCCTACTATATAGGCAAGAGGGGAATTCAATGACAACAAAATAAACAAAGAAAATATTGTAAAATTATATCTTATCATTGGTTATAGTTTTAAAAGTTTCAATGAGGAAAGCATAGTTAATTAATTTTAAATCTAAATTGACTTAGGTTCTTTTAAATTATTTTTCATGGTTACTGTATATTTACTTATTTGAAGTGCTGAGAGCGTCCATGCTATCAACTTATTGCAGAAAATAAAATATGTGGCAGTCAATTACTTGTATTATGTAGGTGCCAGGATAGAACTCAGGATTTTAGGTTTGGCAGTGAGTGACTTCCAGTATCTTATCAGACCTGACTTCAGTATTTCTAAAGTTGCATTTATTTACAGATGAAAAGCACATATTTTCCTGTAACCCTAATGTGCATCAAACTAAAATTTATTTTATATTATTTTATTTATTCTTCTCTCATACAATATATCATGACCCCAGCCTTATCTCCCGCTCTTCTCAAAATATTCTCCCCTTCCCTGTCCCTCAGATCCTCTGCTCCTCTGTTTTCTTTCAGAAAAAACTCAGGCTACCTAGTGATATCAACAAAACTCACCATAACAAGCTGCTATAAAAGTAGGCATGTATGATCATTTCATGGCAAGATGAGGTAATACAGTAGGAGGAAATAAGACACACAAGCAGTCAAAAGAGCCAAAGATAACTTTGGTTCCATTATTAGAAGTCCAACAAATTCTTCTAGATAAAAAACAAAAAAAAAAAAAAAAAAAAAAAAAAAAAAAACAAAGCATGCATGTAGAGGGCCTGGTGCAGACTGATCTAAGCTCTGGGGTTTCTGTTTCAGTCTCTTTGAGCCCCTGTTCGTCCTGATTAGTTGATTCATTGGGCAAACATGATATGTACTCTCAAAT
This sequence comes from Arvicanthis niloticus, assembly GCF_011762505.2. Classification (NCBI taxonomy): domain Eukaryota; kingdom Metazoa; phylum Chordata; class Mammalia; order Rodentia; family Muridae; genus Arvicanthis; species Arvicanthis niloticus. Next base: position 15,390,357 of record NC_133433.1, on the reverse strand, counting down.
AAGTGGAGATTAGCTGTTCAGTAAAGGATAATTGCACTATAATCCACAGATCTGGAGAAGTTAGATAAAGGGGAGAAGTCTATGGGAATGTAAGAATCCCCCCAAGAAGGAGATACAGAATAGATTTCATGAATAGAATGGAGATAGTTGGAGATGGGAACAGGGAAGGTACAGAGGAAAAGATAAAGAGAGTACAGAGACAAATAAATCAATTAGGGGTGATGTGGAATCCTAATGCAGTAAAAACTTCTTGGAACCTATGAAATTGACCATAGCTATGGAGGACAATATAGAGGTCAAACAAGTCATCTTTTAAAACCAGACTAGGATCAAAGTGGTAAATCTATGACAGCATCTCAGCCAAAGCATCTATGACCCACAACCTTCCCTACCTGTAAGATATGCTAGTGCAAAGGGGTTTCAGAACTTCTGGGACTGGTATAACATGAAGCCCACAACATGAGGAGCTGACAGTGCCTAGATGGCTGGGATCAGGAAGATAAATGTCTCAGAGACCTAGAATAGAAGCAAACACAACTGAAAGAAAAGAGTCAATGAAATGATTCCTAGGGGTATTCCTCTGTACTCATAAGATCAGTGCTTAGCTCAATTTCTATCAGAGAGGCTTCATGAAGCTCTGAGAGCAGATACAGAGAACCATATCTAAATATTAGAGAAATTCCAGAGAATTCTACAGAAGAAGTGGAGGAAGGAAGGATTATAGGAGCCAGTGAAATTGAGGACACCAGGAGAACCTTATAATTCTAATAACTAAAGTCTGGTGAGAAGGCTCAGCACCACAAGATCTGTGATTTTAAAATTATTATTCTACATTTATCTCTTAACCTTGGTAGAAATTAGGGCAATTTATAATTTACAGAAAATGTCAATATTGACAAATATATTTAGAATGAAAGATAATTTCAATTTTTCTAACTATAAGGCTCTAAAAAGTATTATTAGTAGCAGGATATACAATTGACAAAACAAGGGAGACGAAACAAGAAATCTCTCGTGATTTTAACACATGGAAAACTTCCAAATTTAAGCACACCATCTTTGAACATCATCATTTTTTATCATAGCCATTATTGAAAAGAATGGAAACTATAAATGTGTTTTAAGTATAAAAGTAGAAAATTCGAATTTAATTTTGTTCTTTGACTCAAGTGGTGAGAAAGTATAATGAAGCATTAAAAAACCTAAAGTCTAGGTAGAGCCCTAGAGTTTACCTCTCTTAGTTCTACCTCTGATGAGTTAGCAACCTCCCATTTCTCCTTCCTTCCTGTGGTCACCAGTATCTGGTAAATACTGTTTTTACTTCAATATCTATGTGATCAATGTTTGTATTTCCTACATGGGAAAGCATGGAGCATTTGTCCTTCTGTGCATGGTTTACATCATACAAAATGTCCTCTAGACATGATGAGATTTCATATGATTGTTTATGTCTGAACAAGGCATAAGACACTTGCTACCAAATTCTGACAACTTGAACTTGATCCCAGAACATACCCGGCAGAAGGAGACAGTGGATATCAGCATGCTGCTCTTTTGCTTCTACACGTTTGCATTGACATATTCACCATGTCCCCAACAAATCAATAAATAAATGTGAAGAGAATTTAAACTGCTTCTTGAAATACTTGATGAGTAACAAATAAGACTTGTGTAAACTAGAACAAACAAAATAATTACATTTAACTGCATGGGCAATCTCTATGTCTCTGCTTAAGCCATTGAATTATATGATTTTGTGTGGGTCTGCATGTGAGATTTGCAGTTTGTTTTTTTAATCAAAATTCATTTGTGTTATGAATTAGATCTTCTCCAAGAGGCAAAAAATATACTTCATGACAAATCAGATAGGCAGAGACAGCATGACAGAATTTTGATTTTTTTCTTTTGCTGTATTACATCTTTCATTTGACAAATTCACACTCTGACATCAATAATGTCAAATTACTTTTTAACTTATTTGTTCTTCTAGGAATATTATTTGCTTTCTCTTTCTAATTTTGTTTCCTGAAATGTGATGTATTATATTTTGTTTCAATTCCCAAATCCCAATGGAACATGTTTTAAGATTCCTATTTTTGTAACAAAGGACTAGATATCACTTAGCTCTCATACAACAATTAAAAAGTGTGTTTTTTCCCCAGTGATTCTAAAACAAAAGGACAAAACAAATCAAATCAAAGTTGCTTAATCTTAGTGGATTAAGAATTTGAAAAGGGGGGTTTTGGCTTTTGCTTTTAAAAGAAAATTTTATGGGTCCCATGAATTATAGATTCTTTTTCCCTAGCCTGAGTAGCTAAAGTTGCCCCTCTGGTTTGCCAACCAGAGGCCAGGTAATCCGTAAACAAAGAATGCAGAGTTACAGGACAATGGGCTACGGAGGCATCCCAGGAATGAAGATAAGAGATAAACATCTGCCTGCAGGAACTGCTCCCCACCCCCATGGACCGGTTTGGCCAGATGTTCAAAAATTGGAAAACAACCAATTGTGTGCACCCGCGCGAAAGTTTCTCCTTTTCCCCACCCCGAGCTTATATAAACCCTAAACCCTGGAGCCACGAGGTTGATGCCCCTGTCTCCCACATTGAGACACGTGTCGGCCCGGAACGTTCCGCCATTAAACTACCTCGTGTTCTTGCAGCAAGTTGGTCTTCCGTGTGTCCTTTGGGTGCGCGCCATCCTGTGACTCGAGTGGGGTCCCCTTTGGGGGCTTCCCGAGCCTTACACTTTCTTTGAGGCATTTCAGCTGCAGGTGGCAGAGATAGATATTTTAAATATTTAATATATACTTTCTATGCTTACAATAATATATATATATATATATGAAAATAGACACATACATCCACATACATGCAAAAGAAAGACTATTTTGACTTTCTTGAAAAACTAGAAAGCACAAAGTAAATATTTTTTCATTGGTGCACAAAATACATTTTAAGAGAATTTAAAGGGTTCATATTTTATTAAATTAACTAATAATTAATTAAAATGTTGAGATATGGCCTCTTAATGTAGGCCTGGTTGTCCTTTGAATTACTGTATAGTAAAGGCTGGCCTCAAACTCAGAGAGATAGGCCTGCCTCTACCTTCTAGGTGCCAGGATCAAAAGCATGAGCTACCATGCTAGGCATATAATATAATATGATATGATATATACAACATAATATAATATAAAGAAAAAAGAAAAAACTAATACAATGTAATAGCAAAAGACAAAGAGAAGGAAGAGCCCAAGAAGGTACTAGAAACAGCTAAAAAAGACAGAGACCTACCCTTCCCACACTCAAGAATCTCATTAAAATACTAAATAAGGAGCCATAATTTAATTTATGCACAATGGACCTGTGGTGAAAAAAAAAAACCAGAAAAACAAAACAAAACAAAAACCAAAACAAAAAAAAAGAACCCAAAACGAAAACAAAACCATTTCTTTATAGCTAGTGAGACTAAAAACTGAAACAAGTATTCGAAATCAATCTGGTACTTACTCAGAAAATTGGAAATAGTTCTACCTGAAGACCCAGCTATACCACTCATGGGCATATATGCAAAAGTTGCTCCACCATATTCCAAGGACACATGTTCCAGTATGTTTATAGTACCATTATTTGTAAAAGTAAAAAACTGACAGCAACCAATATGTCCTTCAATCGAAGAATGGATATAGAAAATGTAGTTTATTTATACAATGGAATACTATTCCAGTATTACAATGATGACATCATCAATTTTGCAGGCAAATGGATGAAACTAGGGAATATCTCCTTGAAGGAGGTAACATAGACACAAAAGAACATGAATGGTATGTACTCACTGATAAGTGGATCTTAGTCAAAAAGTACAGAATACCCATGACACACCTCACAAACCTTAAGAAGTTAAACATGAAGCAAGGCCCAAATAAGGATGCTTTAATCCCACATTAGAAGGAAAAAAATAATCATGGGTGGTAGAGGGATGAAGGTGCATAAGTGGGAGTAGGGAGTGGGAGGGGACAAGGGGACAGGATTAGGTCTGGAAGGAGACAGGAGAGAAGCCTTGAGATTCTGGAGAATGAATGGAAATATATAGCTGTCAGGGGTCAGGGATGGGAGTAACCTCTAAAATTCCCAGAGACCTCAGATGAGGGAGATCCCCAGAATTCATCCCCAAAATGTCCAACAATGGAGATACAGCTTGTCAAAATCTCCCATAAAGACAAATCACCAAGCTCCTGAACAGAACACCAATGGCTTATGCTCTAAGATCAAGAATTGAAAAATGGGGCCTCACAAAATTGTAAAGCCTCTTTAAGGCAAAGGGCACTGTCAATAGGATGAAATGACAATCACCATATTTGAAAAAGATCTGTTCCAATCCTATACTTAATAGAGGTCTAATATCAAATCTATACAAAGAACTCAAGAAATTAAGAGTCCAGACAACCAAATAACCCTATTAAAAATGGGAAACAGAGCTAAACAAAGAATTTTCAACTGAGGAAACTCAAAATGGATTGAAAAGCACCTAAGGAAATGTTGAACATCCTTAGTCATCAGGGAAATGCAAATCAAAACAACCCTGAGAATACACCTCACACCCATTAGTATGGCTAAGATAAAACAATTCAGGTGATAGTAGATGCTGGCAAGGAAGTGGAGAAAAAGGAACACTCCTCCATTGTTGGTGGGATTGCAAGCAGGAACAACCACTCTGGAAATCAGTCTGACATTTCCTCAGAATATTGGATATAGCATTACCTGAGGACCCAGCTATACCACTCCTGGGCATATACCCAGAAGATGCTCCAACATATAACAAGGACATATGCTCCACTATGTTCATAGCAGCTTCATTTATAATAACCAGAAGCTGGAAAGAACCTAGATGTCCTTCAACAGAAGAATGGATACAGAAAATGTGGTACATTTACACAATGGAGTATTACTCAGCTATTAAAAACAATGAATTTGAGAAATTCTTAGGCAAATGGATGGAAGTTGAAAATATCATCCTCAGTGAGGTAACCCAATCACAAAAGAATTCCCCTCCTGCCTATATAGGAAGTGTATGCTTGTAAAAAAAAAAAAAAAAAAAAAAATGGCTGGGGAACCACAGGGTTCCTCATGCCAGTCTGTGTGTAGTTGGCTGTGGAATGCAGAGAGTTCCTCTAGGACAGGCTGTGTATAGTCGGCTGGGAATGCCCTGGGTTCCTCTAGCTGGAAGTTAGGCCCGGCTGCTCACTAACTAAAGGCCTCTCCAAGGTTCCTCACAGGAACACACGTTTCCAAAACTGGTTTATTGGCATGGCGGATGATGGATGGATCTAGATGCACACTCCCAAAACCCAGGGCAGACCTGAGTTAAATAGGGAGGGGAAGAGGGGGGAGGGGCTGGGGAGGAATGCTTAACTGGCTCCACCCTATGGCCATCAGGTACCTCATTAGTATGTAAATCTCTGTAGGGCCTGAGGCCTGTTTATCACACCCACCTGTGAAGGGTGAAGGTGGAATGGAGATTAGACCTCGGGTTAGGCTCCACATATGCTGACAGGAACTTGATATAGCTGTCTCCTGAGAGGCTCTGTCAGAGTCTGACAAATACAGAGGGAGATGCTCACAGACAACCATTAAACTGACCACAGGGCCACAAATGGAGGAGTTAGAGGATTGAAAGATCTGAAAGGGTTTGCTGCTACATTGGGAGAGTGACAATACAAACCAACCAGAGCACCCAAGGTCTAAACAGCCAGCCTGGTAACACACATGGAGAGACTAATGGCTCTAACCATATATGTCGGGGAGAATGGCCATGTTGCACGTCGGTGGAAGAATAGGCCATTGTTCCCGTGAAGGCTGGATGCCCCAGTGTGAAGAAATGTGAGGGCAGGGAGGTGGGAGTGGGTGGGTGGAGGCACATTCTCATAGAAGCAGGAGCGGGTGGGATAGGTGGTTTCGAGGGAAATTGGGGAAAGGAGATTACATCTGAAATGTAATAAATAAAATATCCAAGTTAAAAAACTGTTGAAAATTTTAAGCTTCTAATTTGTATACTGATAACCAGTATATAGCTCATGTTTTACAATAACTTGAAACTGTTCCTTTTTTAGATACTGCTAATTCTCAAATTTTGCAGGTATTTATGCAAATACTGTTCCTTAACTTTATAGGACATTTAAGAGCACATACTGGATTGCTTGGACCACTTAGGGCAATGCCAAAACTGATTTGTTTACCAGGCGGATTATAGGCCTTACACAGGAACAGTTAGCCAAACAAACATCATGAAAATAGTAACAGCTTGAGATAACAATTTGGTATTTCTAGAGAATGTGCACATCAAATTGTAAAGACTTGTCCTGAATGTCCTAAATTTCTACCTGGACCACATAATGGTGCTAATGCTTAAGGACTCTACCTAATCAATTATATCAAATGAATATTACGCATATTTTGGAAAATTAAAATATGCACATGTGACTATGGACACTCTCTCAGGCTTTCTAGTTGCAACAACTTTACCAGGAGAAGCAACTGAACATGTAATTAGTTACTGCCTACATTGTTTTCCTATGCTGGCTGTTCAAAATCAGATTAAGACTGATAAAGGAAATGGTGATTGCAGTCCAGCAATTGAGACTTTTTGTCAACAATTTAATATTGCCCTATTACTAGGATTCCTTATAATCCTCAAGGACAAGGTATTGTGGCACTGTCCCATGATACTTTAAAACAATATCTTTGTAAAATAAAAAAGGGGAAGTATATCTCCATATACCACAAATTTATTTAAATCATATTATTTTTATTTTTTTAAAATTTGGATGTCAAGGAAGTTTCTGCTGAATGTTTATGTCACCACACAACTAGGCATATTTATGCCTAGGTGAAAGGGAAGGATACTCTTACTGGTTTATGGCATGATTCTGATCAGGTATTTAATATGGGGAAGAGGAAATGTTTAAGTTTTTTCTGCCGGATGCTGAGGGAGCATGGTGCCTGCCAGAGTGATTGGTGAGACATGCTCATTGAGGGTTAATGAATGTTGCTCACCTGTGAGCTTGCTGAGTGGCCGGACAATGGTAACTAGGAAGCTGTTTTAGACATATGTTTTTGACCCACCTTTGCTTGCCTATATCCCAGATGGGACAAGCTGCCTTGCTTCAAGTTTTAGACCTGTGGGACAGAGAATCTAAGAGAAAAGTTATAGAAAATGACTCATATTTTTCTTAAATTTGACCAGTTATTTGGACTCAATCATGGACTGGTCTAGGATCAATCCAATACTGAAAATAACACTATTCATTTGGAAGGCTGGTTCTGAACATTATCAGAGACAAATTTGGAAGTTAGCTGCAGTTCTCTATGATGTTATGTTAGGAAGAGACAAAGTTGGGGCAAGATCTGCATTTCAAGCAAGTATTAGTGCATGTGTTAAGGCTCTTTTAATTGTCATGTTAAAATTTGTTTCTTCTACAGTATTTAATGTAAGTTGTATTGACTGTACACTTTCTAATTTTGCTAATGTATTGAAACCTGGCATGTATGTTATGGGGGGTCTATTGCCCAGCTTTGGTTTTATTGCCCTGAGTATTACAGGACCTTAGTCTTCTGAAAAAAGTTCGCAAGTATTGGAATGTTAGGAGCCGCAGTGAGCGGTGACAACATTCGCCATTACAAGATGGCGCTGGCATCCGGTGCTCCCACTAGTAAACAACTAAACTGCGCAGGTGCAAAAGGCAAAAGCTCGCTAAGCCACTGCCCATCCCGGGGTGTAATAGGGGGTGATGAGTGAACAGCCAATCAGAAGTGAACACACCACTCTAGGGTATATATAGCAGTGCCTTTCCCAGGCTTGTGGTCTTCTGCTTCTGCTGATACAAGAATAAAGCCTTGTTGTAGTAACTACCTGAACACTGCCTCACATGTCTCTTTCGCGGTTGAAGGGGACTGGGAAGGGGCCTGGAATATCTGGTGCCAAAACCTGGGAATTTCAAGGCAACATGGGAGACCCCCCGAGATTCAGGGCAGGTTAAAAGACTACAGGATCGAGGTACGTCTCTGAGAGGTATGTTTGGGGTGGAAGTCTTGGTTGCGAGCGGATTTTCACTCATTGCCGACGCTTCGCTAGTTGGCCTCTTGTTTGTGTTGCTTTCGATTTTAGCTTATTTGTGTTGTGGGGATCCAGCTCGCAGCACAGCTATTAGGGCAAGTCAAGAGGTTTCAGGAGAGGTCCACTCCAGGGTATCAGAAACAGAGCATGTTAGCTGGCATCAGGCCAAGGAGCCTGGGGGAAAAGATAAGGCCAAGGAGCCTGGAAAAAAGAAGCAGGCAAAAAAGCCTGGGCAACAGAGACAGGCCAAGGAGCCTGGTCAAAGAAAAGAGTACTCAAAAGGAACAGGGGCCACTGCAGGGCCTATTAAGGTTAAGGACCCTTCACCAGCTGGTGAAGAGAGAGTGGAGGTCAAAAGGACCCCCCTTTACCCCATTAAGGAGCTTGCCGCCATAGACCTTAGCAGCTCCGAGGAAGACCTAATGCAAGGAGAGGAAGAGAGCCTAGAACAGGAGGCAGCCGCCTATGCAAAAAATAACTGTCCTGAGATAAGACTAAGAAAGACCTTGAGTCCCTCAGCCCAGCCCTTGCCTCCGGCCTATGCCCCTGGGCAGCGTCTCTAATTCATTTCTCAGCCCAGGAGATCGGAGACAGCTACAGCTGGTATTTCCGGTCTTCGAAGTGGCAGAAGGAGCCAGTACAGTATAGGTAGGTCCAAGAATTTTGACATGCTGGCTGGAGTTGGTGTACACGAGAACGACCAGACCACTCATCCCTAGCAGGTCTCCGCACAGATAGCATCAACTGCAATAAAGGCATGGAAGTCTCTCCCTAGGAAGGAAGGGAGTAATCTTTATTTGTCCAAAATAACTCAGGGGACCAGTGAGTCCTTCTCTGACTTTATGGCCCACATGACTGAGGCAGGTGGCAGAATCTTTGGGGAACCAGAGCAGGCAATGCCTTGATAGAACAAATGATCTTTGAAAATGCCACAGCTGAATGCCATGCAGCCATTGCTCCTTGGAGAGCCAAGGGATTACAAGACTGGTTAAGAATGTGTTGAGGCTTGGGAGGTCCCCTCACTAATGCAGGACTTGCAGCAGCAAATTTAGAGATGGATGCTGTCCTTCTCCAAGGTCAGGGACGCGATAGACCCCCGCCATGGCAGGGGAGGGGAGCTGTCTGTGTTTTTCCACAGGGTGAAGACAATCCAATTTGGGTCCCCACTCAGCTGGTGTAGATCATGAAGAATGAAGCTAGATTGCAAGATAATGGCTCTGATTCTCCTGATGCTGATGCTCAATTTGGGGATAAGTATACCACTATGGGCCATAGTTAGATCTTGGCCTGTTCCCATGCCAGTACATTCAAATTCTGCAGTACTGCCGTTGTTTACAGCTACTGAGTGTTACATGGATGCCCCGTGCTCTTGGTGCACCTACCAGCAGCCTGAGTTATATAATGCTACAAGTTTTCCATTAAACTTTACGCTTTGTTTTGTGGCAGCAAGCAAGGATAATAAGACAAGTAAACTACATACACCTTGTATGATTCTTAAGAAAGCTACTCTTGCTAATTGGGTGGATCCTGTGACTTACAGTAAGGTAGAGACAAGAGTGCTAGGGGCTGTCTTGAATCAGTTTAGTTCAGGACAGATGGAAGGACCGGGAAATGTCGGTCTGAATTAATCAGCACCTATAAACATTACCACCACCATGATTGGAAGTAATGTTACTATAATTGGGAGGTCCAATTGGCATACCAATAATGCCACTTTGCAACAGATGATACTGTGGTACTATCCAGATTTGTCCTTTCCAGTGGTGTTCACCTTGCCAGTATAAGATTAAACCCAAGAAACAAATTGCCAGAGGATTTAATTTATCCTCTCCTCTCGACTTGGCTATAATGAATAATACAGGTAAGAGCACTGGCATAGAAAATATTTGGCCCTTTTATCATTGGGTGTTGAGTGATGAGGCTGGAGCTAGTGCCAGTGTATCTGCCTTTGCCTTGTTGAATGGTATATTTCATGAAGTACAAAATGTTTCAGCTACACGATCTAATATCTCTAGCCATTTGGATAACATTAAAATTAATAAGGTGTTTAGAAATACATCTGCACAATGGGTGTCGGTGTGTGTGGACCCCCCATTTTTCTTTATGCTATCCAACTTTCAAAATAATTCTGATATCTTGGATTGTAAGAATGTTACATGCTTTTTGGCACAATGCTGGAATGGATCACTGGACCTGGCCTTGGTTGTACACGTGCCTACCTTTGTGCCCATCCCAGTAGAAGCCGATCCTGAAACTTTCCCTATTACATCATTAATAAGACATAAAAGAGACTTTGGCATTACTGCAGCCATTATCACTGCTATTACCATCTCTGCAGCTGCAGCTGTGACAGCCGGCATAGCCTTGGCTAATCATGTTACAGCAGCTACTGTTGTTAATCAAATTTCAGAAAAGACTTCTGAGGCTTTGACCACTCTACAAAAAGTGGATGCACACTTGGCATCAGACATTCTGTTGGTCAATCAGAGAGTTGATTTGCTCCAAGCCCATGTAGAACAACTCACAGATGTGGTTCAAATGAACTGTGTGTCAGCAACCCCACATCTATGTATTACACCTCTGAGATTTATGAATAATACATTTATTCAAAGCCATAACCTTTCTGCTTATTTACAAGGGAATTGGACTAGGGAGCTGGACCAGATGCAGCAGCAATTGCAGATCCAGATTTTGAGCCCTGATGGAACACGAGTGGACCCTGTTGCCCTTGGCGATTTTACTTCTTGAATTTCTTCTGCCTTTTCTTAAAAAGTGGGGATAGGCCTGTTTGGTGCAGCCCTATGTTGTGGATTAGTGTTCATGTTATGGTTGGTCTGCAAGCTCAGAGCCCAACAAAAATGTGACAAGGTCGCTATCGCCCAAGCACTCGTAGCCTTGAGCAAGGATCTTCCCCTGAAATTTGGCAATCTAGGCTAAGAAAGTAAGGGATGACTGAGACCCTCAGTCGATGCACCCCAAGGGTTCAGCCCATTGCACTGGGTCGATGAGAGGTCTAAGTCTAGCCAGCCCTTGCCTGAATAACTGTGGTACCTGAATATTTAGAGGTGTTTGCGAGTGGGTACTCAACAGGGAATGTTCCACGAGTGTGGATAGATTTCCTGAAAGTATGCCTGATTGCACAAAGGTTTGATGCCAAAACCTCCTCTCCAAGCAGGGACGGCCGCCGGGTGCTCCAGAGTGGGGGCTCCCTTTCCCCGACAAAAAGGCATCGAGATGGGTATGGGAAGTATTACTCATTGCACAATGACAAGAGAAGAAACCCATTACAATATCTCATTTTGCACAGGGGATCAGGCCTCTGCTTTCCCTCACTGAGTTGGTGCTGCGCTTGATAGGCAAAAGGCTGTTCCATCTTAATAAAATTGAAAGGGGGAGATGTTAGGAGCCTCGGTGAGCGGTGACAACATTCGCCATTACAAGATGGCGCTGGCATCCGGTGCTCCCACTAGTAAACAACTAAACTGTGCAGGTGCAAAAGGCAAAAGTGCGCCAAGCCACTTCCCATCCCTGGGCATAATAGGGGGTGATGAGTGAACAGCCAATCAGAAGTGAACACACCACTCTAGGGTACATATAGCAGTGCCTTTCCCGGGCTTGTGGTCTTCTGCTTCTGCTGATACAAGAATAAAGCCGTGTTGTAGTAACTACCCAAACACTGCCTCACGTGTCTCTTTCGCGGGCAAAGGGGACTCAGAAAGGGCCCAGAGTATTGGAAGAAGTGAGTCAGGCTTTAATCAGAATCAAGAGGGTAGTGGGCTTGATTATTGCTGGTATAATAGTTTTAATTACATTAATTGCTAGGACCACTGCTTCTGCAATTACTTTGACACAAGAAGTTAAGACAGCTACTTTTAAAAATCATTTATCAAAAATTTTTTTACTAATGTGTTGAGTATATAAGAAGATTTAGATAGGCATTTGGAACATCAGATTGATGCCCTTTATTTTGTTCAAATTATTGAATGGAGGTTCAGAGTTTAAGAGGAAGGAGCCATCTCGAATGTCATGCCAAATACCAAGGGATTTGTGTTACTTCTAAAATGTACAATGAAAGTTATTATAAGTAGGAAAAAGATTAAAGATACTTGTAGTGTATTTGGCATAATTCTAACACCTCTCTGGATGTTTTAACTTTGCATAGTGAGATTATGAATTTAAAGAATGCTGCTCTGCTAAGCTTTGATGCTGCAGATACTGCTGATAAAATTATCCATGTCCTAAAATCAGTATTTCCATTTTGGTCAAGCTTCAAGAAAGGCATATATACCTTGATCATGTTAGCCCTTTTTGTTCTGGGAATACTGTTTTTTCCTGCCTATAATGTTAAAGTTTGTCTTTAACAGCATCAACATGTTGTCAGTCAAAATAAATGGCTTGAAACTGAAAATAGACCCCCAGACAGAGCTATTAATTTAACAGGCTGGTAAAACAAGGATGGATAAGATTCTGAACAAAGCCTTACCAACCTAAAACAGAAGTGCATTGCTTTTGACAAAGCATATTCCATGATGGGTAAGGAATGCACTCTTGTCAGAATGACCTCAGACAGACTCAGTTTTGTTTAAGCAATAAAAAAGAGGGGGATGTGAAAAGCTTTTGGGGCTTCTTGGTAGGAATCTGACATTGGCCAAGGACAAGGACATGGGCTTCAGGTAGGAATTTGACATTAGGCTAGGACAAAGAAGGAATTTCAGGCAAGACTCTAAATTTTAGGATAGAACAAAAAAGTAGGCTACAGGAACAAAAATGACTTTGGGCTAGGACAGGGAAGCAGGCTCAGATATTTTGGTCACCAGCTATTTGGTCATTCCTTAGAAATAGTGATCATGGGACTTTGTTTATTGCCTTGTTTGTTCTTTGACTATTTGTTTATTGTCTTGCTTGTTCCTTGACTATTTGTATTCATTGCATTGCTTGTTTCTCAACCTAGAACTGACCTTAATACTTTCATGTAATAAAAATGGTATAAAAGCAGATTGGGAAAAAATAAAATTAAAAAAATATATAGATATACTATTTAATATTATCTCTATGAAATTAATGTGTGTATATAATGAGTAAAATGTATGTAATACAAAATTATAATATAGAGATATAGTATTAAAATATTTGTGTAGGTTAAGGAGTAATATTCTGAAGTCCAATGAAAATTTCATAGTTTTATTTTTGGTAGCATCTTCCAACACATGATATAGCTTGGTATTTTATCTGTATTTTTCATATGGATTCAGTATAAGAATTTAGACTGGTGGAGTTTGGAATTAAAGCAGAAAATGGGAGTATAATTGTATAAAAAAATTCGTAACTGGCAATGTGAACCTACTGTGAATTATCTCAAAGCACAGTTAGCTGATTAGTTTGTGAAAGATTTTAAGATAGGGCTTGAGAGTACTTTGTTGAAGAAAGAAAAATAGTGTATATGGTGTTAAGATAAAAGCAAGACAACCATCTATCTATCTATCATCTATCTATCTATCTATCTATCTATCTATCTATCTATCTATCTATCTCAATGTATATTTAAAATTCATATATGTAATATAAAATGATAATATCATAGTATTGTATAGGTAGGGTAGAAATGGTATTCTGAAGTCCAATTCATAGTCTTATTTATGGTAACATCCTTCAACCTATAATTCAGCTTGATATTTTCTCTTTATTATATAGATATTAGAGTCAGGCTTTGTATATGTTCAAGCTATGCCCAATATAGAACAGAGTCTACTTCTGCACCTGCAGATCAAGATAAAGAACTCTCAGCTCCTCCCACATCATATCTGCTTGTACACTGCATGCTTCCTGACATGATGACAATGGATTAAACCTCTGATACTGGATGCTAGCCCCAATGAAGTCTTCCTTTATAAGAGTTGCTCTGGTCATGGTGTCTCTTCATCATAATGGAAACCCTAAAGCAGTATGTATCTGTTATGTCTCAATGTATTGATTAAAATCATAATTCAGAATAGAAAAAAAAGACAAATCACCAGTATCACCAATTCTTAGAAAGCAAGTCTACCCACAGAACAAATATAAGATAATCACATTAAAATGTTCCTTACATAAATTTGGGAATGTTGGTAATGTGTAGCATTCTTAGACAGAAAAACAAAGTTAAAAATCAGAGAAATCATCTTGGAGGACAACCTCTCTCCCTGGAGCTGTGGCCACTTTGTGTTTTGGAGATCTCTTCTCATCATCTCATCATTCTTATTTATAGTTAGTTAAGTATTTATTTAGTTTGGCAAATTTGCCAAGGCTTAAGTAATTATCCATCTTTACATGATAAAAAAGTAATTCACTTGGATATTAATGGTTCCTAATGTGTTGCTTGGATGTTTTCATACAAATGACTTTTCCCACTTGTTAAAGACCCTTGGGTTTTGTATATCTTTTCTGCAGGACCATAATTTCCCTATAACTAATTTCTTTTTTTCCTATAATGAGTGCAAATATTATACAACCAGTTAAATTTGAAGTGATTCTATTTCTAAGTTTGTCAAACATATAGGAGACACTTTTAAAATGGGCTGTGTATAGATGGCACAGTAGTTATTTACATGGTTTTTCATTTACATAAGTGTAAAATAATCAAAGTAGATTATGAGAACATCTGAGGCATCGAGGTGTTTCACAATAATATAGTAGATACCAACTCTAACTTCATCACTGCTTCTTAGAAGTATTACCATTATATCTTGAGATAACTGCCTATGACCTGCCCATGTGGGATATGTTTTAATAAGTCAATATTACTTCAATCCTTCATATAGGTGTGTTCCAATATGCTGAAACCTATCTATACTAGCTTCAAGTTTCAGAGTTGTTTCAAGGTTTTTTTGTTTTTTTTTGGGGGGGGAGGTGAGCAGATAATTTGTTTCCAACATTCCCCATCTGCACACAACGTGTGACAAAACACACCCGCTTTTTAATAAATGACAGTTTTACTCAGAAAACCAACAGGTTCATATGAATCAATAATAGACATATGTAAATATTTCATGGAGACAAAAGTTCTTGTTTTATGAAAAATAGTTTGCTGACTACACATTTTGATGATGACTAGCTTTGTTTAGAAATTTGTGTTTTTAACATTTCCACATACATAATGGATATTACAAAAAGAGAAAATATAAGTTAATTGCTAGGGGATGTATTTAGTTGGAAATTTGCCCTAATGAGTTTACCTTTTTATTTCTATATTTCTTATATTTCTAAAACTTATCTTTTGCCTTTTTAACATGAAGTTCCAGTTTGTTTTAGGCAAGGCAATGGACACATAATTTTCTGAGAGCATTAAAAAAATATTGTGAAAATTAAACATTTCATTATGTACTATAGAGACCATTTACATTCCAGATATCTTTTATGTTGTTGGTGTCAAAGATAATATGTTTATTGATTTTAAATTTACATTATATTTAATCCCCTACAGTTTTGAACATATAGTTTATAAAGAAAATCAGCATCGTTGGAGGTTTTTATTACCTTTTTCAAGAATAACCATTTAGTGAGAATCTATGTAAATTTCAAGCTAAATAGAGAAAACAAAGCTCAATGATATGGCTTAATGCATGAGCCAAGAATATAAGTGTAGGGCCATGAAAGGGGTCTTGTTTTTGGTAGAAGTGCTGGCTGGAAGTAGCCCGGAGACCCTGTAAGGGACATGCATCTATTTTGCCACACTCTCAGAATCCAGGCTCCTAACATGTGGCATGGATCCTGTTCAGTCACATAGGGCAATACAGCTCCTCCCTAGAGGGTGTGACTACAGGCCTCAGCCTCAAGACATTTACATACTAATGAGATACCTGAAGGCCAGAGGGCATAGCCAATGAAACATTTTTCCTCAGACCCTCCCCTCTTTCTCCCTCCCTATTTAACTCAGGTCTGCCCTGAATATCATGGGGGGTGCATCCAGATCCAGCAACCATCCGCCATGAAAATAAAGCCTGTAAAACTCATGGACTTTCTTGTGTCATTGGTGCCATGCCTTGAGAAACTGCGGAGAAAGCCTTTAATGAGCCACTATAGCCGTAGCCTCCATGCCTAACATTTTGCCTGGAGGAACTTTCTGCATTTTCAGCCACCCTACCCACATATAAGCAATTATTAACGGAATATGTTTGATAATTCTAAAAGTACATCAGAAAATATAGGATGTGCTTTATAGCAAGGGATGTGACCACATGCCTTAAACCCTGAAGTCTGAAGGCAGAAGCAAGCTGATTTCCATGAGTATCAGACCAGCCTGGTCTACACAATAAGTTCCAAGCAAGCCATGACCACAGTGTCAAAGCCTGTTTCAAATAAACAAGCAAACAATGAAACAAATAAATCCAGATATTTTCTATTCTGAAAGAGAAAAGATTAATCAAGGCTTTATTATATGGTGGATACCCTTTATGATTTTTTTAAATATAAATTTATTTAAGTCTCCTTAAAATCTGATAACTTTGGCATATTTTAATCTCATTCTGGTCTCAATTGTTCTTCTAATGTAAATAGGTCTCTGGATAAAATATTTTCAAACAGTTCTCTACATTAATTTGAATGAAAAATATTGATGGATTGTGGGAGGGAACTTACTGCTGTACAGCAAGGAAAAGCTTAATGTGTGTGTGTGTGTGTGTGTGTGTGTGTGTGTGTTTCAGGGGTAGAGTGTTTGCATATGTCCTGGGTAAACTCCAGCACTTGCATAAATTCCAGCAGCACATAAACTGTGTGGTGGTAAATGTCTGAAATCACAACATGTTAGAAGTTTAAGAACATCCAACATGACAAGTTGGAATCCAACATCCTACATGACAAGTTGGAAGCTGCCCATGCTAGAGGTTCCCTCTTAAAAAAGAAAAAAAGAAAAAAAATTGTCTTTGTTGTTGTTTAGAGTAAGGGTCAGTTAAAGAGGGACTTTCTTTTTGCTTCCAGATGGTGTCCTACTGAAGAGAGTTCACATGATTTAGATGGGCTCTGTGAGGAGACGGATATCTTCCTATATAATTGTTGCAATCAGACCTCCAGCACAGGTTGCACTGGTGACATTTTATTGACATTGGGCTTTTTGTTTTAATAAATGAGTTTCTTAGAAACATAAAATTTTACTCAACCATGGTACATCTTTCTCTGTATCATTGTACTAAAATAAAAATGTGAATCAGAAGGCCTGGAACTTAACTTCCAGGAAGTGTTGAAAATCGCATTCATTTTGTTTGCCTGAAGATCAGTGTTGACAATAGGGTACCAGCATTGGAGTATGACAGAATCTTTTCTATGTAGCAATCAACCCTTTATGCAAGCTTTGTTAGATTATCCACAAATCATACACTATTATTGAGTTAACACTTACAAAGAATGACTGTTTTAACACAAAAAATACTGGACTGTTTTTTATGCATTGTGTTCTTTCTGAGCAAGTATAATCTAATAATTGAGAAAAGTGGCTAGGTCAGAGAAATTTTGTGTTGTCTTGAATTCTGTTCTATTAACCCATGGCTGTATAGTATAGACTGCAAAATATAGCTCAGGCTTAGTTCAGAACTCAATGATTTCTATTCTGATTTTGACAAATATTTCTTCATAGCATCTGTTTTATCATTCAGAAGACAATGATAAAACTAATTAAACTGAAATATGTTTAAGAATTAATTTATACTTAAATGTTTCTAGAAACCAAATTAGACAATGTAAAGAGTAATACCCTGTCAGCTTCTTGTCCTCTTATCATCTTTGACATTGTCTTTTTCTCTTCACTTCAGCCTTTTGAGCAGCAATGTTATTCAGTATATAGAAAATTCTTGGTAAAAATACTAGGAAAAATAAGCAGGACAAACATTTTTCCCATCCCAAAATTAAACATGAGAAGAATATTGAGTCTCTGTGGGCTAATGCAGTCTTTAAAATCTGAATTGTATTTTTTTATCATTCATTGAATAAGTTGTAAACATAGGTCATTTTGGATATTATTCAATACTCTTTAATGCAAAGAACTCTTGGTGGAAAAGAAATGAGACATACAGGCATGGATGCCAAAATCCGAGTCTTATCATATACTGCCATGCGCTTCTATGGGAATCTGCCAGTAGGAGTCTCCCATCATATTTAATCAGTGTCAGCACCATGCCCTTGATCATCTTATTGAACTTGCAAGTATGGCCACAATGACTCATCTGGCAGCAGTCATCACATTTGGACTCTTTCTTTCCTGACTACCAGATCAGTTGGTTTTACCATGTATTGAGATTCTTAAGATCAAATCTGTCTGTACAATCATGAGTAGTGAAAAATTACATTTAATTTGAAGCAATTTTAAAGATGTGGTCTGCTGAATATACTAGAAAATGGGTGGTGCCAGTAGAGATTTTTGTGAAATTTAAAAGGAAGACAGCAATTTGAGTCTGGGAATATATATATACACACACACACACATATATATATATATATATATATATATATATATATATATATATATATATATATACTGTATATATATATATATACTATATATACTGTATACCGTATAAAGTATAATGTTTAAATATATATATTATAAATTAAATATAAATAAATTAAATATATTATAATATAAATATATTATATTATTATATATATTTAAACATTATACTTTATACGGTATACAGTATATATACTATATATGTATATATATACATATATGTGTGTATATACAATATGTATATATACATGACCATAATATGTGTATAATGTGTATAAACACATATAATATATACATATACTATATATATATATATATATATACACACACACACACACACACACACACACATATCATTGAACATTCCACGGAGGTAATGTCACATTATTTTGAATTGCTACGTCTGTGAAGGAATTTTGATTAATGAAATATTTAGAAAGAGAAACCATCGCAAATGACTATCTGGGCATATTGTCTTTCCAGGTTCACTATTATAGGCAGTATCTTTCTGATGCTGTTCCTTCTAAGAAAATGAAAATTTTCTACTCAGTTTCAGAAGTTCATTAAGTTTTTTTTTGGGGGGGGTCTCCTCTCATGATTGATCTTGAGTAGTATGCGTGAGGGTGACTAGAGATGGCAGCAAAGAGAATTATCAATCCTAAAATTCTCAGATATAGAAAATAAGCCAGTTTCCACAAGTTTCTATAACATATTTTATACTTTCCTTTATTGTCTTGTGATTAGTATTCAGAGCTTGTATAAGTGCCTGTCAGAGAAAAGCAGGATTCGGAATTAAAATCACTTCTCATGATGATGATAGAGGACTTTAAGAAAGACATAAATAACACTCTCAAAGAACTTAACGAGAACACTGGTAGACAGATAGAAACCCTTAAAGAGGAAACACAAGAATCTCTTACGGAATTGCAAGAAAACACAACCAAACAGGAAAAGGAATTAAACAAAACCATTCAAGATCTAAAAATGGAATAGAAACAATAAAGAAATCACAAAGGGAGACTACCCTGGAGATAGAAAAACTAAAAAAAAGATCAGGAGTCATAGACACAAGTATCACCAACAGAATACAAGAGATAGAAGAGAGAATCTCATGTGCAGAAGATACTATAGAAAACATTGACACAACTGTCTAAGAAAATGCAAAATACAAAAAGCTACTAACCCAAAATATACAAGAAATCCAAGACACAATGAGAAGGCCAAACCTAAGGATAATAGGTATAGATGAGGGAGAAGACTCCCAACTTAAAGGGCCAGTAAATATCCTCAAAAAAATTATAGAGGAAAACTTCCCTAACTTAAAGAAAGAGATGTCCATAAATATACAAGAAGCCTACAGAACTCCAAATAGTTTAGACCAGAAAAGAAATATCTCCCGCCACATTATAATCAAAACATCAAGTGCACAAAACAAAGAAAAAATACTAAAAGCAGTAAGGGAAAAAGGTAAAGTAACATATAAAGGCAGACCTATAAGAATTACACCAGATTTCTCACCAGAGACCATAAAAGCCAGAAGATCCTGGACAGATATCATACAGGCCCTAAGAGAACACAAATGCCAGCCCAGACTACTATACCCAGCAAAACTGTCAATCATTATTGATGGAGAAACCAAAATATTCCATGACAAATCCAAATTTACACAATGGATACAAAAAATGTGGTACATTTACACAATGGAATATTACACATCTATTAAAAATAATGAATTCGAGAAATTATTAGGTAAATGGATGGAACTAGAAAATATCATCCTGAGTGAGGTAACCCAATCACAAAAGAACACACATGGTATTTACTCACTGATAAGCGGAGATTAGCCCAAATGTTTGAAACATCAAAGATTCAACTAACAGACCACATGAAGCTCATGAAGAAGGAAGAACAAGTGTGGATGCCTAGGTCTTTCTTATAAGGAGTAACTAAACACCCAAGGGAGCAAATATGGAGACAAAGTGTGGGACAGAATCTGAAGGAGAGGTTGAAGGGAGACCATTCCACCTGGGTATTCATCCCATGTGCAGTCACCAAAAATAGACTCTGATATGGATGACAGGAAGAGAATGCTGACAGCAGCCTGATAAGGCTGTCTCCTTAGAGGTCCCCCAGAGTCTGACATACCCAGAGGCAGATACTCACAGCTAACCATTAATCTGATCAAGGGTTCCCAATGGAGAAGTTAGAGAGTAGACTGAAGGAGCCAAAAGGGTTGGTGGCTCCATGAGGAGAGCAACAATACCAAACAGCCAGAGCTCCCCAGGGGCTAAACCACCAGCCTAGGAGCACATATGGTGGGACACATGACTCCAGCTGTATATGTAGGGGAGGATGGCCTTGTTGGGCATAGGTGGGAGAAGAGATCTTTGGTCCTATGAAGGCTGAACACTGATTGGGGGTGGGGATCTGAAGGTGGAGAGGAAGGTGTCGGTGGTAGGTGGGTGCACACCCTCATAGAAGCAGAAGGAAGGGGGATGGGATAAGGGGTTCCTGGGTTGTGGGGGAAATGGGGTCAGGGGATAAAATTTGAAATGTAAATATTATATCCAATAAAAGAGGGGAAAAAAGAAAAGCTGTTAGAACCAACATCTTTAATAAAATGTCAGCCCTTTTAAAAAATTATCTTGATACTAAAATTAGTTTTGAGAATTGTATATTGCAGAATAATCAGCCTTGGTGTATCTACTCATCAAGCAAGCTGAGCAGACCTGCTCAAACCTCTGAGGTCCTGAAATTCCATCCGGATGCAGTGAAGACACAGCATCAGAGGCTTATCAATTTATTCTTCCCCCAACTTCTCTTCTAATATCTCAACGCCCATAATCAGCTTGAAGAAGATAATGAAGAGTCAGCGCCCCTATTCCCTAGGCTTGGGGACCAAGGTGGTAAATGTTGGGCTGTCTTTCTAGGGAACAGTAGTGGTTTTGTGAGAATAGAGAGGATTAGCTAGGATTTATTGCATAGCTATAAACTATTGGTAGAAATCTGTACAATTATTATCAAGATGAAGATATAATTTCTTAAATAGCACCAATTTACTTTGATTACAAATTTTAAGGTTTTCATTGGTATGAGCTTCTCATTGATATAAAAGTGAGATGAATATTGCTACTCTCATAGGCATTGTACCAGTATAACACATTTAGGAATACAAGGCTTAGACCCAGTCCTTCTTTAACTTTTTTAACAGATTTGAGATGTTTAGCCTGTGAATTAAGGAACTATAGCAAATGCATGGCTTGGAGTTTATTGTTAGGGTATTTTCTATGTTTTATTTAGAAATAGCTGAGTGGAGTGAACAGACAACTGTCCAGAATACCTTACATGGATAGTTGGTTTTCAAAACGTCAGAAGTCCACAAAATTGACTTGACAAACATTTCTGTATTAATGTTTGTTTTGATTAGAGACCTGTCTGCTTCTGACAGCTTCCTGTATTGAATTCTAAGAAGAAATTGAGCATCTTTGGAGTTACTCCACTTGTGAGCCACTAGACAAGAATTGCCTCTTTCCTTCTACAGACAAATTACTGTCCAGAAAAGGATACACTTGCAGAATAGTCAACTGATTATATCTGCCTAGACAGAGTAATCAGGCCTTAATAATTCTGCAGCACTGAGGTCTGTCAGATGATCCTGGGACAGAAGGCGGAAGAACAGATGCTTCAATGTTTTGTAGTAGAGGGAGTATTCAGGTGTTCAGAGGTCTCTATAAATTGGCTAAGGTTTAGAAACTATGCTTTGTGCTTCCCACAATTTTAGTTAACTCAGTCATTCTGGATTTCTGATGGGGTTGAAAACTTATAGACTCATAGCCAATCCTGGCTATTTACTTTGAGAGAAAAGATTTGAGTGGATGGTTTTCAGCTGACATTCATTCTAAAGCCAAGGAAAAAGCCAGGTTCAGAACTAAGTGTTTTAGTTAGGATAGATGACAGAGGTTCCTGTTAGTCAACCAAATGATGGACTGGGTATTAGGACTATCTTGTACCTCACTGGTACAAATTGGCATAATTATGCTCTAATTGCATTTTGAGAGAAAAGTTTTATTTTAACAGGAAGGGTGATATGTAGGAGGAGCTGAGGTGGGAGGAGTACTGAGAGGAAGAGAAGGAGTAAGGAGAGGAGGAGAGGAAGGAGAGGAGAAGCTAGGTGATGAGAGAAAGAGGGGGGAGACAGGGAGGCAGATGTTCATGTGTCTCTGCCAGTCAAAGATAGTTGATATATCTAGGTTGGGTAGTGGGTTACACCTCTTATTGAACATTACCAAACTTATAAATCCTTTGATTAACATTTTTAAAAAGTGTATGAATGCAAAAAAGGAAAAGGGGGCATGGGATAGGGGTTTTTAAAGTGTGTGTGTGCGGGGGTGGGGGGGAATGGGGAAAGGAGATGGCATCTGAAGTGTAAATAAAATATCCAAAAAAAAAAAAAAAAAAAAAAAAGAGAATTAAGTCTCTATGGAGTGTGTTTTACTTTTCTGTGACCACTGATTTATAATTTCTTGTAAATATATTGGTTGAAACACTGTAATATCTTGGGATTTTTTTATATGAACTCATGCCTACATATAAATATAGCTACATACACACACATGCACATGCACACTCACACACTCCCCCACAAACACACAGACTTACACACACACATACACATGCACACACACAGACAATAGAGAAAGAGAGACAGGCAGAAAGACATTTACATATTTACAGTTGAATGAGCAAGTTTTGAATATCAAATAAAATGAAAAATACAACTATTAAATGTTTAAAAACCTTTGCTAATAGTCTTTTATTTCACATTATTGTTCTTCTGGCTTTTATAGTGATGTTGATGATGAATGATATTGGTAAGGTCCAGTCATTTGTACTTAGACAATTAGCAACAGAATCCTGCTCTTTGTTTAGTTTCCACAGATCCTGTTATTTTGCTTTCTATTGTGTTTATAATTACAAATGATGAACATATGCCTGTGTTTTATGAGAGTGCTATTAAAAGCTTATTACTCATTGGCTCAAAGGCAGAAGTGTGAGGTCATGCATTAGACATGTTGTCTCTGTTGTGTGAATGTGTATTTTTTCAGATAAAATATGATTAAAGGCTTTATGAAATAACTGGAATAAGAAGTTCAGTGTTGAATGAGGATTAAGGTATAATGGTCCTGAGACTGAACTCTTTTAAAATACTCATTGTAGAAAGTGTGGTTTCGATGTGAGTCTTTCAAGAAGTAGTAACTGTGGTAGTTTTTGGAGATCACCAAGAAGAAAACTTTGTGTGGTGAACAAAAAGGAAAATGAAGATTGAAATTAGGAACAACAAACACTCCTAGGGGTTCAGCATGGAGAGTACAAGTGTTGTGAACCAGTGATCCTGAAAACACAGGAAGCCCCATGAGACATGGAAAAGAAAGGTGAAGCTGCAAGGGAGGTTGAGCACCTGAAGCTTGCCCAGGTACCTTCTCAGTGAGATGCTTCAGCAGATCTGGGATCTTCATGCACCTCCCAGTAAATGAATACTATTTGTTTTCATATTTTACCTCGATCTTTCTCCTTAGGTCACACCTTCAAATTAGCATGTTTCTTCTGTAATTTGACTAGCTTTCCTCTATTCAATGAAAAAAACAGGCTGAGAAAGAAATTAGAGAAATGACACTCTTCACAATAGTCACAAACAATATAAAATATCTTGGTGTGACTCTAACCAAGCAGGTGATAGATCTGTACAAAAAGAACTTCAAGTCTCTGAAGAAAGAAAATGAAGAAAATCTCAGAAGACAGAAAGAACTCCCACGCTTGTGGATTGGCAGCATTAATATAGTAAAAATGGCCATCCTGACAAAAGCAATCTACAGATTCTATGCAATCCACATCCAAAGTCCAACTTAATTCTTCATAGAATTAGAAAAAAACAATTCTCAAATTCATTTGGAATAACAAACAAACAAACAAACAAACAAAACCAGGACAGCAAAACTTTTCTCAACAATAAAAGAACTTCTGGGGAAATCACCATCCCTGACCTCAAACTTTACTACACAGTAATAGTGATAAAACTTTCAAGGTATTGATACAGTGACAGGCAGATAGATCAATGGGATAGAACTGAAGACTGAGAAATAAACCCACACACCTATGGTCACTTGATCTTTGACAAAGAAGCTAAAACCATCCATTGAAAAAAAGAGCATTTTCAACAAAAGGTGCTAGTTACACTGGTGGTCAGAATGTAGAAGAAGGCAAACTGATTAATTCTTATCTCCTTGTACAAAGCTCAAGTCTAAGTGGATTGAGGACCTTCACATAAAACCAGATACACTGAAACTAATAGAGAAGAAAGTGGGGAAGAGCCTCAAATACATAGGCACAGGGGAAATTTTCCTGAATAGATCACCAATGGGTTATGTTCTAGGATCAAGAATCAACAAACAGGACCTCGTAAAATTGTAAAGCTGTAAGGCAAAGAACACTGTCAATAGGATAAAACAGCAACCAACATATTGAGAAAAGATCTTTACCAATCCTACATCTGATAGAGGGCTAATATCAAATATATACAAAGAACTCAAGAAATTAGACTCCAGACAATCATATAACCCTATTAAAAATAGGAAACAGAGCTAAACAAAAAATTCTCAACTGAGAAAACTCAAAACTGAGGAACTTTTAGTGCAAGAAGCACCTAAAGAAACGTTCAACATCCTTAGTCATCAGGAAAATGCAAATCAAAACGACCCTGAGATTCCACCTAACACCAGTCAGAATGGCTAAGTACAAAAATTCAGGTGACACCGGATGCTGGCATGGATATAGAGAAAGAGGAACACTCCTCCATTGCTGGTGAAATTGGAAGCTGATTCAATCACTCTGGAAAGCAGTCTGGCGGTTCCTAAGAAAATTAGACGTAGTACTACCTGAGGACTCAGCTATACCACTCCAGGGCATATGCCCAGAAGATGCGCCAATATATAACAAGGACACATGTTCCACTATGTTCATAGCAGCCTCATTTATAATAGAAGCTGGAAACATCCAGATGTCTCTCAACAGAGGAATGGATACAGAAAATATGGTACATTTACACAATGGAATACTACATAGTTATTAAAAACAATGACTTCATGAAATTTGCAGGCAAACAGATGGAAGTTTAAAATATCATCCTGATGGAGGTAACCCAATCACAAAAGAATGCACATAGTAAGTACTCACTGATTAGTGGATATTAGCTCAATAGCTTGGAATACCCAAGATACAATTCACAGAACATTAGAAGCTCAAGAAGAAGGATTACAAAAGTTTGGATGCTTCAGTGCTCTGAGAAGGGAGAACAAAATAGTCACAGGATGAAATATGCAGACAAAGTGTGGAGCAGAGACTGAAGTAAAGGCCATCCAGAGACTGCCCCACCTGGGGATTCATCCTATATACAGTCACCAAACTGGAAGCTATTGTGGATGTGGGGGAGTGCTTGCTGAAGGGAGCCTGATATGGCTGTCTTCTGAGAGGCTCTACCAGAACCTGACAAATACAGAGGAGGATGCTTTCAGCCAACTATTGGACTGCGAGCAGGGTCCCTGATGGAGGAGTTGGGGAAGGTACTAAAGGAGCTGAGAGGATTTGCTGACCCTTGGGTGGAGCAACATTGTCAAATGGTCAGACTGGACCACCAACCAAAGGGTATACATGGAGAAACACATGGCTCCAGCTGTATATGTGGCTGAGGATAGCCTTGTTGAACCTCAGTGGGAGGAGTGGCCCTTGGCCCTGTGGGAGTTCAATGGCCGAATGTAGGGGAATGTCAGGTCAGGAAGGCAAGAGTGGTTGGGTGGTTGAGGGAGCACCTTCATAGAGGCAGAAGGAGGGGGGATTTTGTAGGGAGTTTCAGGAGGGGAGATCTGTAGAAGGGATAATATTTGAAATGTAAATAAAGAAAATATCCAATAAAAAAAAACAAAAGAAAAAAGAAAAGAAAGCCATATTACAGTCTTAGGTGTCAGATATCAAAATCCTGTCAAGTATTAAAGTGGCTGGAATTATAATAAATAAATTCATAATTTAAAAGTTTATGTTCAATACTTCTTATATAAATATCAGAGAATAAATTCTTAAATGGGAACTAGCAAAATAGCCCTTTACTTAAGGAGCAGACATACTTCTTGCAAACATACTGATTGTCTAAAAAGCACCTTTATCTCTTCTATTGGTTGCTAGAGGCCCTTACTTAGATGGTGGTTTTATACACTTAGCCTACAGTTGTTGAGTGTAACATCTTCTCTTATTTCAAACTTTTATTCTGTTCATAAATCTTCCTTAACTTAGATGCATCTTATCACACACTTAATATTTTTCCATATGTTTTGATATCTTCATTTAATATGGGTCCTTACTATTAGGTATCTCTGTACCTAATAAGGGAGGATCCCTGTTTGCTGAGATATGTATTCAAATTAAACAAGCTAGATATTCTGAGACAAACATAAACTGAGAAAATGCCTCTACTTAGATTGCCTCAAGGCAAGCATAGGAACATTTTCTTAATTAGTGATTGTTGAGAGAGTGACCAGGCAATTGTAAGTGGTAACTTCCCTGGGTGAGTTGTCCTGAAAATTATAAGGAAGAATACTGACCAAGAAAAGAAGACTCTCTAAATGAATATGATCAAAGTTGATACATAATCATAGAGAATGAGGCAGCATGCACAGTTTCTACATGGGTCTGCACCAGGCCTGCTGTGTATGGCTTCCAGTTTAGTGTTTTTATGAGATTCTTGGGAGCAGTTCCCTGATCCATTAGCCTTCACTGGATCTCCCTTTCGTGTTTATTTGTGTTGTCAAAGTCCAATGTGTTAGTCATTTTATTTTATTTCATTTTCTAATGAGAGACAGGAAGGGAGCAGATCTGGAAAAGATGTGAGGAGGAACTGGGAGGAGTAGTGGGAAGGCAAAGTGCGCTCAAAATATAATATGTAAAAAAATATGCTTTCAATAAAAATAAAAAAATAATAATAAATGAATACAACTAGGGGTGTGGGAAGAAAGAAACAAAGCAGGCTGAGCACGTCATGGGAGCAAGCCAGCAAACAGTATTTGTCCCTGGATTCTGCATTAGTTTCTGTCTACTGGTTTCTACCTTGAGTTTCTATTCTGATTTCCACACGGACTACAGACTTTGAGGTGAAATAAGCCCTTTCTTCCACAAGTTGTTTTTGTCCATGGTGTATTATTACAAATTGTAAATACTAGTTAAGGCAAATGAGAAGGAACAGCTGAGGAAGCAAGGGCTAAAATAAAGGCATTTTAAAATGGATTTTCTGTATCTGTTGTTATTTCCCAGATCAGCACGGCATGGCAACACACCTTCATGTCTCTGCTTATTTCAATATCAGAGTTACTTTTTTAATTTGCTCAAATACAATTATGTACAATAGTGTATAGATATTAGTGTGATTCACATGCAATGACATTTTATTTTAATATTTTATTTTTAATTATTAAATATACATATATATGATTTAAACATTTAATTGAAACAGTGATAAAATATGTGACATTATGAAATTGATACATTTTTGAAAGTATATTTCAGCTTTATTTATTTGGTTATGATGAAAAATAATATAATATCCTGTCAAAAAGCAACTTTGTGGAGAAGGGGTTTTATTTCAACTTACAATTCCAGGTTGCAGTACATTACTATAAGAAAATCAAAGAAGGAAGTTCATACAGTCACATCACATACATAGAACAGAGAGAAATGAATATGTGCATGTTTGCTTGCTTGCTTGGGCTCAGCTCTATTTTTCCACTCTTAGCCTAGGATATGGTGCCAGCCATAGTAGGCTGCCTTCTCCCATCAGGTGACTTAGGACTAATTTCCACAGACATCCTCACAGACCAACCAAGTACAGACAGTGTAGAGAGATCAGAGGCCCTTTTGTAGGTGTGCTATCAGAGAAAGCAGACAAATAGGAGGAGACTGAGAACGCAATACACCCAGTATTTTTTAAAGTTGTATTCAAAGATTGTTTTTCATAAAAAACCTACACTGTTTTATGAGAATATTTAATTGAAATGTAAATATCACATGTATCACCAATATGTAAGCCATTGATGATTTGATATATATATACATTTTGTAGCAGATGTCGTATTCAAATTAATTCAAATATACATAATTACTAACATTGATTTTTGTTATGTGTTAAGTTAATGCATATGAAATCAATTCTCTTATGATTTTTTAAAATTGTGAACAATACAATACTGTTAGTCACAGTTGCTAATTGTTACAGTAGATTCATAGAAACTACTCATCTAGTATTGAAAGATCTTTGATCAAGGTCTCTCTTTTGGTCTAATACTGAAAGGAAAAATGATGAACCTTAACTCATCTACTTGGTTCACAACAGAAAATAGTCCTACATGAAAAGAGACGTTTTTGAAGCAATTTTTAATTTGTTTCATATTTACTGTAGAAACATTGGTTGGACTTTGTTCTTGGGCTAATGCGATGTGTAAAGGATAAATAAAGATCATCCACAAAAGAGAAAAAATAAAAAGGAAAGTTGAGATACCATGGTGAAAATTGGTTGAGTACTCTGGCTAAAAATGAAGTCAATATAGGCTAGCAATTTTAGTTCTAAGTATTTATTTTATGAATAAATTTCAAAATTTATATAAATATTTAAACTCTAAAGTAGAATTATTTTAGTTAAGAAAGATCTGATAAAAGGACCAAAGAAAGTCAGGTAGTAGTACTTAAAATATATGAAGAATTAATACTCCTGTCTTTTATGATTTCTTATTAATTTAACAGGAATTGTTCTAATGAGTCTGAGGTGTATGCTCATTACATAAAGTAAAATAAACATTTTTGAGTAAATACATCCATTTTCTATCAGACCTGTAAATGATTTTCTATAAAGCTTCTTCTATTTTCATGTCCATATTTACCATCTACCTTATATGTATGACTTTGCTTTAATGTTAAACTAGACATTGAAGGGTTCAATTTAAAACTGCCATAATATGAATGAAAAATTCTAATGAATTATGAAAAATGCAAGGTTGGTGCTTCATTGTATTTTTGGTATCAAAAAAAATTTATATGCATGTCTGTGAAGGAATTGATGTTATCAAAAGGAAGATTAAGAGTAAAGGAGATACAAGACATATTTCACTATAATAATTATTGCTATTATGATTTATGGATACCTACATATCACATAATTTTATGCAGTTGTTATTTCCAATGTTAATATTTTTGTCTCTAATGATATTATATGCTTTACTATAGCTTCAACTCACCTTTCATGTGGAACTCACTGTTTCATACAACATCTGGTAATTGGTGATATCAAACTATTGTTTGCTAACATTACATTCTGGTGATGCTCTGAAGGTAAAAATACTATGATCTAAGTGTCAAATTAACACTGTTTGAATTATTCAGGATTTGAAGATAAATTTATCTTCTGAATTTTTAAAAGCTATGACTCTGCTTTTATGAATTTGTGTTAGCATGCATATTTTGTGAAATCAATGATATAAGAACTAGAAGAACATTAATATTTAAAATTTCATTATTTACTTATTATAATTTAGAGAATAGAAATATGAAAGGCAAAGGGATAACTTTTGACCATGGGTAAGATGATTCTTTTATGAAATATGAAGAATGCAGTAGACAAAAACAGAGAAGAAAATAATATTAAGAATTATCATTAATTCTGAGAAACAGAACAGGGTTTGGCATGATACAGAAGCTGATAAATTATTGGAATAAGAGATGAAAGAAGCTCAATCTATTCATTTATAAAATAAAATTATTAAGCTAATACAAAAATGGTATTCTTAATTAATTAGCTAAATGATATGAATTCTATCAAATACTTGGGTAGAAAAAGAGAAGAAATGGATGTTGTATTCTCAAAAGTCAAAGTGCAGGGTCTAATTAAAGTTTAAAATGCAGAGAATATACACCTTTTTCATTTTTTAAACATTTTTATTGGATATTTTATTTACATTTCAGATGTTATCCTCTTTTCCCATTTCTTCACCCACCCAGGATCACCCTGTCCCATCCCCCTTTTCCTGCTTTTATAAGGATGTTCCCCCCACATACCCACTCCCACCTCCCCACCCTTGAATTCCCCCACACCTGGCATGCAGCCTTCATAGGACCAAGAACCTCCTCTCCCACCTATGCCAGATAAGGTCATCCTCCTCTACATATACAGCTGGAGCCATGGGTCATTCCCTATGTGCTGCCAGGATGGTGGTTTAGACCCTGGGAGCTCTGATTGGTTAGTATGGTTGTTCTCCCCATAGGGCTGCAAAACCTTTCAGCTCCTTCATTCTTCTCTCTAACTCCTCCATTGGGAAGCCCATGATTAGTTCAATGGTTAGCTGTGAGCACCCTCCTCTGTATATGTCAGGGTCTGGCAGACCTCTAAGGAGACAGCTATATCAGGCTCCTAAAGAAATGTTCAACATCCTTAGTCATCAGGGAAATGCAAATCAAAACAACCCTGAGATTCCACCTCACACCAGTCACAATGGCTAAGATCAAAAAACTCAGGTGATAGCAGATGCTGGTGAGGATGTGGAGAAAGAGGAACACTTCTCCATTGTTGGTGGGATTGCAAGCAGGAACAATCACTCAGGAAATCAGTCTGGCATTTCCTCAGAATATAGGACATAGCATTACCTGAGGACCCAGCTGTATCAGTCCTGGGCATATACCCAGAAGATGCTCCAACATATAGCAAGGACGTATGCTCATAGCAGCCTTATTTATAATAGCCAGAAGCTGGAAAGAACCCAGATGCCCTTCAACAGAGGAATGGATACAGAAAATGTGGTACATTTACACAATGAAGTATTACTCAGCTATTAAAAACAATGAATTTGAGAAATTCTTAGCCAAATAGATGGAACTAGAAAATATCTTGAGTGAGGTAACCCAATTACAAAAGAACACACATGGTATGCACTCATGGATAGTTGGATATTAGCCCAAAGTCTTGCAATACCCAAGATACAACTCCCAGACCACATGAATCTCATGAAGAAGGAAGACCTAAGTGTGGGTGCTTCAGTCCTTCTTAGAAGGAGTAACAAAACATTCAGGGGAGCAAATATGGAGACAAAATGTGGGACAAAAACTGAAGGAAGGGCCATCTGGAGACTTTTCCACATGGGTATCCATCCCATGTTCATTCACCAAAGGTGGCTGATGTGGATGCCAGGCAGTGCATACTGAGAGGATATACATCTTTAAGGCAGTAATAAGAAAGAATTTTTTTCTTTTTAAATTTTTGTTGAAGTAGATATAAAAGAAAAATCAGAAAAAATATATAGGTATAAATATTAATTTTTAATGAAAATTTAATTTTATGAACATTATCTCAATAGCATAAAATATCCCCAAAATTAATACAGAAAATTGCATACTAACAACAGCAACAACTACCACTTTTGCAAAGCAATGAAAAATATCAATGAAGAAAAATTATTCTTTTGCTAGCTAGACATACTACATTGAACTGATATTTATAATACATAAAGAATTGAAAAGAAAAAAATGAACACCAAAAAATATGAATGTGATCACAAATAAGCATGACCTAATGAAATGAACAGGGAAAATACAAATATCCAATAACCATTCTAAAAAATGTTCAGCATCTTTATTTTTTTTGTTTTTGTCTAATATTTTTTTTACTCTAGCCATAATGGCAATTGTGACAAAAACAAGGGTCATTGATATGGTTCATGGGCTTTACAGCTATGTTGGACTATTGATTGCTTGGCAAATTGCATAGAAATTTTAGATATAAAGAGAACTCTCCCTCAGAAAGAACGATGTGGTTAAGGTTGATTCTTTTAAGTTGTGTGTCCCGAGTGTGTTTATCTTAGGAAATAAAATATTATCTTCAAGTTGTGGTGCTCATCCAAAGACTATAGCAATAATGTTTATTGTTTAGGAGTCTCTTGGATCCCCTCTGACCAACAACTCAAAGGATGTTTCTTTTTCCTTGATACTACAGTTTTGGTTAGTTTATGGCTTTTGAGGGGAACATTATAACTCTATGTGGCATAATTCCATATACATTTTTAATCCTTTTTTTTTTTACAGTCCAGTCTTTATCACCCTCCTAGTTTACTCTCTGACTGTTCCACATTCCATACCTACTCCCCCTTGTCTCCAACATGATGTCCCCAACCTCCACACCCAGTCTACCACACCTCCCCACTCTCTAGGGCCTCAAGTCTCTTGAGGATTAGGTGTATCTTCTCTCACTGAGTTAAGACCTAGAGGTAAAGAAAGAAAACCCTGTCCTCATAGCCTAAAAATACACATTAAAAATTAATAACATTAATTTTATGCATCTCATTCTTAGATATTTTCTTCTAAAAATCAGACGTGGAGGACAGATTTTCAATGGTAAAATATTAGATAACTCAATTATCCAAAAATGTTAACACTTTAGTCCAGTTGTAGAGCTGTTACAAAGGATGTAGACTATTTTGTGTTCAATCCTTAGTAAATAATAAGAATCCCCAGAGAAAATAAAAAAGAAGCTAACAAACTGATTAAAAAGGGTTTATTATTTTTTAACAATATGTCTTAGTTAGGGTTTTATTACTTGAAGAGACACCAAGAACCATGACTATGGCAATTCTTATAAACACAAACATTTAACTAGTGCTAGCTTATACTTTCAGAAGTTCAGTTCATTGTCATCATTGAAGAACTCATGGCACCATCCAGGTAGACATAGTGCAAGAGAAGACTGGCATTCTCAGGCAGGTAGGAGGATACTCTCTCAAAGCCCATATGTACTGTAACATACTTCTCCAACAAGGCCAAAACAGCACACAATAGATATTTGGTAATTGTACACATATTTTGCAACATGGACAATACTAATAAGAAAAGAATAACTATTAATAATCTAAAGGAGAGTGACAAGTAGTAGGGAAGCACATAATAGAAATGCTTGCCTTACATTTATTTTCTGTCCTGAGAGTGAGAAAACTTTCTACTTGATTTGTGTTGTGAACTTCACAGCCCAAGTCAAAAGTCACAAAAGTTTCAGAAGCCCTGGCAGGTACAGGCTGAGATGATTGCATGTGTAAATAAACCAACTCAAAGGGATGCCTGTAACTTTACTCATTGAACTTCAGTTTTAGTCTCTTGGGCTTATCTATCAGGTTTACTAGAATTTTCTTACTCCTGCATATTTTTGAGGTGATTGAAAATTAGTTTTTAAAAACAAATGAGCTTAAAATTTAGAAGTGATTAGAATATGACCATGGTTCCAGAGAAGATTCAAACTTCAGAAGGTTACCAGAAGTCTATTGAAGATGATAGATTTTACAAAAAGCTCTTTTTCTTATGATGATTGACGATGTTTTGGGATGGGAATAACTCATAAAATAACAATAAAATTAAATTCAAAACATATCACAAATATTTGGCAGAAAATCACAGGAGATTGTGTTTACATGGAAGCATTCTGCACGATAAGTTGTTTTACTGAAGATTAAACTGAGGGTCATGGAATTCAGAACACAAAGGGGCAAGTTCATAGATTAAATAGGAAATACCTGAAGAAAGAGAGATGTAAAAGGGGACTTGAGGTCATGAAGAGGAAAAGGAAGGAAAAGGGGAGGGATCAAAGCAGAACACTAGAACAAGCAAGAGAAATAAGGTATAAATCCTATCAAGTAACTCAAGTGGCTCTACAGCTTGCAGAGTTTCACTCCACAGTGTGTGAAAAGCATTAGCACTGGGTGTGTGATGGGGGGGCTTGAAAACAGCTTTCAGCCCTGTGAGGAGTTTGGGAAGGCTAAACAGTGTGTGACTGCCATCCTAGACATGTTTGTTGAGGATATTTATAGGTGCTCATCAGAAGTAATGAATGTTGGCAATGTCAGTTATAATTTTATTACCCAGATTCCTTCTCTCTGTGTGTAATGATTTCCAAGGCATGATAAAGTGTCAAAATATATGGCAATGAGTAACCATGCAGTAACAATTCAAAATTCAGACATGAGATGTATAGCCTTTTATTTTTTTCGTACTGTTTGGAAATTTTTGTTGTCCCTGTGATGAACATCTATCTATGTTGGTAAGTCTAAAAGAAGGAAAATATGTCCTATAATACAAATGTAGAGAAAATTGAAATTTTAATTTGCTTTCAGTATTAAAACATGTGTTGGTAGCAAGAAAATAGTCAACTAATAAACATTTAAATTTATATTTTGAAATTCCTATGACTTCAAAATGTTGAGACACATATATCATTATTTTATTTTATAATATAATATAATGTGATATGTTTCATCAGACACAGTATTGCATACTTTCAATTATTTTGCTCACTTCTAGTCCATAATACTAAAATAGTGAAAAAGTGCATCTTGAACAGGTGAGAAGTACTAGTTAAGTACTATTATAGAGACATTGAAAGTACAAATAAGAACAAGAAGTCTGAGTGTGCTCTTTCATTGTCTCTATTCCTATCTCTTACATACACATGTATGGACATGACACAGAAACACACACATATACACACACACTCACAGGTGAAAGGAGGAAGACAAATTAAAATGAAGGTAATATGATTTAACAGAATCAAACAGATAATTCAACTTGAAAAATGAATTGTTGTGTCACTTGGATGTGAACATGTGAATTAGATAGTACATAGAATATAATAGAATGTGGACCACGCCATAATCTGTTTCTTAGTTGTATATTGATTTTTTTGAATAGTTATATGACTTTCTCTGATTTGAAATGATATCTTTTTTTTCTTTTAGTGGATATTTTCTTTATTTACATTTCAAATATCCCATTTCCAGGTCTTTCTTCTAGAACCCCCTATCCCATCTTCCTACCTCTATGAGGGTATCCCCACTCCTGCCTTCCCACCATGGCATTTCCCTACACTGAGGCATCGAACCCCCTCATGCCCAGGGGCTGCTCTTCACACTTATGTCCAACAAGGCCATCCTCTGCCACACATGTGACCGGAGCCATGGGTCCCTCCATGTGTACTCTTTGGTTGGTGGTCCAGTCACCAAGGGATCTGGGGGTTCTGGATGATTGACACTGTTGCTCCCCCATGGGACTGCAAAACCCCTTCAGTCTGTTCTCTAACACCTTCATCAGGGACCCCCCGCTCAGTCCAATGGTTGGCTGCAAGAATCCTTCTCAGTATTTGTCAGGCTCTGGTAGAGCCTCTCAGGAGACAGTCATATCAGGTTCCAGTTAGCAAGCACTTCCCAGAATCTGCAATAGTGTCCAGGCTTGGCGACTGTATATGTGATGGATCTCCAGGTGGAACAGTCTCTGGATGGCTTTTCCTTCAATCTCTGCTCCACACATTATCTCTTAAACTACCCTTACATGTTATAAAGTTGAAGACAACTGTACCATTTTCTCTAATATTAACTTTAGTGGATGGTTTGAAAATATGGACAGCTTCCTCATATTTTTTTAATTGAAGGAAGAATATTTTATAGCTTTATAACACGTATTTAAGATAGCAGGCAAGTTTTTATTTAAAGATTGTTTTGGACTATCCATAAACTAAGATTTTTCTTTATTAATATCAAGCCAGATAACAATAACAATTTTCTTTTAAGTGGAAAAGAGAATACTACCAACTATTTTAGATTTACACATATCTAAGATTTTGTGATTTGTAATGTGGGTGTAAGAAATTGAGCCTTGGAAATCTAGAAGAGAGGTCAGTATCCTTACCTTTCTAGCTATCTCTCTAGCCTTTGAATGAATACATTTTACCTGTTCTTATTTCTTTTTGTAAAGAAGAGCTTTGAGTAAAATATATTCAGTGATATATGAAAATAAATTTTACCCTATTATTAACCATGAGAGAATATCATGAACATAGTTAACCTCTCTGTGAAATAAGAACATAAATTTATTTTGTTAGTAGGTGAAAACTGTTGTCAGATTTCATTATATTTCTGAAAATATTCTAAGTTTATCCATCTACACACTTCTTGGTTTTTTTTTTTTACAGGTGATGATGAAGCATTAAAAATGTTAACAACAAAACCCACCACACCTATACACACTCTCACACACACCACACATGCAAATATACCCAATGTACACCCAAATTTATAGGATATAGAAGAGATACACATGAAAATTATTATATGAGTAAAATCCACTGCCTAATACAATATAAAGCTGTTTAAGTTAGTCACAGTTCCAAAGAGGAGATTGAGCGCATTACCATAGAGCAATCTAGAAATTCTTGTAGGAGATAGAAATTATAAACCCAAACCTCATTAATAAGAGGAAATTCTCTCAGAACATTAATCAGTTCATTTCCACTCAGGAAGAAACCTGAGTAGAGTCAATATATGTATATAAATATAAGTTCAGGGTATGATATGATGTCATATTTCATGTTGGATTCCACAATGTTGGATTGTATTCTATGAATTACAAAATGTGTATTGTTGCTAGTTTGAAAAGAGAAAGTCTCAACATTAAGAGCTTCTTACACCTTTCAAGTAAATCTGGAGTTCTTCATCAGATAATAGTTAAACCATCTCCTGGGTGTTTTCAATGGTATACAGGAATAATCAGACCAGAGACTTTTAAGTCTTGTCAGTTAGAAGGTCATACTGATGCAATCAGATGAGTCTCAGTAAGGTTCTGAACTACCAGGATAACCACCAAGAGTCGGAGAAATGATGGGGTTGCCTGACAAATAGATAAAAATAAGTGTTTATTAATTTTATAGGAAAAAACTTAGCATGACTCCAAAATTCATTTTAGCACATAAAGGTGGACAGAAGTTGTCTTAGTTAGGGTTTTAATGCAGTGAACAGACACCGTTTCCAAGACAACTCTTATAAGGATATCATTTAATTGGGGCTGGCTTACAGATTCAGAGGTTCAGTCCATATTCATCAAGGCGGGAGCATGACAGCACCCCTGTAGGCATGGTGCAGGAGGAACTGAGAGTTCTACATCTTCATCTGAGAGCTGTTAGCAGAATACTGGGTTCTAGGCAGCTAGGACTAGTGTATTAAAGCCCAATGGCACACTTATTCCAACAAGACTCCTAATAGTGCCCTAGGCCAAGCATATACAAACCATCACCTAAGTTAAGGAAAGAAGGTGCTAAGACCAATCTATTACATAACGATTGCCAAAAATTTTCATCAGACACATGCACAGTGTGTATAAGTTTAATTATCATTTTAAAATAAATATATATAAATATTATGATTAAGTTAAAGTGACAGATTATGATATAACCACAAGAGTATTCAGTGAAGAAAGTGTGAATGGAATGTGATGAAATATGAAGGTAAATGCATGAAAGTGGAAAAAATTACATTGAGTGAGGTAATCCAGATTTAAAAAAGAAGCTGAATGTCATTTCCTTATATGCATCCTAGTCTTGGATATTTGACTTTGCTCCTTTTATATGGAGTATCAATAAAAGCCAAAAAACTAAAAAAAGAAAAAAAAACGTTCCCTTGAGAGAGGGGTGTTTTAAAATAGAGTGGAATTTAAAGAGTAATATAAAGGCATACAGAAAGAATTCTGAGGGTACAAGGGTTATGTAAGTGAGGAGTGCTAGATATGAAAGAGCTAGGAGCAGAAGAAAGCATAAACAAACAGAAGGTGTGTGAAAGAGAGAATGAAAACCCATGGCTGGAAAAAAAGTTCCCAAAAGCCACTGGTTTTTAAACAGAAATTGGGAAACTCATAAGTGAGTTGTTTTTTAGGGGTATCCCAGAAATCCCTGAACCAAAACAGGCCTTTGTCATTCATCTTGCTTATCCTTAAGAACTAGATGATAAGCCCCTATTGCTGAAGATATACTACATCTTCGTTGTATGATATGGACAAGTCAATCAGGAAGCAATCAGAATATTTCTTTCATGTCTCCTAATATTCCTAACCCCAGAAATTGCTATATAGACTGTTGGATGCAGAAAGACATTAATAGTCTTATACAGCTCTGGACCCTACAGCAACAAAATCAATCTGCAAAAGTGCAGTATTGTTTATAGGGATAATGCCCAAATGTGACTATATTAGTGCTCACTCACTCCACAAGAGAAAATCAATCCCTAGCACCGCAAACATGTTCAAAAACTCATGCCAGAGAGAACATAGGCCTTAGTTAGAACTGAATAGTGTTATTTAGCTAAATTAACACAGTATCAAATTGACTTCTAAATGCTTATGTTTACACTTATATATAAATAGCACTCTCAGTCTCAATCAGAGAAGTCTCTTCCCAGTGAATGGTGAATACAATGGCTCGTGATTGCACAAGATGTTGAGAATAAGTGATGGATGAACTCTCAGCTGCTGTGAGACATTTAAAACACTCTTCTTAAAGCTCAAGAAAAACTGTGGAAGACAAGGTAGAAAAATATATGTGATATAATATTAGGAAAAATGCTTTAAAATGTCATTTGCTGGATATGCTATAGATAAGTCATAAACATAGGAGCTGTGGACACCTCCACTGGGTCTGGACAAGAATAGACACATTAACAACTAGGTATATATGGATGAAGGCTCAGCAAAACCTGTTATCAATATTAAATCATTTCTATAAACAGATTCAAAAGTGAGAGATGATAATTGCCTTTATTGTTTATACATTGATGACTCAATAAGGATCCAAAAAGAAGTTCCACTTCATTGTGTGTTGACAGACTTGGTTAAACTAAGAATTCTGGGAATGAACCCAAAAGTCATAATCTGTGAAACGGACTGTGGAATTTTAGGTGCTGGGGAGATGGCTCAGCATTTAGGAGTACTTGCTGCTGTTGTTGAAGATCTTGAGTTCAGTTCCTAGCACCCATACCAGGAATCTTACAACTACTTCTAACTCTAATTCAAGGAGTTGTGACTGCTTCAGTCAGCAGGCATCTGAAAAAAACATGATGCACATACAGACAAGTAGGCTCATATACAAACATACAAATTCTCTCTCTCTCTTTCTCTCTCTCTCTCTCTCTCTCTCTCTCTCTCTCTCCATATATA
Source organism: Arvicanthis niloticus (assembly GCF_011762505.2). NCBI lineage: Eukaryota > Metazoa > Chordata > Mammalia > Rodentia > Muridae > Arvicanthis > Arvicanthis niloticus. Next base: position 15,350,684 of record NC_133433.1, on the reverse strand, counting down.
CGTATATACATATATATATATATATGTATATTATATATAATATATACTTATGTATATATTTTACATATGTATATATAACATATATACATATGTGTATATATATGCATACATATGTATACATACACATATATATAACTGGGCTAAAAAGCAGATCACTTTGCATAAGGTCATGTGACCAACTTGGTAACAACCACACTTAATAAAACTCTGTGTTTTGTCACATTTATTGTCTAGTCTTATAATTAACTTCTGAATCAGTAACCTGAAATTTTTTTCAAGGAACATCACATGGGAAGACAATGTTATCTGATTTAAATAAAATATATTTTATCTACTAATACTTAGTAACATAATATATAAAAACAATGGACTCAGGTGACTTCTTTTTGAAATAATCTACCCTGAACTTCTATCCCATTGATTTCAAGAATTAAAATTTTATGTAAAAATTTAAGACAACATATATCCCCAATTACTCATCTCACAATAATAGATTCCAGTGCGAATGAACTTGAAGAACTACAAAAGAATTATTATAGCTACACCAAAAAACTGCAAGAAAATCTGAACATGCTCCAAGATAACAAAACCAAGAAATGAATGAAATAAAGTCAATATAAAGAGAATTGTAGAAGTAAAGCCCAATTGAAACAGTGATGGAAAAGAAAAGCCTGGTGAGCCAGACAAAACCTTGAATCAAAGCCAATGGAATAGTTCATGTGGAAAACATATCATCATGCCTGGAGAACAATTTAGGAACTGAATCATTCAATAGCACAATGACACAATTTTTAAGCTCCAGGAGCTTTTGGGTACCAGTAAAAGTTGTTACCTTCAAATTATTGATTTATGTCAAGGATAATTCTACACCAAAGTCATTGAATATGTCTTTACACTAGAACAGTTTTAAATATTTACTATTATTTTCTTAGAATTTTATACACGGACACTGAGTTTACATCATTTCCACCTCTCTCTTCCCCTCTATTTCCGTATGTCATTCTTTTCCTCTCAACCTCATGACCTCTTCTTTAATTATTTAAATGAATCAGTATTTGATTATTCATTATTCTGAGTCTATGTAGTGTTGCTCTCTGTTATAGTTTGTATATACTTGGCCCAGAGAGTGGCGCTATTAGAAGGTGTGGCCCTATTGGAGTAGATGTATCACTGTGGTGTGGGCCTTCATCCAAGTTGCCTGAAAGTCAATATTCTGCTAGCAGCCTTCAGATGAAGTTGTAGAACTCTCAGCTCTTCCTGCACTATGCTTGGATGCTACCTAGAGCTCATTCCTAGAGAAAACTGATTCTCTCTGTCGTAGCTCGGCATCTAAGAGTAGGGCCTTGTGAGATTTCTCCCACCCACATTGTATGTCAACAGTTAGACTATCAAAATACTTATCATTAACATTAAAATGATTTATTAGTCAAGTTATAGTATTATACCTGTATTTTCATTCAGCTATTTCTCTATCCCCTCCTCTGATTTTCTACTTTCCACAAGTCTAGAGTTTGTGAAAAATACTCAGAAGTACTGGATTCAGTGTTGAAAGACCATGGCATTAGAGTAGTGGTTCTCAACCTGTGGGTCATGGCCAGTTTGTCGATCTAGTGACTCTTTCACAAGGGTCACCTAAGATCATTGGAAAACATGGATATTTACATTATGATTCATAAATAAAAATTACAGTTATGGAGCAACAACAAAAATAATTTTAAGTTTGGAATCATCACAATATAAGGAACTGTATTAAAGGGTCTCAGCATTAGGAAGGTTGAGAATCACTGAATCTCTAGAAGTTCTTACTTTGTAGGTCTGCAGAGAAAATTTATATTTCAAATTAGGTCCCAAATGACAGCTAGTTCTTTCAGCTAATGATGCTTCAGGAGGTCACAGGATTAGGGAATTTTAGTGGTGATCTTTTTTTTTCTTCTGCAATCCATACTACTACTTCTCCATTTCCATATATTTATGATTTTATAGTAAACATGCATTAATAATTCTGCCATGGGTATTTTGGCTTGTTTTTTCCTACTTTTTTCCTTTTTCTTTCTTTTTATTACTTTTATGTTTTATAGTCTAGCCATTGCACCCCAACTAGTCTCCCTACCATAGTTCCTCATCCCATTTCTTTTCTCCTCCATGTCTAAGAGGATGTGTTTCCAACCACCAGGATACCTACTACCTGAAATTTCAAGTCTCTTGAAGGTTAGGCAAGTCTTCTTCCTACCAATGAGGCCTGACCCAGAAGTTCTTTGGTTAATATGTGACAAGCTCCTGTGTGCTGTTTGGTTAGTGAATCAGCGTCTGAGAGATTTCAGGGGTCTGTGTTAGTTGAAACTGCTGGCCTTCCTATGGGGTTGACCTCTTCCACAGCTTCTTCCAGCCTTTCCTTCATTCAGCCTCTTCCTACTTTTAATATGATCTTCTTCTGGTCACCCATAAGGCTATTTCTTGTGGTATTTATTGAACAATCTTCTGGTGTTTATCAAACTATTTTGTCAAGAAAGTTTTTCCCTGGGAATTCCAAACACTTGTATCTATTTCCCCAAACTATGTTTCTGATATATTTCAATGTTCTATTCTGTTCCTCTTTTCATTCTTGAAATATATTATTTATATATCCATCCTATAAATATTCTGATTCACCTATTAGAAAATAGGTTTTCTAAAGACATGTTTATTTTCTATCTGTACCTACAATGCTCAAAAATATTTTTAGTCCATTTTAAGTGAACACTGATTTAGTGAATACGAATGTGAAAATGAGAACTTCAATAAAACACACAGCATGGAGAATTAATAAACTCAGTTTTCATCCATGCCAGAAGTGGCAATACTACATTCATAACTGTTAATTAATAGAATAACTATGTCTAGAATTTTATAGAATTCAATAAATCTGCCTTGATTTATTGAAGGTTGCTCATGTAGACATCCACTGCTCAGATGATACCTAAACTGCCAGAGATAAAGCTGGTGTCAACTATTGACATAGTGTTAAAAAAAAAAAGTTAACTGGAGAGAAAAACTTTATCAAAGACTGTTTTAGAAGCCTGGTTCCCAGATGTGGTCAAATAGACAATCTTACAAGACCTTAGCAAATGCATCATTTACAGTCCTGTGCAATGAACTCTACCTGCACACTTTCTATGGCCCTAAATGTTCACCACTAACTGAGAAAGCCTGTGTCACTTTCTCTACATAAGATGATATTCAATTAAGTTATACACTAGCATGCCTACTAAACATTGCCATTGAAATATATCATGAGAATTTCACATTCTGCATGTGCATCTAAGGTTCTCCTCTTTGTTTCTGGCTCTTAGTGGTGTTCTCTTAGTACCCACTAACCCAGCAAGTAGCAACATCATCCACACATGAGAGGCTCTAAGCAGGCCCAATTTGCCCTCTTTTCCTCTTTCGATAGTTTTTCTGCCCCTCTGAAGCTCTCTTTGTTAATTCTACTTGACCCGTATAATCTTGATTACACTTCACTTATCTACAGATAATAAACCAAACTCTTCTCTCTTGAAAAAGGGACTTCTGATACTTTGACTTCATTGTATTATTTATTCCTGTTCCCATAGAGACTGATGATTGAATCTGCAAACATATATCACAGATTATTGTTACCAACTTTTCAGTTATCTGAAACTGAAAAAGATTTATCTTTCATCTATTGTCTATGTACCCATCTATCATCTATCATATGTGATATATATCATATGTATATGACATACACAAACACAGACACACACATACACACACACACATACACACACATATATAAATATAAATATAAATATATATATATATATATATATATATAAAATCATATGTTGCTGATAGGAGCTATATGTGACTTTCCGCAGGGAATGGTAACAATTAAAATATTTGATCATAAAATAAGAAAAATAATTTTAAGGTTTACAGAAAATTTAGTAACATAACCTAGAAGAATCTGAATAGGAACAAAATCTGTTTTTTAGGAAGTATAGTTTCCCATTCTAAACAACTGAAGCTTCTTAGGTTTACCTTTTTAGAAAACTCAAATCATCTACGCAGAATCAAAAGAATTCTGGAGCAGATTATTCATAATAGCCTCAATATTCTTATTTTTCTTATTTTTCTCAAATCCCAAGCCCCAGTAAAGTACTCAATACAAGGTTGAACATTTTACCTGCTGTGCCAGAGAAAATGAAGATATTTTTTATCACCTGTGTAATACAAAACTACACTGGAGAGTCCCAGGCCTTTTAGGTGAGACAGGAGAAGTATATAGGAGAGAGAGAGAGAGAGAGAGAGAGAGAGAGAGAGAGAGAGAGAGAGAGAGAGAGAGAGAGAGAGGAAGAGGGAGACAGAGACAGAGACAGAGACAGAGAAAGAGACAAAAAAGAGGTGTATGACTGAGCTTCATAGATCTGTCTGCCATCACAGGAAAAAAGAGAAATATGGGGGTTATGCCTTTGTATGATATTCATGTCTTATATCTAAGTCCTGTAAGCTATTGTTTTGGCTAGTTCTTGTGAACTTGATACAAACTAGAGTCATCTGCAGAGAAAGTACCTCAACTGAAGAATTGCCCTCATTAGATTGATCTATATCTGTGGGTTAAGGATTAATATGATAGTGTCTACCCACTGTAGGTGATGTAATCCTTGGGTGTTCCTAAATCATAAAGGAAAACTATCTATTCAAGCCATGAAATGCAAGCTAGTAAATATTCTTTCTCCTTATTTCTAATCTCTGTTTTTGCTTGAGGTCTTGCCGTAACTTTTCCCAACGATAAACTGTGATCAGTACTTTTATGTTGGATAAGCCATTTCCTCCCTAAATTGATTTTAGTTATTTCATTTATCAGAACAATAGAAAGAAAACTATGACAGAAATCATTTCTCATTTGTAGATGCTAAAATACATTGGACAAAATAAGAGTCAAGTCAAATTTCTTTGACAAGTAGTTGGAAGGATTGCTCAGCAGTTAATAGCGCCAACATGGTGGCTTACAAACTGCCTGTAATTTCACTCCCAGGTTATATGAAGTCATCTTGCATTTGTAAGCACTCTACACATGTGTTGCTCAAACATCCATTAAGTCAGATAGTCATATACACAAAATCAAAATAAATAAGTCTATAAAAAACTTAAATTTGTTTTGAGCATTAATGTTCTAATTACCACAGTGTTTGGGGGGTATCACATTCCATTACCTCTAGAAGTCCTGGATACTGAATAGCATGAGAAGCAATTCAGGCTTTTCCTATGAGATCAAGATCTCTACTGAAGAGCTTCTGATAGCTCAAGCTTTCTCTAAAAGAAAATTGATCTTAATAGAGGAAGATCCCATTCTGTTTTGTTCCCAGTCTCGTGAAAACCTACTTCCTTTAGGTAGTATAGATGTATTCATGTAAGATCTGGCTTCTTGCTAAAATTTGAAATAGCCAGGAAAGGGTATCTTAGTTTAGAGAACCCAGTCTTATTGGCTGAAGCTTCCATAGTTAATGGAGGAAAACAATTGTTTCCCAGATAATAATATATTCTCATTTCCTTATAGCTGCTACAGTTTGCTGGAACATGCTATCACTACACTGACAAGTACAGGCTATTTATTTTGTGTGTAATGAAAAATATTGCAGACATCTAAGTTCCATGGAGAATAAGTAAAGAAATTATTAGTTGCTACATTATTCGTTAGTTATTCTATCTTTACTTGAGAATAGGTAATAGAGATTAATAAATAATCAACTCAAAATTAGTTACGCTTTAGTATATGCTATAATGTACAATCTTTTTTGAATATAGTACAATATTGAATGTACTATTCCAAGAAAAAGAAATATGAGAAAGTTGATTTGTTTTACTTGGTAATACATTGTGAGTTACTTTTTCTGTTGTATTTTGACTCTGAATTGAGAACTGTCTTTTGGAGATACACAAAATTCTAAACACTACTGAAATTTTATTATTTGTTTTCTCCCTACACACTCCATTGACTACCCTGTGTTCTGCTTGGGATATCCTCTTGTACTTCCTGTCTATTTGGAAGATTTAATTAGGTCCGTTTCACTCACACAGATACAGATAAGAGAATTACTGCAAGATGTCTTGAAATCTGTTTTATACAAACTCCCGACACTGAGAATGAAACACAGTTTTAGGTGTATTAGGAAGTCTGTTTAAAACTATCTTTTGCCCACCCACTTCCTTTTGCCCATTATGATGCAACTGCTCTAGCTGGCAAACTTGCCAAGTACATGCTCACTTCTTGACCTTCACTCTGTTGTCTTACAGCCACTCACTAGCAGAACCATTCATAGCCCCTAATAATGGCTGGCTCTTTCTTTAACTGGTTTGATTATGATTTCGCTGTTTGTTTCTCTTCATATAGTCTGTGTCTTCCTTATACCCTTAAGTGCAACATAAAGCTTTTATGAATCTTTCCACCACAGCTGCATGAAAATACTAGGGGAAGAATAAATATTTATGGAACAAATGAATAAATGGGAAGAGTTGAGTAATCAACCAATATACCTGCTGAGGCTAAAATCTCATTACTCTGGTCAAACTTCCTAATTCCTTTTAAGTGTTTGACTTTTAGCACACAATTCAAGCTGAGAATTCACACATGGAGCTCTGCATTCCATGATCTATTTTTATAATTGCTGAAGGGAATTCAGATATTAGGTTATTGTCTATATCAGGTTTGTAAACCTTTGTTCTCTGAGTTTCTTTTGCTTCCCACATCTTCATGAAGAAAACAGAGTAATTCTTTACTTGCACAGTTCTACTTCCTTTTGTGTAATACACATCATTAATTAAAATGTCTGCTTCACCGTACACATGCACTTTCTTGTCTGTGTAAGATGTACCTAAGATACCTTATTCAGAACACTTAAGTGTCTAACATTGTGTTTAATTGTACAAGGCCATATCTTTACTGTTCTTATTTTTCTTATTCTTACATAAGAAAAATACTCATATGTAGAGACTATATTTGAAACTGATATTATATGAAAGAAGTATGTGAATTTCCAAAAGTTTCTATATGTTATAAAACTTCAGACCTACAATCAGAAATTTAATTAATTCTCAGCTCAGGTTCATAAACGCCAAACATAAATGTTAAAGTGGCAAAATACTGAGCTCTGTGTCTCTCCAGTTCACTCTTTTCACTCTGCAAATTAAACCCACCAGCGTAAAAATGCCAAGTGACCACTGAACCATTTCCAAGTTAATAACATTTCTGTACAAGTCCATTTGGACTCCCCCACCCCAATCTGGAACATTTAATCATTTCAAACCAAGTTGGTGTGATTATAAATGAAATGCAGTGGCATTTCCAGGGTGCAAACTCCACAAACTGGATTCAATTACCAAATTTGCAGAAGGTGTTTCAGAAATAACTTGCAGTTGTCCACTATGATATTGCAAAGGGCTTCAAACAAGGGAGATTATGTTCAGATCCTGTGCCAATTATACTTTTACTTTAATTTTTTAGATGTTTCTGGTGTCACAGTTAGAAATTCATCAAATAACCATGGGTGCAAACCATAAAACCAGATTTTATGTTACAGTCACAGAATTTTCAAAGAGATGTATACTCTGATCAGCATTTTAAATATTACGTTTTGTATAACTTTACTTTTCCAAAGATATCTATAGATATCTATGCAAAACAAGACAAAGCACATGAAAAAAAAACAGCTCATTGAAATAATGAGTTAGTAAATACTACACACACTTCTCTTATGGACACAAGCCCTATAGTTTAGCTTACTAGAGACTTTAGCAATATCTGTATACAAGACACTTGCAGGTGTCTCTTTCTGAGGTGATTATTAATCAAGATATTTGATATGACAATTAAAATACTCTCTTTTGATTATTATAAGACAAGAAGCAATTTTGAAAGTCAAACCCACAAGTGGCAGGGTTTTATTTTAAAGAGTGTGTCTTACATGTACAAAAAAGCTGTTAGGCTTGATAAGATATTCTCAAAACAAAGTAGAAATTAGCAATTATGGAAATCTGGTGTCAGCTCTAGGAATGCTAGCATCATAGAAACCACAATACTGGCCATGAGACGAAATGGAAGAGCATGGTAGACCTGCCTGGAGATATGGAACAATAGAAGGAGTCTCAGGGTGTCAAAGCCTACAATGGCAGGAAATTTGGTACCAATTATCCCAGATTCTTTATGACTCAATTTCATGCTGCTTCTAAACCTTTCCATATTTCACATTGTTTGATCACAAACTGGTTTATCTGGGACAGGTCTCTGGTAAAGGTACTCCATCATGTTTCAGAAGAAATAGAGATGATAAACCAGAGTCAAAAGAGGTAAGTACCATCATGTTAGTATTTTGTGTGATCCAGCTGGGAAATACTAAGTTGGTTTTAAATAGCAATTGGTAGTGAAATCAATTTTTTCAGTAACACATTTGATGATTGTGATGCTACAAATTGTTTTTCATGAGTAAGTACACCCAGTATTCTAACATTTTATAATATGCGTGTGGCATTTAGTAGAAAATTTTATAAGAAAGCTAGTTAATACTTTTATACTTAGGGCATGCATTTTTAGAGTTAACATATTCAAAGCAGTGATTGGTGGCATTTGGCACAAGTTTCTGCTAATTGATTTAGACAACAACGAGATTTTTTGTGGTGGTGTTTTATGATGTCCAGTTAGCTGCAAATAGAGAACAATAATTGCCTCAGAAGTGTTTGCCTTCATGTGTACTTCTCTCTCTAGTTATCACATGTATAATTCCAGCCTTGGCTCAAAAAAATCACAGCCAGATGGACATTTATGTTTACCTGGTTCAAGTATGCCTGATTTATAATACTTGGAACTGCACAATAATTTAGACTAATGGTAGTTGCAGAAAGAATTAGATGAGGGAACCTAAACAATATTATTGATAAATTACGAACAGGTTTATTCAACAAGCAACTTAGACACCTGGAGCCATTAGCAATATGCAGACCATCTGTGTGATCTTGTTTACATTCCTTTTTCTTCACCAGAGATTTGTAAAAAAACTCTTACCCTTTCCTAGTCTCAATTTTTTTCTTCACATACAGCTAAATGCCTACATGTAGTAAAAACCTACTATATGCCACAATCTCTTCTTTTCAAAACTTTTTACGCATTGAATCTAGATTGAAACATATGAGGTGAGATTATTTTTCCCTTTTACTAAAGACAAGAAATAGGTGCTCAGGTATCAGTAAATCATAAATCATAAATAATAAGATTTATAGATTTTAATATAAGATTGAATTAAGCTGTTGAATCATGACCATGACCATAAAACTTCTTATTCTTATTATCAATGTTTTGCTGCTCTTGATTAATATAATGGAAAATTATTTTGTCCATCTGTCTTTCTACCCTTCCAATAACTTTAATCTTACAAATATAATCATGCACCTATTAATTATGGGAATACATTTCTGAGAAATGCATCCGTAGGCAATTTTGTCATTATACAGACAATGTAGTGTGCACATATACAGACCTAGAAACTATAGGTCAATCATTCAATCTTACAATAACTCAGAAATTGCTACAAAATAGAAAATTTTCAACTTCATCACACACTAATTTGACCACCATCCTACACATGCACTGTCATCTATTGACTCATAGTTACCCCGAGATCTCAAGGGTTGGTTGTTTCTATGATCAGCTTCTATGCATAAATAACACTCAGTGTGGATAGGTTTGTTTTCATAACATCCATTTTTCTATGATCTGCATATTATCTCTTACTTCTTTGCACATTATTTACTATATCTCCCCATAACTCAAGGAACCAAATACAAACATTTAACATATTTAAAAGAGCTTGGATTTCTCAAATTCACTCTATTTTAAGGTTCTATGGTAAGTATTTTCAGTGGTTGCATCTTTTTCTTATTATCGATTTTGGATATTTTGATCAGCATGACTACACTATAATTCAAGAGTCACTGTAGTGGTCTCTCAAATCTCACTTCCTGTAGCAATGTCTTTGTTATTCTCCCATTCAACTGACTTTCTGTGTCACTATTGTGCTATCCCATGGACTATACCATTATTAAGCACTCAAAATACATGCTCAATCCTCGGAATGTTTAACTTATTATCTGAGTTAATCATAAAAACAAACTCTGTGCTGTGAATAATATTATCATTTACATGTCTCAGTGTAATGAAAATATTGAAAAGTTTCTATTACTTATAACCTATATAAATAACCATGAGACTCCATCTGTGACAAAGTGGTGTATCTCTTCTCACAGTCCTCAGTGAACTGCTCAGGTAGGCAAGATTCTTAGAATGTACATGGAGTCACTTTTCAGTAGAGATCATTTCATATACTCACTTTAAAACATTGTGGTCGAATAAAACATTGTGGTCTAATACAGGGTCCCCCTTCTCTCATAATGCATATATTCCCATAGCAAATCCTACCAATGCTACTTTCAAATTCATCCAAATGCTTTAAAATCTTTAAAAAAAAAAACATTGCCATTAGCAACTGCTATTATACATTTCCTGAATTATTTCATTAGTATATTATTAAAAGTTTTGTATTTATTAACTACTTTCATCCTTTAAACCAGTTCCAGGTTTTCATCCTACACACAAAATTAACCTTTGAAAAATATAATTCAGGACAGTCATTTCTCTATCCAACTTCTTTTCGTTCCAAAGGCTCTCTATCTCATTCAGCAAAAGGCAGAGTCCTAACAATTGCCCAAGCTCTTTTGATATGTGATGGTATGCCTTCTAGACTTTCAAGTACTCTCCTTATACATATCTGTACCCACACACACCACATGTTCTCTCAACTCCCGAACCATAGTCTAAGACATAGCACTTGTTTATTGTGCCTGTTAAATATATGTAAAAATGGTATGTAATAATTTGTGAATCGTGATTAATATAATTGAAGGGAGACTGCAAATTACAGGTATAAATTTTAGTTTGCATAATTTCATAGTTATAAAAGTTTTATTTACTTGTGCCTAAATTTTTAAAGTGAATTTTATGTTTATATTTTATCCTGGGACCATGTAGTAATAAATTTACATGCATTACTAATAGGTCATAAATATACAAACATGCATGCAGAAGCCACTGAATCTCACTGTAATGCTAAAGCCACTTAAAATTACAAAAACTCACAAAGCTGATATGCACCTTATTACGCTGCTTAAGGAAGTATATTGGTGTATGCATGAACTGCAAATGGCTGTTGTTGTTATCTTTTTACTGAATAGAAGAATTACCTAAGCAAAAATTTAAAATCCTAGTATCCAGGGTATATTCACATAAATTAAATCTTTCACTCTAGATAAAACTTAATTAGCAGTTCTCTTGAAAGATTGTACCCTATATTAAGTCATTGTTGAAAAATCACAGGAATAGAACGGAAGTCTAGAAATATGTGAAGTAAGGACAGAGAAGAAGTTACATTGACGTAAATGATGCTTAGATTTTGTGTTTTAAAGTATGAGCAATATAATTCAACTAGCAGAGTGTTTAATTAATATGTTCTTGTTGAGAACAGAACTAGCCCCACGTTGGGGCAGCCAAAATAATGTTGAGGCCCAAGCTCGAGTCCCTGTTTGGGTGCCAAAATAATGTTGGGGTCCACACTAGCCCCACGTTGGGGCGGCCAAAATAAATGTTGCAGCCCAGGCAAAATGTTGAGGCCCGGGCTGTCCCACGTTTGGGCAGCCACTGTATCCTGGCCCAAGCTGCTGCTCCAGTCTGTGGGTCGAGGTTCAGCAAGAGCGAGGGTGAGGGCAGACTCAAAGAATGGAGACCAGACAGGGTATGATTCAATTCCGTTTATTCTTCAGTCTCTCTTCCTCTAAGTGTCTCCTGTCTGATTCTCCCTCTATAGTCTATCATCTGGTTCTGTCTTCTATAGTCTGATTTCTGATCTGTTCTGTTTCTGCCTTTTATATGTCTCACTTCTAAGCCACGCCTCTAAGTTATACCTTTAATCATGCCCTTAGGTCTTGTCTCTAACTCTGATCTCTATACTTCTAAATCATACTCTTAAGTGACACACCTTTAATCTCACACACCTTTAATCTCACACACCTTTAATCTCAAGGTATCTAAACCAAGATTATTGGAGTGTTCTCAGCTGTTGTAGGCTATTGTAATTCAAGTCTCATGTCAGGGTATATGGCTCAAGATAGCGGCAAAGCTGATAGCCGCTTTCTGCTAAAAGTCGGCCCCCAACATGTTCTAAGTTCAATTTCCAGCATCCTAAAAAATGAGTACATTGGTGCATAATAGTTAATCCTACACTTGAGGAGTAGAGAAATGAATCAGGATTTCAAAGTCATGTTTAGTTACATAAAAAGTGGGATGTCAGTCTGGGTTACATAACATATCATGTTCTAAATTTTTAAAGGAAGAAATAAAATCATAGTGATAAAATTTGGGAGTCAAAAATAATAAGCTAGTTCCTGTTTGAGTGGGATCATAAGTTTGCTTGTATTTCACAGCTTGCAAATGAAAAAGACAAAGAAGGTTAATTACTATGAAACACTGAGTAGTAAGATGAGTGTGAAATCAATCTCCGTATACCTAAGCAATGTTGTTCCCACTGATTATAAGCAGTTAGTGTAAAATATTCTAACAGAAAAATGAAATGAATGGAAATACCCATGTATTACACTTGTTCTGGCATAGAGCATATAGGTTTGAATAAGAAAAGGAGCTGAGAAAATCCAAAGTTTATTGATATATATATATATATCCAGAGTAACATATTTTTAAGTTTTAATCTTATGATATTTATATGACAGTAAATTCTCCTGATCTTCCAGTGTTACTTTCTTTTACTACCAGCACACCATGGATAATCAATGTACATATTTTAATGACAAAATGAATTGATAACTGGTTCAGTACTTCAAGGCCAGTTTAATAAAAATTTTTATGAAAAGTATCTATTTGCATATGAAAGCCCCATAATTCCTATCAAGCAGAACCAAATTTCTCTCTAGCCTGGCTCCTTCTCATCAAGCTTAGTCTCATCAGCATCTCTTTTTGCTCCTCCCATGTTTCAATTTAGCCTTGACTGAAGAGATTTATTATTTATTATGTAATTGCTAAACTGAAGGGAGAGTATCAAATATATTTTTTTCCTTGCAGTTAGGAAGATACCACTTTAGGACAGCTTGCAGGTAAATATCTTATTTGCAAGATAAGCCCTTTGTGCTTCAGTCATAAGACTATTTGGGCCCACTTAGAGTCAATATTACAGTACACTACCTAGGGAAATGAAGATTTTGCAATTAAACAGCAGGTTGTCCAAATAGTTAATTCAAGGCAAGAATTCCACAGACAGAGTCCTATACACTGTTCTTGCTAAATACATGTAACATCTCAGAAAATTTTATTAACCCAGCCCTGGAGAACTGATGCAGTTATAACATCCTTTTGCCTCTAAATTTATATAGTGATTACCAGTAGTGTGTTAGTATTGTAGAGAATTAACATAGAATGATCAGGAGAATTACAGTCATAAAAATGATCACAGGATTAAATCCTAAAGTGCATTAATTGGTATAAAAACTGGCCAATTTTTATAATGAGCACACTCAGTTTAATGAGACTTTGGAAATGTTGGTTACTACTTATGATTCCCTTTTTTTTAGTTAAAACTGGGAACAAATAGAATAGTTATGAAATATTACATGGTAAAGAAGGAGATGATCAGGAATCCTCGGTAGTTTAAGTACACTTGTTTATAGTACTCCCAAAACAAGATTGTTAAAGACAGGTGAACAGTCATATTTAGAAGTCTTAAGTAAGTTTGCAGTTTCTCAAGCATTTAAGACTCATCCAAATTATGTTTAAACTCAAGAATGTATTACACTAAACCTCAGTACACCTGGATTTTGCTATTAATATAATAGTATATAAACAGAAATCTATAATTCTGAAAGGATAAAGTCAAAGTTACCTTATTATATACAAAATGACTCAAATGGAACTTTTGTGCTCTTATAAAAAACGTATCTGTTACCACCTAAATACTACACAATTCATATGCAATTCATACATAAAAGTAAGAATTTACAGATAAATGGAGGGGATATTCCAGACCCATTCTTCCCATGTATTTATATCAATGATCTAGGATACTTCTGAAGTTATCATTTACTATATGGCAGGTATTTATTATTTTTCTTTTTAATTTTTATGTATATGCATTTTTTGCAGCAATATATGTCATGTTAGTGTCTGGTAGCCATGGAGAACATCTACAGAAATTGTAGACATTTGTGATCTGACATAGGGCTATTGAGGATTGTATTTGGGTCTTCTAGAATGGCAGTCAGTACTCTTGACTACTGCGTCATTTCTCAGGCTTCCTAGTTTGCATAGATTTGGATATAAAGTGTTTTTAAGAAATTATTACTGTGTATTAAATACATAATTTGTAGATATAGTAAAGTGTGATGGTTAATCTTGTCAGTTTTATCAGATTAAATGGTCAAGAGTATTAGAAACAACCTTGTTTACAACCAAGAGGTGGTTTTTATTGTTTATTTGTTTTGTTTTGTTTTTCAAAACAATCAGATTATGCAATGTCTAAACCAAGTAATGGATTACTCTCTTGATGGAGCAATTATGTGGTATAATTGGGAAGAACATGATTGACACATTAAGCCATTGGTTATGTTTTTGAAAGGTACATTGCTCCTCAGCTTCTTCCTATATTGTCTCAGTATGAATTTATCCCTTTTTTCTCCTCTGTTTCCTGTGAATTTCCCCTGAGAGTCACATCTCCTTACTTATGTAATGTTCTGGACAAGTACATGAAGTTAAAGACTGAACTTTGAAACTATGTGTCTACAGTTGTTCCCCTAACATTTTTTGTCATGTACCTGGGCAATAGCAATACTAAAAGAACTAATTCATGGGAGAAATAAGATATTTATTTTACCATAATTAAAACATTAATATTTCATCTTACATTTATAAGATGTGTGAAAATAATGAACAGTAGTTTAAATGGTTCATGTTTTGATGTAGTAACATTCACTAATTTATTTATTTTCATAGTATAAAGAAATCAAAAAAATATAAAAATAAAAAATATTTCTCTATGAAAATGTAGCTTAATAATTATACTAGGTTACATGATAGACTAATAGATAAGTAGCTAAATAGTTGGATACATACATACATGGATGATAGATACATAGATCCATAGTTGCACAGAAACATAGATGATAGAAGGATAGAAAAAAGGAAGGAAGGAAAGAAGGAAGAAAGGAAAGAAAGAAAAAATCAAGAAAGAAAGAAAGAAAGAAAGAAAGAAAGAAAGAAGAAAGAAAGAAAGAAAGAAAGAAAGAAAGAAAGAAAGAAAGGAAAAAAGGAAGAAAGAAAGGAAGAAAGGAAGGAAGGAAGAAAGAAAGGGAGAGAGACAAAGAAAGAAAGAACAGGAGAAAGAAAGAAAGACTCTGGTGCATAGCAAAAATTATTGGGTAAAGAATGCACCTCTTTCACAAAAGCACATGGGACTAAAAGTAATCTCTGAAATCTAATTAATATATGATCTTAAACATTAATTTGTCTTCCTATGCCTCAGTTTACTAAAATGAA
Source organism: Arvicanthis niloticus (assembly GCF_011762505.2). Taxonomy (NCBI): domain Eukaryota; kingdom Metazoa; phylum Chordata; class Mammalia; order Rodentia; family Muridae; genus Arvicanthis; species Arvicanthis niloticus. The sequence goes on along the minus strand of NC_133433.1, from coordinate 15,335,047 downwards.
AAATCAGAGATTTGAAACTTATCACCTTTAAATTTCTATACAAGTCTAAACCTCTATGCAATTTTCTCTGGTTGCTTGAAGATCAGCCCTCTTTTAAAGTCCTTAATAGCATTATATAAACTGGAATAAGCTGGTGTTCCAGCTGGCTGCCACAGGGGCTAGAGAAGTTAATGGAAAGAATCATAAAAGAGGATTAATTTTGAAGTCTGGATTTTCATCATGGCATCCACATTTGACATGTTTATGTGAATAGAATGAAGCCACAGATTTTAACTATGACCTAAGTTGTCTGGATCTCAACCATGGATCACATTTAAAAGTAGCTAAGATTCCAAATATCTACATATTTAAATGTCAAAAGTCAGAAGTAAACAAAGTCTTTTGTACAATTAAATGTATGTCTATTAGTAAAGTATATAAAGAAATTAAATGATAGTGTTTTAGAGATAAACTCATCTTTTTAAGATGCATCATTAGTAGGAAGCTATGGAAGAGTTTCAATTATTGTCACATATAATTATTTTAAACAGGCAGTTCTCCAATTTTTGCTACGTCTCTGTTTTCCTGACCAATAATGGTATTTAAATAAAACCTCAATTGCTACTACATTATATACTTGTTCAGTGATAAAAGCTGATATCTGGACTGGAAAAACTGAGCAGGTGACATACTACAGTGTTTTTAACACCACGCCAAAGGATGAGATTTCCTCTCGAAGCAGTGCTCTTGAGGTTTTATTTGACAAGACCCAGTGAAGCACATACATACTAAATGAAACCAAACCCCTTAATGTATTATTTATTTGAGTCATCATTGCAGAATTTGTATATAGTAATAAATTAGGGATTACTAATTAAGTGTCAGATAATTTAGTATTTCTCAATTATTTTCTTTTTGATGACATTTGAAAATGTAATAAAGTTTATGGATAGACATAAGTCACAAGAGATATCTTTCTTATTTTGAACATTCTCTGCTTTAACCACAAATTGACAGAAACATAGTGTCTTAGGTACATAAGTTTATAAATTGTGAGCCTTTTTGTGAGAATATGGTGCCTTTTGTGACAAGAGGATGGAGTATATGTGATTTAAGAACTCGACACAGCAAGGTGTTCAAAAATTTTATGCAATTATACCAGCTGGACTGTTAAAATAAGCAATGTATTTCCAGAGCTATCTGAGAAAATCTATGTAATTTTGATAATGCATTTTTGCTTCCTTTATAAAATGACTTTGAATGTGTAGAATCTTCTGTCTAGAAATAATTGTCAAATGTCAGTTGATATTTCATTTCATCTTGTCCATTTTATGCTCCATATTTCAAATAGATAGCTACAAAAAATAATTTACTGTTTTTATCTTATAAGTTAATAGTCACTAAATTTTATTATGGTAAAAATGATAATTATAAGTAAAACTTTTGATTTTGCTCTATCTAATGGTTGTACCAACTTAAACTATTAAAGTTGAATGTTATTATCAATTTAATGTATTTTTCAGAACTAAATTCTTATGTTTGATTAGTGACTATAGTCATCACTAGGAATTTTAATTAAACTATAGAGATCTTTGTGAATATTTTCACCAATGTCTTGTTGAAGAATAATTTTTCTTGTATCTCTAATGATTTTGCATGTGTTTCAAGCAAAAGGCTAATACCTATTTGTATAGGCTTTTTAATAGTTTTGATATAACAAACCATACTCAGAAAACTAGAAATTTCTGTGTAACTCCTAAGCAGGTGTATTTATTGTGTGGGAATATGTATCATTCTGAAAAAAGACATTATTTTCATATTCCTACAAAATAAATTAATATAAGTAATATTGTCTATAATAAAATACTTGAGCCTCCGAGGCTAATTTTCCTCTCCTATATCAAAACCAATGCATGTACAGGTATACTTATGAATTTAACACCCCTTCAAGACCACGAGTAATGAAACATTCCATAAATATACAATCCAACTACTGAATAATGGATTCTATCACTAATCAAAGTGATTCTTGTCTAATTTCCATAATCCTGAAGTTAAGAGCATTCATGATATTTGTCAACTTGCTCAGACTCAAATGTGAATAATATTAAAATAAAAACAAAACAAAATCAGCATTAGATACTTTGTAAAACACTCCATGCATTACTCTTGGCTGATATTAACTCACTGGATTTATCAACATATGTTTGAGTAAGATATTAACTGATTTATGAAGAAATTGATCCATAGTGTATCTATCTAATGACATTCCAGAAGTAATAGTGGAGAGATAGACTCAAGCCATTTGCCTCAAGTGTCAAGAGTTTAGCATTCAAACTCTTCTAATAAACAATAGAATAAAGCCTTTAGAAAACTCCACCAAGAACAGCATAGAGATTTGAAAATCATAAGAAAAATAAAATAGTAACTATTGCAAAACTAAAAAATACTTTTCTTTAAAACTTCATGTGATAACACATTCAGATGTATTTCTTTTCTTTATGGGAGTAGCAGAATACTTCATTACATCTATGAACCATAATTAATACAATCATTGCTCTAGTGATGTGCACATTAAGTTGCTGAGTCAATGAGTATAAATAAACATTTACAAATTTATTATACATTGATAAATTATCTTCTCTTTAAAGCTGAACTAATTTACACATTAAAAGCAACAGCAAGAGTCTCTCTTTATCACCATCTTCCATTATCATAAATAGGCATCATTAAACTTCAATCCTTGTCAATATGATGTATGAATAATTTCCTCCAACTGTTTTAATTTATAGTGGAAGAATTATGAGACTTCTGAGTTATTCTTCGATGTGCAATAAATTATCTACAACCGCAGCAAGTAAAAATAACAAACATTAATGTCTCACACTTTCCGTGTAAGCAGGTGGAAAAAGTAAATGCAGCTGAGTTGAAGTCCTCATCAGAGTCTCCTACTTTGTGATGAAGGAAATGCAGTAATGTTATACTCAACCAAGTCAGGGACAGTGTTCAAACTCACTTATGTGCTTTCTGACATTCTTGATTTTACTCCAAATAAACCTCTATATTTTCAAGTCAAGCCTATTCATTGCATGGCAGCTGGTGAACCATGGGATGGAAAGCCAGAGAAAATTATAGAGATTAATCCAAAATCATTCTGTAACCTAATTATGGAAATAAAACACATTACTTTTTGATTTTAAAATTATTATAAGAAACTGGTAATTTGATAAACCTATCTTATAAGATAGAGAAATAAACAAGGTTGTGGATTTCAACAGCCACCCAAAGACCTGGCTATCATATGAGGAGTGTAGGACAAACTTTTAGATATTTTGTTATGTGTACATGACCATAAATATGCTTTTTAATTTGTTAGTCTGTTTTTTTAATTTACCCTCAAATTATTGGGTTTCATATATCCTTATATATATATGTTGTTGTTTTGATCTTTTTATTTCTTATTGTTGATATTCTTCCTCAGTCCAATATTTTCCATCTGACTTTCATACCATAATATGCTGCTGACATCTTTGTTCCCTACCTCCTCTTTAAGGGCTCTGTATACTTGCTCATGGTTTCCTTGCATGTTTCATGGTTTCACGAATATACTTATATCCAAAGACATTTATTTACTCATATACAAGTTAAAATGTAGGCTTTCCATATATGCTAGAACTTGGGGAATTTGTGTAGTTTTTTTTTCATTTACATTACTCTGCCCAGCACAATTATTTCCAATCCTATTTTTTGTAAGTATCATAATTTCATTTTTGTAAAGCAAATGAAGTTTATTTTGTCAGTGTATGACATTTTCTTTGTTCATCTGTCGGTGGACACATTGACTTGTTTCATTTTCTAACTGATACAAATTCCGCTGTGATGAACATAGATTTTCAAATATCTCAGTGGTAAGATTCAGAGTAATTAAGGCACATACCCAGGAGTGCTGGATTGCAGTCACGTATTAGTTCTATTTTTATCTTTTTAAGAATCATACACACTGATTTATTTTGGTGTACTAGTTAATAATTGTGAGGATCGGATGAAAACCTGAGCAAATATGGGTTATTGAATGTACAAAGCCATTCAAGTTCCAGTGCTTCTGACACACAGTAAAAAAGTTCTCCCTGGGTAAGGCTCAGAGAAAAGGCAAATGTTCTGTGGTCTAAGTATCTAAGTCATAAAATATCCTGTTCCATTTAGGGCTGAGCACTCAACAGTCCCTTTCTCATTTCAAAAAATTTTTTTTTAAATTTTCATTTATAATATTGAGCCTTAACTGTGAGCTCATGTCTGTGTGTTTTAACTTGTATCTCACTAGGAAAGTCTACTGTGACTGTTTTTCCTTGTTCACACCTGTGATATTTTCTTTATATTTATATCTCTAGCTCTTTAAATTCTTGTATGTCTAACTGTCTAATCCAATACTTTCCTTCTCATGTTCACACTCTTCACTACTTAAACACTGGTGCCTTCATCCTAAAACCAAGGCAACTCTAAACTGTATTTTCCCAACCAGTACCTAATGTCACTATATGTAGCACATATATAATTCCAGACAAAGCATTATGAGGCAAAGATCCTCCAAAGTGTCTATTGAGTTCATTTTGTATTGACCATTTACTATAAGACAAGGGACCTACTCTTAAGAGTGGTTTGTATTCAGCGTAACCGCACAAGAGAAAGCTAATTTTTCTTTTACAAGCAACTATCAATCAGAAATGGCTTACAGAGTAGGGGTAATGGTTGGTGTTCATTTCTTTTCACAGCACTGGGACTCCATCTGACTTAGACCTTTGCAGGCCCTGTGTGTGCTGCCAGTCTCTGTGAATTCATATGTGTGTCAGTCCTTCTGTGTCTAGAAGACTTGTTTGGGTTGTGTTTTCCATCCACACTAGCTTGTAAAGTCTCTCTGACTCCTATTTCCCTGTGCTCAGAGCTCAGAGGGATTTGATGGAGATATCCTATTCAGGACTAAGCAACCCACAATCTTTCACAATCTTTCACTAGGAATACTCTCAGGTTTTTGGTCACTATATTTGTTTCCATCTACAGCAAGAGGTAGCTTCTCTGAATGATGGCTAAACAAGTCACTAATCCATGAGTTAGCAGGATGTTGTGGTGGGTTATTCTATTGTTTATGTCCCTTTAGCAGACCAGTATTTGATTTTCCTCTAGGTTCACGACCTATCTAGTCTCAGGTTTCTTGGCTATCTGAATAGTACTTGGCATGGGTTTCATCACATGGTGTGGAAATTATATCCAATCAGATAGTAATTAGATATTCCCACAACTTTTGTGCCAGTATTGCCTCAACATATTTTGTACACAGATCAAATGGTTGGTGTTTGCATTTCTCTGTTGTTATTATGCAGATCACTTTCCAGGAGCATGATACTTGTCAGTAACGGTGAAAGATCTGTATAGGTACCATCTTGACTTTTCTGTGTTCCATGAGATATTTAGGTGTTGTCTTCATCTTTACCATCAGTTTACGGAGAGCAACAATAATCTTGGTGATAGTGTCAGTTCTTCAGGAATTTCCATGTGGCCCCTTTGGCCAAAACCTCAATTAGATTTAACCAATTCCTGGCACTGAACATTTCATTTGCTGGCAAGAGATGTCTAGTTTGGCTCAATAACCAGTTATTGTTTATTCCATTGATATATCTTACATATGTGTATATGTTTTAAGAAACATCTACTCTATTAGATTTCCATAAAACCTTTCAAATGAGCCTTAATTATTGTTATCTTCATATTCTTTGGCTTACCTGTTGCATTTCTTCCATTCCTCATATGATCATCCCCCAAATATTTATTAATCATCTTTCCTTTGCTCTGACTTTAAATGTACACAGCTGGCATTTTTAAACCATGATGCTAAAAATAGAAAAAGGTACTCCTCAAGGTCCTGTAATCACTAAATATAATAAAGTATTTTAAGAGATTCAAAACAAAGTACATTTTCAGTGGTTTGAAAATGATAACCCAAAGGTACACATCAATAAGTAATTATGAAAAATTTGAAAAGAAAATAAATAATGTTTTTTGTTACCATCATAATCTGAATTATCTGGCATAACTGTTATCTGGTTAATAAAGTACTATTTTGAGCTCACCAACTATCACTCAGTTTTTGTCACAAAAAAATGCCTCAGATTCTAAATGAGATTTTGATGCTTACTTCCAAGTGAAAATAAATTTTGACTCTCCATTCTTTCTTTCTAATATTTAAAAGCTGTGGTGCATGTGAGTTGGTTGGGTAGGTCCCTGCAACAGCCGTCACCCCCTGTCATGTCATGAGGATATGTGGTAGCTCTTTACCTTGCTATCAGGTGCCAATTACCTACATCTTTCTTGGGAATGTAATCTACTGCTCTAGATTCTTCAAACCTTTTTCTACACCACTTTGTTGATCTAAAAAAATTGTCATTCTTTGAAGTAGGTTCCACTTTGTCTGCAGGCACATGATAAATTAATGATAGCATAATAGGTGTTATGATTTCTTGTCTTGTTCTGAGATGAGATCCATTTTTCATCTTTGGATGATACAGTTCTCAGTATGTATTGTGCCCCGGTACCATTATACTACTATAGAAGAATTCATAACTGGATAATTTATGATTAAATTCATTTTCTCTGTGTTCTGAAAACTGGGAAGTCCAGATTCATGTCGCTGGCATTTAGCCAGAATCATCTGACTTCATCATTCTGTGATGGAAGATGAGAAGGCAGCGTATATGCTACAGCACAATAAATTACATACTTAACACCCTTAACTCTAATATTGCCATGTTTCTTTAATGACTCTTCTTTTTAACTACCAAAGTTATCTTTTTATCCAACTTATTTTTTAATATAATTTGGTTTAATATTTTTTACATTTTTAAAATTAAACATATATAATATATAAATATTGCATATTTAAATATTAGTATATATTATATAAATGTATAAACAATATGTCTATTTTAGATTTCTAATAAATTTTCAATGATTGAAAAATGTATGTGTGGACACACATGCAGAATAGTCGACTGATTATATCTTCCTAGACAGAGTAATCAGCCCTTAATAATCCTGCATCACTAAGGTCTGTCAGATGATTCTGGGCCAGAAGGCTGAAGATTTGATGCTCCAACATTCGGTAGTATAGGGGCTTTTCAGGTGCTCAGCGGTCTCTATAAATTGGCTAAGTTTTAGAAGCATGTTTAGGGCTTCCCATAACTTCAGTTAACTCAGTCATTCTGGATTTCTGACGGGGTTGAAGACCTATAGTCTCATAGCCAATCCTGGCTATTTACTTTGAGAGAAAAGATCTGAGTAGATGGTTTTCAGCTGACATTCATTCTAAAGCCAAGAAAAAAGCCAGGTTACTAAGTGTGTTAGTAAGGAGAGATGACAGAGGTTCTGGTTAGTCAACAAAATGATGGACTGGGTATTAGGACTATCTTGTACCTCACTGGTACAATTAGGAATAAGTATGCTCTAATTGTATTTTGAGAGAAAAGTTTTACTTTAACAGGAAGAGTGATATGTAGGAAGAGCTAAGTGGGAAGGAGTACTGAGAGGAAGAGATGGAGTAAGGAGAGAAGATGAAGAAGAGGAGAAGCTAGGTGATGAGAGAGAGAAAGAGAGAGGGGCCATGGAGGCAGATGTTCACATGTCTCCACCAGTCAAAGATAGTTTTTATATCTAGGTTGGGTATTGGGTTACACTTCTGATTGAGCATTACCAAACTTATAAATCCTTTGATTAACATTTAAAAAAATGTATAAAAGCAAAAAGGAAAGGGGGGGCATGGGACAGGGGTTTTCTAGGGAGGGAAAATGGGGAAAGGGGATGGCATCTTGAATATAAATAAAATATAAAATAAAATCAAAAAAGAAAAATGTATGTGTGTATGTGTAAATAAATAATCATTTAAATATTATTTAAAAATAAAATATAGTTAACTTTCCCTTTATTTTCCTTCTGCAAACCCCCTTCATGTGTTTACCCCACTCCTTCTCAAATTCATGACCTCTTTCTTCTTTTTATAAATTATTATTGTTACATATGTGTATAAATGCATAAATATATGAATACAACCTAGTTAGTCAGTTTTGTGTTATTTGGATATATATATATATATATATATATATATATATATATATATATATATATATCAGTTCAGGTTTACCATTTGACATTGGGTAGCCAATTAGTCGTCTCTTCCCTCAGAGAACACTCTTTCTCCTACTCTCAGCATTCTTTGGTTGCATTGATTTCTTTGTCTAATGGTGAACAACTTGAGATTTTTCCCTTTCCTGTTAGCATATCCATTGATGTTATTGTTTCCAGGGTCTTCATTAGCCAGCCAAATTATGGAGATATCATTTATATAGTTACTACATCATATCTAGGAATCTATCTTCTAACAGATATTCTGCTTCTAGCTATTACAATGTTTTTAGTCCATATTTTTCTGTTCTTCTGTGAGCCTTAAATACAGGAGTTGTATTATAGATATACCCATTGCTGCTGACCATTCAATTTGGATACACTGGAATATCAGGAAATGCTGATAACCACTGAGCAATCTCCCCAACTCTGAGTCTAATAATTTTCAGTCAGTCTGTTGTCAACTTTTTTATTTAAAACATCAAAGCTTCATTCTACCTTTTACACTCAGCCTCCTTGCCCTTATGCTGAGCTGATTTGAACATACAGGTTTAGCTCATCCCCAGATTCCCACTGAAAAATCTGGAGATTTTATGCTTCAAAGAATCCATTCCTTGCCAAGTGCTTTTCAAATTCAAAAGCTTCCAATGGTAATGAATATAGATAAATTCATGACGATGCAGAATTTGAGTTTCATTTAGTCATAAGCTTAAACTGTTTCATTTGAAATAGGCATGGTTTGGCTGATATGAACATCTCACAAAGTAGGTGGGAGGGAGTAGTTTTTATGAGAAAGTACTACCAAGGAGAAGTGTTTCATAATACCTTTCAACATAGAGAAAATGAAACTAAGACACAGATCAGTAAACTCACTTTTCATACTGCTTAGCTATGCAGTCTCTTTCCATGGAAAGCAGTAAATATTGATTATAGGTTAAAGACAATTAAAATAATGGACCTGTTGCTGGCAGCCATACCAGATAGTTCTTGGCACTAATAACATTTACCACATAAGCAATGACTGTCAAATTTAATGAGCAAACACATTTTCCAGGAAAAAGCATTTAATATTTGCCTTGCCAAGCACTGGCAATATTCAAACTGTGGGTTAACACTTTTTAAAAGTAAAGACTCAATGTGGAAAATGTTGATTTTAAAATAAGAGAAGTAAAGGCTTCTGAAAGATCATTAGAATTTATAACGTTTTCACTGACTGATAAAATGAAGCCCTTTTGGCTCTTCAAAAAGAGTGGTGCTATAAATTTCCTCAAAAATTCCATGAATAAGGAGCCCTAAAGGGTAAACTTACTACTATTGTTCATTTAAAATTTCATAGTGCCAGTCTGCCTCATAAATATTTATATTCATCACCGATACACAAATACTGCTTTTGGCCTTAATCAGAGAAGTCTTTCTTTCCAAAGAAAGGTGCTAAATACAGAGACCCATAGGTGTTCATGATACTAGAACCAAATAATGATTAAACAGTAAGCCCAACACACGGTACTTATAGTATTCTCTATAAGTCTCAATGAACATTGTACAAGAGTAGGCAGACAGAATGTTGGAGTTGAAAGATTTGTGAAGGCCTATAAAGTATTTTCTGGGCATGGCAGAATTAACATTTTGTCATCAGCTGACAGTAGCTGTGTGCGTGTACCTGAAATAAACCTCCATGTGATTGGGTTTCCAATAGTCAGTGATGAATAGGGATGAACTTATAGGAACATACCCTTCTATGCTCAATTATTGCCTGGTGATACATCCTACAAAACCATTTATGCATGGATAAAATTGTCAAAGTTCTGACTTAATAAAGCAAAGTATGCTTTAATTTGAGGCCATGACCTGAGAGGGAGCCTATGCCTGGCAATGCTTAGATGGCCAGAAACCAGAGGCTCTTTAGCTCAGACCAAGTAGGACTGGCAAAAAAAAAAAAAAAAAAAAGTGATTCATGTGGAGTTTTTCACTGCAGAAGACTGCTTAGGCATGAGTATAAGTCAATAGAAAGTCTTTATTAGTCAGCTGGTAACTATGGTATACCATTGTTGCCCTGAGCCTTTTTCTGGGTGAGTTTCTAAGCACAACAACCATGTTCTGGATTGACATACATTGGTTAACAATAGTTAGCAAGAATAAGGACAATAGAAACAAAAAAACAAGGGAAGTGCATTTAGAAACTTTCTCATAACCATGAAATTTGCCAGATTAGGTCTTTGTTCTCATGTTGACAGGTGGTGTTGTCTACCTGCTGAGTTTTACAGCCTGAAGAGCACTTCAGCATGCACTAGGTTGTCTTAAGGATTGGGCCCCTTTATATTCCCCACTGATCTTAGTGAGGGAGGAAAATCATGGACTCCTTCTGTTTAAGATGTAGGACCCTGCTGTTAATCCAATTAGAATGATAATGGAAGACTCAGTGATTCTGTTAGTAGAGGAGTTAGCTAGGGGAAGGACTAAGAGAACAGAGACTGATCCCAATTATTTTTTCAACCACGGCAAGACTTTCTTTAATTACTAGTGATCAGTTAGCATTGAAACAACTAGTTTCTTCTAATACCATACATAGTTTCCTCATGAGAGGTAAGCCTAAGCCTCTTGATTTCATAGGATCATTTCTGCAAGAGAGACTAACAGTTGTTTAAATACCTCTAGGTCATCATTAACCTGCCTCTTTAGATTGAAAAGCACCAAAAGAGGCATATTTAGTTCAACTATTGGTACACACCCACAAAAAAGTCTCAGGCTCTCTGTAATACTGTTGTTATGATTAACCCATAAGGCAAAGGAACAGATGTCAGAATAAAGGGAAGTGCCTAGGTTAAATGTTTTAGATACTAGACAATTTTTAGCCACTTATAAGTCCTCTATCATTAATTTGGGCTGCCCCCAGTCACAGTGAGTTTTGTCAGTCAATGGGCTAACAATCTCATTAGTTTCTATCTCCATGTAGTGCAAAGATCAGGTGTCTAAGCATAACCAGCAATCCTGGCCAATTTCTAAGTAGGAATAATTAATTATTCCCAGCATATTTTCAAGTCCAGAATCTTTTCTATAGAATTTTCCAGGAACCCACATTTTCATAAAACAAACTTTTGCAATGTAAACTTCCATGGTCCTGGAAACTAGGAGGCCAAGTGACTGGATGTACATAAAATTGTAAACTATGTAAAATAGGCATCAGAATGTAAAGTTCTAAAAGGAATATAGGTTGCTAGTCTCTAGCAACACTAACTAATTCCTTCCCTGCCTTCCTATTTCCAGTCCAGTCCAGAAGGTGGTGGGGGTTTGGCCAGGACCCTGTATTCATACCCATAGTTTAAAATACAAGATTCAGAGGGGGAAGGAAATGGATGAAGCCTGGGACCAATAAAGTCTTATGTATATGAGTGCTCTCTCTACACTTGTATGCTAGAAGACAATCTGAGAACTCATTATAGATAGCTGTGAGCCACCATGTGTGTGTTGGAAATTGGACTCAGGACCTCTGAACAAATAGCCAAGACTCTTAGACACTGAGCCATCTCTTTTGCATCCAATGTAATCTTAATTTCAGTGGTTCCATTGTCTAGAGACAGTCCATTTGGCAGCAGTATTTATGGTTTCTGCTTTCTTGACCTGAGTGAGGTGGACACGAAGTGTAATGCTATCCATATTCCCTCCTATACACATGGAGAGAATTAGGTTGTAGTGTCCTTTTTAGATTAGCTTCAGTGCCCCTCTTGCTACTTGATCCAGACAGCAGCATCGGTGGATCTGAACAAGAAGAAACTGATAGTGGGTTCAGAGGTTGACTGGTTCTCTCAGAGAGTTTAATGAATATCCTGTGTGGGAAACTGGAGGCTGTATAATGACTTAAGAAAGGAATTGGTTAGAGAGGTCTACCAACTGATGGTCTGTGAATATGAGAAATAGTCTGGGTGGTCTTTCAAACATATTCACATAGGAAGCAAATTCCTCCCTATATGTAGTGCAGTAGACCAAAGCAAAGCAAGAAAGGAGGCCTATCGGTTCTTTGTTGGACCCTAACGAGAGTTGTGGTTGGTTGATTGGTTTTGTTTGTTGTTGTTCCTGTTGTTGTTGTTGTTGTTTTTAATGTCCCATTTAGTCTTTTAACCTGGGCAGAACTTTGAGGCACAGTGAAGTTTTCTATCTAAGTCCAAAGTTATCTATTAATTGAAAGGATTTGCCTATGACAATGGGGGCATTATCAGACCTCTTGTTAATGGGAGACCAAATCAGGAAACCAGTTCCCCATTTGAGCAGTTTCAGTCCCAGTGGGAAATGTTTCTCGTTTACTCAGAAAACATGTCTATAAAACCTAGCAAGTACTTTATCTTTCCCAAGCTGGATGGATCTTGGTGAAATCAGTTTTCCTAGAGTTCTCTGGGGTATTGGTCTGTTTTTCTGATCCCTTCCTGGGTAAAGGTTCTATGTTTTGGATTTATTTAAGCACAAACCTAGCATATGGTGGAGACATCTTGCACCAGGCTTTTCAGTCTAGGTATAACAATACCTTGGTCTGAGCAACTGGGGAAGTTTTGTGGACCACAGTAACCTGGTAATGAATAGCCTGCTGAAGGGTATGAAGAGAGTCCTGTGAGAGTAATCTTGCTCTTTGATGTTGTCCACCAACCTCTGGGTTTGATCTCTCTCTCTCTCTCTCTCTCTCTCTCTCTCTCTCTCTCTCTCTCTCTCTCCTTTCTCTCTCTCTGTCTCTCTCTCTCTGTCTCTCTCTCCTTTCTCTCTCTCTCTGTCTCTCTCTCTCTCTCTCTGTCTCTCTCTCTCTCTCTCTCTCTCTCTCTCTCTGTAATTTTACCATTGTGTTTCAGGAAGTACCAGGTGGGATATGTCATCAGAATATTAAATTATCAATAGGCTCCATTAGTCTTGAGGCCATTTGTCAGATAGCCAGGCTAGTGGCTGGCAGTTGAAAATAGCAATTTGTTGGAAAAGACAAATAGTTTCGAGGAGTGCCAAGATTTTTGTTTGTTCACTTTTTTAATGCTCTCTTTTTCCCCAGTGATGAGAAGCCCTCTTCTATAAATTATATCGTGAACATGCCCACTAGTAAAATCATACTGACTGTTCTTTTTCTTCTCTGAGATCTTTGGTCAGATCAATCAGTTTTGCTCTCTGGGGTACCTGGCTTAGGCCCAAATCATTTTTGTTAAAGTAACTACTGATTTCATCTTTCATCTCATGACAACCATAAATGAGCACCTGCATCATCATTAGGCAAGATGGCAGCCAAATTTGTGATGTTGGGTTTCTTAAAGCAGTCTCAAGGGTGGCTAGGAACAGGGTCTGGAATTCTGTCAGATAGTAATTAGACAGACAGTGTTTTGGTGCTTCTTGGAGGAGGTCCTCAACCACCACGTTATAGAATGCTAGGAATAGTAGATATTGACCTAGAGTTAGTTTGTCTTTCACTAAAGTAGCTGTAGCCTTTACAGGTCTTAGGCAAGTGGGCTATCCTGTGGTTACAGGGTTCAATGATTTGGATGGGTATGTCATAGGGAATTTCCATGGCCCAAAGTTTGGGTTAAAACACATTTTTAAATCTATTTCCTCCAGAAATCTGTGATGCAATGACAGAAAATCTAATTTTAATGTCTTTAAATCATTGTCATTTAAACCATGGTCCAGGTATGTTGCCCATTTTAAGTTCCTTTGAGTTGGTCTGTTTAAAAGAAGAGGTTGGTTGACTCACCTCTGCCAATTGGAAGAACACATTTTTCAGGTTCAAAACAGTGCACATCCTTTTTCTCCTGAAGAGTCAGACTCATGAAAATTAGATGTCCCAGGGTTCTTCATAGGAAACAGAGCTATGTATATTCCAGTATGACTGGCATCAGGATGTCTGTCTCTTCAATTTTGCCTTTTGTTTTCAGGCTCATTGGATACTGAATGGAGGTAGCTGAACTGATGAGTTGAACATTTAGAGCAACTTGGTGTTGGGCCAGTCCTGAGGGGTTGGTTTCTGCTCATATTCTTGGAAATCTTTGTTGTCAAACTGAGAGAAGGTCTAGCTGTTCCTTTTGATTGGAGGCATACACTTTTGCTATGAAATATTCTTGACAGAGGGCAAGACACCAAAATTTTGTTGAGTATCTGTAAATGTGACTCTCATAACCAGAGAAGGTGACAGTGGCTTTCAGATTATGTAAAAAAAAAAAAAAAAAAAAAAAAAAATCTCATCCCAATCAGTTCTCTCTTGTTAAACACCATTTGAGCAACCTCCAGCAACTGGAACCTGCTTATATCTTTAATTTTTAAAACTTTAAAAGTTTTTCATCTAACATCTGGGGTAGAATCTTCCTAGCAGCTGTCTTTAATCTTTCTAAAAAGTACCTAGTAAAAAATGGCTTAAAGTCTCCTTGGTCAGTGGAGAACAGAAGGGAAACTCTGTTCAGTCCAGGCTGTGTTACCTGGCAGCAATCTCCCTGCCTGTCCCTTGGCCAGGTTTTTTCACTTTTTTTTTTTTTTTCAAAGAATGCTGGTTTTAGGGACCTCTGGTTGAAACCAAGACATAAATTATGAAAGAAAAGGGGATGGGACTTTTTCTTTTCCTTAGAGCTCAGTCCTAGGGAAATTTTCCTTCTCTGGAGAAGGTGATTCAAGAATGCTTACCTGGAGAAATCATTTTCCCCTCTCTGTGTGTAGGGGGCTCAGGATGAGATGCCCTGAGAGGCCAGGCTCCTCCCCAACCCCACACAGGGACCAATCTAGACTCTGTTTAGGACTCAAGCAGCAAAACAAGCAAATGCTCCTGCTCCTTGAGTGGGATGGGTAAACGTTTTATTTTGTTTTTGTTTGTTTTGTTTCTGTTTTTGTTTGTTTTGGTTGGTGTGTTTCTCTGGGAGATTTGGCAGAGCAAAAAGGATTTGGTTTCCCAATAGGAGGTGGGGGGGATGGGTCTTAAACCAGGTGGGGGGGAGTGTCTCACATCAGAGAAAGCTGGTCAATACAGAGAAACAAGACAGAGAGAGAGAGAGAGAGAGAGAGAGAGAGAGAGAGAGAGAGAGAGAGAGAGAGAGAGACAGAAGACAGACAGAGACAGAGAGAGAACAACCAGGGATGGCCACAGTACATTTATAAACCTGAACCAAAAGTGGAATCCATTGACTCATCACATGGTTCTCAAACACTAGATCTGGATCTTTGTCCAACCTCTCTCTTATGAGACCAAACAGAAGTTGACTTACCCAGACTTACCTCCAGAGCTGACAGACCAGGTGGCTTTCTAATCTGATTCCTTTTCTGGTAGAGATGTCATACTCCACTGAAACTGTGAGAACAAAATTTGAAAGCAGCATTGTAACAATAACAAAAATTCATGGTCAGCAAAGACCACCAACAATTTGTTAAATATAGTCATAATAAAAATATTAAGCCCCTGCAGGGGCAGGGTGACAAAAAAATAAAGGCATACAAGGGCATGCCCAGACAAGTCCAAACTAGCCCAAGTGAGTAATGGGCTATCTGGTGTTTATTTTTCTCTCCCTCCCTTTTCTGGGAGGTCCGAGTTTCTGCAAGTTCTGCCAGTTCTGCAAGTTGCTGATGTTTGAAATATCCAATCATATGTAACCGCGCCAAATTTTCCCGCTCTCCCCAACCCCTACCGATAAATATCCCAAGTTCCCTGGGTCCAGGCGTGCGGAACCTCTATCTCCTGTGTGAGATCCAGCCCGAGGGCCCTCGTCATTAAACCTCCTCTGCAATTGCATCAAGAAGGTCTCTCGTGTGTCCTTGGGGCGTGCAGGTCCGGACTTGGGTGAGGGTCCCCTTGTGGGGGGGTCTTACAGAGGGTCCCCTTGCGGGGGGGTCTTACAAAACAATAGACCGTGATTATCCAAAGGGAGCCCTGGGGATCTAGAATAACTCAGGTTAGGTACCCCCTAGGAGTCCCCTGATTCTTACACATTCCTTGCTCCAAGGGGCTCTGAACTCATGTTGTCTCCACGTCTGGTCTCTGAGATCTCAGTAGGATCTTCAGAAATGTTGTGGAGTATTCACTAGAAAAGAATCCTTAGACATAGTTTAAGCTAATAGAAGTCCTTACTAGCCAATCATTGCCTACACTGGATGTTCAAAATCTCAGTGTAGAGCCAAGCCTCTTCAGGGTGAGCTTTTAACCACAACTATGTTCTGGTTGACATACTTCCTTTAACAAGAATAGTTAGTGAAGCTGTATTTGCACCAGCTTCTCTGTGTATGATGTAGCTGTTAGCTTGTTCTTTCTGAGGACTTGGGAAAGTGAGAGTGGGTATATCTCTGACTCTTTTGCCTGCTCTTAGGACTCTATTCCTCCTAGTTGTTGTTATGTCCAGCCTGGCTCTGAGGGCTTTTGCTTTTTCTAATTATATCTTGCTTTGTTGTATTTGATTGTTGTCTCTTGAAGTCCTTCTATCTGAAGGGAAACAGAGGAGCAGTTAATCTGGGAGGATGTGAGGGACGTGGGGAATAAGGGAGGAGTGAAAAGAGGGGAATCCATGGTTGGGATCTATTTTATAAGAGAAGAATCTATTCTCAATTAATTTTTTAAAATCTTGTGCATTTTAAGACAATGCACTTACTAAGACATTGTTACTACTGCACTTATATAGCCCATTCTGCAAGAAGGTTAAAAATAAGCTCTCTACCTAACATAGTGCTGATGCACAGTTGCTGGAAGGGGAAGTAGATGGTTCATAATCGTAAGAAGGAATATGGCCTCAGAGTAAATCCTATCACCATAAAATTCCTCTTATTACCACCTGGGAAATAACCTAAAAGTAATTAGACAAGGAAACACTCAGGTACTATAAAGCTAGAGGAAAATCCATTGCCTTATGACTGATGCTAGATAAAGACAATTACTATAGGACTATTGCAGATACTCTGATAATTATAAGGGCATTCTGAACATTCTTCAAATATTCACAAAGGGTAACTTCAGCCTACAAGGGGGATAGTTTTATATACTAAGAAATTCTATTCTTGTAACAAAGAACAAACTATTTCCATCAATAATGCTTCAAAGAGTATTGTATTTAAGTTTTTCTTAATCTACACAACAAGTAAAATACAGAACCTATTGGATTAAGGTGAGACTTGCTCTGTTACTCTCTCTGCCACATTTCTGGTTCAATCATGATCATCTTTTAGTCATAATAAAATCTTCTGAGCTAAAGCCTTTATCTCTGGTTTTGCACTCTAATAAAATCCCTAGTGTATAAATAGAAAAAAATTGCAAAACTTTTGCAATTTTAAATACACCCTATCCTTGAAACTTAACAGAGCCTCTCTTTTACCCCAAGGACCTTCATGACTAACCAAATAAATATTGTGGTATCTAAGACCTTTCCAGGTCTAGCCTTGTTCACTACCGCACACCATATCTCAAATTCAATGCCCATACTACATTTCTGTGAAGTCACCTGGAGTTCCTGCAATCCATTCCCTTCTCAACACTTACATAGTCTATGCCATTTGATAGCATTTATTTAATTCTTGCCTGGGTAATTCAGATTTTTGTAGACTCACTGACCACAGTTCCATTCTACTCCATAGGAGACATCTGTAATAATTTCTAGCTAATGTTTGTTTATTTTTTGTGGGGAATTCTATAATTACTATCTTAATCTATCTAACTTGTTAGGATCATTCAGTAGTTCATTTGAGATCATCAACATAAATAATTAGTAACAAGGAAGGCACTACAAGTCCAAAGACATTTGGCATGGCCACATAGGAAGTTTCAAGATGAAAGCCACCTCTGCCTCATTATAAAATTGTGTATGCATTGCTTTTGTGACTAACACAATGACATAGGCGGGGGAGTATGAGAGTTGGAACAAAAGATTATAATAGAAAGTTAGGTTTAGCAATGGAAAGTAACAAAATGAGTTATCAAATTGTGAAACAAACTTCCCAACTTTCATGAAAAATATATTCATTTGTTTAGTTTTGTAAATGTACATGATTTACCACATTTGAATCTGAAGTTACAAAATTAAAGCATTTCTCACAAAAGCTATATATTTTGGAGCTTTTTGTAAGTCCATTTGTCATATTTTGGTTTTAAACAGTGTATAGCTAGAGGAGCTGGTTCAGTTTCATGTTGGCACCATGCTTAATGATTCAGTCTCTCAGTCTCTCTCTGTGTGTATATGTATATGTATGTGTGTGTGTGTATGTGTATATATATATATATATATATAATTATGATAAAAAATTAAATGTTTGCCTATCTGAAAATATAAATCAACCAGTTTAATGAAAGAAATCTCTTGTTCTAATCCTAGGAATGTTTTAATCTAAAAAATAGTGGTTGCATGGTAGTACCAAATTGTGGAGAGGTCTGTACTAACATGATGCTACTCCACTCACAGCTTTATTATTTTTACTTCATTAAATGTTCCGATTAACAGATTTAGTCTTCATACGGATTTCATTAGCTAACTGCAGCAAGATACTATTAGCACATTGGTACATTGACATTGTTTATTAGGTATTCAAAGTTAAGCATATTTGATTAATACTCTGTTACCTTTATAATCCCTTATGTATGTTTCTGTAGGTAGCCTTAATTAATGTAGGGATTACCCAAAGCTACACTTAGAAAGACTTGCTTCTTTGGCTTGTTCTTGATGACTGATCTGGGAGAATAGATATTTGACCATGTCTTCCAGGGAAAGAGACACTAGCACAAACCTAACTTGTTGATCTCCTCTGTAGCCTTTATATTATGTACATTAATTCATTTACAGGGTTTGCATTGTCCTATATCAATGCTTTTGTTAAATATTTTTCTCTACACAGTGCTATCCCTCTTTGGGTGCATTTCCAAACCCTATTTATATGTATGATTCAGTACATCTTTCATAGGCCTATTCTTGACTACATTTTATTTATATGCTTTCCCATAGCTCTGAACCACAGAACATTCTATTGCGTTTCCGCATTAACTATAAACGAACAAAAGTAATGTACAACCTTTACAATATTATAATGTTATACTGATAGTCATGGCCTAAAGCCAAATTCAAATGTATATTAAAAGAGGTTACTCTGTAAACAACTTTCTCATGGATGCACACATTCTATCAACAAGTATTTAATCACAAAGTTACTTTAAATATATCCATTATAGTATATTTGTTATTAGCTCTGCCTAACCTCTGTGCATAGCCAATCTCAAATGAAATATGGTCTTTCTACTCTGAACTACTATAGGATGATATATCTTTCTGTATACTATCCCTAATAATTATAGCTCTTCATGCATGAGTCTCCCATTACTTGTAAATTTAACAGTTCCAAGTGAATATTTCAGAAATGTATTTAGTAACATTTGTTTTCACATAGTAAGTTTCACTTCTTCAAGTGATTCTATGAATGAAATCATTCCTGGAAGTACTTACTCCATGAACAGTCATATAACTAACTGAGTATTTTCAAAGAATTCCCCTATAGTATGGATCAGATTGTTATGCATAGAACAGATGCCCTTCTAAATATTTGTCAACTGACTGGTGTACTCAATTGGGATGAGTGTTGAGTTGAAATGTAAAAAGGTCGCTTGTGACTCACAATGATGGAAGGGATTATGGTGTGAACAGAATCATAACTGAAATATCCTCAGAGCCCTTTCGTGCTTCAGTGAATCCCAAAGCTTAAAACTAGTGGTTATTTTCCATTATGTGTCACATGTCCCAGTTGGCTCTACTCCTAAGAAAGCTGTGATATTAAAGCTAAATTTTCTCTTAGGACTGTTCAGAAGTGGCCAAGTTTGATGTATGGAAACCTTCCAAATTTTCTTGCAGTCAGAAATCAAGCAAATCTGGGCAGTCAATGGGGGCTAAAAAGCATAAGAAGAAAGCAAACTTCCAGATGACTATACAAGTGCATGTTTTTTTTTTTTTTTTCAAGGAATACAGAGCTTTTACTAAGGGGAGAAAAATAACCACTAGTGGGAATGAAAAGAATAGGCAGATCCCTGAGGAAAATTAAATTATTCATTACCTGTCAGGAAATAAAAGACACATCAGTTCTTAATAAAATAAGCTTTCTTCTTATTTGCTTCATTTGGCCATGCCTTTTTATATACTTATGGTTGACAATTCCTCTGATTGTTTATGCCTTTATATGGTCAATGCTAAAAGGTCATGTTTAGATTATGAACAGTCTCCTATTCTCATTAAAAGCTCTAATGCATCTCAAATATCTTGACATTAACCCAGTTATATTCATTATTATTACATTCATGACTATAGCTCTATTCCAGGTTATCTCAAATATTGACAATGTGCCGTTCAAGGCCAGACTCTTTAATGAAAACCTGAGTTGACAGCATTGCAGTAACCTTACCATCCTCTCTCCCACTCCAAATCTTTGCTAGTCCTAAGAGCTTTTATCGTTACTTTGTAAACCTATAAAATTTATAGAGAAAGCAACAATGCTACCAAAACATGAAATGCTAGAAATTTTAGCATTTGGAATTTTCTATTAAAGCATGCTTTTTCAGAACTGTTAGTTTTCTATTGGAGAAAATTGTTCTGTGTCTTAATTACTTTGAGAAATTATCAAGGTTGCATATCTGTCTTGAATATTAAACACATCACAGTGTCACAGATGTCTTACAGTATAGGGACCTTCATTTAGTCAGTGTTCTCTACATTTATATGTACATGGGATTATTTAGTAGACATAAAAATTATTATCATATTACTCTTCTGCTGCTTCTTGAAACCTGGTTTAAGAAAAAAAACAGTTTGAATTTATCTTTAAGTTTTATGCTAGCCATTTTTCCTAAAATGCAAATGTAATCTCATCTTTGCTAGGAATATATCACTAGCTTTCTATTATCTCCAAAAGAATAGCATCTTACTTGCTTAATAAAGCCATTTATATATAGTTACTATCTGTGTACATTTTCTGCCATCATACATTTGAAATCATACCTATGCTGATGGCAGAGATTTCTGACCATTCTGTCTATCTTCTATTTATGTGAAAAAAGTTATTTTCTATCTTCCTTGAAGTTACAATTCTATTTCCTTAAAAATGAGGAAAACAAAAAAATTCCTTATCCTCAAACTCTACTAACAAGATCATATGTTCAGAAACTCATCCTTGATTATTCTTGGCATGACAGCTAGTCAGTCATCTCTATTGTGTAACTGACTGACAAGGGAATAAGACAATGCCTCAGAACCTCAGCATGTCTCTTTTTTCTCCACTTTCCAGTCTTCCATGTGAGGTCATTTTTTTCCTCTGCTCTTTATTGACTTAGGACATCCCTGTTTCAGTTAAGATTTTCTTGTTTCTCCCACAGCTGTCTTAATGTTAGCATTTTTACAGATCATTGTTTCCCTTATTCCATTCCTCATCTATTATTTCCAGTGTATAGAGTAGCACATCCCAAAATATGCAAGCCAAACATCTGGAAATGCTGCTCCCTGTTTGCCTTTTCCTTTCCTCCCATTAGTCAGATATTCCTTCAGGCTCTCCCAGATATAATCTCTGTCCTAACTACCATAGTAATCTCTTAAGTGCATTTCTTTTTCTTTTCTCCAATTACTTTTCCAAATAGGAACCACACTAGTTATTCCAAATCATTCCCAATGTACAACTGCTATAATTATTTCTACTTCCTCTAAGCTTAAAATCTATATTTCTTACTACACTAGCTCATTTTATGTCAACTTGATGCATGCAAAAGACACTTGGGAAGAGGTAATCAGTTGAAAAAAAAAAAAAAAGCTTCTGCCAGATTGGCCAATACACACACCTGTGGTGCATTTTCTTAGTGATTGATGGGAAAGGCACAGAACAATATAAGGGGTATTAAAGAGTGAGCATGCCCATGCCTTGAACTGAAAGCCAGTAAATAATACTTTTCTATGATTGCTGGCTTAGCTACTGCTTCAAGGTTCCTGCCTTGAAAAAGAAAGGAAGGAAGAAAAAAATGGAAGGAAGGAAGGACGGAAGGAGGAAGGGATAGAGAGTAGAGAGGACAGAGCGAGTGAGAGAGAGGAGAGAGACACAGAGAGAGACAGAGAGAGACAGAAAGAGAGACAGGGCAGAGAGACAGAGAAAAAGGAAGAAGGAAGAAAGAAACAAAGGAACAAAGAAAAAAGGAAAAAGAAAAAACAGGAAACACATTGGGTATGGAGATACATGCTGTCATAGCATCTTTTAAGTGAAGGGAGAAAGATAAGACAGTACAGAGGCAGTTTTGAGGTAGACCATGTCTATGTGAGACCCTGTCTCAGAACATCTGAAATATGAAAGTGAAACAAACAAAACAGAAAGTAAATTCTTACATGTATAGCAGATTGTAGTGAAGTAGAAAAAAACCCAAAACTTAGAAACAGGGATTTTTAAGTGTGTGTCTGTATGTTACATGTTCACATATTTATATACACATATTTTCAGTAACATTTAATAAAAATATTTCTTAATAGTAAATTTTAACCTTTCAAAAAATATTACAAGTTATTAAATATCACAGAATTTTATCTTTAACATAAAAATGTGAATGTTAATTCTTTTCCTCTGTCTTTTAAGATGGTATCTGTACCATATTTAATACATACCATTAAAATAACAGTTTTCTCTAGTACTCTTTCTTTGTGATGTCTTTACTAATGTCTTCTTCACTTAGAATGTAAAAAAGTAAAATAACTCTAAGTTCAAATATGTTTCTCATCATTTCCTTTCTTACAATTATGGCAGAGAAGAAATCAAACCTCAACACTTTTAAAAAGGTATTTAAAGAAGAAAGCTATCATTACTTTTGACAAACTCGACTAAAAATGAACAAACAAACAAACAAACAAACAAATAACAATTGATTTTCTCCATTTCTGCATTTACCAATCTCTGCTCTAATGATCAGGCTTCCTTCGTTTCTTTCTTTCTTTCTTTCTTTCTTTCTTTCTTTCTTTCTTTCTTTCTTTCTTCTGTTCTTTCTTTCAATCATTCATGTTTTAAAGGTAACAAAATAAATTAGGATAAAACAAGAACCATCACATCATATTGTATATAGGATGGTATTTAAAAATGGATGAATTTTTTCTAACCTGGCTAGCTGCCAAAATGACAGGGACCTATTAAGTTTATTAGAGAACTTTAAGCACTATGACTGAGCAGGTGCTAAGTATTTGAAACCTTCAAGCTATCTACAACTCATGTTACTTGAAGTTTGAGTCACCCTGGCTTGCTGTATTCCACCTGTGTCCTCATGGCCAAATATCCTGGAGACTCCTCCACATACCCAACCTCATGGTGACCTTATTTCATTTTCTCCTTCTGCCTCATGGCCCTTCTTCTGGACCTTCACCTGACTCATGGCAAACCTCTCCTGAAACTTCACCTAAACAATGTTGAACTCCTTTCTGGCTCATCTCTTTCAGATGCCTAGGTAGATCAGAAGTCTAGCCTTTCTGTCTCTTTTACCCAGTCCTTTATTAACCAATCAGAGATAATTGAGGAACATTCTTGATGCCACATTGATACAGGAGATTTTTCAATATTCATGACAATGCTCATGTCCACACTATAACTAGATCCCAGGGCACAGAAATCACATCTGAATACACAGATCACAAGACCAAACTCCTACAAAGTTAGACAGTTCAAACCAATAGAAGGGAAAGAGCCCCAATGAAGGTACAAGAATCAGAAACACACTTGTTTGCACACTTAGAGTCCCCATAAAAGCAGTAACACTGGTGCAGAACTGAGCAAGCCGGTCTTGTTTTATTGTGTCCTTAATCCCCTTTGACTCTTACACTTTTTTGTCTTCTGTTCTTTGGGGATCCCTGAGATCTGAAAGGATGGATTTGATATAAACCATTTTGATATCTACCATTTAGGACAGAATGTTCCAAGTTCTCTCAGCTCTGCATAATGTCTTGCTGTGGATCTCTCTGTTCCATCTGCCAGAAGAAGAGCAGTCTCTGAAGATGGATGGGAAACATACTTATATAACAGTACAGCAGAATGTCATTAGGACTCAATTCATCACTATGTATGTTTACATGTATATGTGTGTATATGTATATATACATATATCATTATATACATGTGCACATACATACATACACATATATTATATATATATGCATATATATATATGTACAGACAGACACACATGCATACATACACATGTACTCACACACATATGTATGTACTTGTTTTATTAAACCAGTATTGTTTGGTTTTACATCCCTTGGCAATCAAGTTCTTCAGGTATGGGTTCCCCTTCTAGAAGTGGGACTTATGATAAATCAGTTATTGGCTAATTACTGTTGAAACATTATCAAAAGAATGACTCATGAAAAGCAATGCCTCGGGGAACTGTGAAAAAGCTCCAGGTAAGAAGGCAGAAGGCTTTTACCTCAAATACATTTTCCCCTAGATTTTTGGATGTGATTTAGTGCCTCTTGTGACAAATATTTACAAGACATTCTGATTTATAAGACATGGTTATTCTTGTTGGATGTCAGAGCATAGCTATAGAACCCAATCTGGTCAGTGTAACCTGAATCTGGATATGGCCTTCTGTCTTGCTTTTGTGCTTTCCCAGATACAGTCTATAGTAATTTTGTGCCAGGAAATTGTGTTTAAATTGGGCTGCCATGGAAAAATTCTGAGAAGGGACTGCTCTATTAATATTTAGTATGTGCTTACTGAAATTCATGTACATATTTTCTTATGTTTTCAACCATGTTTTTCTGAACTCAGCCTTCCTTAGGTAACAATTTTTTCTATTATAGTCACGTGTACAAGTACACTAACACTAAAATAAGCTCTGCAGAGTTTAGCTAAGATGTCGAGGGCAAGCACATCTGAACAACTCTCTAGCTTTATTTAATCATTTTTAAGGAAGAAAAAAAAGAATTTTCAGATAGTGCGATATAATCCTCATTATCCTTGTTAGATTAATATGCTTAATTCTCTGATGGAATACATGAATATTCAGGCTGATAAGAGATACTTTTTTAAAAAGTAATTGCACCATAATATAGCTATCAAGTAATATCCTGTATTCCCCTAAAATTGCTGTTTCTTATAAATCTAATAATTTTTTTTATTGTAGTCTATATCACATAACACTTTTAAATATTTAGAGAAATAACAGAAGTATTATTTTAGCCTATATTCCATTTTTACATTCATTGTTTGCATATTCACTTAAGTTGTTAGTTACTCTGGTCAATGCATGTCATCATTTTGACATTTTGGGGAAAAATCATTTGAAACGCTATGTTATTTGATTACCTAGTGCTAACATAGACTACAAGAAACAATACTCAAAATGATTAAAAATCAGCTTTTTCATTGCCTAGCTCCTCACTATAAAATGTCTCATAAAAATAATCACACTGAACACATTTGTGAAGTTTTTTCCTAGCTAATATTTGTATTTCCTAGCATATGTGTACAAAATAGTAGTACAATCAATTGTTGAAAATGTTTTACTCTTTAAAACTTCATCCTTCAGAGACTCCAATACTGAAATTCAATTCAGATTTCCTTCTAGACATCCTGGGTACATTCTGAAGGACAGCACTTTCAAGATTAAGTCGTCTTCATGGTAATTATCAGAAATAGATGGGCTGGAACTGGCACAGGCAACGATATGGAAAGGAACAATGAAAATTTGATGTTGCTCTTTTTGGAGTATCAAGAGAAGTAAAATAGGATCTCTCTCTCGCTCTCTCTCTCTCTCTCTCTCTCTCTCTCTCTCTCTCTATATATATATATATATATATATACACACACACATAAATAACACACACACACACACACACACACACACACACACATATATATATTTGTATTACAAAATATAAAAAACCAAACCAAAAAAAACCCAAACAAACAAACAAACAAAAATCCAAGGGCCCAAAGCTGATTTTATGTTCCTGGAAGCAGGAAAGTAGCAATTGAAACATACAGGTTTCAACATGGGGTTTCTTCCCAAAGAAAACAGTACCTGCAGTGATGAGCAGAGGGTTAAAAAGCACACTATAAATTTGCGTAGCAGGTACTTTACAAAAAAAGAAATCTGTGCATTTTCTACCACAGGAATACACCAGGCTTCAGAACTGGCAATCTAAAACTCAGTCTCTTAATTTCAAGTACATATTTAATGTACATAAGCAGCAAGTGATGGTTTATGCCCTAACATCCAGGTGCATTTAAGGTTTTTGGAGTGCCTCCCCATCCATGACTACATGTTGACAGTTGTAATCTCATGCAAGTCCAATACAGGCAACTGGATCTCTATGAGTTCATCATTACAATGACTGTGTCATACCCATAAAATTGCATTTTGAAGCTTTTCTTCTTCCTTTGATCTTGGATTTCTTCCTTCTACCATTTTACAAATTTCCCTGAAGCTGAAAGGGCATGGTAAAAAATATCCTGTTTAGTGCTGAACACTCAACTGACACATATTCTCAGCTATTTGTGTATCCATTAGTCTATGCATTTACCAGTATTTGTTGCAAAGAGAAACTTCTCTAATCAAGGCTGAAGATTAGAATTTCAGTATGGGTATAAATATTGTTAGATGTTAGATTATCACCATGTCAAATTGGTAAAATAAAAGTTGTGGGTCTTCTCATGAATACTACTGTTTGGCGAGTTACTTACATATTAGAAAGGCCACTATTGTGCCATAAGGGTCACTGATGGAGGAGTTAGAGAAAGGACTGAAGGAACTAAAGGGGTTTTCAACCACATAGGAAGAACAACAATATCAACCAACCAGACCCCTCAGAGCTCTCAGGAACTAAATCACCAATAAAAGAGAACACATCAAGAGACCCGTGGCTGCAGCAAAATATGTACCAGAGGATCACCTTGTCAGAAATCACTGGGAGGAGAGGCCCTTGTTCCTGTAATGGCTCAATGCCCCAGTGTAGGGGAATGCCAGGGTGGGAAGGCAGGAGTGGTGGATGGGTGGGGGAACACCTGCATAGAAGCCGGGGAAGGGAGGGTAGATAGGGGGTTTAGAGGGGGGAAACTGGGAAAGAGGATAACATTTGAAATGTAAATTTAAAAAATATCCAATAAAAATGGGGAAAATGTCTTTTTTTTCCAGTTGGATATTGTAGCTTATAGGTTTCACAGTTCATAAGATTATTATGACCTTCCGTCTTCTAGCAACTCAAATAGTCCCCTTTCACACACTACATACACTAATAAACAGGGACGATATTTACAATTAACTATTAGTTTAGTTTTTCTGTTTCTGGAAACCTAGGTTGTTACTGTCTTTAGCAGTATGGTTCAACAACTTGTCTACATTTATTTGTGGTGACTGTGGCCTTCTCCACTTATAATTTACAGAAAAATATTTCATATACAGTATTAGGATTTTTCAGTTGTTAATCTATGGCTTCTCATGCGTTAGCATTATGCACTTGTATAGGTTACCTCCATTCATTCTTTTAAAACTTAATTTTAATTAGCTTATAGACTATAGGTTTTCATGTCTTCTTACAACCATAGATTTAGTCATCTCTTTCCCCACTTTCTTTATGTCTTTGTCCAGCACATGTTTCCCAATTTAAGGCTCTCTATCCTGGTAGTCTCTACCTGCCTCTACTTGTATTTCACAGGAGTTTATTGTCCTCCCCAATTCTGGCTTCTTTCTTTCTTCTCTCCCCATATAAAAAAAATACACAAAATTAATGTTCTTGTTTTAGCTCAAATTTACTTCTCTTTTATTATATGTAGTTTCCATAGCTGATTTGCATGTGGATGGTGTTTCTTGTGGCACTGAATACAGCTGATGTAAGTCTAGATGAGGTCCTGGTGTTAAGAAGGGAAATAGATACAAGTCTCCAACCCTAATCCAGAGTATTTCTCACAAAGAAATAATTTTCTCTAGTGGAGTCATGCTTGGTATACAAACTGCCTAAGGGGAGGCCAAATACCTTATCATAGATAGCAAACACAAAATAAAATTAATTGCATTTTGGAAGGCTTATTGCCTTTTTGCTTGCTATTTTTTTAAACCCATAGATAGTTTGCTTATATATTATGGCTTCCAATTTTGTTTTACAAGTTTTCTGTGTGCACAAATATGCATGTCTCAAAGTCTATGTTTCTGTGATTTTCTTTGGCTCTCTTTTGTTGTTGCCGTTTTAATTTTTGTATTGAGGTTTCTTTGTTTTTATTTTATCTTATTTTATTGTTTCTTAGATGCTGTTTTGTATTCTAATGGGAGAGATAAAAAGACAGGGTGTGAATTTCAGACTTTGGGGAGGGAAAACTTAATATTAGTATATTGTATGAAAAATCTGTTTTCAATATAAAAACAATAGTTAAAAATATTACATTAGGTTTTCATTGTGTACCAATCAGTGCAATATTACCTCTGAGTAATTCTATTCCTGCTGTAAGATTTAGAATCTATGAATAATACAACTGTAAAGTATATGTAAATTAGTGCAATTATGTATGCAGTGAGGATTATTTAGCAGGTGAGTAAATAGAATGTCAGGAAATGTTCATGAAATTAATGTGTTTGCTGACCTTTCCATCAAAGCAACATTAGTTAGAAAGAATGCAGAAATGTATATGAAAAGGCTTACATAATAAAAGAAAGCAGAAAGCAGAAGTGAGATGTTTGGGAAGTTTACATTCCCTCAAAACATTAATAACATTTGACCAAAACCTATTTAGTGAGATCCACTATTAAACAAGGTAGAGAAAAAGAAACTATAAAATATCAGAAATTATTTTACATGACATACTAATATATTTAGTTATAGGATGTGTGTGTGTGTGTGTAGGTGTGAAGGTGTGTGCATGTGTGTGTCTGTGTGTGTTTGTGTGTGTGTAGGTGTGAAGGTATGTGTGTGTGTGTGTGTGTGTAGGTGTGAAGGTGTGTGCATGTGTGTGTCTGTGTGTGTTTGTGTGTGTGTAGGTGTGAAGGTATGTGTGTGTGTGTGTGTGTGTAGGTGTGAAGGTGTGTGCATGTGTGTGTCTGTGTGTGTTTGTGTGTGTGTAGGTGTGAAGGTGTGTGTGTATAGGTGTGTAGGTGTGTAGGTGTGTGTGTGTTCCTAGAGGATGGATTTTGATTGACCATGGGAGCCACTAGTGCTACTAAAACCTGTGAGCTGAATTTTACCAATCTTCGGTTAGAATACAAGTGTTCTTTAGCCAGATGAGATTGTTACTATAATCATAGTTTTCAGCTTGAAGATTCTCATTTTCTGGAAAATGGAACAAGTGTGAATTTTATAAATGTAAAGAATAATATGAACTGAGGAAATGTGTTTGAAAGCTAGTAAAATAGTCCACACGGCAGTATTTTGGAATTCAGGATATTAGTTCATGTGTTCAAGAGGTAATTTCAATGAACTGCCTTTTAAACAAACAAACAAACAAAAGTTTGCCATAGTTTGTGAAGTAAAATAGCAAATGCTTCCCTAATCTCAATTTTTAGAAATTTTTGCAAAATAAAATCACCAAGTAGGTCACCTAGAAAGAGCACACAATTTCCCAAACTAGATACATCTGAATGTAAAACCGATTCATATATATCTCTGACTGATAGCTATCCTAAAGTGGTCAAAAATAGACGTTTCAGCTCTCTTTTATTTCTATAATTATGATTTTCTGGCATTAAGCTCATTTGATACATGGAAAATACTTCAATATTAGAAGAAATGTGCTTGGAAGGCACCTTATCACTGACACTGAGGCTTTTCTAGGTATAAATTCTAACATTTGTGTGTATGAATAATACTCTAATAATTGAAACAAAAAGGCAGTATTTGCAGCTAAACACATATATGAGAAACTTCAGGGTTTTTTTTTTTTGTTTTTTTTTTTTTTTTTTTTTTTTTACTGTTTTATTAAATGACTCTGAGTGCAGTCATTTTCTGTGAACATAAGTACGTTTTGTTAATTCCAAAATTCTCCTTACCTATTTTAATGATGGGCTACTAAGGAAGTCTGAAGAGAAGCTACGATAACAAACAAAAATACCAGTAGTTCTAATTTGAGTACTTTCAGTTACTTTGGATTTGGTATCAAAAGATATTACTATCAAGTTCTGTAAAATCAAGAGCAAAGGCAGTGACCTGGAGAGTTTGAAGGAGATATTGGGATGTACCTGGCCAACAACGTACAGGAATATATTCTACTGCTGGGACTGGAATTTTCTTTTTTCTCTTTCTTTCTTTCTTTCTTTCTTCCTTCCTTCCTTCCTTCCTTCCTTCCTTCCTTCCTTCCTTCCTTCCTTCTTTCCTTCCTTTCTCTCTCTCTTTCTTCTTGAAAATGAACTCTTCTCCTATACAATACATTGAAACCACAGTTTTCTCTAGATCCTCTCCTGCCAGTTGCTCCCCACCTTCCCTGTCCCATAAATCCACTCATCCTGTTTCCTTTTAGAAAGGAGCAGGCTTCCAGGAAACAATCACCAAGCACAATAAAACAAAATACAATGAGAGAAAGTAAAAGCCCTCATATCCAGGCTGAAAAATGCAACCAATTAGGAGAAAAATTGTTCCAAGATTGTATCCATTCCTACTATTAGGAGGCCCACAAACACCAAGCTACCAGCTGTAACAAATGCCGAACCCATGGTGCACATCCATATATGCCTTGTGCTTGCTGCTTCAGTCTCTGTGAGTCAATGTGCACCCTGTTTAGTTGATTCAATGGTCATATTCTCCTGGTGTCCTCTATACTCTCTGACTCCTACAATCTTCCCCTCCTCATTGTAGGGGTTCCCTGAGCTCCTAGGGGAGGGACCCGAAGAAGACCTTCAATTTAGAGTCTCTCTCTCTCTCTCTCTCTCTCTCTCTCTCTCTCTCTCCCTCCCTCTCTCTCTCTCTCTCTCTCTCTCTCTCTCTCTCTCTCTCTCTCTCTCGGTATGGTATCTTTACCCACTCCTATCTTCTGTTGGAGGAAACCTCTCTGATGATAACTGGACAATGCACTAATCTATGAGTAATATCCTATGTCATTTGAAAGGAGTTATCCGTTTATGGGGGATTATCTCCAGCAAATTTTTTTTAAAAAATTATATTTTATTGTACTTATAAGAGGTTTCCCTACTTTGATTACTGTGGGACTGTGAAAAGGATAGCTTGCTTTCTGGTAGAGCACTGGCTAGAAATGGCTGGAGACTCTTTGAGGGATGGCATATATTTCACCATGCTCCCAAATATGCAGCCAAAGACCACCATTCTTCCTCTCCTTTCAGTCAGGTAGGACAATGCCCTTACCAGCCCCCCCACAGGTAGAGGGCTTGACTACAGGCCTCTGCCTTAAGAGACTTCCATATTAATGAGATACCTGAAGGCCTCTAGAGGGCATAGTCAATTAAGCACTCCTTCCCAGACCCTTCTCCCTCCCTATTTAACTCAGGTCTGCTCTGAGTTTGGGGGAGAGTGAGGGGGTGCAGCCAGATTCATCTACTTTCTGCCACGACAATGACAATAAACCCTTTAAAGCCATGGACTTTCTCATGTTTTGGGGAACCGTGGAGAAGGCCTTTGACTAATGAGCCACTGCTGCCACCACCTAATCTCCTGCTAGAAGACACATCTAAGATCCAGCAATGGAGCCCTGCCAACTCAACCAAGCTAGCCAAGGGAGCCAAGCAAGTGCTGGTAACAAAGAGTCTCACAGGTGCTGTCTGGGCTTTTCTCTTGTCCCTGTCTGCTCCAGGCCAGGTCAGCCCATTAGTCCCCAGTCTCAGCTCTTCCTATTCTCCCAGCAGCACTTGGTTGTCTAGGAGTCTGAGACCAGTCAATCCCCGCATGCCTTCTTGTCCAGGGGTCCCCACTCGAAAGCCTTGCCCCCGTGGGACCTCAGGCTGAGATCTCCCCATGCCTGGGCGGAGCCCCGCAGCATCCACCTGGTACTACAAAGAGAGAACTCAGTCAAATTCCCACACTTCTGCCTCCCTGAGCTGCCATGGTTCCAGTCGACTGGGGCAGCAGACATGCGGGAACCACAACAGCCCAACAGGACCCACACCCGCATGCACACAGGAGCTAACAGCCCCACAGGTTACTCCTCCCTTTTTCTCATTTGTCTTCTCGGTTGTCTCACCTTCTCGCCTAGATTTTTCTATTTCCAGTTTTTTTTTTCCTATCAAAATTACAAGACCGTGTTAAACCTCATGTTTCAGAAATTCATACCGTGAAGTAATTTCAAGCTGTTACTTTATTTGTGAACCTTAATACTCTTAAGCATGGCCTGGCAAGGAAAAGAAAGGCTAGTGAAAAGTCGCTATCCAATTTCAATAAAATGTGCTAATTCATCTGCATTAGAAATAATAGTACCTATAACATAATAAATCTGAATGAATATTCAGCATTTTTTATGTCACTTGTACACATACTGGGAACTCTGGGCCAAAAATCCGTCTCTGTTCAAATTTACTGTCTGTCAATCTTTAAAGCACATTGAAAGGCAACAAAAATAATATCTAAATTTCAGGAGTGTTTGTAAACAGAGAAGTACATCTATAGGAAATATTATTTGAACTTTTTTATAGGTCATTTAAAGCAAGTCCATGGGAGTGACAGTAAAAACAGGTGTAAAATGAGAATAACAATCCTCATGTAGAATTCAACTACCATAGGGGGAAAAAGTATTAATGTTTAACCCAAAAGAAAACTAGGAAGAAAAAAATTCCAATCTTGGAGTCAGCAAGCTGGAATAAGAAATAGGCCTTAGGGCAGTAACAGGATAATTAATTGAAAATCTGCTAGAACTGGGCCAGCATGAGCTCTGTGTTCATACAAAATTGCTGAGATTTTTGCCATAGGAAAAGTTCAGCAAACAGTGCTCTGGAATAGTTGCTGAATGAAGTTTACTCTCAAGGACCCTTAAGATGAGAATCAGAGAAGAAAGCAAATAATAGTACAGTATGAAATACTTAAAATCCTGATAGACTGTGATGGTTTGAATATGCTTGGCCCAGGGAGTGGCACTATTAGGAGGCATGGCCTTGTTGGAGTAGGTGTGTCACTATGGCCTTGGTCTTTAATATCCTTGTCCTAACTGTCTAGAAGCCAGTCTTCTCCTGTCTGCCTTTGGATGAATATGTAGAATGTAGAACTCTCAGCTCCTCCAGTCTCCCATCTGCTTGGATATTTCCTGCCTTGATGATAAGGGACTGAAACTCTCTGATCCTGTAAGACAGCCCCAATTAAATGTTCTTTATAAGAGTTGCCTAGGTCATGGTATCTGTTCTCAGCAGTAAAACCCTAACTAAGGCAGAAGTTAGCACCAGTAGTGGGGTATTACTGTGATAGGCCTGAATTTTGTTTGGAAGAATGTGGATTTGGGGACTTTGAATTTGGAAAGCAGCGGAATGCTTTAAATGGGGCTTAATAAGCTATCCTAGTAGGAATACAGAAGACTTTGTTGCTGAGAGTAATATGAAGTATGGAATCCTGGCTGAAGAGGTTTCAGTGTAGAAGATTTTCAGTCTGTGGTATAGAGATTGTATTCATAGTATTTTGGTGAGGAACAAGCCTACTTTTTACCCTTGTCTGAAGAGTCTACCTGAGGCTAAGGTAAAGAGATTTATATTAATTGCATTGATAAAATCAGTCTCAAAAAATCCAGGCAGAGACTTTGTTCTTTGGTTAAGTCTCATGAAGAATGTTTAGAACAAGCACAGGAAGCTTAGTAAGGAAAGATATAAAATATATGGTTCAAGTAATAAAGAGGCTTCGGAAACTGAAATGGAGCTGAGTCCTGTGTTCAAGGACATTAACTGAATTACCATTGTGGTGATCTCAGGGCAAGATTCCACTCAGCTAAGCTTCTTGTTTGTGTTTGCAGCTGAACAAGAAATAGTTTGGATATTTAATCTGAAATAAACTACAAGCCAGAAATAGAAGGTAGACTTGTGGTCCAGATCTTGAGACTGAAAGACACAGGCTTTTGATCTGGATTTTGAAGTACAGTGTCCATGAAAATCTTAGGCTCAGGTATGGTGGTACACACCTTTAATACCAGGAGACAAAGCCAAGCAGATCTTTAAATTCAAGGCCAGCCTGGGATGGAGCAAGTTTCAAGTAGAAAAAAAGCTTAAATTCAGAGGCGCTAGAACATGCCTTTATAGGAGACAGAGCCATACATATCTCCGAGTTCAAGATCAATCTACACAGCAATTTTCAGAACAGCCAAGCTTAGGCAGTGAGAGAGTTGAAAAACAGAAAGATAGTAACAGAATAAGGAGGAGCCATCTTTCAGCCCCAGGGAGCAGCAAAAGTTGGCAGCTTTACCCATGTGCCTTTGGCTTTAGAGCCAAGAATAGAAGGCCCTGACTATTGGGAAAATTCATGCTTGCTATCTGGAATTAAGAAATTAGTGATGATTAAGAACAGACCAGCATCAGTGATGTGAAATCTTCTGGGAAGTGTTTTCTGAGAGCACAAGGAAGCTGTGTTCCAAAGAGCTAAGGTTTTATTTTGTGATAAAATCACCCAGGTGGTACTGGTTCTGAAGGTAAGAAGGAGTCATGCAGGGCACCTGAGGCTGGCATTGTGAGAGGTCTAAGAACAGGCCATAGAATCTGGAAGACATAATGATGTAGACCACTGATCACTTATGACCCCCTAGCACTTACCAATAAAATTTTAGATTTCCTATTCCTTTTAGAGAGTTACCCCAGGTCCCTATAAGAAGGCCTTCATGCCTTTGTCTGGAGTCACTATTTTAGAGAATGGTTGATCCCTCATGCTTGTGGTTTCTGCAGAATAAATGTCCTTTATGTTTGCATACTGAGTCTGGGGTCTTTCTTCAGCAATTTTCAGACCCTTACAGCAGCTTGATTACAATAAATTTTATAAAAACATGAACTTAGAATTAATAAGTTATTCAAAGGTAAGGGTCTTAAAGCATTTTAAACTTTAAAAATAGATAAACTCTCATTTGTGAATAATTAAAAATTAATGCACAATGTTTCCCTCTCTACAAATGAAAGATCAGTCCAATAAAGAAGAAAGTTATGAGCAAAGAGTTTAAAAAATCTGGTGAGAAAATACTTTGAGAATCTGTATTCATGTTTAATGATTATTGATTGTATGGCTATGCTATCAATGGCAAAAAAATAAAACATCTCCCAATTGAAATAGGCCCATGTGAATAACAATAAGTCACCTTAGAGGTAGAGTTTATGGATAGTGAAAGATTTCTCATAAGTGAAATAATCTGAAGTGAATGTTCTATTGTTGAGGTTTCCTCTTTTACTGTTTATTGTAATACTGAGTGTGGGCCCCCAAGACCTAGAGGCTACAAGTAACCCCTTTGACCCTGCCTCCAAGTTAGTTTTGATTGGTGAATAAAGATGCCAATAGCCAATAGCTAGGAAGAAGAGAAATAGTTGGGGTTTTGGTTTCATGAGCTTGCAGGGGAGGAGGAAGATGAAGAGGAAGAAAGTGCAGAAGAGTAGAAAAGAGAAGCTGCTATGGTTTAAGAATCAGGAAAGCATGGCTCTGAGGGCTGCCCAATTGGAGTTAAAAGCAGTCCAGATAAAACATAGTAAATAGTCAGTAATAAATCAGGACTATCAATAGGATAGTAGATTCTAATAGCGTGGAGGGTAGGTAGAACCCAAAAAGCTATACTTGTTCAATTCAGTCAGTAACCCAGCTACATCTTCCTAAATAGGGAAAATTTCACTTTAATTCACATTAAGATAGGGATATACTGCAATGAATTTCAATGTAAAAATAACAAAAACAAAAGAAAGAAGAGTATAATAATGTAATATAATTATTAATTGCATTAAGAAATGCTAATCGAAAATATTAGTACTGTAGAAATAATTTAGGAAAATATAAAATGTTACTTAATAACACGAAACAGTTATACTTGAATCTGAAAATTTCACAGAGTAACTGAGTTGCATGTGTTTTATTCCCAAATAAACTCTGTATAAATGATAATTGCTAAAATAATCAAACCTCTAGATTTTTTTTACCAGGTTACAGGAAGTAGAGAGGGTAGAAGAACATTTTAAACCACATATAACCCTGCAGTTAATAGATTTATCATGCGAGATATTTTACAATCCAAGGGTGACTAGGTAGGAGGATTACTGTGTCTCATTTAATGGCTGCATACCCCTGTTTGTACATACCACCACACAGGGGCACTGACTGTCTTATCATACCCTCTCTAGGCCCAAGCTTCAACAATATTTCTCTATTTGAATTAAATCAGTTAAAAAAGTTAAAGAAGGACTGGGTCTAAGCCTTGTATTCCTAAATGTGTTATACAGGCAAAATGCCCATGAGAGTATCAATATTCATCTCACTTGAAACATTTATTTTCTTATGAGATTCGTTTCCATGGAGTACCTTTTCTATGTATTTCTTCTCAATAAATATCCCTAAAGTGTTTAAAGTGTTTGTTTCTTTAATAAATTTTCTAAAGGAGAGATTTAACGTTTGTTTAATTTGAAGTTTTCAGACTTTTAATAAAATAGTTTATATGTTTACATTTATATGTTTTACATTTAATTATTTATTTTTAGTTTATTTTCTTTGATGCTTTTCAGTTTTATAATGACCTTATATTTTGTTCTTTTCACATTGTTAACCATTTGTAATTAATCATTTTACTTATGATATAATTTAATCTTTTCCAGTGGTCTTATTACTGTGTCTCCATGATATGTGAATGAATTCATAAATGATGGATCATTTATTCTTAAAGGATGAACAAAAACAATTTTGCTGTCCTTGGAGTTATAAATAATTTTCTGACCAAAGTGTTTTTTGTCTTATGAATATGTTTCTCCAAATTGCTCATAAATGTAGCATTCACTAGTGTTGAAGAATCACATTTTTTAAAAAATATTGAAAATTATGCCTTGGTAAAAAACAAAAAACAAAACAACACAAAAAACAAACAAAAAACAAACAAACAAACAAACAAACAAACAAAAAAAACACTGTGGTGTGTTTAGATTCCCAAAAGGCATAGAGCTGGCTAATGTGCTGACTGATGATGTAATTCAGCCCTGATCTTGAACAGGGGTACTTTATTTAATCTAGCTCTTGATAGTGTTTCTTAGAATATGTAATTCATAACTCAATGCACTTAAATTTTAAAGAATTGAAACTTCATCATTGTTATTTAAATTGTTTTCCTTTAAGACTTCACTGAGTTATTTAATACATATTTTAAAAATCAGTGTCACTATTTGAAGTTGTTAAGAATAGAGAAAATGATATTTTTAATAATATTTTACAAATTATCTGCAAATATGCTACAATGTTATTCTGATTGTAGTCACCAAGTATCAGAAGTCCTCCAGGTTCCACTCCTAAATACCATCTGGGGATATTTGCTTTTCTTGTTGGTGTTGTTTTGATATCTCTCCTTTTGTTATTCAAGCCAAATTTTTGTTGTCCAAATATTCATGAGTGTGGAACCTTCTCTGGTGTAGAGGAATTTTAATCCAGCTACATAGCTGCTCTTTCAAAGGATCATATCAAAAGACTTCTGTGTCTGTATGATCCAGCCAGAATGCACAATATATCTTGGATAACAGCATGATCTGCTTGGAATATAGACAAGCCCTTAGTACACACCTTTAACCCATAACAATGAAATTAAGTTTAGTTGATAGAAGGAAGCAGCCATGTTTGAAAGTAGCATGTAATTGAGGGACAGACAAAATGGTGGCTCAGAGAAAGATTTGATAGAATGAGTCAGAGATAGGATATGCTCAACTCACAGGCAAACAGCACAGAAAAGAGAAGCTACTTAAGAGCAGCAAAAGAGAGAAGACGTGGTATATGATATATGGTGTGTGTGTGCATGGCAGTTTTACTAGGAGAGTTTACAGAGAAAGATTGCAGGAAGAGCAGGATAGACATAGGTGAAGACAGAGCAAGCCAAAGAATTAGAATGAGTCAGAAGATTAGAATACATTGCTAAATTTAGTATGAAGCTGAGCAGAGCAAATCAATCAGAAGCTGAGAGAAGCTGGATCGATTCAGTCAGCTTGGAAAATTAGATTAAACGGAGGCTAGAAGCTTTCTGGCCCAGGCTTTGAACAAGGAAAGAAATACACTGCGGTCAGCCCAAACTGTATATTCACAGAGCTTGGGTATGGCTCTTATCACTTCACTTAAGAAAACAAAAGAGACATTTACACCCCAGAACATGGTCAACCTACTAAGACTCACAACCTTAGAGAAAACAGACTCTTCTTTTCATAGCAGCTATCAGTTGCCAATAGCTCCTCAATTTGTCACAGGATTTTCATGCCCAGAATCTCTTCTCCACAGTAAATCACTGTTTGGCTTGAACTTTTCCAGGTCTTGTAAATGTTGGCAAAATAGTTGTGAATTCAAATGTTCTTTTTATTCTAATGAGTCTGGAAGGTACTCTTTCCTCATAGTTAATTTAATGTGGAAATAGAATTAACTATCCTGTCCCTTCTTCTATAATGTACTCTGAGGTCTGCACACACAGGTGTGAAATAGATGTCTCATTAAGGGCTGATCAATCTGAAGTCCATTATTCTCTGTATCTCAGCAGCTATGTGTCTTTGTGTTTAATGACATCTACTGCAAGAAGGTTGAGATAAACTTTAATTTAGGAATATATTGATACATCATTAGAAGTTATTTTAATAAAACACCCATTTGGGACAATAACAGTAGAAACTTCTCCATTTGGTACCATGACTTAACTAGCTATTAATTTTTGGCCTTGGTAATATGCTAGACATGGGTACCATCTCATAGAGTGTGTCGTAAATCCTATTAGAAAGCTTTGTCTAGTCCTATAACATGGGTGCCACAATTGCACAATTAGATATATCATATAAGCATAATGAATGTGGCTCATAGCTTTTATAGCTAGTAATATGGATGGTTGCTCTTCTCTTCGAATAGAATCCATAATACTACACAAACTAGCTAGTAGGATGAACTTTCCATAATAGTACCAGTTCATTTTTCAACATTTTATGAACAAAGTGCATAGCACCTTCCATATTAGAGTTTTACACTCAAAGTCGTGAGGGTGAAGAGAAGTGGCAATAGTTTGAAATATTTGAGGGTCTATGGGACTCTGCTGGCTAACAACTCCGAGTAGCAAACCATTCCTGCTCTTGGTTAATGAGTTTTATTGCTGTTGTTTTATGTATTTGTTTTGTTTTCCTAGCATGCAGTGTCTAGTCTTTTATGCTCATTTTGTTTCAACTTCACTTTTCCTTCCTCATCTTACCCTTCATTTTCACAGGATGAACTCTTAAC
The DNA here is from genome assembly GCF_011762505.2 of Arvicanthis niloticus. Taxonomy (NCBI): domain Eukaryota; kingdom Metazoa; phylum Chordata; class Mammalia; order Rodentia; family Muridae; genus Arvicanthis; species Arvicanthis niloticus. The sequence goes on along the minus strand of NC_133433.1, from coordinate 15,295,634 downwards.
ATACACTGTGGTGCATGCTTGCCAGTGACAAACCTCTCTGCTTTTACTGGTCTTTTCCTTTATTTATATACTATATGTTGCAGAGTATGTTTTCTACAAATTTGTAATTCCACTTTCTAGTTTTGAAATAATTCTTCAAAATCTAATTCTACTGACTTGTAGTGGATTAAGAGAAAATAGAGTGAGTATTCAATATTCTTCTCAATTACTTTGGATGTTTTTCTCTTGACTCTTTAGCCTTTCTTTTCTTTTAATTACAAAAGGTTTGATTACAATGTATCTAGTAATTACTTTCTTTTCATCTATCTCCCTTAAACTTTATTGAGCTGCTTCACAATATGGTTACTACATGTTAAATTTAATTAATTTACTTATTTGTTCACTTATTTGTTCTCAACATGAGCCTTTTGTCTTGTCCCAGGTTCTCCTCACCCAGAGTCTCCTCCCCTTCTTCCTCTTTCCCTCACACACTACACACCCCTTTACCCTACAGCCACATCCTCTCCCACTGAAAAGTGGCCAAGTTAGGGGAATGGAATGTGCAGGCAGGCAGGCAGGCAGGCAACAGCTACAGGGAAAGCCTCAGCTCCAGTTGTGGGGCGACCCACATGAAGTCCAAATTGAACATCTGTTACATTTATGCAGAGGGGCTAGGTCCAGCACATGCTTGCTATTTGGTTGGTTTTCAGTCTCTAGTGGACCCAAGGGACGAGGTTAGTTGACTCTCTGGAAGCCCTGTTCCTTCAGGGCTTTCAAGACTTCCTTCTACTCTTCCACCAGACTCCCTAAGCTCCATCTGATGTTTTAGCTGTGGGACTCTATTTCTTTCCATTAGCTTCTGGGTGGAGACTCTCAAAGGATAGTTATCTTAGGGTCCTGTCTGCAGGCATAACAGAGCATCATTAATAGTGTCAGGGATTAGTTCTTGCCTGTGGGTTGAGTCTCAGTTGGACATTCATTCCCTCTCTGCTCTAACTTTATCATTGCACATAATGTAGGCAGTACACATTTGGAGTCGAAGGTTTTGTGTGTGGGTTGCTGTTTTTTTTCTCTCCACTGGGAGTCATTCCTGGCTACACGAATTGCCTGCTTCAGGATCCTTAACTCCCACTGGTAGGAGTCTCAGGTAGAATCACCTCCATAGGCCCAAAGGGGACCTTTCTTCATTCCAGGTCTTTGGCACAACCTCCACTCGCATTCACTAACAACTTCTGTTCTCTTTCCACAACTCTTCCTGCATCTGATCTCTTTACCCACCCAATTCCCTCCCTCCATCCACTTCCAATAACTATTTTGTTTCCACTTTAGAGGATGATTCATCTACCTTCTCTTGGGTCTCTTTGTTATTGGGCTTCATTGGATCTGTTGATTATAGCGTTGGTTGACCTGTACTTTATGGCTAATATCCACTTAGTGCATGAATACATGCCATACTGTGTTTGTCTTTTTGGGTCTGGGTTACCTCACTCAGGATGCTAGTTTTTAGTTCCATCCATTTATCTGCAAAATTCATGACATATTTCTTTTTGATATCTGAGTAGTATTCCATTGTGTAAATGAACCACAGTTTTTTCAAATCCATTTTTTAATTGTGTAATTTTCAACTATTCAAACAATATAGTTAGCACTTATCCTAACAATCCCTTACAGAATATGTATTTTACCCTGAGATAATCTGATATGAGCACTCTTAAACCTGCTCTAAATCTGTAAATTTTAAAATGTTTCATGTTGTTTTTGATAATTTTGTTATTTCCACTACTAATTATTAACTTCATTGATTAAAATGACTGGGCAAGTTTTATTTGCTTGTTTTAGTTTTAAGGATAAAGACTTGCTCTGTGCCTTAAGCTAACCTCGAACTCAGAATCTTATTGTTTTAAGTTTCAATACCTGGTATTATGCACACATGCTATCATAATAAGACAGATGACTCTCAAAGTAATGTTTAACCTGCTAGAATGTTAAAAGAATTTTGAATAAATAGATATAACATGTATTGGAAACAGAAATCTACAAAGTTTCTGATAAAACATTATCTATCTTTAGAAAAAAATGAAACATAAAATTTTAATATACTTATATAGTAAATTAAGAAAAAATATATAAAATCAATTAATTCTTCAGTTAACCACAAATGGAAATGGTAACTATTAAATGTATGTGCTATTTTCTAATATTTATACAAAGTTGGGTCAATGAAGAAATTCCCCTTCAAAGGAGACTAATAAATTCTTAGATTAACTCATTTTTAAGAGAGGGTTGTCTTCAACTCATGTCAAATAAAGTTTTCATAGGATCAAGTTTACTGAAAATACCACCGTTTTAAAACTTATTCATTCATTCATTCATCTTTTCTTTCTGTCAGAGGCCTCATAATTAACCACTTGGAATTTGTTCCAAGTTCTAAAATTTTGACATTAAATTCAAGATTTGTTAGTGTGCATGTCAGGTTTGCCACTGTAAGTTCATTGTTATACTCTTCAGATAATGACAGTGATTTATTTATTGGAATAAATAAAACTGAGAAATATTTTATTCCTTATTTTCTACATTTGATTAGTGAGATTTCTTGCTGGCATCAATATTATGTTATTATGGAACCATAGACGCCAGAAATGTGTATCTTAGCACCAGATTTATTTTAAAAATAGACTATAATACAAAGTAACCAATCACATTAAGTTATTTACTTTGAAACTCTCACATGATTTATTTCAAATTTTGTTTACTTTGAATCAGATATGTTTGAGGGGCTCAGAGATGTTGGATGGTATATTCATCTTTACAGATTTAAATATGAATGAAAGAGTTTAAGTTATATTTATAGCATCCTGAAAATGAAGCCAAAAAATAAACAGAAATTTTCATATATACAGATGAAAATATGAGTACGTTTAAGTGTATTTCTGAATATCCTGAAAAATGAACCCAAAAAACAGTCAAAGAAAAAAGAAAAAAACAAACAAAAAACTTTGAGTACTTTGAGACTTTTTTGCTGGTACAAATATTATATTAAAAACAAACCTTTTTGTTTGTTTTATAAAGGCTTTTATAGGAATATATGTTTTGGCATTCCAAAATACATTTTAAAAACATTCTGTTAAAAGAAATAAAAAATCAACTTGTTTGAGAATTATTTTACCAAGCATTTTGAAATTTTCTAAATCTTTATGCACTTTTAATTTTAGATACACTGTTTTGGGTACAAAAGTATTCTGCAAAATATTTGACATAAATATTTTATATATAATATAAATTTTCATACTATATTACCTTCTCAAATCATGATTTTCCTTGGTTATTTTAAAACCTTATGTTAAAAATCAATATAAACATTATGGAGTAAACACAATTTAGTGTTGGGGGTCGACTTTTAGCAGAAAGAGGCTATCAGCTTTGCAGCCATCTTGAGCCATATACCCTGACATGAGACTTGGATTACAATAGCCTACAACAGCTGAGCACACTCCGATAATCTTGGTTTAGATACCTTGAGATTAAAGGTGTGTGAGATTAAAGGTGTGTAACTTAAGAGTATGACTTAGAAGTATAGAGATCAGAGTTAGAGACAAGACCTAAGGGCATGATTAAAGGTGTGACCAAAAGGCGTGGCTTAGAAGTGAGACATATAAAAGGCAGAGACAGAACAGATCAGAATCAGACTGAGATCAGAGAATCAGACACATCAGACATTAGGTAGAGTCTGCCCTCACCCTCGCTCTTGCTGAACCCCGACACGCAGACCGGAGCGGCAGCTTGGGCCGGGATACAGTGGCCGCCCAAACGTGGGTTGGCCCGGGCTTCAACATTTTCCCTGGCTGCGATGTTTTTTGGCCGCCCCAACATGGGGCTAGTGTGGACCCCAACATTATTTTGGCACTAGAACAGGGACTCGAGCTTGGGCCTCAACAATTTAGGATTAGTATTTTTTTTAATCAATATATTGCCTAGGAGTTATGCTTTTGTCTGAACCTAAAATTATTTACTGAATTAATCAATCAATAAATTGGTTTATATTAATTAATATATTTTAAAAGGAGTATACTTTCTAACTTTTTGCTAGGAGAGTAACAGTAGAATATTCTTTTCATTTTTTTTTTCTGGGATGACATATTTAAGCCTAACATAAGTGTGTAAGTGTATATTCAGAAAATATTGTATTAGATGAGGAATTAACTTGGAATGTTAAATAATAATATCTCATAAGAGTAAAACTTGATTTAATCAAACTCAATTTTTATTCTTAGTGTGTACATTGCCTATACTACTCTAGTAATAACCAAATACTTGCCATTAATATCTAATTTACTAAATATTACATATTATCATGTTGAATTTACTGTATAACTAGAAAAAGGGTAGACTGCCATAGTTTAATACTATATATCCTTGAACTTTTAATGTATATTTATCATTAAGATTTTATACATATATGTATATTTAAGTTTACTAAATATTATCATTATTTAAATGTGATTGATTCAGGGTCTCATGTAGTCCAGGTTAACCTTGATTTTCGGATCCTGCTATCTTTACTTTTCTGAGACTTTCACTGTAGCTTAGGATTGCCATGACTCATTGTATAGACTAATCTGAATTTGAACTCTTGATTCTCTTCTCTGTCAGTTTAAGTATAGATGTAAGTCACAACAACTGGCTTACAGTTAAAACTTTAAAATATCAACAAATTGTTCAATTATATTAATTTAAAAGCTTGAAATTTGTATTAATATAAAGAAAGTATGTGACCTAAACATGGTATATTAGAATTTTTCAAACAAAATAAAATTTGGGGTTTTTTGTCTTTGGTTTTTCTTTTTGTTTTTGTAAGATTGTTAGAAAGCTATCATGAATATGAAAGATCAAAGTTTTAAAGGAAGTTGAGTTGTTGTATAATCAAAGTAAAAGTGACTTTGTGTTTGAACCATAGCTGAAACACTAAAAAATCTTTGACTTAAGTTCTTAGTTCCTTTCAATTTCAATTCATTTATCTTGTAAAGTTGAGATTACAATATAATATAAATTGTGGATTTCAAAGCTTCATTTGAATCAACATATTGTTAAAAATAGTTAATGTATACACCTAAAATTATTATCTGAAATATAATATTAAAAATAATGAACCATGAACCTCATTGAACTTTTTCAAAAATTGACTGCATATTTTGAAACACATAAAGTCTCAATAGATATGAGAAAATTGAAATAACTGCTTGCATCCTATTAGACCACTATACATTAAAACTGGATCTAAACAACAAAAGAGACAAAAACTTCCAAGCTCATGGAAACTGAACAACTTTCTATTGAAGAAATAATGGATGAAGATAGAAATAAAGAGCACGTGTCCTTGTTACATGCTGGAGCATAGGTAGGGGAGGATGGCCTTGTCGGGAATAGGTGGGAGAGGAAATTCTTGGTCCCATGAAGGTTGGATGCCTCAGTGTGGGAGAATTCAAGGGCAGAGAGTTGGACATGGATGGGTGGGGTCACATCCTAATAGAAGCAGACGAAGGGGAATGAAATAGGGGGTTTCTGGGTGAGGAGAAAGGAAAAAGGCGATAATATCTGAAATGTAAATAAAATATCCAATTTTTAAAAAGATAGAAGTGAAAAATTAAGACTTTCTAGAATTAAATGAAAATTAATATACAACATACGCAGACTTACGAAACACAATGTAAACCATACTAAAATGAAAGGTCTTAGCATTAAGTGCTTACATTAACAAAATTTGGAGAGATTTCATACTAACAACTCAATAGCATGCACAAAGGCCATATCAGAAAAAGAAATAAGTACATGCTGGAGGAACCGACTGCAAGAAACTAGGTACTGAAAACCAGAAATACACACTAATAGAAAATGCAAAGTACCAATGAAACAAAGAGCAGTTTCTTGAGAAAATTAACAGGATAAACAAACCCTTATCAAAAGTTACTAAAAAACAGAAAAAGAGTATACAAATTTTAAAAAATCACTACAGGAAAAAGGGGCATGGAAACAGACACTGGGTTAATACAGAAAATCATAAGGATATACTTTTAAAAACGCAATTGAAAAATCTAAAGGATATTAATCATTTTCTCAATATGAAACACTTCCCAAAGTTAATCCAAAATTACATAAACAACTTAAATAGAATTATTACCCCTGGTGAAATAGAAGCAGTCATTAAAAAGTCTCCCACCAAAAACATCCCAGGGCCAGAAACTTTTAGTACAGAAGTCTATCAAATTATCAAGAAGAGTTCATTGTAACACTCTTCAAATTATTTCACAAAACAGAAACAAAACAAATATTGCTTAATACACTTTAGGAGATCACAGTTTTCCTGATATTCAAAACACACAAATATCCAACAAAGAACAAGAGGTGCAGGCCAACTTTCTTTATGAACATAGGTGTAAATCTGATTAATCAAATATAGACAAACATAATCCAATAACATATAAAAAAGAGCACTCACCATGATCAAGTAGGCTTTATCCCAGACATGCAGAGATAGTTCAACATGTGAAAATCAGTAATGTAGTCCAAAGAGGGAAACTGTGGACTTGAAGGTCCAGCAACAGGCCTAAAGTGTGATCCAGGTCAAGGGGAGTTCCCAAGGCTTGACACTCTTACTGAGGTTATGGAGCACTCACAAAAAGGGACCTATCACGACTACCCTCTGAAAGACCCAACAAACAGCTGAATAAGCCAGATGCAGATATTTACACTCAACCAATGAACAGAATTTGCTGAACCCTGCGGTTAAATTAGGGAAAGATTGAAAGAAGCTGAGGAGGAGGGCGAACCTATAGGAGGACCAGTAGTCTCAATTAATCTGGAACCCCGAGATCTCTCAAAAATTGGACCACCAACCAGGCAGCATATACCAGCTGATATGAGGCCCCCAACTCATATATAGCAGAGGAGTGATGGGTCTGGGTTCAGTCAGAGAAAATGCACCTACCCCTCAAGATAACTGGAGTCCTCAGGGAGTTTAGAGGTCTGGTGTGGTGGGGGTTGGGGGGATATCTTTGAGGAGACAGGGGGACAAGAAGGAAGAGTTGGATGTGGAACAGTTGGAGGGTGGACCAGGAGGGGAATAAAAACTGGAGTTTAAAATAAATAAGTAAATTTTAAAAAAATATAATATTTTCTTAACTAAAAATATAATGGACAATTTGACCTAAAGATCAATAATCTATTAACAACTGTGACCAATAGACCATCATCTTTCTTTTCTTTTTTCTTTATTGAAAATAGATTCTTCACTCACATGACACCTCTTGACCACAATTTCCCGTTCATGAACTCTTCCCAATTCTCCCTCCCTCTTTCTGCCTTGTCTTCTAGAACTCCTCTCTGTCTGTTTCCTCTTCAGAAAAGAGCTGATCTCCAAGAGACAAGGGCCAAACAGGAGAAAACAAGATACAGTAAGACAAGGTGAAAGCCTTTAATATTAAGGATGGACAAAGCAAACCAATGGGATGAAAAGAGTCCTAAGATCAGGGAAGTGTCAGAAATACACCCACTCCCACTGTTAAGAGTCCCACAAAAAAAAAAAAAAAAAAAAAAAAAAAAAAAAAAAATCCAAGCTAACAGTTAAAACACTTAGGGAGCGAACTTCTGTATCAGGCATGGTGGATCATCCTGACCTTAATTTAATCTCAACACTAAGGAGGCATAGCCAGGAAGAACGTCTTTGAGTTTAAGACCAATCTGATCTACATTTTGAATTCTAGGACAACAAGAGTTACCTTGAGAGAACCCATCTCAAAACAAACAAACAAACATACAACAAAACTCAGGAGAGTAGATCATCAAATTTGAGCTACAGAACACTGTAAGAAGACAGACTGTAGACCAAATCTGGTGATGATGTCATTGACAAGCTTAACAGAGGTTTTCGACTACATTAAGAACATCTTGCAGCAGATGAAATTTAGGTGCATGTTACAACTCAATCTAAATTCATATTATTTAGCATATTCAGTAGTGAATAGGTAAGACAGACACTCAAGCATAAGTATCACATCACATGCTTTATCTAGAACTCTAAAATGAAAGTTTCCATATCTCAGCACTAATCCCTGTAGTCATCTTCAGCCAATTCATAAATAATGTATGTCTTCTCAGAGCAACTAAAGACAAAAATACTATAGTAAAATATAGCTGGTGCCATAAATCTGTTACATAGTCATACCACTATCATTACAAAACCCTAGAGCACTAGCTTACTTGTATCTTAATTTACTTGCAATTTAGTTCAATGTAAGGTCACAAAGAAAGTATGAAATTATTGATTAGCATATCATACTATGCTCACAACAGTTTCTAATTCTTTAATGCTATTCAGAGAAATAAAAATCAGTTCCAAATTAAGTCCTATAAAGTATTTCTGATATTGATAAAATACTTTCCTCTGATACACATTTAGACCATTTCATGTTTAAGTTATCATATAGTCTCATAATAGATATATTGGTGTGTTTGTTTAAGTGTGGTTTAAAATGCTAATAGTGACACTACATAATCATTAACAGACCTAAACTCATCCTACTAAGAAATGAGAACATTGAGACTTTTGTGGAAAGAATTTAAATTGAATTTATATGCACTAATCCCTGTCGAGATATCATGTTTCCATCTTGTAAATAAATATAAGAAAGAAAGCAATTTGCATAAAATAGATGAAGTCACAAGTCTCCTAATATTAGCCACACCTTTGTCTAGGTTAGCAGAGAGAAAGGATAACACAGAAAACTCTCACGTCAACTCAAGAGGAACTTGTAGTGAAACACAAGGGGGCCTGAAAAAGAAAATAAGATGAAAGAGGGTGGTCAACTTGCCATAGTAAAACAAATGGCAGATTTGAAAGATAGCTTAAACAACCTTTGGATGTGGGAATTGCTATTTTATGAAGATTTTTTAAATAGTATTCTCTCTTTTTAATAGACTTCTTAAAGTCCATGACCTGATGAAATAGCTCAGACAAATTTCATACTTTTTATCACCAAATTTAATCTCATAAATAGAGGACATGCTGTTGGTACTTTATTTCTTTAAGATTAAAACCACCTTTTAAAATGAGAAACTGCCTCTTATAAGAACTATGTATTTCAATTGACAATAAATTATTAACTAAATTATTCTGAGACTGTGGGCTTTTCTAACATCACAAAAATCATGTTAACCAGGAAAACCAAAATATCATATAACGCATTAGAACTATTCAAGCTTCACGAGGATAATTTCCATTTTCTAATTTATTTTACATTTTAATATATCTGGCTGATCACCTAGGTAGTAAAGCTGATAGACACCATAAAATGCATGAATAGATTTATTATGAGAAGCAGAGTGCTAATTTTGGCACAAATGAAAGTGATTCCAAATGTAACTGAAATGTTCTAGCTATTTTGTGAAGTCATTAAAGAAAACTGGGTGAGGGAAAGGTTCAGCAGTCAGCACAATGCCAATTCACTGAGCACAGTGATCCCAAGTTAGTTCTTAATAAGAAAAGAAAAGATGTAGCTATTTCCTTGCAGCTTTGGAAATGCCATGTGTAAATGTCGTTTAGACGAGTAGTCCAGGATATATGATCCAATTTCTGACATTCACTTGTTCAGAAATCTTGCTTATGAGACAGCAGAAGAGGAAAGTACTCTCCCACACTGCATCTGTTGACATGTGTAATTGTAAGCCTGGAGACTGTTGCTCTGGACCTTTATGCGAAGAAAGAAGCATATATTTTTGGCCATTTAAGTAAGTCAGTTAGCCTACATGAAAATTTTTGTGTTCAGTAACAATATACATCATCATTTGAACAAAACTCTTTGATGCAAGAACATTTCCATGCAAGTTAGAAATTCGATTATGTTTTTGTTCTACCAAATCCATTATGTATGGTAAAGTGCCATTGAAAGAGAGGAGACGGTTGTAAGACAGACAGAAGTTGTATTGTAATTTTGTCCTCCAATGTCATAATAAAGAATTCACAGGCCTCATCAGAATGATGAAAGTGTTTCTCATATTCATAGCTAACAAAAACACATGGATAAAGATACCTCCTATAGGGCCAATTAGTTCAGAACCATATCTCCTGACATTAACCAGTTAGTTTTGTACTGAAATTCATGCTTCGTTAGCCTGCTGGATTTTCATTTAGAGACATAAAGCCAGGGAGAAAACATCTATGTTTAGAATAGTTGACAAAATGGACACTTTGATACAATATATAACTTCAGAACATGGGTTGAGATAATAGAATGATTCTTGATATTAAGATATGATAGATTCAATAATATCGTACATTTGATATATATTATGTACATATGATAGATAGAATATGACATTATTTTCTCACAAGATTGTTTCCACTGGAATAAGGTTAGTTTATTGGCAGAGTTTTAAAAAATGAGCATCCATATATTACTTGTATATAAATTAATAGAAAAGAGAAAAAATATTTTGTTTCTCTTATGAAACGTGAAGTATGAATAATTCTATTATAAAATGTGATGATAAAAAGTTTGACAAATCAATAATTCTAAAAGTTTATGCATATATTTTTAAATCTTATTTTAATGCTATTTGTATATTTATCTTTAAGAAATTTATATATTTCTTTCATAAAGTTAAATCATGTGTATTGGAAACAATAATGTAATTATTCTTAAAACTTAAACAAAAATGAAATTAAAAGCATGATCATTTTATATTTTCTACTTCAATTCATGTGTAATTTTCAAGTCATGATAGTTTTACTAAAATTAAAACAAGGACAAATAAAGGAATCCTTTATTGTAAATATTTCTAATTATTTTTGAGAATGTTTTACCATTGATTTCTGGTGAAATAATTGGGACAAATTATCTACCATGAGAAAAGACTTAGAACAAGTTTAATTTGACATACACTAAATATTTTAAGAAGTCATAAAGTCTATAAAAAATGTAATGATGTCATGGTTCACTATAAAATCAAACAATATTTCTACATTCATCAATAGTCTTTTGGAATATATGCTGTAGAGGCTTTACCACAGATGTGAACATATACACATACACACACACACACACAAACATGTATACATGTATATCACACACATTACTCTCTCTCTCTCTTTCTCTCTCTCTCTCTCTCTCTCTCTCCCTCACACACACACACACACATACACACACATATGTACATCACCATTTGTTTCATGGAAATCACCATAAATAGTTGTGTTGCTGTGATATTTCCTTATTCACATTGATATATCAACTGTTGTTTTCATGACAGTTCTTCAGGCCCCATATTGTTGAGATTGTGTAGGTGCAGCATCCCTGTCATATACAAAAGGCATTACTTCACTGCAGATATCCTCATTCTCTAGCTTTTACAATTTTTTCAGTACATTTTATTATTATTATTATTATTATTATTATTATTATTATTATTATTATTAATTTTTTTACAGTCCAGATTTTTCCCCTCCTGGTCCACCCTCCAACTGCTCCACATCCCAACGTACCACACCTCCTCCCTCCCCCCCACCTGCCATCTTCAAGAGAATGTCCTCACCCCACCCCCACCTCACCAGTCGTCCTCACTCCCTGGGGCCTTAAGTCACTCCAGGGTTAGGTGCATGTTCTCTGAGTCCAGACCCAGCAGTCCTTTGCTGCATATGTGTCTGGGGCCTCATATCAGCTGGTGTATGCTGCCTGATTGGTGGCTCAGTGTCTGAGAGATCTTGAGGTCCAGGTTAGTTGAGACTGCTGGTCTTTCTATGGGGTTGTCCTCCTGTTCTCTGAGCCCTAGGTGGTGGTATTGTGGTGTGAATGTATGAGTTGCTGTTGGGCATACTACTATGAGATTTCCCTGTAATTTGACCAGATGTGACTTTCTTTAATGCTCTCCTATTCTGTAAGACAAACCAAATTAAAATAAAACTTCTTTGATAATGGAAGAGACACACTCTTATATGTGGGTATAAGTAGAAGTATTTTGAATACAGCAAAAGTTACCATAGTTTAAAATATTCGTTGAAATGCGTTTGCGTCGTGGCCTTACACAATGGTGGGTATTTGAAGAGATATAAAGTACTACCTATGAATTCCTTCCAATAGAGTGTGCTTTCACTCCTGTTAGATTGCTGTTGATTAATACCATAATAGTACCACTACTGCATCCCTGAGAATATCTTGTTATTCTGCTATTGTTATGATCTGTATGCTTTAATGCAGATTGCATTTCTCTCTTGTCATCTTGCATACCATCACTGGAGAGTAAGAAAACTATCCCTTGGTGACAACAATTTCAAGTCAACTACAATTTCTTTCTTCCAGGTACTGTGTCAAAAATGTGTAGTGTTCTCACCAATAGTTTATTACCTTCAAACTTTAGCCGTTACTAAAGGTAAGAGTAGTAACCTATCTTGTTTTTGGAAGATTCTTGGACTCTGCTGATCAATACTTCCAAGGGAGATTTTTTATGTAGGACACTGATCTTTACCTAGATAATTTATTGTTTATTATTTTATATACATAGCACATAGACTTACACACACACACACACATACACACACATGCAAACAAAAAAAGAGCCTGTGTCTTTTTACAACATTTTCTGTGGTTTTTATAAAAAAACATTCTCAATGCTTTTAACTGCTCCCCCTACCTGTCTCTGTGAATTGCTTCTCTCTCTGTCCTCAGTTATTTTCTAAACATGTAACTTTTTTCCATTTTCTCCTTTATAGCACCTGTGTTCTAGTGTTCTCATTTCAAAAGCACATTCTATCCTATTCTATGGTTATTTTTTCTTTTCTTTTTTTCTTTTTTTTTTTTTTTAACTTTCTGGTATTTCTCTTTTTTTCTTTATTATTGGATATTTTTCTTTATTTATATTTCAAATGTTATCTCTATTCCTAGTTCCCCCCAAAATCCCCTATCCCATCCACCTCCCCTGCTTCCATGAGGGTGTTCCCCCACCTACCAACCCACTTCATGCCTCTCTACCTTCTAATTCCCCTACATCCAATGCCCCTGTGAGGCATTGAGCCTTCACAGGACCAAGGGCCTCTCCTCCCATTGATGCCAGACAAGGCCATCTTTGGTACATATGTGGCTGGTCTAACTCTTTGTACAAGTGTGCATAAATACTTTCCACCTTGTATTCCTCTTCTTTGGATTCTATCTTAAATCCCTTCAGTTATCACCATCTTGCCCACTGCCACAAACCCTCTCCCATTGTATCTCATCAATGGTTTAAGGTATGATCTAGCTGGAATACAAACACACCCTTAGTACACACTTTTAATCTCTAACAATAAAAGTAAGGTTAGTTTCTAGAAGGAATGAGATATCTTTGAAAGTGACATCTAATTGAGTGGCAGAAAAAAATGCCCATTCAGAAAGAGAGATGAAAAAAAATAAGTAAGATGTAGGATATGCCAAGTTCACACAAAAGCAGCACAGGAAAGAAAAACTACTTAAGAGCAGTGAAGGAGAGAAAGGTAATGTAGTTTGTATTCTGTGTGTGTCAGGTTTACCAGGACAGTTTTAGAGAGACAGGTTACAGAGAGCACAAGCAAAACATTGCTGAGAAGAGAAGGAGTTGGAGAAGGAGGAGGCAGAAAATTAGAACATATTACCAAAGTTAGTATGAGTCAAGTCAGAGCATTTAGTCAGAATCTAAGAGAAGATGGATTGAGTCAGCTTGCAAAATTAGATTCTATAGAGGCTAGATGCTTCCAGACTTATTTCTTGGGATAGTTAGAACAGATAAGGAGATGCTCTGGGCTCAGCCAAAGCCATGTATTCACACAGCTTGAGTAAGGCTCTCATCTCATCACTTCATCTGAAAAATAAAAGCAACATTTACAAGCTATGATGCAAGCCTTTTATAGTAAAATTTAAGCAACGTCAAACAAGTAGAAAAAAGTTGCTTAAAAAGGGTATTTTATTACTTAAAAAAAGAGGAAATAATAAAATTCTAACACATCAGGATGCTAGAATATCGATTAAAATCTCACAGCCTACTGGCTTTGTTGTGCAGAGATGAAGGTTTTAAGTTGCCTTATCCTGGGCTTCTATGTTTATTTAGAAAGCATGGGCATTGGAGTAGTTTAGACTTTTATACCATGATCTGTTTACATTTAATGTCATGTGTTATATGTCACTTAACTTCTTTCATCTCCATGCAAGGTTTAAATTACTGTGTTATAAGGAGCCATGCCTCTTTACTCAGATGTTCTGTAGTGCCTCCATGCCTTTTCAATGGTGCAAGATGGTTTTAATTGACTTTGCTTGGAGGGCTTGCTGCTGTTTTTCTTTTTCTTTTTTCCATATGGTATTTTTGTAAGGTTTTTGTCAAGTCTTTCCAGACTTCATTCTCTGCTGCTTTCTCATGCTGAAAATCTCATGACCCTAGGGGTCTTGGGACATAAATTCTTATAAGTGCTTCCTTGCTCTTCAGCCATGGGAACTAAGGAAGCAAATATTAGTTTTAAACAGGAAAAAACTTATTATATTTTTTAAAGAAATATATATATATATATTATATGGTAAACACACACACACACACACACACACACACACACACACACACACACACACATATATATATGACATTAAAATTTTATTAAGTGGAGGCCAGTAGAAAAACAATGTCTCCAAAATTTCCTAAGAGACTTTGCAATGCAACAAGGGCATAAATTTAGGCAACAAAATTTGAGGTTAGTTTTATTTCTAAGATATTTGGAGGTTTTTTTCTTTCTTCCTATTAATAGTAGATGTACCCTGATATATGCTTATGAATGTACCCAATTCACCTTAAAATTTCACAATCTATTGTAGAGCATGATTTTTCCCTACCTAATATTCAATTTTTATATCAAACTTTAGATAAAGGAGACTATACCTCTGAAACATTATAAAGACCTCTAAGTGGTTCAATAATCAGGAACGATTCATGGAATTCCTACTCTAATTATGATTTCCATGGCTCCATTGTTACATTTCCAAGGATCTTGCAAAATGGAAGATGTTATAAATGACATTAATAAAAAAAACTGATTAGACTCTTTTTCCTAATCATTTTTATGTTAATCTTAATATCTCATAACAGATGGTATGTTTTTGCCATATATATTTTTATGAACAGCTTATCAAAAGTGTATATTTTATCCATATTATTCAAATTCATTTCTCTTTCTATATCCATCCACTCCTCACACAATTCTGCAATACAGTTAGTGATACATCTATGTTTTTTAATTAAATAGGTGAAATAGGCTCTTAAGAAGCCTTCTTACACAGGACAGCTATCAATCCCTAAAGTGAGTCATAGCACTATTATGATAAAGCATTTTATAATGACTGCAGCTAACATATATTTTAAAATGAATAATGTTTCTTATTGGAAATTTCACTAATCAGAGTTACTGTATTGATTTTTCATTGCTCTGTGGCAGTACATCCTTAATATGGAAATAGTTTCACTGTGAGGAGTTGAATCATTTTTGGTTTATAGGAGATTTTTAGAGGGAGAAAAAAATCAATAAAATTGAAGTTACAACCAAAATTCTTTCAGAAACTTCAGATACAAATGGGAATGTTTAAGTGAATAATATGCGTTATACATTTTGTGATGTTTTTCAAGAAAATTGATATGGCATGGTAAATTCTATTTCAAGAGATTCACAAAAAATATACCAGCAGAGTAAAGATCATCACATTTACTGATAGAGAATAATGTATTCACTGCTCCTATTCAGGTACAGTTTCATTCAATATATGTATAAATATCATGTTTTAAAACTTCTATCTGTTAATTACAATAATCAACTATCAACTCTAGGAACTTTTATAGAGTATTTGGTTTACCATTGTTTTATTAATTGGAAACTAATATTCAAAATTAAAAGGGAAAAGCAAAATGTAGGCATTTTGGTTCTTTTTTCTACATGCTCTAATCACCTCAAAATGGGATCAAAGAAATTAGAGGTCTGCCTCTAATCAAGGACAAAATACTCTTGGCCTAGTTTTCCTATCATAGGTTTCTGAATTTGGTGAAAAGTTCAATATGTTAATAATCTAAAAAGCATAATAATAACTGCCATAAAATATCATAGCCTGCTGCTGTGTTAATTTTGAGTAGCAAGAGGGAAACAAATAAAAAGTAGTTACCACAGCTAAATGTGATTATTTGTCACTAACATGAGCAGCATTCTTTGTAAAGAATGTGATAATTTATAAACATATTTTCTTTAGACAATTTCTTTAAGGTACAATTTCTGGTACTTAAAATTATCTGTCCTTCTGCTACCATTGTCCCTGAAGAGATCTGCATATTTACAGCGGTCTAGAATTGGAAGAGCCAGGAGACTCTTCATAACCACTTTCATAAAGATTTATCTTTGAAATATGTCTCATTGTATTAAGCCAGCATTTACTTAACACCTGTGGACTGTCCTAAAGCAATAACCACGTATTCCACTTCCTTTAATACACAGCCATTAATACTACTTTTAACTAGCATTGCCATCCAGAAATCCTTTCTCACATCAAAGTAAAGCCTTTTTTTATTTTCTCTGCTTTATCCCTTGTTCTAATTCTAAGGATTAATCCTATGTGTCTTGCTCATTAGCAGTGTTCAGATAAACAGTGAGTGTAGGAAGAACTCTGGTGCTTGACATAGGGAAGGTGCAAGGTGATTGATGCTCATGTTTTTGTTTGTTTCTTTGTTTTATTTTTTCTGTTTTATTTTTTTCCTTATGTAACTAAGCACTACTCTGCTTCCTAGGTTAACTGCTGAGGTAAAGACAAAATTTACAAAGCAGAAATCTCCTGTGTGAAAAAGAAACAGAAATGATCTTCGTCCCTCTATGACTATGGAAAGCTCTGTCCTTTGCACATCCATTTTCTTGTGTTCTCGCTTCTCTCAAGGAAACATTTCCTTAGGAATGATGTTGCAGTCTTTCTTGTGGAGGACCCATGTCCCTCATTGCTTACCTTTCCTCTTCCACTAAAGTCCTGCTGTTCCTCTTCATTTATTAGGTGTGTTTCAGTAATTCTATGGATTGTGCCCTTCAGTTGCTATTGTAAGGCAGTCTCTGGACTCTTTCATTTTACAGAAAACAAAACCAATCAGCACCACCCATGCTTGTTGTTAAAGTAATCTTAATCTTTTATAGAGAATGATGTGTGATTCCATATTCTCTTCCTTACTTCACATTCTTGCCTTAGAATCTGTCTCAATCAACAGTAATTGTCATCACTCTATGAAATATACCCCTCAAGATTAACAAAAATATGTGACTTCCAAAAACACTTTCAATTTCTTACTTGTGTGCTCCCAGAATATGACATAATTTCCAATTCTTTCTTTTGTCAGATCTTCTCTTTTTGGGACACTCTTTCATTTTTTTCTGTCTTCATGCTCTATTTAAAACTTATGTATCTCCTTCAAGGAAATTGCTTCCAAATATGCTCCTTTTAGAGAGGGAATATGCATATGCATGCAATGCTGAATTCTCTGTCTCCTCCTAGATGTCTACACTCCACCTGCAACTTGATCTTTCTCTAAGGTTCTCCAGTTCTAAGCTTTGTATATCTAATTATATGGTACTGCCATTTATCCAGTTCTTAGGCTAGGTGTGCAGCAATTACTTAGACTATTCTTTATCTCATCAAACCTTGTCTCTTCACATCTACCATCATTAGATATTGTTGCCTCTTTCTGTAAAGATGAATCAAGCCTGTCTACCTTCTACTATTCACACTATAATTATTCTTTGCCATACTCATTATTATCTTTGTTTAATATGGCTGTGAAAATTTATGCATAAGCAGGTCCTCTATTCCCACTTTTGCTTTCACAAAACATTATTTATAACATGCTAACAATGATATTTATTTTTATTTTATACTTAAGAATTTTCTACATATAGATATCGCACATTGATTATTTTTTCTGTATCAATGCACATTATTTCAAGTGTACACATATGCAAAATTACAACCAAAGTTTGAGTTTTTCAGTAGAATATACACACCTCTGAAATCAGGTATCCTCTTGTTTATGTTCACTGCTGAATTTCCTCCTAGAGCAATAGATAAAATGCTGACTGCACAAGAAAGACCTGGTAAATACAACTTCAAAAAGATTGTTCCTAGGCAGGAAATGAAAGTGTGGCCACTGGAGAGACAGATAAGAGGCCTGGATTTTCACCTTTGTCAGCAGTTACTCCACTTTTTCCAGCTTCTTTCTCCCCCAGCCTCAATCCCAGAGCATCATGCTCTCCTTCTGTTTGCCCTCTTTGTGTTCCTTCTCTTACTTGGTTAGTGTTCTGTCTCCACTTTAATTAAGTTTTCACTCCATATGCTGCATGTCTCAGAGGAGAAAATTTGTTTATAATGTTCATTAGCAGGATAGGCCCCAGGGAGAGTGTCAATGTGTCCTGTTAACTGATTTGTAGAGTGGGATACGTGCTAGGCAATTTTTCACATGCCTTGTATTACCAGTCACTGTCTGCTTTCTACGTGAGATGATTTTGAACTTCCACTCAATCATTCTCACTTTTCTGGCCAGGACGTCAGAGTCCTCTTAAATACAGTATACCCGAGGACAGCAAGAGGGCTTAGCAAATAAAGGCATTTTTGCCAAGCAAAATGACGTGATGTTGATCCCTGGGACCCACACAATGGAGGAAGAGAGCTACCTTCAACCCTTCAACACATTGTTCTCCACATGCTGGAAACAGACAAGCACACACACACACACACACACACACACACACATGAACTCATTCACATGTACACAGACACAAACATATACACACAAACATACAGATACCCAAACATATACAAACACACAAATATAAATACATACATAGATACACACATCAAAACTGCCTACACATAAACATGTACACATAACCCCTGACACACACACATAAACCCACAAACACTTAAAATAATGTAAAGGAGCCTATAAATAATACTAAATGATGAAGAGCACCACCAAACCTTCCAGAAAACCGATGTTGATTTTCAGTACCCATATAGCATCTCAAAACCAGCTATAATTCCAACTTTGGGGACCTGATGCCCTCTTTAGGATTCTGAGGGTTCCAGACACTCACATGATGTGCAGACATCTCTGCAGACACAATATACATTAAAACAAAAAATATTAAAATAAAATGATTTTAATTCCAAAAAAAAACTTCCGTTAAAAAATGACCATATCTGGCACTTAATTTTTCAGTGGTCTCTGTCCTGTTAGTTAAATCATACAAATATTTTATACTAAACTTCATTCTCTAAAACATACTTCTCCCAGTTTCTCACAACTTTGACTTTTTCTCTACATGTTTCCATTTCCTTTGGTAACTCACTGAAACTGTTTGGCATAGCGTGTGGCTTATAAATAATGCTTAAATATAATATGTTAATACAAAAATAGTAACTGTTCTCCTTTAAGTGCTTACTTTAATTTCCTAGAGACACACGATTCTGAATTTAGTGCCTACTTCAATATCCTAGAGACACATGATTCTGAGTTTATTTAATAGACATTATTCAATAGTATACTATTTTATTCATAGGGAAGTGTCTACTAAGAGTCTTTCTGAACATTTTGTATTGACTATCAAATGCTCAGCTCAGAAAACATACAAATGAGTAAGACAGAGACTGAGCATTATATATATATGTATATTCATACATATGACCTCAATTAATATAAAGGAGGTCATGAATTTGAAAGAAATTGATAATGGCTAGATGTGATGGTTTTAAAGGGAAGGGAGAAATGATGAAACTATTTTATGATCTCAAAAATAAAAAATGAAACCCCATTCTGGAATGGATAAAATATATGAATACTATTCTTTTTTTCAGTCACATAATGATAAAAACATCTTCTGCTCTTCATAAATAAATTATTAAGTGAGTTACTCTGAGTTCCTAGTCTAAGAAATCATTTTGTCTATAAAGTACAGAGATTTGGACAATTTAAAATTGTAGATCATTGTAGGTGGTTTAAAAATTAGGTGCTTGAGAATAAAACAATCTTATGTTTCCTTGGTAACTAAATTAAATTTCCAGAAATATAGAACTACATAATGGTTACAGGTGATGTTACCAGCTGTGATTCTTTATAAAATACATTAAAGTATTTTCTTTATTTCTTTAAATTTTATTCAGAATTCAACTTACAATGTTGTCTTGATTACTCTAAACAAGTGGTATACATTTCCAGTGATTGTTCATGAAAATATGATGCTAACAATAAAGATATTTGAAAATATTATCCGGTATAGATAAAAATAGGATAACTACCTTTACTTACATAATTTACCTATTCTCTATATGCCTCCTGAGTACACCACTATTTCCTATTTAAAACTTTAATCGGTTTCCCTACTTGAAGAACTAGGAAAGAAGTTTATTTAACTCAGTCATGATATGTTTATAAAATACTCAAGAAATAGCTAGAATACATGCTATTGAGTACATCTTCAAAACGGATGATATGAATCCATAAAATGAACAGGCTGTAAACACTAGAAAAAGACATAGAAAAGATGGAAGAAGGAGGTATTTCAATGTTTAAGTCAAGCTTAAATTTTTTTTCTATTTCTTGAGTGTTTATTATCCATCAACTACCTTTTCTTTCTGGATACTCTTTTCTACTTCCTCTTGTCTTGTCTAGTTAAATTACATGCCATGCAATAGTATACTTACATATTTAAGTATAAGTTTAAAAAATGCATTACAGTTTTATATCACTATAGCTAGAAAGAATTTCCTTGTATATTTCCACAAATATCAGAACATACTCTCAACACAAATTCATACTATGTTTGCTGAAGTATGGTTTAATATTCCACACTCTTAATTTATGCAGGTTTATCACATTATGTGCCATCTAGAAATGCCCTTCAACTATGTTGCAGAGGTTTTGTTCATCTTTATATAAAAAACAAATTTATTTCAGGAAATCTTTTCTTGAGAAATGTTATGTATTATTCTTTCTGTGCTTCCAATTGCAAGGCACTTCACAACACATTTTTATTAGAAATGCTTTTGCACTTGTCTATGTCTGCAGAATAGCTTGCATATTGTTTTATACATTCCTTGTGGTATATCCATAAATTATCATGACATATACTTAATATAGTAGTCAACTAATGATAAATCAATTTATATAAGTTTTCCTCAGATCCAACTATTATTTAAAACTGATTTTATAAGTCAAGAATTATAGAAAAATTAGTACCACATTTTATTATTTTTAAGAGGAGCTAATATATACTTTTACTAGCTAAATTATACCAAAATATAATGTATTACAAGAGCCATAAGACAGGCTATTATTTAAGCATGAAGCAGAAAGCATAATTATACTAGTGTCAGTATTAAAATTAAAGAATTCATGAAATTCTTAAGCAAATGGATAGAAATAGAAAGTATCATCCTGAGTGAAGTAACCTAATCACAAAAGAACACACATGGTATTTACTCACTGATAAGTGGATATTAGCCCAAAAGCTCACAATACCCAAGATACAATTCACAGACCACATGAAGCTCAAGGAGAAAGAAAACCAAAATATGGGTGCTTCTGTCCTTCCTAGGAGTAACAAAATACTTAAGGGAGCAAATACAGACAATATGTGGAGCAAAAACCGGAGAAGGCGCCATCTGTAGACTGTCCTTCCTGGGCACTGTTGTGGATGCCAGGAAGTTCATGCTGACTGGAACCTGATATAGCTGTCTCCTGAGAGGATCTGCCAGAACCTGACATATACAAAGGTGGATGCTCACAGATAACCATTGAACTGATCATGGGGTCCCCAATGGAGGAGTTAGATACAAGACTAAAGGAGCTGAAGGAGCTTGCGGCCCCATGGGAAGAGCAACAATACCAACCAACCAGAGCCTGGGAACACACATGTAGAGACCCATGGATCCAGCTGTATATTCAGTGGAGGATGGCCTTGTCATTGGTGGGAGAGGAGGTTCGTGGTCTTGTGAAGGCATGATGCCCCAGTATGGGGGAACTCAAGGGCAGAGAAGGGGTAGTGAGTAGATGGGTGGGGACATACCTTCATAGAAGCAGTGGGAGGGGGAACGGGATAGGGAGTTCCTGGGAGGGGGGAATGAGGAAACAGGATAACATCTGAAATGTAAATAAGTAGAATATCCAATAAAAATATACATTAAAAAAAGAAATCTTAAGAAACAAGTAAAAGTACTTTTTCTTCTTTAAAATACATGTTTATGTAATTATTTCATTAGTATCTGTCTTAGGGTTTTACTGCTGTGAACAGACACCATGACCAAGGGAACTCTTACAAAGGACAATTGGGCTGGCTTACAGGTTCAGAGATTCAGTCCATTATCACCAAAGAGGGAGCACAGCGGCATCCAGGCAGGCATGGTGCAGGAGAAAGTGTGAATTCTACATCTTCATCTGAAGGGCACTAGGAGAAGCCTGGCTACTAAGCAGCTTGTATGAGAATCTTAAAGCCCACACCCATTGTAACACACTTTCTCCAACAAGGCCACACATACTCCAACAGGGCCACACCTCCAAATAGTGCCAGTCTTTGGCCCAAGCATATTCAAACCATCACAGTTCACTCACTTTATTGTTGGATATTTTGTGTGTAAAATATTTATCTTGCTTCATTTTATTCTCACTGCAAACTTATCTGGTAATTACCCAGTGATTACTAGCAACTTCTTCTTACCACTTATTAAACAACAATGACAAAAGCCACATGAATTTACTTATTTTGTCGTTGCTTGTAAATTTTCAAGTTGTGAAAGCTAGACCTTTGATAGAAAATTAAATGAATCTAGATGAATCAAATGTTAAAATGAAAGCATGCCTGTGGTATTGAGATGCAGGAAAATTATATATGGCCCATGGGAGGAAAAACTGTAATTGGAAACATTTGTGCCTTTGAGTCAGACTCTCATAAAAAGGTCTTCTGAGGTTGCTGTGTTATTTAAATCCTAAGCGCCTCTGCTTCCTGGTGTAGGTGACTGACATTATCTCAGTGCTGCTCACATAACATAAAAGCTGGATGAAAGATAAACTGGTTGGAAAAAGAAGCACTGGTTTTCAACAGGACTTCATGTTTGTTATTTACATGAAGAAACAAATAACGTACTCCTGGATATAGCCTGAGAAAGAGGTGTTATTTTTTTTTTTTTTATACACTGAGTCTCTAGTTACCAATCATTTTATTCTTCATGACCAGTATTGTCTTAGATACAGATAAATTAGGATGATTACTGTTACACAATCTCAGGGGTTAGAGAAGATAAAGATATTTAAACAAAATTTCATCAGCACAGAGTTAGCACTTAATAAGCTCTTGGAAAAGCCGTCAAATAAGTATTCAATATGAATGATGTGTTCAGGATTCTAATTATAAAGGTACCTTTTACAGGGAGATGTTTTGTCTGTAATGTATTTTCTATCTATTACTTCATTGTTTTTATTTATATTGCGAAGTAACATTTAAAGTTCAATAAAATCATAATTATTGAATATAGTCTTCTGAAACAAACATATTTATGGGTAGCTGAAATCTTGAGGAATCGTTAGCTTTGGATGAAGAAAACATATCTGAGACCCTGTTACTTCGATGCATACAACCATATGATTTTACTGCATCTTTGGTATCTTAAATTCTAGGAGAAATAAGAGAAATAAGAAAATAAGAAATAAGACCTTCAACAGCTAGAGATTATCCCATGAATAAGATTAAATATGCATTATTTATTTATTCCATATTTATTATTTGTGTTCCATATTAAGCAAAAAATTGATTTCCAACTAATTAATATAATAACAATAGTGCCAGAAGAATAATCAATGGGCTCATTTCCCATATTCTGACTCTCATATTAACCAGATTTATTTGTTAAATCAGCTACCTAGCAATACATAAAGTAGAACGAGAAACTGTTGTTTTGACACATTAACACACCCTCAGTAGTATGATGTATTTTAGATCTTACTGTAAGTAAGATATAATTTTAAATGGAAACTTCCTATTTTCTGATTTCAGTTCCCATTTTTTTCACTATTGCTTGCTTTCTACGCCTCTTGGGTATGCTTACATTTTTGTTCTAGAGCTTTTGGTTGTGCTGTTAAGTTAATAATATAAGACATTTTCTTTTATTTTTAATGTAGGGATCTAGGACTGTGAACTTCCTTCTTAGCTCCAGTTGCATTGTTTCCTATAAGTTTGTGTATGTTGTCTGTCTATTCATTTTCATTAAATTCTACAAATATTTTACTATATTTCATTATTTCTGCTTGTTCCAGGTTTTTTCATAAAGAACTATTTCATTTACATGAATTTATAAGCTTATTATTGTTTATGTTATTATCTAGCTTTAATCCTTGTTGGTCTGATAGGATACAGGGAGTCATTTCAGTTTTCTTGTGTCTGATGGGGCTTAAATTGTATCCAAGTATCTGGTCAATTTTGGAGAAAGTTCCATGAGCTGCATATAAGAAAGTATAGTCTTCTGTGTTTGGGTGAAGTGTTTTGTAAGCATTTATTAGATCTAATTGGTTGGTTATGTCAGTGAGCTGAATAATTTCTCTGTTTAGTGTTGTTCTGGATGAACTATCTATTGGTGAGAGTGGGACATTAAATGTCTTTTACTATCAGTGAGTGAGGGTCAATATATGATGTAAGCCATAGCAGTATTTCTTTCATAAACTTCATTTCCCTTGTATTTGGGGCATAGATGTTAAGAATTGAAATCTGTTCTCCATGCATTTTTCCATCAATGAGTATGAAGTCTCCTTAGCCATCTTTTATTGATTTTAATTTTTAAGTCTATATTGTTAGATATTAAAGGGGCTACCCCAGCTTAGATATTAGGTCAGCTTGTTTGAAGTATCTTCTCCCAATCATTCAACCTGAAGTAAGGTCTACTCTTGATGTTGAGCTGTGTTTTTTGAATGT
The DNA here is from genome assembly GCF_011762505.2 of Arvicanthis niloticus. Taxonomy (NCBI): domain Eukaryota; kingdom Metazoa; phylum Chordata; class Mammalia; order Rodentia; family Muridae; genus Arvicanthis; species Arvicanthis niloticus. The sequence goes on along the minus strand of NC_133433.1, from coordinate 15,270,649 downwards.
AGCAGAAGGATGGATCCTGTTTTCACAATCACAGTCTTTGTTAATTCCTGTGGTTTTGTTGTTGTTGTTGTTGGTGGTAGTGTGTGTGTGTGTGTGTGTGTGTGTATTTGCATGTTTCACTTCTTTTGACGTTGTTGGCCTAAGCTTATTTTCTGTGTTTTAGTATTTGTACTTCTGTATACAAAGGTTAAACATACTGAGAAGGAAATCAAGGAAACAATAACTTTTACAATAGCCTTAAGTAACAGAACATATTTTGGGTAAGTCTAAATAAATGGGTTAAATCTTTATACGGTAAAGTCTTCAAGTCTTTGAAGAAAGAAATTAAAGAGGATTATTAGAAGACGGAAAGATCTCTCATGCTCATGGATTAGTAGAATTAACATAGGAAAGATGGCCATCCTACCAAAAGCAATCTCCAATGTCAATACAATCCCAATCCAAATCCAAACAGAATTCTTTACAGACCTTGAAAGATCAATATCATTCTTCAACTATATATAGAAAAACAATAACAAAACCATCCAGTATACCTACAGCAAACCATTAGACTGAGTCCACGGATCCCTATGGAAGAGTTAGACTGAAGAACTGATGGTGATTGCAATCTCATAGGAATAACAACAGTATAAATTAACAAGACCCCTCAGAGCTCCCAAAGATGAAGCCACCAACTAAAGAGCATACATAGGCTGTTCTGTGGCCCCAATTACATATGTAGAAGAGGACTGCCTTGTCTGGCCTCAGTGGAATGGAATGCACTTGGTCATGTGGTAGTTTGACACTGCAGAGAAGGGGAATGCAAGAGGGGTGAGGTGAAAGTGGGTGGATGAGTGGAAGCACACCCTTTTAGAGGAAAAGGGAAGTGGAGGTGGAGTGGGAAACTCCTGGAGGAGGGACCAGGAAAGACGGTAGCATTTGAAATGTAAATAAATAAAAATAATTAATAAAAGAAAAAAATCCAGGATAGTTAAAGTATTTTTAAATAATAAAAACTTCTGGTTGTCTCACAGTTACTGTTTTCAGATCCATCAAAATAAAAACCACATGATCTTGGCATAAAAAGAGACATATTGATCAATAAAATTGAAGTCCCAGACATAAATCCACACACTACCGACACCTAATTGTTGATAATGAAGTAGAAATACACACTTGAGTGGAAACAAATGGTGCTGGACTAACTGGATGTCTGAATGTAGAAAAATGCAAATGGATCTATACTTACCACCTTTTAAATCTCAAAACTTAATTGATCAAAGACTAAAGCCAGATATTCTGAACCCGATGAATGAGAAAGTGTGAAATAGCATTGAAAATATTGTCACTGGAGGCAACTTTTCCAATGAAACACTTATTTCATAGGCAATAAGATCTATAATTACTAAATGGAACCTTATTAAGGCAAAAATATTACATAATACAAAAGTCACTGTGTAGAGAAATTTTAAGCGAGCATTATGGCTGTGCTGTCAAGGGAGATCCAAATAGCTTCTAGGTTTACTTGATCCGGACTACAGGTAGAGACAACCTGGTTTACAGTATGATCTGGCTAGAATACAGACATAACTTTAGTACAGATCTTTAATCCTTAACAATGAAGGGAAGGTTAGCTTCTAGAATTAAGTAGCAATCTTTGAAAGTGACATCTAATTCAGGGGCAGATAAAGTGACTAATCAGAGAAAGATATGACAGAATGAGTCAGAGATAGGATATGCCCAACTCACGCAGTAACAGCAAAAGAAAGGAGGACTGTTTAAGAGCAGTGGAAGAAAGTGAGGGGTTTGTGTGTGTGTGTGTGTGTGTGTGTGTGTAGCAATTTTACTTGGGACAGTTTTAGAGAGACACATTGCATAAAGAATAAGCTAGACACAGGTGAAGACTGAATAAGCCAGAGTATGAGAAGGAACCATAAGTAGAATATATTGCCAAAGTTAGTATGTGATCAAGCCTGGCAATTCAGTCAGAAGCTGGAAGAAGCAAAATTTAATCAGTTGGCTTAGAAGATTAAATTCTATGGAGGCTTCCAGGCTTAAGCCTGGAAGGGATAGTTATAACAGAAAAAGACACACTATGGCTTTCATCTCATCTCTTCACCTGAGGAAATAAAACTGACATTTACACAATGTCAATCAAACAATGGGGCAGCCTATAGAATGGGAAGAGAATTTTATCAAGCCCATATCCAGGACAGGACTAATTTCCAAAATATATAAAGAACCTGAAAAACGAAATTAAAACAAAATTACTTTGAGATTTCATCTTATACCTATCAGAGGCTGTGATTAACAACATAAGTTACAGGTTATGCAGACAATGATGTACATCAAGAGAATACTCCTTCATTGGTAGTGGTAGTGCAAAGTTTTACAACAACTATGGAAATCAATAAAATAGTTTCTAAGAACATTGAGAACCAATCTATCACATGATCCATCTCTAACAATGTTAGGCATATACTCAATAGAAGCAAGAGGAGGGCAGATGGGATAGGTGGTTTCTGGAGGCAAAACTGGGAAAGAGGATAACATTTGAAATATAAAATATCCAATAAAAATTATTTGCTTACACAGGATTATGAGGATTTCAGGGATTTTTGATGTCGTTGTTGTTTATAAAACCTATAAAATTTTATAAAACTTTAGAAAATTATTAATAAATAGTTTTAATATTATAGAGACTCATGTTAAAACTGAACAGTGATTCATAGGAGAAAAAAAAAAAGATTCTCCCCATTTTGCCAAAAGGAAATTTCTCAACCACGGTCATTATGGTTTTATTCAAAATATCCAGAAACTGGAAACAACATAAATGTCCCTCAACAGAAGCAATGACAAAGAAATTGTGCTACATTTACAGGATAGAGTATTACTCAGCTATTAAAAACAATGACACCATGAAATTTACAGGGAAATGAATGACACTAAAAAAATAAACAGAAATGAGGTAACCCAAGCCCCAAAAGATAAAAACAATATGGATTGACTTATGCATAAATATTATCTGCTAAGCAAATAATAACCAAGATACAACCCATAGGCCCACACATGATAGGATAACACCCACATATCTCACTGAACATGAAGAAGTCAAGCTGGTGCCTACATGGACCCTCTACCCTACATTCTTGTCTCCTTGGTGGAGAAAGTCTTCCACGGGTGACTGGAAAAGAAATATTGAAACCACCACAACCCTAAAACCTTTCACCTACAATATGACATGCCTGAAAAATGCTAGGGCAACAGTGACACATCACTTCTGGGAATAGCCACCCAATACTTGACTTAAGACCAACTACATAAGAAGGGACACATACCTGACACTTCTTGTGTGACCAAAACCAAGAGCCTAGATAGCCCACAGATATAGGGTAAGACCAAACACTACATGTAAAAACAACAACAACAAGAACAACAAGAACAACGCAACAAAATATACCTAATGGTATTCTGCTATACTCATAGATCAGTGCCTTCTCCAGTCATCATCAGTAGGCTTTCTTCTGCAGCAGAGAAGAGCTGATACAAACACTCAGAATCAGACATTAGGCCCAGACAGAGTCTAAATAGGAGATCTTCTGAAAATTCCTCCCTTCAGATTTCAGGGAATCCAGTGAAAGTAGCTGCAGAAAGATCTTAAGAGCCAGAGAGAATGGAAATCAACAGAAGAACAAGGCCCTGTCAATTAACTAAGCAATGTGCAATGAGCTCACAGAGACTGAAGCTGCACGCACAGGTCCTACAGATGTCTGCATCAGGCCTTTTGTATTTATATCATATATATTAAGTTGGTATTTCCATCAGACTACTGTGAGAGAAAAAGTGTGAAAACAAGTGGGTCCCTGACTCTTGTACCAGTTTTTTGGGGATCCTTTTTCTCTGGTTAGGTTGTTGTGTCCAATTCAATATGTTACTATTTTACTTCATTTTACTATATTTTTTCATGTTTGGTTGTAATCCCTTAGAAATGATTATTTTATAATGAGATATAGAAAGAGTGGAATCACACGGTAAAGGAGGTGAATAAGAACTAGGAGGAATTGAGGAATGGGAAACAATAACCAGGATATGTTGCAAGAGATAAGAATCTATTTTCAATTTAAAAATTAAAAAGTTTTATAGCTCAGTGATTGGTGAATTACATCTAGAGTACCTATTGTCTAAAATGATCTGTGCAGTAGTACATACTCTGTGCTATGACCTCCATCACTACTAAAACTTGATTCATAAATGTGGCACTATCTGGCTATTCTATCTGCAATGAATAGGCTCCAAATGTAGTATTTGGTAGATTATTTAATTGAGATTTAGAATAGAACTTTCAGCTAAACTCAGAAATAAAGCAATGATAGTTACCCCATTGAGGCTATTGACATTCTAGATAGAGGTCAATTTATTTTGTCTGAATAGAAAACTGCTTGATCATTGCAGTGAATGCATAAGTAGATAGGTTTCTCTATTAGAAACTTCTTTTGTTCTGTCACAACTTACTTAAATGTAGAAGAGTTAAAGACAAACAAGTAGCTGTGTTATTACATCTTTTGAAGACTCTGAGTTCATACATTCAAAAATACTGTGAATTTTTCTTTATATAATCACATAAAGCAAACTTTCTCCCTTGCATAGTACAACTTTAAAATTGATCTACTGAAGTACTTCTGAATTCTGGAATGTTCGTTTAATGCTTTGACACTGATTGGGGTGAGATAAGGGACAAACAATTCAGAAGATGTCAAATGAAACCTGAGACATGTTTTAGCCTCTAAGGTCCAGTAATCAATGATGTCATTATGTTAATCTCCTTGGAAAACTGGCACAGCATGATACCTATTAAATTCAAATATTATAGTATCAAAAATAGATGCAATGCATGGTGCACCTACACATTCACATGTCAAAACAGGCACAAATTTATATATTAAGATATTTCATTCTACATACTGAAATCTCTCTAAATGAAAATTTTAAAAGAGCATCATGAAGACACAGAGAAATACATTTTGATTAGAAACATGGGTTATTATCCTGGTTAAATAATGTGTCACTTAACTAAATCAAACAATTGCAATGAATTGACATTATAAGAGACATATGAGATAATAAGTTAGAAAACATTTTAGCAATTTGGGGCAAGATGACTAAATATTTCCAGAATTGTCAAATTTTTTAAAAAAAAATTATAAGCATTATATACACTAAAACTAATCATTAAAAAACTATAATAAATGCTTGCAAAAATGAGGGAAACCTTATAGTCCATTTGTGGAATGTAAAGCTGAGGAGGTGAGTTTTTTTCTTCATAAGTTAAAAAATACACATCTATGATTCATTCCTAGATCCCTGAGAATATACCTAATAAAATCTCAGCATTCTATATACACATTCTCTCTCTCTCTCTCTCTCTCTCTCTCTCTCTCTCTCTCTCTCTCTCTCTCTCACACACACACACACACACACACACACACATGCACACACACACACACGCACATGCACATGCACACTCACATACATACACACACAGATAAATAGAGACAGAGAGACAGAAAGAGACAGAGGCAAAGACACTCACATACAAACACACCTGTTAGTTGTCTTGCTGTTCACAGTGCTCAGTGCTCATTTGAGTTGATACCTGAGTGTCAAAAGTCACCTTAACAAATCTGAAGGGTTTCCATGCAAAAGAATCAAGCCTGATGGAGTTACAGAGCAACAGATCTTATATTATTCTGAGAAACAGAAAGAAGCTTAGGCAGATGTTGTATATGTTTAGCTCCATTTCACCATCTAGATAACATTCATGAAGAAAAAATTAAATAAAAATGTGATTTACATATTTACAGTTTTTCAAGATCCATGTGACTGCTCAGATGATCTGGAAAACTATTATATTTGATTTTTGAAAGATAATGATGGCTCCAAAATTCCCTTTAGCAATTAAAGTATGCAAAATTAGATACACTGTATGTCAAATGCTAAAATTGACATAATTTCAGTAGTTGTATATGATAATTTAAAAATTAACCTTACACTTGATTTTAAGTTGAGTGATACTTTTTACTAAGTTGTGTTGAAGTAGAATATCAACTTTATAGTGTAAGGAAAAGACTTTGTTCCAACATAGCACTTTGTAATTGTAAAATAATTCAAATGATACAATAATGCTATCTCAAGAATGCTTTGTTTGGTAATTCTCAAACCATACATCTGACTTTGCTTTTCTTGTGGTAGAGATTAAACTAGGGCTCTAGCTAAACTCAGGAAAAACCTTGAGATCGAGCTATACTAAAACTCCAAAGACAGACTCATAGCCTTTCATAACCCTTAATGTATATATGTAAAATTATCTCCTCATAGCAGTGATCAAACGGAAACTCTTAAAATGATTTCCACACAGACAGCAAGGCATTTCTCTGTGACTTTTACTTGGTGATAAACACATCTCAATGCACCATGCACTCATGCAACCATGGTCCTTACATTCGTCTGTTTTAATACCAACTGACTCATCATTTGTCATCTCTGTTAACCTCAGTCTATTGTCGAAACATTGTAAAGATACTTTAATTTGACTAGTTTGTCCATAAACACATCTTATCAGATGTTACAAAGCTCTTCCGTGCTAGCTTGCCCTACTAATCATTGAGGCATACAAGAATGCAACTGAATCCAAAGGAAATATGGGGCAATCTAACTCACCTCTGAAATCATGGCTTTGGTTTAAGAAATCTCTAATTTAATCCTTTGAAATTATATAAATTCTTTGGTATAATTATTTAGGCTCCCTAGTTACTGACTTTTTATTAAAAGACAAAAACACTTCCATTGAATATATATATATATATATATATATATATATATGTATATATATATATATATATATATATATATATATATATATGTATGTGTGTATATATACACATACATATATATACATACACGTACACACACACACATATACATACATATACACAGAAAAAAATATATATCCTGTCTCTCCTACCAGAGCTTCTGTAAATTAGTCAATAGTATGCTGCTTTAAGAATTGTTTTAAAAAAAGGTTGTAAATGTATTTCACTTCTTCTCAGTTTTCATTATGTGGTCAGGTTTTTGTGAATTAAATTAGAATATGTTTACAGGATCACCAAATATGTGAATTCTACAAAATTAAGGAAATAAACTATTGATCCCCCCAAAATTTAAGAATATGAATGTTCTGACTTTTCAGTCCCTGACATTACCTGAACTTTATTTGTGCTGTGATGTTAATTGATCACACTGTGTACTTTCTTTTTGAAAAAATTTTATTGGTTATTTTATTTACATTTCAAATTTTGTCCCCCTTCCCAGTTTCCTCCCTAAGAACCTTCCATCCCACTCCTTCCCCCTGCCTCCACAAGGGTGCTCTCCCACCAACATTCCCACTCCTACCCACTGCCCTAGCATTCCCCTACACACAAGGACTTCACATTATCCGAAAAATCTCCTACCCCATCTCTATCCCTCTCTTTTGCAGTCCTCTCAGTTTCTCTCTACTGCTAATCTGCCACACTCTTTTTCTCCCCTCCAACTCCTTCCCCTACTTTTCTCACCCCAACTATACCTCCATTCTTTCTTTTCTCACACGCATTTGTTCCCTGAGCTAAAATGTTCCATTTCTAAACATGTCTTCTCATCTCCCATTTCTGAAGTCTTATTGAATCTGCAGTAGTAATTAGAATAATGGTAAATAATAGCACCATAAGTTGCAAATTTCTAAATCAATGTTTTGAGAACAAGAATGGACTCCATTTAAGATTAGCTTCTTCATATAAAGATACATTCTATGTAAAGATGACCTGGGATTTAATATCTAAATGCATAATCTAAATGCAACATGCCAGGAAGAACAGGTGACTCCAATAATAAATCTGTAAGCATTGCAAATAAAACATTTCTAATATAAAATTATTTAGAATGGAAAATGATTTTTGTGGTGTTTTCCTTCAATTATTTCTCTTTATCCTTTTTTTTTCTCTCCTCCCTGGCCACCCTTCTCTGAACACACTTAATCTCCAGGAAACTTGAATGCTGTTACCCAGAAAGCACATAAGAGAAAATGAACCATTCTCTCTCAGCCTGACTTTGAAAACCAGAACTTATAATATGATGGGAAATGACATGCTGTATGCCAGGATATCATGGTTCATCAGCTCTCAGTCCTGGTTTTATTAGAAAGTAGAATGATGCATGATATATTTTGTTATCATTCCTAAACATCTTGGCTGTTTCATTATATCAGATTCCTATAAAATATAGAAAACTAAATGAAAGATGGCTAGGATGCTTATGTTTTTTCAATAAGAAAAATTTAGTTACTGTAAAATGGATTTTAGAAAGTTGTACTTGACAAATACACAAACTAAATATAGATAATTAGTAATACATGTGGTCATTTATTACTCTGCAAACTATCTCTGATATACTTTAAGGAAAGAAAATTATGTGTATATGAATAATATGAGCTCAACTTTGTCATATATGTATTTGGTTAAGCGAAGGGAACAAAAAACAATTAGTTTAACAACATTTTTATTAGGAACAGACTTGCGTGGAGTATTAAAGGTAATTAATATTTGATAAGCTTTATTTTGGCTAATTATTTATGGTTATTAATTAAAATTAGTACTATAACTTTTTAAGACTGAGAGCCTATTAATGAAGACTCAGTTTTGCACTTACAGAGAAGCTGTTAAAAAAAATTCATATGTATTAAATCTTGCCTACCTGGATACATTTTGGTTATGTGGTTTACATGAGGTTAACTTCCATTATTTCTGAGAATACATGAGCTTTCCTGTCTTTGATTTCTCTCAAACCAATAATTTTTTCCCTTTTTTATTTGGTAGCTTTAATAAAATTCATTATAAATTCAAAAATTTGTTTTAAGTTACCTATGTATACTCTGGCATGGAATTTTATCTCTTGGGCTCAAATGGCAAAAACCTGAGATCTCATGGTTTACAAACATAAAAAACTTTGTCTCAATAAAATGGCCACATCCATCACAGTAAATGGATATTATCACATTCTGATAATATTTGTGGATGATATTTTAGATATCTGGAAGATATTTGGAACTGATTAAAGAAACAAATCTGAGGCTAGTTACATAACCAACATGGAAAACAAAAGAATCTCCTAAAATACCAGAACAAACTAGGGCCTGAAGAGTTGACTCTTTGGAACGAGCATTTCTAAAGTGAAGGAATGTCTCATTTACCTTTCCTTTTAATTCTTCTTCTTCTTTTTTTTTTAATTCTTTTATCTTTTTTTTTACAGTCCAGACTTTATCCTCCTCCCAGTCCCACATCCCATACCTCCTTCCACCCCTGTCTCCAAGACAATGTCCCTGCACACACCCCTGCCCCCACCCTATCATAACTCCCTACTCCCTGGGCCCTCAAGTCTTTTGAGCATTAGGCTCATCATCTCTGACTGAGTCCTGACCAGGCAGTCCTGTGTTGTAAATGTGTTGTGGGCCTCATACCAGCTGGTATATGCTTTCTGGTTGTTAGAGATCTCGGAGGTCCAGGTTAGTTGAGATTGCTGGTCTTCCTATAAGGTCATCCTCCTTTTAATTCTTAAACAATACATGATAAATAGAAAAGAGATAGCTACTATTTCAAAAATACTTAATTATTTGATGAACTAATAGCATGTTATCAGTTAATGGACGATCAATACCAGGCATCAGAACAAGAATAAAGCCAAGTATCTTCTTGGTCCATTTGTTTTTTCTTTTGCATTATTTTAGACTTGTCTTCTTGTACTTTTGTTGCTCCTCTCGTAAGTCACAGGCTTATTTTTTTCTACCTTCTCTTTCCAAATAACAAAATGAAAACTTAAATGGGATGTACTTACAAAGATACAGGAAGTAAACAATGGTACATTGCAATATTAGGCTGTCAGAACATACTTTTTCAGTTCTCTGGGTCTTTATACCAATACAATGAAGAAAGTCATGTTTACGTTACTATATATTCAGTATTTACTTGCCTGTATGTATTTCTTTCTATGATGAAAAGCAAGTACATCTTCAATTTTTTATATGTTTTAAGTATAAAGGATTCCATAATAGAACCTGTTAGGACATTTGGCATTTTATAAAAAACTACCAGAGGCGAAATCATCTCTAATTTCTGGTTTTCAAAGTCAGGCCGAGAGAGGATAGTTCATTTTTTCTTACATGCTTTCTGGTCAACAGCTAGAGTATAGCTTCGTGTCCCAGCCTTCAGGTTCCTAGAGATTTACAGTGTAGAGAGAAGTGTGGCTATGGAGTAAAGAAAGAAGAAAATAGGGATAAAAGGGAAGAATTGAAGGATAAATGGAAAGAAAAATATGTTTCACCCTAACCAATTATATATTAAAATTGTTTATTAACAATGCAATAGTATATATTAAATGCTCATAGATAATTTTTCCTCAAAATATTTTGAAAAATTCAACAACACAGCTTTTCTATTTTTTATCAAAAAACGAAAGTAATATTTAATGAATTTTATAAGTTTTTTTCATTCTTTTCTCTTGTTATAAAACAGAAAACAAAGTAGTTTAAATATATATGAAAGTCAGCATTTATTAAAACAAATTGTAAATATGAGTCATTATTATGCAGTTTTGGGTTTTGTTTATTGAAATTAGGTTCTTTTCTTACATAATATATCTTGCTTTTGTTTTCCATCCCTCTATTCTTCCAAGTTCCTCTCCATCTCCCCTCACATCTAGATCTATTTTCTTTCTTTATCTCACTAGAAAAGAATAGGCTTCTAAGAGATAATATTAAAAATATAACAAAATAAAATATAATAATATAAAAAACCCTATTACATTGGAGGTGGAGTGTATAAAAGCAAAATCTTAATTTTTAGAGACTTCTCAGGGAAACAGAAGCAGCACTGAGCAGAAAGCCACTGATGCTTTGGGCCATCAACTTCAACATCACCATCTCAAACCATCCTGAGCTTGTTGTCCTGCATAATATACTCACTTTGTCTACCACGTGAATCTTGAAGCTGTTACTCACAGAAAATATTGATTATGGTGACTTGTTACAATCTTATGAGTACAATGTATAAATGCACTATAATTCTCATTTACTTTATTCTTGCAATTCTGAGAAAAAAATGCCTGTGTTCCTTTGAAATAGAGGCATGTGCTAAATATATACAACATATGATCTGGAGGAAATCCGTTACCAGAATCCTCTACTTCATTATTAAGATACATAGTACTAAAATTTTAGATGTTTTTGTAAAACGAGAGACAAAATAAAGTTGTTTCCTGGGAAGAAGTGTTAAGGGTTTTGCTTAATATTGCTATCGCCTATAAAGAGTCTTTGGCCAAAGGAATGAATTTTTGCCTGAGGAGAAACAATATCCCACAGATAGTCTACAGTTCTGTTTTAGTTGCTAAGAAAATGCCCCCATAAAACTAACTCTGCAGGCCTCTCAAATTAGAGATACCATCAGCCATTACATTAATGCCAGAACACTTTAACTTAATGAAATGCATTTCATGCTGTGATCACAAAATGCGCTTCTGAGAAGCAATGTGGTATTAATACAAATTGTGCAACTAGCAAAAATATCTTGTTCACTGACTGTGTAAATAAGCACATACCAGTACTATATTAAATTTATATACTCACTATAACTTACACATGGACACCATTTTACTCTGATTTTATTTATTCTGTCAGGTAATGAATTTGAAAAAAAAAATCTTAATTTTTAATGGAACTATGAATCACATTTGTAAGGTTTGGGGATAAGCATACTTGTTGATGATTTCTTAGTAGCTTCAGGTGATGGCATAACAGGATTTGAATTATCCCTTGCAATCATGCAGGTAATGTGTTGCCAATATAGTATTTTCATGCTTATTTATATTTGAAAAAGATTAAATATTGGTCCATATAATATGCTTACCATGCAGAATGATTTCTATCAATCAGTCTGTTTATTTTCATAACATTGCCTACCACCACAGCCTGTTCAAACATGATAGGTGTTCACATATGAGAAGAATGTGCCACATTCATGTTTCATATCTTGCATTAATTGAAGATAAAGCTACCCCATAGCTGCATTGCTGAAACAGATATATATATAAAAGAGAAACGATATGAAAAACTGGTGCTTAGCTACATATGAGAATCTTACAGCAATTTCTTGCTGGAGATTAGGAATCTGCTATGTTGGAAATGAGAAAATTTGGGCCTACTCAAAAGTATTATAAGTAGTAAACTTCCAGCTACCCCATTTGAGAAAGATATGAACCTAGCAAAATGGTAACCTTGTGCCATCCACTTTAATAATATCTCATGAGGCCTTATGCTTCCCAAAGAACATCTTGAGCTACTTGAGGTACTTGCAAAGTTAGGAAGAATTTGAGATGTGTTCCTGAATGATCCATCAATATCCTGGGCACTAGTGGAATATTGAGGCAATCCTCCATTGTACTTGGAGGAATACCAACTCTGAGCTCCTCCACAGCAGCTGCTGCAGTAAAATCATGTGTTCAAGATGATAAATGAATGAGGGCTTTGTTGTATGACTTTGTAAGACTGAGTCATGTTTTATGGCAATATGTTACAATTTTCTATCCCTCACATATATAAAGAATGCAGTTATCTATAGTAAATCTATATAAGAAGCTATCAATGGATTCTATATGAGGAAAATATAAATTAAATGCCAGGCTTGGTAGCATTAAAAATACTGGGATTAACTTGCCTACCTAACAATACTGACTATTGATGATGTTGAAAATCTATAGGAGAGGTTAACCTTGAAGAACATGTGAATCATCTTATTTCCACAATCTTCACCCAGCCTTCTGGGAACTAATATTCTAATCTTTTAATATTCTGGCATTGGTAAATGACAATGTGGTACAATTTTCCATCAAAATGTAAGTATACTCTAGATGCTCTTTGTATTCGCATCTCTGGGATTTTAATACAAGGCATGACAGTTCTCAGTTGATAAGTATATCCTTTGACAAAACACTGCCAAAGTAATGACAAGATTTCCAACTTGTAACACGTTGCTGACTCTGCAAGACAACCTATAATATAGCACTGCACCATTCTCTATGTATATGTTTCCAGGATGCATTCATTAGCATGATTTTCCCTGACAGCTCTTTTAGGGCTTGTAGCCAACTGCAGTGGAAGGGTCTGGAAGAAGGGAAAATATTTCATTGTCAAATGCCTTCTCTGTTATAACAAATGCCATACATCTTAACATTGCTTTGTATAGGCTTTTCAAATTTTCTATTAGCCAGACATGTTAGTTGTTTCAGGTTTCCCTTAGTGGGGACAATTCCTAAACAAATTTTAGAAGTAACTGGCACTTCTAATGTGCGTATTTTCTCTAACTGAAGCCAGAATTAAAGTAAAATTTTGGCAAATTATGAAGTTTTTAATAATAATTTGGCTAAAATTCCTCTCAAGTAAAACTTACAACTTACTTAGCCTTAGGTTTCCATTCCCTCATAAAAACTGGTTTTTACTTTTTATAAAAAAATTACATCTAACACATCAAAGAAGGCTGACATGATAAATAGCTTCAGGTATTGGTCTGTGATGATTTCATGTTTTTTGCAAGTCCTGGAAAGAATGATTCAAATTAAAGCAATGAATTTTTAAGCGTGACATTTCATAAAATTTGTATCAACACTTGAGGAACTCTTGGTAAAACAGCTCCTCTATTTTTAAAATATTTCCAGATCTGTTACTATCTGTCACAACCACTTACATATACCTGCATATATATTTAAGATTATTCACAGCATTTTCCTTCCCAATATTAATGAACACCAATGAATGTTAGCTCGTGACACATTAGAAGATTTTTTTTATGTAGTTAGGTTTCACATTTGGTTCTCCTTCATATTAAAATGTAACTGAAAATTAAAATTATTTGTGATGAAAGCTGTTGAAATGAGTCAGCAGTTAAGAGTGATTGCTGACAAAGAAGTAATTTCAGGCCGGAATCTAAATCTTAGGCTAGAACAAAGAAGTAGGCTTCTGAAATGAAAATGACTGCACTAGAACAGGGAAGTAGGCTCAGATATTTTGGTCATCCTGATAAGCCCTTAGAAACAGTGATCATGGGAGTGTTTATAGAACTTTGTTTATTGCCTTGTTTGCTCTTTGACTATTTTTGTTTATTGTCTTGCTTGTTCCTTCACTATTTGCATCTATTGTATTACTAGTCCTCAACCAAGAAGTGACCTTAATACTTACATATAATTAAATGGTATAAAAGCAAAAAGGAGGAGGGGGAATGGGATAGGGAGTTTCTGGGGGTAGGGGGTGGGGATTGGGAAAGGGGATGGCATCTGAAATGTAAATAAATACAATATCCAAAAATAAATAAACAAATAAAACCAAGAGTCATTGCTGCTCTTCCAGAGTACCTGAGTCAATTTTAAGCTCTCATATGACCTGACTCACCTGTTCTTCTAACTTCAGTCCCAGGTAACCCAGTGGCTACTTCTGGGTTCTGTGAACATCTGAGTGTGGTTACTCCCAGATAGACAAAACCCATGGACATGTGAATAAAAACCAAAATAAAACTTAAAAATTCTGTTTGAAAATTCAATTAAAACTATTCTCTAGTCAACTAAGTATTTCAGAAAAACATTTATTAAGGATATGTATTAGGTTTCTCTCTAAGTGACTGTTGTATGTGTGTATATGCATGCATGAACACACACATATATATATATGTATATGTATGTATATAGTATGTAGACAAATATTCGGAGAGAAAAAAGATAATTTTATATTCTAAAAGGTATGATTAACTCAAATCTATAAGGATTTGTCAGGAAAATATAAATATACTTCCATTGTAATTATATAGTTACAATAACATAGAAAGTGAAATAATTATAATTTAACATATTTTCTTACACTTAAACACAACTCTATTGTTTTATAAACATTAATAGCAATAGTGATTTAGTTTAATTTTTGAAATCCTAACATTACTAATAGACTGTGAGTTGATAAGCCAAATATGTGAGGTGTGTGTTTGCATATTTCTGTCTGTCTCTGACTGGCTGGCTCTTTCTCTCTCTGTTGGTCCATTTCTATCTCTGTCTCTCTCTATGTCTCTGTCTGTCTGTCTCTCCCTTTCCTGTATGCTTTGAGTTTAGTGGTAGTAAATTTTGCATGGAGATACCCACACCTTAGTATTCTTGGAATTTCACATGATCTGTCATTTGCCATCTTCAATGATACCATCATTTCAGAGAATACTGCTGTGTTACGACATTTCTTTACTCGTCGAACTGTCTTTAAGAAAAGTATTATAATCGACAAAAACCACAGGGAAATAAGTAGAATATCTCAAAATTTTAGAATATCTCAAAAAGCTGAAGAACATCTTTATATTTAATCACTTTTGCACGTCTTATCAAGTGGTCTCTTTAAATAGAACCTAAGTAGGTTTGTGGTTCACATTTTCCTCCAAAACTAATTTGCTCCTGGCAGTTCTACTTAATCAACAGACATGCATCCCTTTTCTTCTTTGGCACTTGCATAACTATGAGCACAGTGCTTTCTGTCTGACACCTCCAAGGAGTATCTTCTACTTGT